>NC_092755.1:45344839-45944839 GCF_047496795.1 Chiloscyllium punctatum
CATTAATGTGTAAATCCTAGAACTTCTTTTGAATCACTTTCTCGAGATAACTTAAGGTTTTATTAAAAAAGGTGACATCTCAGTTCAGACAATGCATTAACAGCATGAGGTTAAAGTCTGTCTGTATCCCAGTCTTGAGTCAGACTGGGTTTATTTCCAAAGTGGAATTTACAAACTGTTACATGGATTGACTGCCTGCAAATTGTGCGCCTTTTGAGCAAAATAAAATGGGTCTGCATATATAATCCTGCAAATGCAAATTCACCCCATAGATTTATATGTGTGTCATGTGCGCACATGTAAGTCTAATGAATTAACGGCACAAATACAGATTAATGGGTATGATCTTACAGCCATTACATAGAAATGGTTAAAAGGAGATCAGAGCTAGGAACAAAGTAATCTGGAGTTTTTGACTTTTAGAGAGGCCAGGCAGAATGCGAAGGGTGGTGGGCAGCATTGTTTGTACGGGATGAAACAAATATGATAACAAGAAATGATTTTGAATCAAAACGTGTAGAATCCATATGGATGGTGACAAGAAATAAAAAAGGGAAAGAAGACACTGGTAGGAGTCATCTGTAAGTCTGCCTAACAGTAGAGTAAATGAGGAGATTATGATGGCATGTAATAAAGACTTTAATCTTAATTAGATTGGCATTTTCGGACTGGCAGGATGAAGAATTCATACAGTGTGTCAGGACAATTTTCCGCAACAATGCATTGTGGATACAATCAAGGATTAGGTTATTTTGAATCTGATGATGTATGTTGAGAAAGGTTAAATAAGTAATGTCAGAGTAAAAGATCCCCTAGGAAACACAGTGACCTTAACATGGTACAATTTTGCAATCAGTTTTAGAGGGCGGGGCTGGCTGGAATGAACTGGGGAGAGCAGTTTAGCAGCAAAGATGGGAGAGGAACAGTGGGGGACAGACATTTAACATAATTGTCGTGTCTCAACAGCAAATTTATTCCAGGGAGGAAGAAGACCATAAGCCAACCATAGTTAACCAGTCAATGTAGCATCATATTGAAATCAAAAACATATGATCTGGCCGGGATTAGTAGTAAACCAGAGGATTGTGAAAGATCTAAAAATTAACTAAAAGATGACCAAAAAGAAGATAAACATTGAAGGTAAACATTCAAGTAATATAAAAAGAGGCAGACAAGATCTTCTTCAAATATAGCAAAAGGAAGAAAGAAACTAACATGAGTGTATCCAACAGGACTGAGGAAATGGCAGAGGAGTTGAATAAATGCACTGAATCAGTCTTCACATTAGAACACAACAACAGCATTCCATAGTAATCAAGGAGCAAAAGGAGGAGAGGAAATAAATACAATAATTATCACTGGAGAACTGGTACTAGGAAAACTAATGGGGCTAACCTGAGATGCATACTTCCATTAAAGGAAGTAGTCACAGAGATAGTAAATGAACTGGTAGTAATGGTTCAAGTATCCAGAGGATTGGAAAACTTTCAATCTAATGTCTTTATTTAAAAATGGAAGGACACAAATAAAACAGGTTGCTAAACATATGTTATTGGGAAATTGTGAGAGTTTACTATAGCAGAGCATTCAGAAATACGTCATATAATCAAGCAGAATCAGCCTGGCTTCATGAAGGGGAAACCATGCCTGACAAATTCACTCGAATTCTTTGAGGTGGTAATAAGCAGGATAGATAAAGGGAAAGCAGTCAATATTATATATTCAAATTTCATTTTCCTAAGGTATCATTAAGCAACTTAATAAGAACCCATGGTGTTGAAAGTAGTGTAATAGGATCGGTAGAGGATTGGCTAACCAATAGAAGATAGAGTGTTGGGAAAAGGGGGAATTTTGAGGATACCAACTAGTGGTGTGCTACAGCGGTTGGTGCTGAGACTACGAAAGAAATGAAGGAACAAGAGTGGAACACTCAGCTCTTCACCCTGCTCTACCATTCAATAAGATCATGGCTCATCTAATTTTAACCTCGACTCTCCATGCCTGCATGTCCCTGATAATGTTCCATCCCCTTGATCATAAAGAATCTATTTGTGCCATAAAAATATATTTACAGTACATAATAATGACTTGATTAAGGAAAGTGAATATACTTGCATTTAGTCAAGTTTGCAGACGACACTAAAATAGTTGGGAGCGCAAGTGCTGAGGATGACACAGAGTCTGCACAGGAATAGAGACATTTTAAGTAAGTGGGCAAACACATGCAGATGGAATATAATGTGGGAAACTGTGAGGGTTTGCACTTTGGCCAAGAATGGAAAAGCTGAAAATCATTTACTAGGAAAGATTATAGAAAGCTACAGCACAGAGAGGTCTAGTAACCCTTGCAGATGAATCACAAAACGCTCGCATCCAAATTTACTGGGTATTGTGGACGTCAAATAGAATGTTCGCCTTCATTCTAAAGAAAATGGAGTATAAAAATAGAGAAAACAAAACAGTACAACATTCAGACTACAGCTTGAAAATGGTAATTAGTTTTAGATCGCTTATCTTTGGAAAGATATTTGGAGGCAGTCTGGAGAAAATTCAATGGGCTGATCCTAGAGGAAAGGTTAAGTAGGTTCGGTGTGTACTCATTGGAATTTACTGTTTAACCCACCTGTGAAACTTCCAAGGATCAGGTTTTTTTTAGCTGCTGTAGGTTTACAATGTTAGTGAACTGTAGCAATTGTTTGTCTAACTGAATATCTTGTTACACTACTTGAGAAGACTAGATGAGGGAATGGTGTAGTCTGACACAGAGCGACAGGCACACTACATTAGGTACAACATCCAGACTCTTTCTAAAGGACATTAGGGAAGCACTTTGGTTTTTATAACAGTCAGACAAGATTTATAGTTTTATTTTCATATGTTATATATTGCCAGATTTGTAGAATTATTTCGTAGCTTGTTGCAAAAATCCAATGCTATCCACTACATTACAGAATACCACTGCAGACGTGTAGGTGCTCTGCTTTCATCTTGGAAAGCTGAAGGTCACACAGATGAAATGGTTAGCATCAAAATACCACATAAATGGTGACCTAAGGAAACTCATGGAGAAGCCACCTAAGGGATAAATCCAGGGGCTGGGGAAGCTTTAAAAGAAGTGCAAGTATGGAAGCTATAGGGTGGTGCCTTTTACCCAAGGGAGTAGATCTGGAAATGAAGTCACATTTCTGGGTCATGTCCCTTCATAATGCTAAGGATAAGCAATCGATTTATGTCTTCATCTTTAATTGGCAATGGTTATGGTTCCAAGTTGTAAATCTTAAGACATACAATATAATCTTTTATACTTGGAACTTACCTTATCAAATTGTTTTTCAAACTGTAAGACATCATCTGAATTCACATATAATCTTTCTTTCTCAATTGCTTTTGTCATGTTGAGTCCAAACCATAATTTGTTCATGATGATCTGGAAGCCAAGAAGAGAGAAGTCCACTTCAACTCAGCAAACACACTGTACACAGAGGAAGAGACAAAGGGCAGCAACACTAACAGAAAACATGAGGTGGAACACTATCATCTCTACTGCAATCAACCTTCTTGATGCTGAGGGTAGATATTTCCAATGCAGCTGAAGTGGTTTCCTTTTTCTCCAGCTGGAGGTCAATGACAAGGGATCATCCATTTCAACCAACACTGACAAGAGAGAGGGCTAGTAAGGTAGGTTCTGAAGAAGTGTCAAAGAATTTGAAGTGTTTACCGTGTTTCTCTCTCCATGGAGGCTGCCAGATCTGTTGGTTGCTTATTAAAGGAGCGAGGTTAATACACATTAAGCTTTGCTGCAGGAGTATTTGAAATTGAGATTTTTTTTCACCTTTTCTGGGCAGACCCATATGTTTTGACAGAAGAAGACAAAAAAGTAAATTAAGAGAATATGGGAGCGGGTCGTTGATGCTGCATTTCATATAATCAACTACAGAAGGGCTTCGTTGGTATTGTAAAACATTTTGGGAGTAGCGAAAAGCAAGTTCTTGCTTTGATGTTGGAATTACAGCCATTCAGATAGCAGATACTGTGCTGCTGTATGCACTGACACAAAAAGGTTATCATTCGAGTTTTAATTGGTGGTTGACAAACAGATCCTGAAGACAGGATGGTGAGGCAAAGATTAAGCTCTTCACATCTTTTTTGCACTGTGAAGACATAATCACAGTCTTTCTAAATTACTGCCCACTCAGTCAACAACAATGACTTGCAATTGTTAATGGAATTTGTTATTTTTTGCTGTTGAAAAGAAATATTTATTATTGTGTTGTTGTCATCAGGACAAACACAAAAAATGCCAAATTTCAAGCTAACACAAAAACTTGTACAACAGGCGTTAATGGACACTGATTATTTGGTAAGTTTCCTCTGAGCAATTAAAGTATTGCCATTGAGAAAGCAGCAAGGAACTGGGGGCTCCCTAGCTCCTTGTGAAAGTTCTCTGGTTCTGGATGCAGCCTATAGTTTTCTGTTGCTTTCTCAATGACAATCAGGTGGTGCATGGGAGACATGGAAGGTGCCTTGGAAGCCGGTGGGATGATGGAGGAGAAATGAAAGGACATGAAAGATATGAGAATACATGGGGTGGGGGGAGGGGTCAATGAGGAACACTGATGGTGTGAAATGGCAGAGCTATGGGCCCAACTACAAGGAATTGAATTGGAATGAAGACCCGGTAAATAGAGGCAACCTTCTAAGGTGCTACCCTCCCTGTGTGCCTACCTCCATTGCCACACTGGGTCAGCCCCAACACCCGGAGACTGAAATACCAGATGAGTGAATTGACTTATAAAATCCAGGACCACAATGTCAGGGAATAGCCTGATTTGCATGTTCCTGACTGAAGGGAAATATCTGACCACAGTTTTCATATGTGCAGAGTGAAAGGTAGTATTTCAGGGCTTGGTGGAACCAATGGTCTAGATTTACAATTGCGATGCCTCTGTAAAGGCCCAAAGTGTAAAATAGAAACAGAGAAAATAGAAGCAGGAATAGGCCTTTTGGTCCTTCTATCATTCAATAAAGATCATGGTTGATCATCCAACTGTGTACCTGTTTCCACCTTCTCTTGATGCTTTTTCGTTCCGTTAACCCTAAAGGTTGGATCTAACTCTTTCTTGAAAACATTCATTGTTTGGCCTCAACCATTTACTATAGCAGAGAATTCCACAAGATTAGAGTGGTGCTGGAAAAGCACAGCAGCATCTGCTCCTCGGATGCTATCTGACCTGCTGTGCTTTTCCAGCACCACTCTAACCTTGGCTCTGATCTCCAGCATCTGCAGTCCTCACTTTCGCCTAGAGAATCCCACAAGCTCGCTTCTCTCTGGATGAAGAAATTTCTCTTCACTTCAGTCCTAAATAGCCTCTTCTGTATTCTTAAACCATGACCCCTGATTCTGGAATCCCGATCATCAGGAAAATCTTTCCTTCATTTATCTAACTAGTACTCTTAGAATTTTATAGGTTTCTATTAGACTGCCCCCCATTCTTCCAAAGTCCAGTGAGTATGGACATAACTGATCCAGTCTCTCTTCATGTATCAGCCCCACCATCCCAGGAATCAGTCTGGTAAACCTTTGTTGCACTTCTTCCTGAGCCAGAACATCCTTCCTCAGATAATGACACCAGAACAGCACACAATACTCCAGACTCTTGGTCTCACCAAGGCCCTGCAAAACTGCAGCAAAATATCCCTGCTCCCATACTTGAATCCTCTTGCTCAGAATACCAACACATCATTTGCCTTCTTCACCACCTGCCAAACCTGTATGTTTACTTTCAGTGACTAGTGTACAAGGACACTCAGGTCTTGTTGCACCTCCCCTTTTCCCAAACTGTCACCTTTCAGATAATAACCTGCCTTCCTGTGTATATTACCAAAATGGATAATCTCACATTTATCCACATTATACTTCATCCCTGATGTAATTGCCCACTCACTCAACTTGCTCAAATCGCATGGAAGCATCCCTGCATCCTCCAAAGAAAAAGATATAAATCAACAAATGATCGCACGATGCCAGACATGTTTTTAAAACATGGATTTTCAAATGTTGATTTTGTTCCATCACTGACGTTCTTAACAAGGTTGAATATACATTTATTATTATATTATATAGTTCACAGAGATCTCCTAAAGTAAGCTCACATATTATTCAGTATTTTGCCATATAGGTAAAGACAGCATCAATTTTACCAGGTGTTGGCCATTCAGCCCATCCAACCTGCTCTCTGTTCATATGCCCGTAGTGTTAGGTAAGGGGTAGATGTAGATGTAGATGTAGGGGTATGGGTGGGTTACGCTTCGGCGGGGCGGTGTGGACTTATTGGGCCGAAGGGCCTGTTTCCACACTGTAAGTAATCTAATCTAATCTAATCTAAACACTCCCGATGATCTTCACAATACCATTTCCCTGCACAATCTTCATGTCCCTTAATGTCACCAGTGTCCAGAAACCTATCAATATCTGTCTTGAAACTGCTCAGTGATTGAGCTTCCACAACCCTCTGTGGTGGAGAATTCCAAAGAGTCACCATCCTCTGAGAGAAGACATTCTTCCTCAGCTCCATCTTAAATGGCCGACCCATGATGCTGACACTGTATCCCTTGGTTCATTATAGAATCCCTACAGTGTGGAAACAGACCCTTCGGCCCAACAAGTCCACACTGAACGTCCGAAGAGTAACCCACCCAGACCCATTCCCCAACGTTTACCCCTGACTAATGCTCCAAACCTACACATCCTTGAACACTATGAACAATTTAGCATGGCCAATCCACCTAACCTACACATCTTTGGACGGTGGGAGGAAACCTATGCAGACACAGGGAGAATGTGCAAACTCCCCACAGACAGTCGCCCAATACTGGACTTGAACCCAGGTCCCTGGCACTGTGAGGCAGCAGTGCTAACCACTGAGCCACTGTGTCATCGTTCTAGAGGAAACATCCTATCTTTGTCTACTCTGTCATTTCTGTAAAAGTTCTATATGGTTCAATGAGATCACCTCTTACTCTTCAAAACTGTAGGGCATACAGACCTCATAAAATCTTAACTTTTGAACTCAAATCTCTTTGAAATCAATGTCAAAGGACTATTTGCCTTTCTACTTGCTTGCTGTATGTGTATGCTGGCTTTTAGTGATTCTTGGACAAGCACACCCAGATACCCTTGGATACCCATACTTCCCAAACACTCACTTGTGGTGTCAGGTGTGTAACTTATATATATTTAATATCACTTATCTGAGCTTACATTTTTGAAGTTTGACCTAGTGGTGTGTGTTTTCAGTGTTTGCAAACAGTAAGTGACAGAAAATATTTCAGGAGGAATAATGGGTTTTTGTTTACACTGCAAGAATGTTTCCAGTCAACAACCTTGGGATATATCCAAGGTTATGACAGGAAGTAAGGGGAGAGATTGCTGGGCCTTTGGCGATGATTTTTGCATCCTCACTGTCCACTGGAGTAATTCCAGATGATTGGAGGGTGGCAATTGTTACTCCCTTGTTCAAGAAAGGGAATAGGGGTAATTCTGGGAATTACAGACCAGTCAGTCTTATGTCTGTGGCGGGCAAATTATTGGAGAGGCTTCTAAGAGTCAGGATTTATGATTACTCGGAAAACCATAGTTTGATTAGAGATAGTCAGCGTGGCTTTGTGAGGGGCAGGTCATGCCTCACAAGCCTTTATTGAATTTTTTGAGGATGTGACAAAACACATTAATGAAGGTAGAGCAGTGGATCTGGTGTACATGGATTTTAGCAAGGTGTTTAATAAGGTTCCCCATGGTAGGCTCATTCAGAAAGTAAGAAGGCATGGGATACAGGGAAACCTGTCTGTCTAGATACAGAATGGCTGGGCCACAGAAGGCAGAGGGTGGTTGTAGATGGAAAGTATTCAGCCCAGAGCTCGGTGACCAGTGATATTCTGCAGGGACCTGTTCTGGGACCTCTGCTGTTTGTGATTTTTTATAAATGACTTGGATGAGGAAATGGAAGGGTGGGTTAGTAAGTTTGACAATGACACAAAGATCGGCAGACTGGTGGATAGCGTGGTGGACTGTTGTAGGTTGTAACAGGACATTGACAGGATGCAGAGCTGGGCGGATAAGTGACTGATGGAGTTCAACCTGGAAAAGTGTGAAGTGATTCACTTTGGAAGGTCGAATGTGAGTGCAGATTACAGGGTTAAAGGCAGGATTCTTGGCAGTGTGAAGGAACAGAGGGATCTTGGACACGGTGGCACAGTGGTTAGCACTGCTGCCTCGCAGCGCTGGAGACCCGGGTTCATTTCCCGCCTCAGGCGACTGACTGTGTGGAGTTTGCACGTTCTCCCCGTGTCTGCGTGGGTTTCCTCCGGGTGCTCCGGTTTCCTCCCACAGTCCAAAGATGTGCAGGTCAGGTGAATTGGCCATGCTAAATTGCCCATAGTGTTCGGTAAGGGGTACATGTAGATGTAGATCTAGATGTAGATGTAGATGTAGGGGTATGGGTGGGTTACGCTTCGGCGGGGCGGTGTGGACTTGTTGGGCCGGAGGGCCTGTTTCCACACTGTAAGTAATCTAATCTAATCATAGATCTCTCAAATTTGCCACCCAAGTTGAGAGGGTTGTTAAGAAGGTGTATGGTGTGTTGGTTTTCATTAGCAGGGGGATTGAGTTTAAGAGCCGCAGGGTTATGCTGCAGCTCTATAAAGCCCTGGTTAGACTGCACTTGGAATAGTGTTCAGTTCTGATCGCCTCATTATAGGAAAGATGTAGAAGCTTCAAAGAGGATGCAGAGGAGATATACCAGGATGCTGCCTGGACTGGAGGGCATGTCTTATGAAGAAAGGTTGAGGGGATTGGGGCTTTTCTCATTGGAGCAAAGAAGGACAAGAGGTGACTTGTTAGAGGTGTACAAGATGATGAGAGGCATCGATAGAGTGGATAGACAGAGAGTTTTTTCCCAGGGCAGAAATTGTTATCACTAGGGAGCATTATTTTACGGTGACTGTAAGAAGGTTTAGGCAGGATGTCAGAGGTCAGTTCTTTACACAGAGAGTGGTGGGTGCATGGCATGCAATGCCATCAGTGGTAGTAGAGTCAGATACATTTGGGACATTTAAGCAACTCTTGGATAGGCACATGGACGACACTAATATGAAGGGAATGTAGGTTAGTTTGACCTTAGAATAGAATAAAAGGTTGGCACAACATCGAGGACCAAAGGACCTGAACTGTGCTGTACTGTTGTATGTTCTATGAACAAGGTAAACAGTTATGCATGAGGCTGTAGTTGAGATGGTCAGGGATTGATTTCTTTCTGTTTTGATAGGCAGAAGCATCCATTAACTTTTTTTTTCCTTTCAACTTGGGTGGTTCTACAGAAGTTTAGCTAAAGATGGACCTGTAAGAAAGGGAATTTCTTTGAGAAATAGATTATTTGTGCATGAGGCATTGAGTAAAAGTAGTGGATGAGAAGCGTTTGGTTAAAAACCTGAAAGGGTTATTTGAAGCCGAGAACATTTAAGCTTAGTTGTATGAAGGCTCCAGAAAAGCCTGGTGTTTCTCAATACTGCAGCTTGCAACCAAGTAAGTTAAACCCTTCGAGATGATAGAGAAGGGAATTCTCTCTGTTTTGATACTCTAAAGGGGTGGCTTTGGGATTAAGGAGATTATATTTTTACCATGTATTTTAAAATATTTAAATGTGCATTGCTTGTAAATAGTTTGCTTTATTCTATTTTACCTTCATTTATTAATATTACTGAATTTCAATCATTATCCTACTAAATGCTGGGGAATGTCTTCTGGTTCCCTTTGTTCATACGCCTGCTGCAAAAATGAATCTTGCTTAATTCATCACACTATACACTTACCTGTGCAATTGCACTGATAATCATACTTCCACCAGAACTTCCCACCATCATGATAGATTTTTTGTTTTGTGATATTAATATGGTTGGAGCCATGGAAGAAGGTGGCTGCGTTCCTGCAACTGAGAATGACACAATTATACAGCACACCATGTTAAAAAACACTGTGAAGAACACAATACAACATGACCCAATAAAGCTTTTTTTTTGTGCTGACTGTTGCCAAGTGATTTGGCCTGGAGACTGAGACACTCCACTGTATTCTTACACATTACTTAGTGCTCACCGTATCCCCAACCTCATTCAATGCTGAGATGGAGATTCTTAATCAAGAAGAGAATCAAAGTCTATCGGGAAAAGACAGGAAAGTGGAGTTGAGGATTATCAGATGATCAGGATGATTTCATTGAGTGGTGGAACAGAATTGATGGGCTGAGTGTCCTACTTTTGGTTTCCTCCTTTGGGGTGTCTGCATGCTTGCATTTCTGGAATATGTGTGTGTGTGTGTGTGTGTGTGTGTGTGTGTGAGAGAGATCCTCAGAATGAGGATAACCCTTGTTCCTTCCCCAAGATACTATCTAACCAGGAGTCATAGAACATGGAAATAGGCCCTTCAGCCCAAATTAGTCATGCTGGCCACTCAACTAGCTCCAATTGCCTGCATGTGGTCCATATCCCTTTAAACCCTTCTCATCCATGTACCCACCCAAATGTTTTATAAATGTTGCTCTTGTACCTGCCTTAACTACTTTCTCTGGCAGTCCATTCCATATACACACCATTCTCTGTGTGAAGAAGTTGCCCCTCAGGTCCTTCTTAAATCTTTCCCCTCTCACCTTAAACCAATGCCTTCTAGCTTTTAATTCCCTATCCCTTGGAAAAAGATCATCTGCATTCATCCTATCTATGCCCTTCATGATTTTATACACCTCAATAAGGTCACCCCTCATTTTCCTATGGTCCACGGAATAAAGTTCTATCCTGGCCAACCTCTCCCTATAACTCAGGCCTACTAGTCCTTGCAATAGGGAAGCAAAAGTGTGGCACTGGAAAAGCACAGCAGGTCAGGCAGCATCCGAGCAGCAGGAGAGTCAACTCTTCGGGCATAAGCCCATAATCAAGAATGTGGTGGGGAAAGGGGGCTGAAAGATGAACAAGGGGGTGGGGGTGGGGGTGAGGCTGGGGGCAGGGAAGGTAGCTGGGAAGGCAATAGGTAGATGAAGGTGGGGCATAATTATGATATTCCTGATGAAAGGCCTTTGCCCGAAATGTTGAGTTTCCTGCTCCTCGGATGCTGCCTGACCTGCTGTGTTTTTCCAGCACTACTCTAATCTTTACTCTAATCTCTAGCATCTGCGGTACCCACTTTCGCCTAGGTAATTGTGCTAAGTCAGTGGGGAAGGTGGAATGGATACATGGGAAGGAAGATGAACAGGTACAACAGGTCAAGTTATGCCCGAAGCATTGACTCTCCCGCTCCTCGGATGCTGCCTGACTTGCTATGCTTTTCCAGTGCTACACTTTTCGACTCTAGTCCTGGCAACATGCTTGTAAATCTTCTTTGTACTCTTTCCACTTTAACTATGTCTTTTCTATAACAGGGTGACCAAAACTGTACAAATATTCCAAGTGCGGCCTCACCAATCACTTATACAATTGTAACATAATGTCCCAACTCCTATGTCAGTGCCTCAATCAATAAAGGCCTTGTTCACCACCCTGTCTACCTGTGATGCCACTTTCAAAGAATTATGTATTTGTACTCCTAAGTTCCTCTGTTCCACAACACTCCTCAGGACCTTACTATTTACTGTAGAAGTCCTATCTTGGTTTGACTTTCCAAAGTGCAACACCTCACACCTGTCTGTATTGAATTGCATTTGCAAATCTTCAGTCCACTCCCCCATCTGATCAAGATCTCTCTGTAATTTTTGATAATCTTCCTTGCTATCAACGATACCTCCTAATTTTGTATCATCCGCAAACTTACTAATCATGCCTTGCACATTCACATCCAGATCATTAATGTGACTAACAAATAACAAACTTCCCAGCACTGACCCTTAGGGCACGACACTAGTCACAGGCCTCCAGTCTGAGAAACAACCTTCGACCATCACCCTCTGCTCCCTAATCTAATTAGCTAACTCTCCCTGGATCCCATGTGACCTAACCTTTATAACTAGCATGCCATGTGGCTCCTTGCCAAAGGCCTTACTAAAGTCCATACAGACAACATCCATTGCTGTACTCTCAACTATCCTCTTTGAAAACCTCTAAATGATTTGTCAGACATGACTTCTCATGCACAAATCCATGTTGACTATCCCTAATTAGACCTCAACTATCCAAATGTTGGTCGCTCCTGTCCCTCAGTATCCTCCCCAACAATTTGCTTATTGCTGATGTCAGGCTCTCCCATTCTTGGAGAAAGTGAGGACTGTAGATGCTGGAGATCAGAGCTTAAAAATGTGTTGCTGGAAAAGCGCAGCAGGTCAGGCAGCATCCAAGGAGAAGGAGAATCGACGTTTCGGGCATAAACCCTTCTTCAGGAATGAGGAGGGTGTGCCAAGCAGGCTAAGATAAAAGGTAGGGAGGAGGGACTTGGGGGGAGGGGTGTTGGGAATGCGATAGGTGGAAGGAGGTTAAGGTGAGGGTGATAGGCCGAAGAGGGGGTGGGGGCGGAGAGGTCGGGAAGAAGATTGCAGGTCAAGAATGCGGTGCTGAGTCCGAGGGTTGGGACTGAGAAAAGGTGGGAGGAGAGGAAATGAGGAAGCTGGAGAAATCTGCATTCATCCCCTTGTGGTTGGAGGGTTCCTCCTCCGCCCTTGAGCCCCGCCCCTCCAATCGCCACCAGGACAGAACCCCACTAGTCCTCACCTACCACCCCACCAACCTCCAGATACATCGGATCATCCTTCGTCATTTCCGCCACCCCCAAACGGACCCCACCACCAAGGATATATTTCCCTCCCCTCCCCTATCAGCGTTCCGGAAAGACCACTCCCTCCGTGACTCCCTTGTCAGATCCACACCCCCCACCAACTCAACCTCCACTCCCGGCACCTTCCCCTGCAACCGCAAAAAATGCAAAACTTGCGCCCACATCTCCCCCCTCACTTCCCTCTAAGGCCCCAAGGGATCCTTCAATATTCATCAGAAATTCACCTGCACCTCCACACACACCATTTACTGCATCCGCTGCACCCGATATGGCCTCCTCTACATTGGGGAGACAGGCCGCCTACTTGCGGAACGTTTCAGAGAACACCTCTGGGACACCCGCACCAACCAACCCAACCGCCCCGTGGCTGAACACTTCAACTCCCCCTCCCACTCCGCCAAGGACATGTAGGTCCTTGGCCGCCTCCATCGCCAGACCATGGCAACACGACCCCTGGAGGAAGAGTGACTCATCTCCCATTCTTGCCATTGGCATGTCAGAAGAGTTTACGAACTGATCATGCACCCATTTACACATATCATGATATACCTCCCTTTGATCATCAAGTCCTGAAGTGGGACTTGTTCCTGAAGCTTCTGAACCAGAGGTATGTACATTACCCCCTGCACCACATAGCCTGTATATGGAGCTAGGCCATTCAACTAATTTAACCCAGACTGTGAAAGTTTTGGGTTCAGTCTTCAATCTTTTTTTCCTGGGCTTGGACTTATTATGGGCGGCACGGTGGCACAGTGGTTAGCACTGCTGCCTCACAGCGCCAGAGACCCGGGTTCAATTCCTGCCTCAGGCGACTGACTGTGTGGAGTTTGCACGTTCTCCCCGTGTCTGCGTGGGTTTCCTCCCACAGTCCAAAGATGTGCTGGTCAGGTGAATTGGCCATGCTAAATTGCCCGTAGTGTTAGGTAAGGGGTAGATGTAGGGGTATGGGTGGGTTGCGCTTCGGCGGGGCGGTGTGGACTTGTTGGGCCGAAGGGCCTGTTTCCACACTGTAAGTAATCTAATCTTATTACTGGAGCTGTGTTTAAAATATTAAACTCAAAAGGAACAGTTATCTTGGCTGGCTTACATGTTATTCCTTTTGATTTCCAGTTCGCTGTGCTGCCTGCCCAGTTTGGGATGTTCACTCAGGGCTGGAGAGGAACATGGAGTTGGAGAGGGGAGATACCAGTTAGCATGGTCAATGTAGGTACCAATGACACAGGCTGGAAAAGGAAAGTAATTGTGTATAGCCCGTATATGGAGCGAGGCAAATTATGAAGCAGAACCTCAAGTGATATAATCTGCATTAGTACATGAGCCACATGCAGATTGGCAGGTCGCTCCCCCAACACACAACCCCGCTCCCCCACCCCTACTCTTGAGGATTAGAGGTACAATTCCAGAAGCAGCAATAAATCAGGAAATGGAAGCAAAGGAGGAACTCAGGAAAATCAAGATCATAGTAAATTATTGGAGCTGTTGGCTGATAACTGCCCAGATCCTGATGGATTTCAAGTCAGCCGATTAATTGGTTGCAATTTTCTGAAGCTCACTAGATTTGAGGTTGATTCCTTTAGATTGAAAATAGCTAACATAACTATTTTAATCAAAACATGAGGGAGGTAGGAAGCAGGAAACTACAGGGCAGTTAATTTAGCATCTGTCATAGCGAATGTGTTAGAAGGTACCTTCTGGGGATCAACTGTTTACAATTCATATCAACGTTGTACACTAAAAGACAGGATGCATGGTAACCAGATTTGCTGACACCACAAAGGTAGATCGGAAAGTGGCTCAGCGGTTAGCACTGCAGCCTCACGGCATCAGGGGCCTGGGTTCGATTCCAGCCTCGGGGCGACTGTCTGTGTGGAGCATGCACGTTCTCCCTGTGTCTGTGTGGGTTTCCTCTGGTTTCCTCCCACTATCCAAAGATGTGCAAGCCAGGTGAATTGGCCAGGCTAACTTGCCCATAGTGTTTAGGAATGTGTAAGGTTAACTGTAATAGTCAGGGGTAAATGTGGTTCTGGATGGGATACTGTTCGGAGGGTCAGTGTGCACTTGTTGGGCCAAACAGCCTCTTTCCACACTGTAAGGGATTCTATGAAAGTAAGTTGTGGAAGAGGTTACAAAAAGATTTATAGGTAGGTTAAGTGAGTGGGAAAATGTGAAATTGTCCACTTTGACAGGAAGAATCAAACCATAAAAGTTGGAGAAACTCAACAGGTTTAGCAGCAGCAGCCAGAAAAAAAATTAATGTTTCAAGTCCAAAATGCACTTATTTTATTTTCTCTCCACAGATGCTGTCAGACCTGCTGAATTTCTCCAATACTTTCCGTTTTTATTTCAGCTTTCTCAATATCTGTAGTATTTTGCTTTAATTAGGATTAAAATATGATGGAAATAGTGAGCTATGGAGATGGACAGATGGACAGGGATCCTGGGTGTCCTAGGGCATAAGTCATAAGGATTAGCGTAAACGTACATCAAGTGATTAAGAGAACATCTAATCTCACTTGTCACAAGAGAAACTGAATACAAAAGAACAGGGGTTATTCCTATACTACTACATTAATAATACAAGGCATTGGTGAGACCGCATCTGGAGTACTGTACTTGTTATCGGTCAATTTATTTCCAGGAGAATGTAAATGCTTTGGAGTCAGTTCAAAGACATTTTACCAAATTAATACCTGGAATGGGTGGGTTGTCTTATAAAGGAACAGTTGGGTCGGCTGGGCTTGCGATTAGAGTGGCTGAATTGAAACATAAGTTGCTGAGAGGACTTGACAGGGTAGATGTGGAGAAGATGTTTCACTCTGGGAAAGTCTAGAACTTGGGGTCATTATTTAAGGATCGGGGTGGGGATTCCCTGTTCAAAACAGATATTAAAACATTTTTTTCTCTTGCGGAGGATTGCAAGTCTTTCAAAGGTTCTTCAGGAAAAAATAGCAGAGAGTTCTTGAATATTTTTAAGGCTGAGGTAGATAGATTCTTATTAAGCAGGGCATTGTGAGTCCATCAAGGGTATGTGTGGATGTGGATTTTTGCCATGATCCTTGGTACAGCAGGATTGATGGAATGAACAGCTTAATCCTGTTCCTGACTGATATGTAAATCCTGCTGACATCTATGATAAATGCAAGTTATAGTCTATCATCACAGCTCTTTCAACTGTACTTACTATTTACAAGTGAACTGCCACAAAAGTCTGCCAACTGATTATTCAAGATTATTCCTGTGCGATTGGAGAGGATCATGCTACCAAATCTGTGAGAACAAAAACACAGCTTATCTTAAAACTTCTCCAATTCAAGTTAGAAGCCAGTTTCATCCCAAAGTATCTTTGTTAACATCTTACAAAAACACACCAAAGAACTGCAGATGCTGTCAATCAAAAACACAAACAGAAATTGTTGGAAAAACTCAGCAAGTCAGGCAGCATCTGTGGAGAGAAAGTGAGGACTGCAGATGCTGCAGAAACTAGCCAACAGGCACCTGGAGGAGGAAAGCCTCATCTTCCTCCTTGGGACCCTCCAGCCACACAGCATCAACGTCGATTTCACCAGTTTCCTCATTTCCCCTGCCCCAATTTATCCCAGATCCAACCCTCCAACTTGGCACTGCCCTCATGAATGGTCCTACCTGTCCATCTTCCTTCCCACCTCCCTGCTGCACCCTCCACTCCAACCTATCAACATCACTCCCACCTTCATCTACCTATCGCCTTCCCTCCAGCCCCACTCCCCCTTCCATTTATCTCTCAGCTCCCTTAGCCCCCCCCCCTCCCCCCACATTCCTGATGAAGGCCTTATGCCCGAAACGTCGATTCTCCTGCCCCTTGGATGCTGCCTGACCTGCTGTGCTTTTCCAGCAATACACTCTCGCTTCTGAGCTCCTGCATCTGCAGGCCTCAGTTACTCCATCCAAAATAATATCCCAACCCTCCCGTCTTATCCCACTCCCCATCTTAATTCAGGTACTAATTTCTTGTCCCCACTGACACTTGATGCTAATCACATTTTTTATTCAAACTTCCATCTGAATTTAGGTCCAACTCCCAACTGAGACCCATATCACCTCTAATCCCAGTGTCCTCCATAAGCAAGCATACATGTTCAGATTTAGGGGATCAGTTAGCTCAGTTAGCTGGACTGCTGGTTTGCGATGCAGAGTGATGCCATTTAATTCCCGTACTGGCTGAGGTCACTATGAAAGTCCCACCTTCTCCACCTAACCACTTGCCCCATTGGCAAGGTGACCCTCAAGTTAATTCACTGTCTGCTGTGCCTCGCGAATGAGAGAGCTGGACTACGGTGTCTATACATTTATCTTACACTCAGACTAAACTCAGCACTTTGTAAAGAGAAATGGAACAAAAATATCTTATTTACAAAATTATATTTGCAGCAGACTGACATTTGTTTAATTTGTTACCTTTTTGACATCATAAACATGTTTGAATGTACACTCTGTGCACCATTATGCCTGCAGTAATAACACAATGCGATTACCAGATGGTGCTGTCTCTGAACATAACATTAGAAGCTTGACTGGCTGCCAGTCCACCCATTCCCTGACCCTTCAGCAGAGATAGCAGAAGTGCTGGAGATAAAGCCTGCAGTAGGTCCACCTCACGGGATTTCCAAGAAATCCTCTCCCAAGAAGCAATATTGAGGTATACAGCAGCAGAAGATGGGGCAGGGACCTGTTGGACTTTAGTCGCTGCCATTTCACACCTGCATAGTTTTCCTGCAACACTTTCATTAAAGAGATGCATCTTTAACTTCCAATCCTACAGGCACTCTGTATCATTTTGGACATCAACTTCAAATATTTATGAAACCTGTGCAAGAAAGATTTGTATTTATAGAACATCCTTCCTGACATAGCAAAACACTTTGGAATTATTGGAGCATTTTGAGGTATCGCCACCATTGCAAAGCAGGAGACACTGCAGCCAAAGTTCACATTGTAAACTCCCGCAAATAGCATTGAATTAATGACCATCTGCATAACAGGCATTGATTGAGGTGAAGGATTAGCTAAGATCCCGTGGTTAGTTCTCCTGCTGTTCATTGGGAAAAAAAATGGAGAATCAAATTTAGCACCTTAACCAGGAACATGGCACCTCAGCAAGCACAGTACTCCCTCGGTACTGCACCAAGTGTCAGCCATGTCTCTCGGAAGAAACATGAACTCAAAGCCTTCAGTGATCCAGGCAAAAATGCTTACCAACCGTACCAAAACTGACACACAGTGACACCATTCATTTCGTTAGACAGTTATGGACAGCTGTTGCTTGATAGCAGCTCAATGTATGATTAAAATATAAAGATCTATGACTTTTGACTTAGCAACACATTTCATGTATATTAATAGAGCACTAGCAAAATGATTTGAATTTATTTCCTTTTCTATAATATTACCACTGAGTTAAATGGTAAAGATTCTAACATTAAATAGAATAGAATCCCTGCAGTGTGGGAACAGACCATTCAGCCCAACAAGTCCATGCCTACTCTTCAAAAGAGCATCTGACCCATACTCACCCCCCCCTCCTACTCTATCCCTGATTTGCCATGGCTGGGCCATCTACACATTCCTGAACACTATGGGCAATTTAGCATGGCCAACCCACCTAACCTACACATCTTTGGATTGTGGGAGGAAACCCACACAGACACGGGGAGAATGTGCAAACTCCATACAGACAATCACGCGGGGCTAGAATTGAACCTGGGTCCCTGGCACTGTGAGTAGTAGTGCTAACCACTGAGCCACCGTGTTGCCTTAAGAATTGCGCAGAAGAATTACAGGCTTTTGGTCATGTGACATAGTTTGATTACAATGTTTGGATTCCAAGCACCAAGTACTGATTACACACCTACCAAATGTGATGGATTCTCTGGCAGGTATCCAGTCTATGATTAAATTGGTATCATGTGGCTAAGGATATCTGTACTTACAAATGATTGATCGAGCTAGTGACAGAAACCGCATTGCCATGTCTGTCTAGCACTGAAATGTGACTGGTGCCGTACGTGTCGGGTGCCTGATGGTCAGTGTTGTAGTAATCCGGAGAATGGGCTTGATCATCGATACGCCGTCGTATAGACTCAGCAAACCCATTTGAGAGCAGCAGAGATATCTGAATTACAAAGAGAGACCAGAAAGTTATGCCGGGAACATTGCGCAAATCTATCTCCCCCACAACAGAGGTCGTGGTATAACAGAGGTTCCTGTGGTGAGGAATATGATACATCAGAATGTTGCAGAGAAATGTTTACTGCTGAAGCTGTCTATTTTGGTTTGGTTTTCACTTCTCATCCAGTTTCCCATGCTTCACTTGCGTATGTTTTAAACAATACATCATTGAGAAGAACACACATGCAGAATTAGGAAAATTTAAGTCTTTAATATTATAAAAGGAGTAGATGCAAGATACCCCTTGCAAGAGGGTTCCAATGAGCGTCTCAGCTAATTGAGTGAGTAAATGATTCATGCCATGTGGCACTAAACAGTACCCTCTTTCCTCCACGCCATGAGGGCTTTGTTGTTCAATGCATTTGTTGATCGTGTTGTGCGCACAAACGGTCTCAGTGCTCCCAAATTAAGAACAGGAAGATTAGTGTTGCTTCCCACACCTGGCTAGTACACCTGATGGGCATTCCAGGAAGGTGTCCTTAGTGGATTTCTGATTTCTGGGCAGTGGGGGAGCAGGGTTTTCATTCTGTCTGGATGCAACTCACTGAATGAAATAGAATGTCCAGGCTGACATATGAACAATGTCAACTTGAGCATTTTTATCCATGGAGTTGTACTCCAGCAAGAATTATCACCTTCAACAGCAAACAGCAAACAACCCAGTAAATCAAGATTCACACAGCAATAACTTTCCTTGCCAACAGTTGCAGAGATAAAATAAACAGAGGCCACTAACATTTGAGTTGAAGTTAGAATCCATCGGTTTACTAAGCAGTCCATTTCCAAATTTTAAGGCTTCTATGATACGATGGTATGTCTGGACCCTTTGATGTTCCTTCATAGACTCAACAGAAAATTTAAAACCTGTTGGAGGCCAGAAAATAATGTTACCATTCAATTCACTGGGAGGGAAACACAGATTAGTTTGTTTATCGCTTGAATAAACGCCGAAAAGTAAAGAACTTGCATATCCAAACACAGTGGAATTTATACATGTTTATGTCAGATTACATAATTCGCATTCAAAGCTGGGTTCAGAAGCCAAAAGATGAAGAAATAAATGACGACAATACACACCAAATCACAAAACCCAAGAGTTACTTCAGGAAAATAGAAATAGGAAACAAATGGTGTCTTCACTGGTGTCTCTGTCATTTCAAATATGAATGAAAATGAATGAATAAATGATTAATTGTCACATTTATCTCGGGAGATACCATGAAAAGAGTTCTGTTGCCACAATCTGGTGCCATTTTGAGGTACAGAAGAATAGAAAGGTAAATATTAAATAGAATTCATCTTCATCAACCGGGGTCTCAAACATGGTTCTGGGAATTATTCAAGGCCCCACTCCAGACCTACCACAGCCAGGAGTTCCTGCTCTGTCACCATTGTAGCCAACGCCTTGTCAGCAATTCCATGAATCCCCGCTCTGGTCACCACCAACACTGCTCCAGCCTCCCCACAACATCAGTCAGATGAAGAAAAGAAGAAGAAACAGAAAAAAAGGCGAAAAGGAGAGTGAGAGAGAGAAAGAAATAAAAAGAATTTGGCCAACCTGGAGCAGACAGGCCTGGCGTGCTGGTGCCACCATCTTGAATAGCTAGGCCCACTCTCCCCTCCGTGCTGCGCAGGCTACATACAGAGTTAAGCTCCAAATCCACTGTCCTCATCAAACTCTCCCTGAGGCAGGTAAACTTAGATGCACAGGAGAAGCTTCCAGCACAATGTCCCGACAAACAGTGACAGAACACATACTGCATATGTTTGAAATGGAGGAAAGCTCCCACTGTATCACATTAACAATAGGCTTAACAGCACCAAGCAGGAAGAGTAAAGCAACAGAATTTTGAAGGGAATTTCTCGTGATCATTAGCCTTGAATTGATTGAGAGAACTGCAGATAATTTGGGTCAGTTGTGTTTATGTCGTGTCTTTGAGGTTTTCACAGATCTTCCATGGCACCATACGAGGAGAAACTTTATGGAAACACAGACAAACAGCTAGACAAGTACACAGATATATAAACAGAGACAACATAAAACAACAGAACTGAATGAGAAGACAGATACACAGGTACTTTAATTGTTAACCATACCTTTCAGTATGTTGAGGATGAGGCAGAGAATGATTCCCTTGGATGGCAGAGGTGGGAAGTACATCACGTAGTCACCCACCGAAACATTCAGTGGTACCATAATGGAAGCTTTGTATTCTTTCAAATCTTTAAGCGTTAAAATGCCATCTATTTAAGTAGAAAGCAATGATCTGAGAAATTTTTGAACATTCAATAACCACTCAGATAGTGTTTGAGGCATGATCAGGAAAACCAACACCGACAACCAAGATCCGATATATCAGCTAACCGTGAGTCTGTTCAATTTGCGAGTTGGCCATGAGATGGTGACACTCTGCAAAGATTGATGTGTAAGGTGACCAAAAACAAGGGGTGTCAGGGTGGAATGACTTCAGATGGGAATTACAGTGACAGAACCAGCAGGAACATGCTCAAAAAGAGTTGGAACCTCCACCTGAGGCTCTCCTGGCTGCGTAGCGATGCACCAAGGATTATGAAATGGATTTCAGTGTTTAGGGCTCGACATATCAGTGGGGAGTTTGGTGTCAGAGGTTGGTTGTTTATACAGGGAGTGGTGGGTGCTTGGAATGCACTGCCAGCAGTGGGAGTAGAGTCAGACACATTAGGGACATTCAAGTGACTCTTGGATAGTCACATGGATGACAGTAAAATGAAGGGTATGCATGTTAGTTTGATCTTAGAGTAGGATAAAAGGTTGGCACAACATTGAGGGCCAAAGGGCCCGTACTGTGCTATACTGGTCTATGTTCTACGTTCTATAAGAAATAAAGCCTGACAGGTCACTTGGCAACAACCTCAGCATTGGAAATGACAATGGCAAATCCCAACATTGTTCCCTGCAAAGTTCTCCTTCGAACATCTGGGGTGTGTGCCAAAATTGAGAGAGGTATCCTAAATAGTCTCACAGACTAGCCAAATGACAATGTGACAGTTCTACAGAATCGTACATTACAAACAATGTCCCAGGCTCCAATCCATCTGCTAATCTGCCTCCTATGCATTTGACTGGTGAATCATACTCTTCAGTGTTGAACATCAATTTGGAGAAAACATTCAGGTGACAAGAACACATAACGCAGTATTGATGGGGATGTGGGTGTGGACGCAACAATGGCCACCATCAGGATTGGCTGACGAGCATGAATGATGTCTGAAACCAAAAGGGCGTAACTACTTGATTGGACTGGGCAGGTGGTGAGAGCATCAAAAAATGGAAAAGACCTATTTGATTGCATCCTCAGCAATCTGTCACGTGTGTCGGTCTCTGACCATATTGCTAAGAGAGAACGCTGCACAATCTTGAAAGTGACGACGTTCCAGCCTCACATTCAGGGTACCATCCATCGTGATGTGGGACACAACCATTATGCTAAATGGCACAGAGTCTGAATAGATTTAGTAACGCAAAACTGGGCATCCATGAGGTGCTGTGGGCCATCAGTAGGAGCAGAGTTGTACTCTAGCACAATCTGCAACCTCATGGCCAGGTATATACCCCACTCAACCATTATCATCAAACCATGGGATCAACCCTGGTTGAATGGAGAGTGCCGCAGTGCATGACAGAGCAGTACAAAGTATGCTTAAAAATAAGGTGTCAGCCTGGTGAAGATATCAAACAGGACTAGTTACAATCCAAACAGCACAAGCAGCAAGTGATACGCTGAACTAAGCAATCCCTCAACCAATGCAGCAGTCCTGCCGTATCTATTTGGGAACGGTGGTGGACATTTTAATAAGGAGAAAGTGAGGAGTGCAGATGCTGGAGATCAGAGTCAAAGAGTGTGGTGCTGGAAAAGCACAGCAAGTCAGGCAGCATCCGAGGAGCAGCAGAATCAACATTTCAGGCATAAGCTCTTCATCAGGAATGAGGTTTGTGGGCCGGGGGTCTGAGAAATAAATGGGAGGTGGGTGGAGTTGGGGAGAAGGTAGCTGGGAATGTGATAGGTGGATAGAGGTGGGGGGGGAAGGTGATAGGTTGGAGAGGAGGGTGGAGCAGATAAGTGGGAAGGAAGATGGACAGGTGGGACAGTTCAAGAGGGTGGTGCCGAGTTGGAGGGTTGGATCTGGGAAAAGGTGGAGGGAGGGGAAATGGGAAAACTGATGAAATCCACATTGACCCTGTGTGGTTGATGAGTCCCAAGGTGGAAGATGAGACATTCTTCCTCCAGGCATCGGATGGTTAGGGTTTGGCAATGGAGGAGGCCCAGGACCTTGGCAGAGTGGGAAGGGGAGTTAAAGTGTTCAGGCTCCAGGGATTGGTTGGTGTGGGTGTCCCAGAAATGTTCTTGGAGACGATCCGCAAGTCGGTGTCCAGTCTCCCCGATGTAGAGGAGACCACATCGGGTGCAACGGATCCAGTCGACGACGTCATTGGTTAGGCCAGTTTTGGAATACTGCTTTCAGTCCTGGTCTCCCTACTGTAGGAAGGATGTTGCTAAACTTGAAAGGCTTCAGAAAAGATTTACAAAGATATGGACAGGGTTGGACAGTTTGAACCATAGGCAGAGGCGGAATAGGTTGGGGCTATTTTCCCTGGAGCATCAGAGGCTGAGGGGTGATCTTATAGAGGGTTTATAATATCATGAGGGGCAATAATGGGGTGAATAGACAAGGCCTTTCCTCTAATCTTTACCACATAGTATCAAATTGAAAGGAAAAAAAGAAAGCAAACATCTTTAATTTCTCTGGTTCACCATGGCCAGTTCATCCCTTTCCGAGAATCTTTTCTCCCCCACTGGGATATATCTTTGCTGTGAGTCATGAACTATTTTCTTAAATACCTGCCATTGCTTCTCAACCAATGTTTCTGCTCAACTCCTTTCCCAGCCCACACCTACCAGCTCGGCCCTCCTTTCATTTGTAATTACCCCTTTATTACAATTTAGCACAGTTGTTTCTCATTCCTCCCTCAAACTGATTCCTAAATTCTGCCATGCTTTGGTCGCTGTGTCCTAGGAGATATTTTAGGTTAGATTCCCTACAGTATAGAAACAGGCCATTTGGCCCAACGAGTCCACACTGACCCTCCGAAGAGTAACCCACCCAGACCCATTCCCTACCCTATATTTACCCCGAATAATGCACCTAACACTATGGGCAAATTAGCATGGCCAACTCACCTGACCTACACATCTTTGGAGCACCCAGAGAAAGCCCATGCAGACACAGGGAGAATGTGCAAACCCCACAGAGTTGTCTGAGACTGGAATCAAGCCCGTGTCCCTGGTGCTGTGAGGTAGCAGTGCTAGCCACTGAGCTACTGTGCTACCCCTTTGGTGATTTTACGCTGACATTACTTATTGAACCTGTCTCATTTCACATCACAAGATTCAAAATAGCCTGATCCCTGATTGGATCAACACATACTGTTCTAGAAAATAGTCCTAAATACAGTCTATGAGTTCTTCCTTGTGGCAACCTGACTTTCTCATTTTTAGGAAAATTAAAAACAACCACAATTAATGTACTGCCTCTTTTACATGTTTTCAGTATCTCCTAATTTATTCCCTGTCGTACAGCTTGTCAACTACTCAGAAATATTGAAAATAAGAGCAGGAGTAGGCCTGTTCGGCCATTCATTATGATCATCACTGATCATCCAACTCAATAGCCTATTCCCACTTTTCCCTCATATCCTTTGATCCCTTTCATCTCAAATGCTATATCCAACTCCTTGAAATCACACAATGTTCTGGCCTTGACTGCTTTCTGTAGCAAAGAATTTCATAGGCTTACCACTCAGTGAAGAAAATTCTCCTCATCTCTGTCTTAAATGATATACCCTGCATCCTTAAGACTGTAACTGCTGGTTCTGGACTCCCCCATCATTGAGAAATATCTGTCCTATACCTACCATGTCCAGCACTGTTAAATTGTACAAGTTGCAATGAGATTCCCCTCTCATTCTTCTAAACTCCATTGAATACAATCCTAACTGAATCAATCTCTCCTTATTCATCAACCCTGCCATCCCAGGAATCGGTCTGGTAAATCTTTACTATATTCCTTCTATAGCCAGAATATCCTTCCTCCAATGAAGAGCCCAAAACTGCACACAGTACTCTGGGTGTGGTCTTACCAATGCCCTGTACAATTGCAGCAAAACTGTCCTACTCCTCTCCTTTCACTATAAAGGCCACCATATCATTTGCACTTCTTGTTGCCTGCTGACCTGCATGTTTACCTTCAGCGACTAGTGTACAAGAACACCCAGGTAACATTGTATATTCCCCTCTCAATTTACGGACATTCAGATAATAGTCTGCCTTCTATTTTTGCTCCTAAAATGGATAACCTCACATTTATTCACATTATACCACATCTGCAATGCATTTGCACACTCACTCAACCTGTCCAATCACTCCTCCTAGCATCACCTTTCTCTTATTATTTCTTACCTCCACATATATAGATTCTACAACTTTCAGACAAAATTCACTGACTTTATTGTTTTGGCAATTTTGTCCTTCTCTGATCCTATTTGCTGCTGTTTCCTTATGTTTGTACTGTCACTTTTCATTTTAGTCTGGGTATCATTATCAAAATACTTTCCCTGTTCTGCCAGCATATCTCTTTCTTTTGGAAGTAGACGTATCTTTCCCGAGCATCCCTTCCCCAACTAAAATTAGTATCAAGGAAGGATTAAGGAGCCCTAGCAAAACTGCATTCAATGGGAATTGAAAGAAAAATCTCCACTGATTTGAGTCATACCTGGCTTTACCATTGATTAGAAACTCAACTGGATCAACTACATACATACAATGGCTACAACAGCAGGCCAGAGGCGAGAATACTACAGTCACTTCCTGACTCTCCAAAGCCTGTCCACCATCAATAAGGCACAAGTCAGGAGTGTGATAGAGTACTCCCCACTTGCCTGGATGGGGGCAATTCCAACAACACTCAAGAAGCTTGACACCATTTAGGACAAAGCAGCCAACTTGACTGGCATCACATTCACGAACATCCACTCCATCTACCACCAAGGCTGAGTAGCAGTAGTATGTACTATTAACAAGAAACTCCACTGCAGGAGGCCACCAAAGATCTTCAGCCATCACCTTCCAAACCCACAACACTTGCATCTTGAAAGACAAGGGCTTGAAAGAAAAATAGCAAACACCACCACCCACCACCTGCAAGTTCAATTCCAAGCCACTCACCATCCTGACTTGGAAATATATCACTTTTGCTTCACTATCACTGGATCAATGCAAAAATTGTGAAATTGTGTCAAAACGTTTAATATGCCAGTCGAAGAGAAATCAATTGGAATTGCATTCTTTGAGATTTGATGAGATTAGCAGCAACAACAAAACATGAAAATCTTCCATGACCCAATTTCTCCCCAGGAATGCGATTGAAAGTAGCAAACTGCATGTACACATTCGCAGATGTTCTGTCTGTTAAAATTATGAGACTGAAAAATCAGAAACTGGACCAACTGAATTTCCATAACTGCCATCCTTACAGCACTAGCCAAGGCCATCACCCTTAACTTTCCACTTGTATTACGCCTTAGGATAAAATGAGAGAAATACCTAAATTATTAGCAGCTTCTTCCCGTAGATCCAAAATGAGATCACGTCCAATTACGCCATTGTAGAAAGCATCAGGCCCCTGTTCCGCAATAATCTTCAGTGTTTTTGCAAGCTGTTCATTCTTCACAATCTCACGTGGATGACCAGTATGGTTGTAAAACAGTGAACTAAAATAAAAATATGCCTGATTAACTTAAATCCCTGAACCATCTTCCAATTCAACTCAATCACCTGACGCTGTGCTCAAAAATATCTATCAAGGTGCTAGTACTATTAAAGTGGTTTGGTTTCCTCTGGCAGCTACTTTCAGCACACTATCAATTTACTTGTGGATATCTTCTCGATGTATTATTTTAACAGCTTCCTACATCCAATCTCACACCAAGTCCCATTCATCCACAACCCTGTGCTCACGACTAGATTAATGAGCTATGTGAATGGCCCTTTGCTTATTAAACCCAAAGTCTGGACAAACCACGTACCAATGTATCTGCTGGGCTTGAAAATAATTATCTCTGGATTATTAATTAAATCACATCCAAATTGGCACAGGCCAAATAAGATGGGAGAAGAGTATTCAGGTTCATGAGGCACCAAAAATGGGGGCTGTACCATTAGCACAGTTTTCACAATAACAGGCCAGCATTTCAGTGAACTGTATAACTAGGTAAATAGAGAGGATAATGCACTAATAATGGGACAAAGGTTCAAACTAGCAAAGATGTGGAAACATGTATTGTCATTACAGTGGCATTGCTGCAGGATGACATAGATTGGGTCTCGAATATTGAAGGGCATATGGCATTTAGGGTGGACAAGAAGCTAGGCAGAGGTGGAGGGGTCATTCTCTTACAGAGACACAAATTTGTGAAAAAGGATCACCGGACTAGAGCCATTAACTCTGTTCTCTCTCCATAGATGCTGCCAGACCTGCTGAGTTTCTCCAGCACCCTCTGGTTTGTTTCAGATTTCCTTCATCCATAGTTCTTTGTTTTATAATACAAATTAGGTCTGTTATCTCTAGAATTTAGAAGGTTAAAGGTGATCTGATTGAAATCTCTAAGACATTAACAGGAAAAGACAGGGTAGGTAAAGCTAAACTATTTCCACTGTTTGGACAGTCTAGAACTAGGACACATAGTCTGAGAATTTGAGCCAGACTGTTCAGGACAGATGTTAGGAAGCATTTCTACACAGAAAGGGTGGCAAATGTTTGGAACTCTTTTCCATAAATGGCAGCCGATGCTACGTCAGTTGCTAATTTTTAATCTGAGATAATACATTTGCTCAGCAAAAATGCAACTAAGGATATGCGTGAAAGGCAGGTATATGGAGTTAGGCCATAGATTAGCCATAGTCTCCACTGAATGATAGGACAGGATTAAGGGACCGAATGGCCTAACTCTGTTCCTCCATTCTAAGTTCAGGAAATGAAGATGTGGAAGTGAGTTGGGTAGGGATGAGAAATGATAAAGGCAAGAGGGGTATATCACCCATCTTACAGAGACCAAAGTATTGAAGTATTGTGTGAAGTACTGGGGTGGGGGGGGGCGGGCATAGAATGAGAATGAATTCTGTTTCACTGAGCAACTGCCCCTTATGTATGCCACCTCCACCAACCCAACAACCTTCTAAAACCTAAATTCTACAAAAAGAGGTCTGATTATATAACTCTTTTCATAACTTAGCCCCTGAAGTCTAGGTATCATTCCGTAAACCTATGTTGTGCTCTCTCTCTCCGTGGCCAGTATATCCTTCCTAAGGTGTGGTGCCCAGCACGTTGTCAGTGCTCCAAGTGGGTTTAACCAGGGTTTTGTAAAACTAAAGCAGAAAATGAGGTGCTGTCCCTCCTATTTAGGCTGCGTCTCACTGGAGCACAGCAGCAGGCCCGAGAAAGAAATGTTGGCTCGGGAACATGGGAGAAAAACAGCATCTCATTTTCCACCTGAGCATCCTGCAGCCTTCAGGACTCAATATTGAGTTCAATAATTTTAGGGTCTGAACACCTTCTTCCATGTCCTTTATCTACCCTTATATGCCAGGTCTTGTCACGACATGAGCAGCTTTCTGCGCAATCAACCCATTTTCATCCATTTATGGTCATCATTCTCTCTCTCCCTGGTCTACCATTAACCATCCCTTTGTTTTCCTCACGGTCTCTCTCTCTCTCTCTGGGTTCCACCTTCACCTCTGGTTCACTCCTCCCCCCATCCCACCTTCAGTATATATATCACCTTTTCCTAGTTATTATCAGTTCTGAAGAAGGGTCACTGGACCTGAGACATTAACTCTGCTTTCTCTCCACAGATGCTGCCAGAGCTGCTGAGTTTCTGCACCAATCTTGATTTTTGTTTCAGATTTCCAGTATCCATAGTTCTTTGTTCATTTCAGTCTTCAGGTCAACTTTTGGTCGCTAACACTACTGTGAAGTTTGTGAGCGTTTTTACTATGTTAAAGGCTATTTTGAAATGCACGTCCTTTTTGACGCTGCTGTTGTTTTTGTGTTCGATCAAAATGTTGTGTGATAGAATAACTACATTCAGTGTTGGTTTTGAGATGACTGCAATCATGTGATCTTGTGTGGAGCCCTTACTTACCGCAGTGTTGAACTGTTTAGTCTACGGCGAATGAATCCATTATCTAAAATCTTCTTTAGAAATTTTGGGGTCTGGAATCCTTTCTGTGCAAGCTGTATTGAAGGTTCAAACAGGGCTTTCCATGGTAATTTTCCAAATCTCTTGTGAGCTTCCCAGTAACCTTTCAGTTCGCCTGGAACAGCAACCCATTGGCCACCTGGTTCTGGAGTTTACACATACACAAGTCATCCTTGTGGTTCATTCAATCAGTGGCAAACCATTCCAGTTATTCAGTAAAAATAACCAGATTAAACAGAAGCCTCTGCTTTCTGAGTCCCTGCTTGTACCAGTTCTTTCCTTAAATCTTCCCCTTGGTTCCCCCTTTCTCCTTAATATTAAAAGATTAAAATCTCTACAGTGCGGAAACAGGCTATTTGGCCCAAGAAGTCCACACCAACCCTCGAACAGTAATCCATCAAGACCCAACGTTTACCCCTGAGTAATGGACCTAACACTATGCGCAATTTAGCATGGCCAATTCGCCTGACCTGCACATCTTTGGACTGTAGGAGCAAACCCATGCAGACAAGGAAGAACATACAAACTCCACACAGACACAGTCGCCCAAGGCAGGAGTCAACTCATTTGCTGTGAAGCAGCAGTGCCGCTCCAAAAATGTACCTATTTGACCAAGTATTATCATTTGTTCTAAGATCTCCTCCTCTGACGCTGCATCGATAACATTCTTGCGAAACAAGTGTGTTGAGTGGATGTATAAGTACAAGTAATTGTTAGGACTTGGAGGTGCTGGTGTTGGACTGGGGTGGACAAAGTCAAAAATCACATAACACCAGGTTATAGTCCAACAGGTTTATTTGGATGCACTAGCTTTCGGACGCTGCTCCTTCATCAGGTGATTGTTGATATTATAATTGTAGAAAGAAAAGAACTGTTCAGCAACAGTGCTCATTATCCAGTCTCGAAACCACTCATTTTAAAGTATTTCTCTCTCACTCCCTAATGTGACTAGGTCTCTTGTGTTACAAAAGCAGCTGGATTTTCTAAGGGTTGGCAATCATGTAGATTGCCACCCTGCTGTCAGTTTTTTTTTATGCATTGGGAGAGGTCTCCATGTTTCTGACAGGAGATTCCTATCAAGGCTTGTCCAAAAATGCAAGCGTTATCTCCATTCTGACAAGTCCTTCAGTGTAAAGGAGACTGGAGAAGGAAAACCATGTCACCTATCCCTCACCCACCATCACAATAGTCAGCAGCTCTATTCTGAAATGGAAAAAGCCAATATTATGGTGACACTATGAAAGGATACATATGTAAGATTAGAGAAAAGCCAGACTGCTGGGAGTGTAGGATACCAAGCAGATGTTGCCAGGTAAATAGGGTGCTAAGTGAGTAGAAGGCAATGTGCCAGGTGGATAAATGCTCAGGTGGATAGAGATAGGGTGCCAGGTCTTTAGAGGATAGGGTGTCAATTGGATACAGGGTAAGGTGCCAGTTTTGCAGTGCCATGTTTGCATGGTGCCAAGTGTTGAGTAGGATATGGGTGCCAGATGGGTAGCTGCAAGGGGCAGGTTATTGATCAAGTGTTTAGCACAGGTCAGGATGGATAGGAGACATTGAGTCTGGCGGTTTGGTGTTGGATCCTGTGGGCTTGGGATGTTGGGTACCAGAGATCGAAGGGTGATGTAGGATCAGGGCCTGGGGGGGAGGGGGGATATAATTTTGCAAAGGAGAATATAGTTGGGGTAGAGGAGCAAAGAGATTTGAATGTACAAATACACAAATCACTGGAATGTTGCACCACAGATTGACAAGATCATAAGAAAATAAAACAAGATCCGGAATTATTTCGAAAAGAATAGATCTCAAACATGAAGAGGTTTATGTTGAACATGCATCAAGCCTTGATTATATGACATTGAGAATCCTGTGTGCTGTCTGGCTGCTACTGAGGTAGCAGAAAAGAATTACTAGTATCAGAAATGTAAGAGTATACACATACAGGAGGACAGCATAAGTAGCTGGCAACCTAATTTCTTTACATAAGGAAAGCTAAGGGTGGTCAAACAGAGAGCTTTAAAATTATGAATGCCCCTGATATAGTTAAAAAGGTAAAAGTAAAACAGTCATATCCCTACCAGAAGGCTGCACTTTCATTGGAGAGAGATAACTGGTAGCAACTTTAACTCAAGGGTTACCACACCTCAGGCAAGGGGAGAGGTTGAGAAGGAGGATCCTTCATAGTAACCTCATCTAATGCAGGGATTGAACCCACACTGCTGGTGTTACCCTAAATCACAAGACAGTTGTCCAGCCAACTGAGCTAACCCAACCTCCTTTCTGATACAGTAAGCAGAGGGAGAATTGTTTCTTTTGTCAGAAATATCTCAACTGTAGGCTGTTTATACATAATAAACACTGAGATATCATCCAACTGACAGTGTTCAATGAATGAGGCATGAGAGGAACATCAAAGCTGGTTAGAACCAGTTCAGTTAAATGATTGGTTGTGGAATCACAAACAAAAACAGCCTGTAATCATAGCAGGACCACCTTCTGCGCACATACCCACCCCCCCCACCACCGAACCTGACACTCCATTAACCTTCAGCCACCCACCCCACACTCTCTCCCATCCTCCAATCGCTAACTTCATACCCCTCTCCTCCTGTTTCTGCTCCACCTTCTCCCCAATCTTCTCACTTTTCCCCAACATCAGTATTCACCAGTCATTGCACCCCAACCTTCCACCCCTGCCCTCAACCTTCAACACACCTTATGCCCCTTGCAAATCTCCCACCACCCTGCCATTGCTGCACCTAAACATTCCACCACCCACAGTTCTATCTCGGCTTTCCAACCCTTGTTAGCTTCATGGGGTTGGGGGGGGGTGTGAGGGGGAGAAGTGGACTACACCTAGAATCACCCTCACATTTGTGACTGCCACCATCTTCTATTCACGATATTATTTACCTGGTTTTGGATAAGGGCCACACCCACTGAGTAAGCCTGGCCTCACCTTCTGTGGGGCCACCTCTCTGGCATTAATTACTGTCACATCACCTGAGGGAGAGATGACACAGCAGTTACACAAAGTACATGCAGTGAGATGGTTTATTTACACACTGTCACAGATAATAGAACAAACAGCGAGATGGTATACAATACAGTAGTTCCGCCATACCCATGGGGGATATATTCCAAGACATACTACGGAAGCCCAAAACAGAAGATAAGTGAGCCCATTCATTTAAAAGGGAAATATATCTTCCCAGCAGCTTCCTGGTGCCTGGTTCTGGAACATTCCCTATAATATGCTTGGGCAGCGGTAAACTGGGATAACTGAAACTGCAGAAACCAGAGCCGTGGATACAGGGGTCGCCCTGTATATGCACAGTCACAGACAAAATACAAACAGTGAGATGTTCTACACACACACACTGTCACAGATGAAGCACAGGCTGCGAGATGGTCTGTGCACACACACACACTGTCACAGATGAAGTACAGACAATATGATGGATTTTAACACAGTCGTGAACAAGAGGGATTTGAAATGTGCTTTTTAAAAAATTTTATTTCCCTTTCAAAATAGATCTTGGTGAAATCCCTCCCCCAAATAAACCCGCTGATTGTAAAATCCAATTTTTAAATGACTCACAACAAGTTCTCTTTGGCATTATAGCAAAAGAGAAATGATTTATACAAGCGTTCAACCTGCAGAATAAATGGCATTGCATACCAACACACAGGCATACATGAAAGAAAGAAAGGAAGTTTCAATTACAATTTGCAGAAAATCCTCACTTAAAGATGTGGTTGCATTCCTGAAAAGCCAAACATTAAATGAAGCAACTTTAAAATGAAGAATGTCTTCCTATCAGAATCTATGTTAAAGTGAGAGTTACTTCCCTCAGTGCATTTCTCACCCACAAAAAAATGTAAAAGTTGAAATACCGTACTCTACATATGGAACACTGCATTCGTAACTAACTTACAAAACAAAATTCTAAACATAAAAGGAATACAATATATATCAAAATCTATTCACCTGTACTGCACAATACTTTTGGATAACTATAAGCCCCATCTGGTGCCAATAGTTAGACACTGGTAGCGAGACTCCAAAGAGTACCTACACTGACCAATGTCTACAACTACCTGGAGCCCAGGGTTTAAGCTTTAATTCACAAAGGATGAAGTTTCAGTGGCACAGATGGGAAGATCAGACCTTAACTGGTGAAAATGGGTTGGGAGTGAGGCTGGGTCAAATCAAGGCTGAGGGTGAGATGAGGCCAAGGCAAGGGACAGGCCAGGAGAAGACAAAGCCAGGCTGGAGCAAGCCAGGAGACCAGGGCTGGGGGAGAGGAGGCCAGGAGGGAAGGCCAAGAAGAAGGCAAGACCATTTGTTCATGGCCAGAACCAACGGGGATGCAGGAACTACGGTCCTTGATGCTGATTTGTGATGATGATGATATTGACAACGATTTTAAAATAAAAATAGTGACACAGAAGAGAAACATAGTCCTTGAACAATAAACCTTGTTCAACTAAAATGACTTTAAATGATCACTTCACGTAAACTTCACGTAAATCCATTAAATCAATATCCAAGTATGGGTTTGCAGTTGACTGGTGAGGCAGAATTCCTTTCATGTGGAGCTTGGATGCAGGAGAATTGTAGTTAAAGGCTCAGTAATATTCTTGCAGACAAGGAAATTCTTCTTGCTTTTGAGGTGAAGTACAGGATTATTTTTGGAAATCAGATTTTGAAAGCGACCAAGACTAGTGGCAGGCTTTTTTTCAGCTGAGCCTGGAGCTACTTTAGCTGCCCCCTTTAGTTGAAGGAGGAATAATTTTTAAAATGGAAGGCAGGAGGTTCAGAGGGGATTTGAGGAAAATGGCTTTCACCCAGAGGGTGTTGGGGATTTGGAAATGTGCTGCCTGGGAGAGTAGTTGAGACTGGAAATCTCACAACCTTTAAAAAGTACTTGGATAAGCACTTGAAATGTCGTAAAATTCAAGGCTCTGGGCTTCGTGCTGGAAAGAGGGACGAGTGTAGAATTAGAGGAATTTTTTTGTCAGTGCAGGGCCTCTTCCATACTGTATGATTTGGCACCTTGTGTCTGAACTTGGTGTACAAGTCATATATCACCAATCTTTATTGCAAGGATATGAAACACTCACATTAGGAATATTTCACCTCAGAAGTGTGTGTTTTAATCATCTTACCCACCATCTCAGGGAGGTCAGGCAGGTGATACAGACTGTGTCGTCTATCAGGCATTTAAGATGTACCAAACATAGAGTACAGATGGCAGACAACAGCAGAAACTGATTTTCCGCACAATAAAGAATGAAGCACAAAACGGTTTTCAAGCTACTAGTTGTAACTTTTCCAACTCATCAAAAAACTGTGTTGGAGTTCAGAATCAGTGAAACATTAGTGTGAAAATGGAAGCAGGAAACTACCCTGAAGGAGATCCCAGTGTCAAATATACCATGAGAAAAGGGGCCATACTGATTTGACCTTGAGAACGGTGCGTCAGAATGGGCCCTTGGAAATTACCAGGTCGGTTGCAGCATCACCAGAAATCCAACGCATAGATAAGGATTTAAGTGAATCAAATCAAGCCCAAAAATCAGCCAAGATTACAGAGCAACAGTGAAGTTAAGTGCCACCATTTCCTTTCGCACTCACTCTCTGTTACTGCATGCACCTCCCATTAAGGCTCATATTCCACCATTCTCACTACTGCTTCCAACATCTTCCCTCACTCACTCTCATCCACCTTCTACAGTACTAACCCTGCATTCGGTGGAACCCCTCACCATCTTTCCCCCACCTGCACCAGCACTAACAACTGAGCCAGCCTCTTCCTTCTCGCTCAATCCCCTTCCCCTTTTTCCCTCATGCCAGAACAGGTCAACTCACAACAGGACAATGAAGACGACCCAAAGAAAAGAGTCATACTGGACTTGAAATATTAACTGCTAGCGTCTCCTCAGACACAGTTTGTCCTGCACGTTCTGTTCTTATTTCAGATTTCCAGCATCTGCACTGTGCTTTTACTTGGATGTGAGCAGGATGCCTTAATCCAGCTCTCTTCCCTTACCCTCTCCCATCCTTCCAGCTATAGCAGACTCACCTGTAGCTCTATCAGGAAAATGTCCTACAAGGACACTAACGTGTGATTTTACAGCATCTCACTCAGCAAGTAATTGATGGAAATTACCTTTCGAAGCATCGTAAATGGTGAAAATGGATCCTCCACCAATACCCATACTTTGGGGGTTGATGAGGGAGGTACAGAGCAATGCAGCAATCGCACTATCAACAGCTGATCCACCCTGCAGCAGGATTTTTCTGAAAGAGCGAACAGGGAGAAGGTGGTCACACACAGAGTATGATGCTTTATAATATTAGGGTGATATCTAGGTGCACAGAGGGAGTGATACATTAATAATTAAGAATTAACGGGAACAGTGGGTTGCATGCCCACACCCAATCTATTTCAATTTTCTCCTCTGCAGAGATTAACATGACACCAACAGGAAAATCAGGCCCAATGTTCATTGTCTGATACTGGCTACCTTAACATACTTCTTATGAGCTAGCCCATTGCAATGTAAAACTACTTATCATTTAAAAAAAACACAGAACCTATTTATTTATTCGTGGAACCTCAGAAAGGACTGCAGGCTGACTCACTGGACTAATATCTGGTTCCAGCCTCTTGTTGTTCAATAAAATAGCATTCACATCAAACCAGAAATGAAGCAACAAAGCGAAGGTTTTCAGAAATTAAAAAAAGTCTCAATAACACTCAGCAGTTTCTGAGGACAGAGGAACAGAGTAAATGGATTGGTTGGATTTTCAACATGGAAGCAGGTATTGGGAATTTTCCCAATATCACATTGAGCTTTGAGCCTGCTCTCCCATTCAGTTAGACCATGGCCTGTTTATCTATACTATCTCCAAATCACTTTGCGTGATTAGTCTCCAGAAAATCATCAATATCTGCCTTGAATCTGTTTCACAGCCTCTGGCATAGAGAACTGCAAGTATTTACCTCCCGTTGAGTGAAGAATTCCCTCCTCATCGGAATATCATATGGTGTACAACCATCCAATGATCACCTCACCACCTACTCATACCCCTCCTCACACTCTCCCAACTCCCTTTTATCCCCTTCAAACCCACTCTCCCAGTATACAAACCCACTCTCCCAGTATGCAAACCCACTCTCCCAGTATGCAAAACCCACTCTCCCAGTATACAAAACCCACTCTCCCAGTATGCAAACCCACTCTCCCAGTACGCAAAGTTCTACATCAATACTCGGAAGTCTCTGAAGGTCATAAACCCATCAAAATAGACATAAACAAAATAAACGTCGCCATTTTAAAAAGGTAGTTTCTCTTCAGAAGCTTGTAAATCTGTCAAAGATCAACAAGATCACATCCTGTTGGGAGATTTAATCAGAAACAAACCCTGCTGACCAAAATAAGTGTTCGGTTTGGAAGGCAGCAAAACCAAGCTGACATTCTCTGCATAAACATGTAAACAAACCATGTAGAGCAGAATCCATCAGAGCTGTTGAAAACAGTGAAAAGCTCAGACATCAGTGCTTTGAAACAGTCAAACAGATGGCTCCTGAAATTCAGGGGAAAAAGGTGAAAGCAATAGGGGCATTTCACACAGCCAGGTCTGGCATTCAAACCCGGCCAGCATTTCAATATTTTATAACACAGAATAGTACTTTATCCAGTTATTTCTCTACTGCGTCACAAGACTCTTCCCCTTTCCCAATGCTGTTCCTTCATATGACACCTTGCCAGTTGTCAGAAGTACCAATGTGGTTGATACATATTTAATAGTGACGTACCTTTTCAAATTATAACACCATCAGCACTCACTTTAGTGAAAATGGATACCATCATGCCGCAGAATTTTATTACGACAAGTGAAGTAGCGCAATGTTTTTTATATGAACTTTTCGTATAGCTCTTGTCTTGTCTCAGAACCAGGGCTCCTCCGTGGTTCTACTTGGGCGATTGACATTGCTCATCAAAGTTGCAGGTGCTCTGAGATGCCCACCTTCATAATAGTGCTGGCAACGTTGGAGCAACAGCATGTGGGCACCCAATCAAACCCCTTTCCAAAACCAGTAAAAGTTGCTGTGACTGGAAATCGAAGCAGAAATCCAGCTTATGCATTTTTAAACCCCTTTAAGAACAGCTGGAACCCTGCATAGCGATTGGAAATTCCAGCTGCATGTTTCAAGTCTGTGAACATGCATTTACAGTCAGATATAGGAGTGCACGTGTAATGAGGCAGAGATACAACTACCATTGTAATACCATGACAGTGTTCCTCATTCTTTGCGGTGGAAGTACATGTAAGCTGAATGCATAATATTATTAATTGCTCAGACTGCTTCTGTAATCTCATATCCCAGTTTATACTGTCACTATCATTTCTTTCCCCTCCACTCTATATTTTAGTTCTGTTTCCCCCAAAGCAGAATGTTGCTGTAAACCCCGTATTTTCTCAACGGACTTGCAATAACAAATTCAGCTTTTGTTAAATGCATTTAATGGAAAACTAAAGACAGAGAAAGAAAAAAGGCTGAGTGGCCTTTATATAGGTAGCTCTCCTATAACTCAGTAGGTGCGTTCTTGTGTGGCACCATGTTATAGAAAATCACGCAATATATGGAGCCTATGGGAAAAATAAGGTTGGAGAGAACTACCAAAAATATTGGTAGAAATCAAAACAAAAGCAATAGTTAGCCTAACACAAACGATAGCACAGTTTGAGTAAACCCTTAAATCATACATTTTAAAATAATACAGTAAATGTAACACTTTAACATTAAAATCACTGGTGACAGCATCTTTCACAAAGCGCTGCACCAGAAAGTGCGTGAGCTGACTGACCACATGAGGCCGATGCAGAATTCCAGTTCTCCCCAAGATTCTCACCCCCGGCCCCCAAGTTTGAAATAATGTTCCTTCTAAATGTAAACTACAATTCCCAGTTTCAAGCTAAGCTTCAAGACTTGCAGAGCTGATTGCATTCCTGTTTTAGCTGAACACACTGAATTTCAATTTTCCAGACAGAGGCTGGGTTTGCTGTTCAGGTAAATGCTGGGAATGGAATTACATAACAGAGAACAGGAGTTCGCTTTATTAAAAAAAGATCTGCAATTCACTAATCGCATTACAGCCAAATCGCATTTAATAAACACACATTGTAGGATAACTACCTGTATAGTCTTTCTCATAATATCCTGAAGCACTTTACAGCTAATAAAAGTATTTTAAGGGTGACTTTATCACTGTAGTAATGTAGGAAATGCTACAGCTAAACTGTGCACAGCAAGCTCCCAGAAGCAACAATGATACAATGACTTGATTATTTGTTTTAGTGACATTGGTTAAGGTATGACAGCAGGCAGACATCCCCTGCCGTTCTGTGAATAGGACAAAGAATATTATTTTCAACCAAGAGGTCAGATGTGGCTTCAGTTTATTTCAAGTTGGCAACTCACTCCCACTTTTAGCCCTGAGCGTTGGAGGTCAGAGTGGACGTGAGCACGAACATATATATTTGGGGGTGCAGTTTTAGATATTGGACAGAGGTATATCTTTGGAACAGTAGAGTGGATTCACTGTATCTGGTGTTGTCTCTTCAATGAGTGCAAGTATGCAGCTTCACAGCACTCAGGAACGTGCTGCACAGGGAATTAGAGACCACGTACAACAAGCAGACCTTTGAAATAAATACACAGCGATGTTGCACCTACTCGTGCATATCTGTTTTAAAGAACTGCACAGTGCACATGAAACAGACCAGGGACTACAAAAGGGAACTGAATGCCACTCCCTGAGACTAGGTGACACTAATATTACTCCTGAAGGGAATGGCTCAAACTGTTTTATTCTGGGTCCTAGTCCTAAACTCCCCAACCACTGGAAATTGTTTCTTGCCATCTATTTTCTCTGTTCCACTTAATATCTTGAAAGCTACAATCAAGTCAACCTTTGACTTTCTAAATTCCAGGGGGTACAAATCTAGTTGGTGTAACTTTGCTTTGTAATCCAATCCTTGGAATGCACGTACCATTCTGGTAAATCAACATTCCACTCCAACCAAACTAAATACTTCCTACCTACTATGTGGAAACTGCTCCCAATTCTTCCCTCTTTAACATAGCCAAAGAAAATAAGATTCAAGCCTAACTCTGAGTTGCACAGACCTTTTGGGGGGGTAAGGGGATTTCCACTGAAAGGTCTATTTCCCTCCAGATCTGACAAAACACTCTTGAGTCAGTACCAATCCCATCCCTAGGGCACTTCTCACATCCTATCCCAACCCAATCTTACCACACATTACTCCCACAAGAACTCACCAATCAGTAGATATCCCAGAATTCACCAGCATCCCTTGTTCCTGCGCCATCTTTGAAAGCCCATAGTGCACCCAGACAATCATGGTCAGTCTGGGGCTGCCCTGCATGGTTTCTGACATTTACCCCCAGACATGGCAGACAGGGGGGTGATCAGTGCCCCACGGTGTGGGCAGTGCCCTGGAGCTCCTTCTGGATTGGCTGGTGCAGACACAGCATGTCCTCTTCCCCCAGACTATGCCCAGACTATGCCCAGGCTGGTCTGAGGTTACCACCCAGCTCCGGACAGCCTCAGCCGCTCTGGGGGAAATGCCCAGTGCTGTCAATGACCTTCTCCACTCCACTCGCAAAACTGCCGCCATCTTCTCTCCGATACCTCACCCTCTCTCTCTCTCTCTCTCTGTTTCTGCTCCTGCAGCCAACTCCCATTAAGGCTCATGCTCTATCACTCTTACAATTGTGTCAACCATCTTCCCCCGCTCGTTCTCACCCACCCCCAAGCCATGACACCACTAACCCTGCACGCCCTCTGTGCACCCATTCGGTAAACGTTCCCACGTATGCCAACAGTAACAGCCGTGCCACCCACTTCCATCTCCCTTAAACCCTCTCTCATTTTAGGAGAAAAACAGCCCTCAATCAGACAATGACTGGAGATGGTGGGTGGGCTGTCCAACATTCAGCTCCTCACCCCTTCTCGTGGGGGCCATCCTCAATTCCACCATCCCCAGAGGTTGAACTGACTGCATCCAAGCCCGTGGACTGGTTTCAGAGCCTGCCTTTGACTCACTGTGTCACAGACCCCAAATTGATGGAGACCTGTTAATGACCGTGACAAGCTTCCTGGTTTCATCTCTGTGCTTAAACAGCATGGTTGTGTCAGTCTGGTATCTAACTGAGGGGGCTAAGCACAAAAAGGCAAGGCAAGGTGGAGATGATGTGAGTATTTAGGTAGATTCAGAGTGAGTGACCACTGTGACAGTGAGCATCCAGCCCGGGGATACAGCCTGGCCAATCCTTGAGCTGGGTGTGTGGCCCTGAGCTCACAGTATCCTTGCTGCAGTGTTACAATGAGAGTTACCAGGTCAGCCTGAGGGGCAGCGTTGAGTATGAGTAGGTCAGACATGTGCCATAAGAGTACTCAGAGGTTGGCACATGACAGATGCCAGTGTCTGCAGATGTGGGGTGTCTGTGGCCATTGCCTGTGGGGTGTGACCCAAGATGTTGATGCGCGGTGTTCAACATGGAATTGGGTTGGAATAAGCAAAGAGCAGTGCCTGCTCTGTGTTGAGTTTTTTCAATGTCTAACTCGCTTGGCAAGTTTGGTAAGACAGACAGCTGAATATTAATGAGGCCAGCTGGACTACCGCCAAGGCAACCATCAAGCAATATTCCCCTTTAACTGGCATCTTGCTGCTGCCGAGCAAGAAACCAATTGTGAAAAATCATAAAAGATAGTGCATGACCTCCTGATGTTAGAGTGGGGCTTGCCAGATTTCTTGCCCAGTTCTGGCAACAAATCTCACCAGAGCCCATGTTCACTCAGTCTCCCACAATATTCAACTCAATGATTTCAATAACTTTCAACCTTAATCATTGTATTTCCTTTCAATTGACAGATATCTGTAAGGAATGGCTATTGCTGAGCCCTTGGAGTGGAGATGAGATAGACCCATCCTCAGGGTAGGACCCAATCAGCACATGATCAGCACTTTCCCAGGTGACAGTGCCTTCTCCCCTTTCCCACGTTTCACTCTGTCTGTTGTACGGCCACAACCATTTTCACCTCCCCTGAATCCATGGCATGTATCTATATTTGCCTCATAAGCTCACTGCAGACCACATGATCATTCCTTATGTTATTGAATTGTTCTAGCACTCTACCAGAACACAGTCTTTCCCCTGTCCCCATTCTTGAACTCTATAGTCACTTAAACACTGAAATGCTAACTCTCTCTCTCTCTCTCTACACAACAGTTTTAAAAATTTGCACGATACAAATGCAAGCTCTTTACTTCTTTCTAAATGAATGAATTTTCAGAATGCTGGAACCATGCTTCCCACACTGCTTCTAACTCAGTTGCAGTGGTTTACTGGAAACCAGTCTGTTTAGCAGAACTCAACATGGACACATTGAAAGTAGGAGCAGGAGTAGACCATTCGACCCCTCAAGCCTGTTCCACTATTCATTCTGATTACAGCTAGTCACTGAGCTCAATACCCTAATCCCATCTTCCCATTGGTCCCTGTAGCCATAAGAGCTATATTTACCTTCTTCTTGAAAACACAATGTTTTGGCTTCAACCACGTTCTGTGGTAGTGAATTCCACAGGCTCACCACTCTCTGGGTGATGAAATTTCTTCTCATAGCAGTCCTAAAATGTTTATCCCTTCGCCTTAAATTATAATGGTGGCTCAGTGGTTAGTGCTGCTGTCTCACAGCTCCTGGGACCCAGGTTCAATCCACCTTCGGGCAACTGTCTGTGGGATAGCATGCAAGGTTATCCCAGTGTCTGCGTGGGTTTTTGTCCGGGTGTTCCGTTTTCCTTCCACAGTCCAAAGATGCGCAGGTTAGGTGGATTGGCCATGCTAAATTACCTGAAGTGTGCAGACTAGGGGGGGTAGTCATGAGAAATGCAGGGGTTATGGGAATGAGATGGGGTGTGCCTGGGTAGACTCCTCTTCGGAGGGTCGATGTGGACATGATGGGTTGATTGGCCGATGTCCATACAATAGGGATTCTATAACCCCCAGTTCTGGATTCCCGCACCCCACCCCATCAAGTACATCTTTCCTGCATCTATAAGGTCACCCCTCAACCTCCGACGCTCCAGGGAAAACAGCCCCAGCCTGTACAGCCTCTCCCTGTAGCTCAATTCCTCCAACCCTGGCAACATCCTTGTAAATCTTTTCTGAACCCTTTCAAGTTTCACAACATCTTTCCAATAGGAAGGAGACCAAAATTGCACACAATATTTCAACAGTGGCCTAACCAATGTCCTGTACAGCTGCAACATGACGTCCTAACTCCTGCACTCGATCAATAAAAGAAAGCAGATATTTCTTCACCATGTCTTCTCTAGTAATCATTTCTCCCTTTGTAGCGAATCAATCTTTTGTTGCAAATCTTAATCCATCACTTTTAATCAATCCAAAGAAACCCACTGTGCTACTTTGTTTAGAAGGCTGTATGTTGAAGTCACAATAATCTGAGTTAGCACTTCCACTGAGTGAGTGCTACACTGTCAGAGGCACTCTTATTTAGATACAACATTAAGCCAAAGCTCTGTCTCCATTGTGGGTGGACATGACCAATCCTTTGGCCCCATTTTGAAGAAGAGCAAGGGGTCATCCCTCTGGTCAGCCTGGCTAATAATAAACCCCTCAACCAACATCATTAAAGAAGGTCATCTAGTCATCATCACATTGCTACTTGTGGGACCTTGCTGTTTGTAAATTGGCTGCCTTGTTTCTAACATTACAACAATAACTATGCTTCAGCAAGGCAACGGACGGCCAGAGGTTCTGATCGGCACTATACAAATGCAAGCTCTTTACTTCTTTCTAAATTAGTCAGACAGAGCAGAATGGACATCAATTGAAGGGAAATTCTATGATTTAGAGTCAAAAAGAATTTTTACACTATGGAAAGAGACCCTTTCGCCAATCATGCTTGTGCCGATCATAAAACATCCATCTATTCTAATCTAATTTTCCACGATTTGACCCATAGTCTTGCTATGCATTTCTAAGTAGTTCTTCAATGGTGTCTCAGTTTCTGTCTTTACCACCCTTTCAGGCACTCTCTGGATGAAAACACTTTTTCATCACATCTCCTTTAAACTTCTTGCACCTTACCTTAAAACTGTGCCCCCTGGTTACTGAGTGCTCTATGAAGGGGGAACGTTTCTCCCCATCTACCCTGTCTGTGCCCCTCAGAACTTTGTATACCTCAATCTCCCATCATCGTTCGCTGCTCTAAGGAAAATAACAGCAGCTGTCCAGGCTCTTTTCATAGTTGAATAGCTCCAGCCCCGGTGACATTCTGGTGAATCAGCTCCGCCAGAACCTCCCTGCTCGTGTCTCTAATGCCTTGAGTAATAAAAGTATGCATCCTATATGCCCTCTTAACCACCTTCTCGACCTGTCCTGCTGTCTTCATGGACATGCACAAGAAGGTCCCTCTCATCCTCTGTACTTCATAGGGTCCTACCATTTATTGTATACTCTCATCATCGAATCTCTACAGTGTGGAAACAGGCCATTTGGCACAGCAAGGTCCACACTGACTTTCTGAAGAGCGTCACACCCAGAATCTCTGTAACCTTGCATGGCCAATGGCTAATCCACTTAGTCTACATATCCCTGGATGCTATGAGCAATTTAGCATGGCCAACTCATCCAACTTGCACATCTTTGGACTGTGGGAGGAAACCGGAGCAGACCCAGGGAAAATGTGTAAATTCCTCACAGACTGAGGCTGGAATTGAACCTGGGTCCATGGTGCTGTGAGGCAGCAGTGCTAGCCACTGAACCACAGTGCCGTCTCTCTTGTTTTGCTAGTGCTCCCAAAATGTGTCATCTCACATTATTCAGGATTAAATCCTATTTACCACTGAGCTGCCCATATTAGCAGTGCATCTACACATCATCCTATAATCGAAGGCTTTTCTCCTCACTATTTACCACCCCACCAATTTTCAGGTCATCGACAATCTTACTGATCATACCTCCTCCATTCATGCCTAGATCATTAATGTACACAACAAATAACAAGGGACCCAGTACCAAACCCTTTTATTCAGTGTGCAGTGTTTATATTGCATTAGTTCTGTATGACACAGCAGCAAACATACTAACACTGTTCCACCTCCATACGCAGCCTTGGACACACCTTTCCTTTCCACAGAATCTGGTTTTTAGATAACTGGATAACTTTTTCCACAGCATAATGGCTGGCTGTGTACCAGTGACTTATCCTCAGATCTAAAAGCATTGTTGGTGTGGCATTGAAACAATACAACTGATGGATTTTCAGCAATCATTAACAAGGAATGATTAATCAAGGAAACATGAAGCTTACCTTGGCCCAACAATTCACAGTGTGCTAATACTCTCAGGCACTATATCTCTGTCATTCAGAAAATTGTATTGGCAGCCCTTAAGCCTTGCTCTACTCTTAATAATCATCATACATTAATAATCGGCAGGATGACACAGCGAAGGAATCAAGTGAACAACATCGTGCAGCTTCTTCGAATTTGACGTGTACGTCTCATCCACTTACGGGCAACATTCAGGTAAATCTCTGCACCCCTCCAGTACAATCACATCCTTTCTATCGAGCCTCTATGTACGCAGTGGCTCAGTAGTCAGCACTTTCGATTCCAGCGTCAGGTGACTGCCTGTGTGGAGTTTGCACATTCTCCCTGTGTCTGCGTGGGTTTCCTCCGGGTGCTCTGGTTTCCTCCCACAATCCAAAGATGTGCAGGTCAGGTGAATTGGCCATGCTAAGTTGCCCGTAGAGTTCAGGGAATTGCCCATAATGTGCAGGCTAGGTGCATTACTCAGGGGTTGGTGTGGACTTGTTGGGCTGAATGGCCTGTTTCCACACTCTAGGGATTTTATGATTCTACTTGGGCATCTGTCTGGAGGAAAAGGATTTGTGTGTGCAGGGAGGGATTGGGGAATGGATGTGCTGGGAGGGATTGGGGAATGGATGTACAGATACATGAGGCAGACAGACAACTGCTACCTACACAGCTGTTATTAAACTGGAAAGGATGCAGAAAAGGATGTTACTGAGACTGGGTTTGAATTAGATGGGTAGACAGAGACTTTTCACCCTGGAGTGTAAGAGACCTTATAGAGTTTTATAAAATCATGAGGGGCATAAGTGAGTTGTTATGGCATGGAATGAACCCCTCTGTTAGTTAAACCAAACACCCAGGAAAACTCACCTCACCTCGTAATCGGTTAAAATATGAGTGACAGAGAACTTACAGATTCTACTATTTAAAGAAAATAACATCAATTCTTTTTTTTTACTTTAAAAATGAATTATAAGCAACTATCACAATTCTAAGCTCACTTCCTTTTAAATATTTATCATCTGGCTCCAACTCTATAACAATATGCTGTTCCAATAAAACACTTATTAAAATGACATCAACTTAATTTCAAAACCACACAGCTGCTGTCATCTTCTGTATCTTTCTTCAGAGGACCTCCCAGGGTCATCTTCTTTCTTTTTACTGTGAGAATGTTTCATATGAAAAGGTACCTTTGACAGAGAGTATTTCCTAATTTCTTAGAGAGCAAGATGTTAGCATTTCTGTCTTGCTGGCAGTTGCTGTCTCTTGTAGGCCTTCAACTTCTTAACAAAGGTAAATAGCCAGGGTCTTTTTCCCACGGTAGGGGAGTCCAAAACTAGAGGTCATAGGTTTAAGGTGAGAGGGGAAAGATTTAAAAGGGACCGGATGGGCAATTTTTTTCACACAGTGGGTAGTTCATGTATGGAAAGAACTGCCAGAGGAATTGATAGAGGCAGGTACAATTACAACATTTAAAAGACATTTGGACGAGTACATGAAGGAAAGGTTTAGAGGGATACGGGCTAAAAGCAGTCAAATGGGACTAGTACAGTTGGGAAACCAGATTGCCATGGACGAGTTGGACCGAATGGTCTGTTTCCATGTTGTATGGCTCTACATCTCTACGAGTGAGTATCGGCTGACTATGCAACTGTGGGAAGCATCATAGATCAAGTTACAGTACTCTCACCCATTCTCCAAACTTTGTCTTTTCTAGGAATAATGAAAGGAGGGAAAAAGAATGAAATTTACAGAAGAAAAGACATGATGTAGCAGTTCAGAACATCTTTAAATGCCTTATCAATGACGAAATGCTTTGAAAGTATAGTCAACCTTGTAATATAGCAAACATAACAACTTGTGCACAGTCAGCACCCACGAAGGCAGTAATGATCTATTAATATGATGCTTCTTTAGAATTAGAATCCCTTCAGTGTGGAAACAGGTCCTTCATCCCAACAAGTCCACACCAACTCTCCAAAGAGGATCTCACCCAGATCTATTCCCCTATCATATATTTACCCCTGACTAATGCACCTAGCCTACACATACCTGAAAATAATGGGCAATTTAACATGGCCAATTCACCTGACCTCCAGCCCTGTGGACTGTGGGAAGAAACCAGAGCAGACTCACGCAGACATGAAGAGAACGTGCAAACTCCACACAGATAGCCACCTGAGTGGCTGGAATCGAACCTGGGTCCCTGGCACTGTGAGGCAGCCGTGCTAATCACTGAGCCACCACGCCACCTTCTTGAGGAGTGAACATTTTTCAGGACACAGGAGAGAACTTATTGACTCTTCTGTGAAATAATGTCATCCACCAAAAGGTGCAGGCAGGGTTGAATATTCTCTGCAATAACTGTCACCTGCACCAATGTAGTAGTATTTCAGTAGTGATGGTATGCATGGTGGTTTCAAATCCCAGAGGTACATGGAGCCACAACCTGTCAGCAAGGCCAGCCTCTGTACAGGTAGCATTCAGTATAAGTGCTGCAGTGGATCCCTCTGGAATTTGCCATATCATTGAGCTAGGTGGAGGAGAAGGGTCAGGTGTTGGCGGTAAGACTTTGCGACATCTCAATTTTACAAGCCAATTCCTGTGTCTTGTACTGTCCCAGCTGCTTTATCAATTCTGTGCACTGAAAATGTCTTTGCACCCATGAAATTCCTCATCACTCTATTTGTGCTAACAACTGGTATCAAAGTAGCACATGCTGAGGGGACAGAAACCCCCACAGCTAGAAGACCCCCAGAGGTGATTGGGACCAATACTGAACCTTCACTGCATTCTCAGTTACAGCTTCTGTTCAATCCAGTTGCAGATGCAATGTAAACAGTCAATGATTCAACAAGTTGATTAAACATGCCCCGACAAAGGTGATGGTGCTTCCCAGTAGCTTGTCCTCAAGGATACAATCTCACTAACTGGTTTAAACAGCTGCGGGTCTGTCCAAAGTGTATGTGTGATTAATGACAGATTGAACATAAACTATACTGCTCGTGGCTGGTTCAGCCCACCCAGTAGTTCAACACAATCCAGCCAGATTTAACAGAAACTAGTGAAACAAACAAGCAGGAGCAGGAGTAAGGCCATTCTGCCTTTCCAGCCTGCTTCACCATTCAATATGATCACTGATCAGCCAACTCAGCCCCCTCTGCCCACTTTCTCTCCATACCCTCTGATACCTTTCGCCCCAAGAATTATATCTATCCGTTTATATCTAGAATAGGCTGGCAGGATCTGAGGAAGAATGGTGAGGGAAGATTTGCATGGATGTTTCGGGCCAAACAATCTGTAAATAATGTAGGCTAAGCATGAAATCAGGGGGTCCGTGGAGCAAGGGGGAGGGCAGAAGGGTGCATTGAGTTGTGACCAGGAAAAGCAGACCCCACAACAATGACAAACCATTCTGATTGGCTGGCTCTGCTCACTTGGCATCACGGACCTAGCCACTATCTTCATTTGGACAATGAACTTGGACACAACTGTTTGGGAGGTAGTCTCTGGGAATCTCTCTACTTTCTGACACCCAGCAGTTCCAGATTTCCGGAACCACATTTGGTGGTGCAGTTGGGCTCCTGAAGTTTGGGTGTTAAAGCAACCTTCTCAATGGGAAGCCTTGCTGAATGCATCTGCTTCTACAGTCAGGCCAAGGGAGGTTGCTTCGATCTCCATTTCCGCCCCGAATGCAGCTAAACTCAGCAACTCTATCATGTGCTGACACATTGGGGAATAAAAACATGTACTGCTGAGCACAGTTACTGGGTCAAGTCCTTCAATCTCCACACGCTTGGTGAAATGCCAGTGCCAATCGGGCAAGAGTTGGGTGAAGGAGGAAATAAACAAACAAACAAATAAGGCCATTAACATCAGCATTCCAAAACAGGAATTGCCTCAGTGCTGGTCAGCCAGCGATATTCCCTGGTGTTTCCATTCTGGCACAAGACTCCACTTCCAACCCCACCCCTACCCCATCTACCACCCAATGTTTCCTCAGGCACAGCGCAGAGAAGCCCATCAATGAACCATACAAAAGGGGTGACTGGGGCAGCCATACCATAATCGCGTGGCAGGGACACCAACGTGGGAGACCACAGTCAGATTCCCAACGACTTTACAGGACATTGTTTCCCACCACAAGCTGGCAATGAACTATTGCTTTACTCAATCCCAGCTGTATCACTGCGAGTCAGGCTGACTTTCCCATTAATCCCAGCAGTATCCCTGGCACTGTCCCCTCAGTTACTGTGAGCCTCCAAGCTGTGCCTCACAGAGGCTAGTGACTACTACTTGAATGCTGTTCTGAAACCAGCAATGAAGGGTAACAGCGCAATCCCAGCACCCTCCTCCCATGTCTCAACTTATTGGGATCGAAAGAGGCATGTGGGGTGCCACATTCCCACCAACCCTCCCCCTGTGCCTGGTCTCATCTGCATGTATATTTCCCTGTCCTTCACTCTGTACCATTCCTCAGCTACACACTGTGTGTGTGCATGTGTGTGTGTACATGTATGTGTGTGTGTATATGTGTGTATGTGTGTGTGTGCGCGCGTGCGCGTGTGTGTCTCTGTGTGTGTGTGGTACTGTGTGTATGAATGTGCATGTGTCTGTGTGTGTGTGTGTTGGTTTTTGTGTGTGTGTGTGTGGGCGCACATGCGTGTGGGTCTGTGTGTGTGTCTCTGTGTGTGTGGTATTGTGGGTCTGTATGGATGTGCATGTGTCTGTGTCTGTATGCGTGTGCGTGTTTTTGTTGGTGTATGTGTGTCTGTGTGTGTGTGTGATAAAAGTGTGTGTTTATGAGAGGGAAAGTGAGTGAGTGTATTATGTTTGAGGTGGGATTGTTGGGGGTTGGAGAGTGTGCAGGGTTTGGATGACAGCCTGTTTTTAACGAGGACCTCGTGTTGACCTCAGCATTACTAAGAATTGCATTGTTAAATGGAGCTGGTCCCTGGAACCCCTCTGTAACAGTGACCAGATAGAGGGAGCAAAATGGGGTCTACACCATTCACACTGCTGAAAAGATAACAACAACTTCAATGGGGTAAAATAACCCAAGATGCTTCTATCAAGTGTTATCAAATAAAATTTAATGTAGAGCCAGATGGAGCATGTGACTGGGCTTCGTCAGCTGATGAAGCAAAGGACTGAGCATTGCACAAGAGGGGGTTACCATTGACCAGGAATTCAGCCGGACTTGCTATATAAATTCAGTGGCTACAAGAGCAAGCCAAAAGGTAGGATTACTGTGATGAGTAACATACTGTCTGACTTCCCAAAACCTATGTTTGGGGAGTCAGGAGGGCAGCATGATGGTACAATGTTTAACACTGCTGCCTCACAATGCCAGGGACCCAGGTTCGATTCCACACGATCTATGTGGAGTTTGTTTATTCTGCGTGTCTGTGTGGGTTTCCTCCGAGTGTTCCAGTTTCCTCCCACAGTCCAAAGATGTGCAGGTTAGGTAGATTGGCCATACTAAGTTCTCCTGTAGTGGCCAGGGATGTTCAGGCTAGGTGGGTTAATGCTCTTCTGAGGGTCAGTGCAGACTCAATGGGCCAAATGTCCTCTAACTGCACTGTATGGACTCTATGATTCGATCTCCATCTACAGTGCATAAGTCAGGAGTGTGATGGAGTACTCCCCACTTGCCTGGATACGTGCAGTTCCAACACTCAAGAAGCTTGACACCATCCGGGATAAAGCAGCCCACTTGATTGGTACATCTACAAACATCCACTCCCTCCACCACCGGTCCTCAGTAGCGACAGTGTGTACTATCTACAAGATGCACTGCTGAAATTCATCAAAGATCCTCAGATAGCCTGCACCTTCCAAACCCATGACCACTTCCATCTAGAAGGACAAGGGCAGCAGATATATGGGAGCACCATCCAAATTCCCCTTCAAGCCACCCATCATCCTGACTTGGAAATATATCGCTGTTCCTTCATTGTCCCTGGGACAAATTCCACGAATTCCCTCTCTAATGGCATTGTGGGTCAATAAGGCAGCTCACCACCACCTTCTCAAAGCCAACTAACAACAGGCAATAAACGTTGGCCCAGCTGGTGATGCCCATGTCTCATGAATGAATAAATCAAGGCCAGAAATGGAAAATGGGAGACTCACAGTCCTGTGGGACTGGAGGTGGTTACAGAGATTATGAGGATGCAGCCATGGACACAGAAACAATCATGTTAAGCTTGGGAAATGTTTGTGCATCAAGGGAGTGCAGTGCTGACAGAGGTGCAGTTCATCAGGAATGTTAAAAGGAGGACCCAGCTACTCTCTTGAGCCCCACAAACAATCCCAGATTTGAAGAATGACTGGAAGTTCTCCATCTCCACTGTCCTGAACAAGAATTATTACACATCCAGCAGCACGAAATAAACCAAAATGCGCACTATTGAAAAGAAATTCTGTTACCACGTGCCAATCTGTGGAGGCTTGCTGAACTCAACTCATCTGCTCAGCTTCCAACACAGCAGTGACTACACTTAGAAAGTAGTTAAGTTGGCTGTAAAACATTTTGGAAATTCCTGAGATGTCAAAGGCGCCAAAGAAAAATGCAATCTTTGTCCTTAATCTGGAGGAGACAAAAATACATGATGACATGACCCAGTAATACTTCAAGAACAATTCAAGTGACAAGATACAGAAAGCTCCTCATGGTGTGTTTCCCTGTTGCCCTTGGATGAATAAACTGACAAATCTACCAGTACATTTCCTGTGCTTCATACGATATGATCCTACAAAAGGAAGTTGTGTGCTCCATTCAGGAAGCAACTTGCTCATTAATCTGAAGATAATTGTCTTATTTCCTCCCAAAGCAGTTGACATATTGTGCTTATCAAATAGCAAGGACCCCAAGAGGGAGACTCTCATGTGGATAGGAGAAATCTATTCCTTGACTAGATAAGCTTTCTGGCAAGCTTTATGACGAGGAATAATACATGGAAACCAAAAGGCTTTATCTCAGTAAAGTACTGTTCAGGAAAGTACTCATTGTATTCTCATTTCCAACCGTCATGAGGACATTCCTTGTTTAATAATAACAAAAAAAAGTGCTGGAGAAATTCAGCAAGTCAGGCAGCATTGGTGAAGAGAAAGCAGAGTTAATGTTTCGAGTCTGCCATGATACTTCTTCAAAGCACTCTGGAGAACGTGCAAATTCCGTACGTGTGGAGCTTGCATATTCTCCACGTATCTGCATGGGTTTCCAAAGATCTGCAGCTTTAGTGGATTGGCCGTGCTCAATTGCTCGCAGTGTCCAGCGTTGTCAGGCTGGGTGGATGATCCACAGTAAATGTGAGGCTTACAAGGATAGGGTGGAATTACAAGGATGCAGGGGCTGGGTCCAGGTGGGTCTCTTTGGTGAGTCAGTGCAGACTTGATGGGGCCAAATGGCCTTTTTCTGCATTGTAGGGAGTCAATGATTCTATGGGAATGTGGGAGAAGAGATTTCTTTTCTGAAGAATATTGGACCCAAGGCATTAACTCTGCTTCTCTGAGCCCACACCCTTCCAGACCTGCAGAGTTTCTCCAGCACTTGCTGCTTTTATGCTCAATCTGTAGTTTCTCAGTTTTTGCCATTTCTCCAGATTTAGTGAGCTTGAATTGTGATCACTTTCTTGCTCCTAAAACACAAAACACTTGTGAAGGTCTATTACTTAACAACTGAAATTTGATATTGAATATACTGCAGTAAAGCTCAGACACATTCAGCACAGAACATGAGGGGCCTAACTGTACTTGTTACTACAGGCCATAAAACATAGGAGCAGCTGTAGGCCATTCAGCCCATCAAGCCTGCTCTGCCACTCAAAGTGATCATGGCTGATCTGATCATCCTCAGCTTCACTTTCCTGAGTTTTCCTCAGAACCTATGATTCTCTCACTGGTTAAAAATCTATTGGTCTAAATCTTGGTGACAGTTAATGACCCAACCTCAACAGCTTGGTAAAGAATGCCACAGATTCATTGCCCCCCTCAAGTCTGTCTTAAACATGCGACCCCTTATTCTGAGATTATGCCCACTGGTTCTAGACTCTCCTACAAAGGGAAACAGCCTTTCCATATCAACCCTGTCAAGCCCCTCTAAGAATTTTGTATGCTGCGATAAGATTGCCTCTCATTCTTCTAAACTGCAATGAATACATACCCTACTTGACCGCTCCTCATATTTGGTATCATATTTAGTGAACCTTCTCTGGACTGCCTCCAATGCCAGTATATTTTACCTTAGATAAGGGAACCAAAACGATTCTTGTATCCTAGATATGGTCTAACCAGTGCTTTGTACAGTTCTAGCAAAACCTCCCTGTCCTTATACTCTATCCCTTTTAAAAGAAAGGTCAACAGTCCATTTGTCTTCCCTATTACCCACTGAACTTAAATGCTGGCTTTTGGTGGTTTATGCGCAAGATCCCAAAAACCTGTTCTCTAGCTGTCTGGAGTCTTTCTCCATTTAAATAATATCCAGCATTTTCATTCTTCCTTCCACACTGCATAACTTTATTTTTTCCTGCACTGTATTCCATCTGCCAGGTTTTCAGCCCACTCACCTCACCAACTGTATTATGCTGTAGATTCTGCATGTCACTCTCACCACTTGCCTTTCCATCTATTTTGGTGTCATCTGCAAACTTGGCAATAATACATTATTTTCTCTCATTCAAATCATTAATATGTATTATACATAATTGTGATGTCAGTACTCCTGTGACAGTCCAATAGTTGCAGGTTGCCATCCTGAAAAAGCCCTCCTCATCCTAAAACCCTGTCTTGTATTAGTTAGCCAATCCTCCATCCAATCTAATAAACAACTCCAATTCCATGGTCTATTACCTTATCAACTAGCCCAACATGTGGTACCTTATTAAACACCTTCTGGAAATCCAGATATATTAAATCCATTGCTTCCCCTATCCTGCTTGTCACTTCATCAAAGGATTCTAGTAAATTTGTCAGCCATGATTTCCCCTTTATGAATACACACTGTCCCTGCTTGATCATATTACACATTTCTCAATGTTCTGCGACTACAAGCTATATAACAGACTCTAACATTTTCCCAATAACATAAGCTAACTGGTCTATTGATGCCCGTTTTTCACCTCCTTTCCTTTTTAAATAAATCTTCTGGCATCTTTCCTGAATCTCAGAATTCTAAGAAGATGACTCCCAGTTCATTCACTATCTCTGTTGCTACTTCCTTAAATTTCGTCAGAGGCATCCTGTCAGGTGATGTTACTTGCATGTTTATCTTCAAAGGTTATTGTCCCCCATTGTATTTATTTTTTGGTCAAACTTCATTTGTCTCTTTTTTAAATTTCCCAATCCTTTTGCTTACCAATAACTGGTTGAGGTTACTATGAAGGCCTCTCCTTCTCAACCTCTCACCTTGCCTGAGATATGGTGACCCTTAGGTTAAACTCACCACCAATCATCTCTCTCTGGTAAGACGATTTCATTTTTGTCACATTGTATGTGGAAGATTAGAGACGTTTATATGATTGTATTTCTAGTTTTTACAATTGACATTCCCAGGTGTTTGCACACCATAGGGTTTTATAATGTTCCAACTCTCCAATGCATTCTGCATGCTGGGAGATGCCTAGACAATTGTGCTTCTTCACACAGGTAGCTATCCAGGTTTTAATACATCCATCAGCACATCACCCTGCTCTTTAGATGTACCAGTCCGTTGCACTGAAAAACCAACATGTTTCAGGCAGACCAAACAGTGCCCTTCACCTTGATGAGGCCTCTCATGTTCCTCTCAGTGCATGTCCCAGGGAACAGCAATACATCCTGCGCTTTAGAGCAGCTCAGAATTGATCTTGACACATCATCTCTTTCCAGACCTCTTTTGCAAAGTCACATCCCTGAAGGAGGTGGACCACAGTCTGGTTCCCACTGCAGCCCCTTGAGGCAAGGGGTAGCCAGCTGCAGAGAGTCGGGATCAACAGGAAGGATCTGACTCCTCACCAGCCAAGGTACACCATGAAGCTTGTCTGCACAATCAACTACTCTGCCAAGTGGTTTGATAGTTAGCTCAGCAAATCAGGCAGCATAACTTTTTGGTTCCCTGGTGGGACATGGTCATCGCTGGCTGGTCAGAATTTATTGCCCCATCCATAATTGTCCACGGTAAGGTGGTGGTGAGCTGCCTTCCAGACCATTGCATTTATTATTACCTACCTGCACTTATGTTCCCCTTCAGCACTGTGGAAGTTGCATGCATCCAATGCCTGATGAATTTTTGATCAAAGGTGCTTTTCTACGTTAACCTGAGGGACCAATGAAAGGGCATGATCCAACTGAACAGAACAACATGGTCAGATCCAGCCTGCATTGTCCGAAAAAGCTTCACTGATTCCTGCACAGAGCGGCTGGATCCAACAGTCACATCCATTTTGGAGAACAAATCCAGCATGTGGGTCTGTACTACTGTGTTAAAGGCTTTCTCAGGGCTGGTAGTAACCCCCTTTTACACACAAGCTTGGGATGTTTACACGTAGAGCCGTGTTTCCGAGCTGATCCTGTGCGGGTCTGATCAGGGTAGATCTGATCTGAGAGGATTTTGTAGTTTGCAGTAGACAGTAAAATGAGTCACCGGTGTCTGATTTCCTCCCAATTTCCACCCCGCTCATACCGTCCAGAAGCAAACTCATACAGTTCCAGCAAAACTGGGCAAATCCAGTTCCGTAGGGCTGAACACAATTCAGCTTCTGAATTGGTTGCTTCTGGCGTTTTATACATCTTCAACTACTTGATGGCCTCTACCAGTGCATCTACCAGTCTAGAGATAGCTGTGGACATTGTCTAAGACCCACCCTGATCCAGGATAAGGCTGTTTCTCTCTGTGAGCTTAATCTCATGGCAAAGGCATTACTCCTCGTTTTTCACAACACGTTACAAAAGATATATTATCAAAGGATTGGCAGAAAACTAATATAATACCTACCTTTAAGAAGTGGACAGAACATGTTCAGGGATTTGCCGACAAATCTACTTAACACGTGGTTAGGAAAAACATGATGGAATCCTTACTGAGAGGGAAAATAACAAAATAACAATAAGTAGTCCACATAGATTTCCAAAGGGGAAATCTTGCTCGACCAGGCTTCTTGAATTTGTGGAGGTAATGAGGAGTTAATAGAGAAACAGGAGTAGGCCATTCAGCCCTTTGAGCATGCTCCGCCATTCAATTTTTATCATGGTTGATCATCCAACTCAGTCTCCTGATCCTGCTTCCTTTCAATCTCTTTAGCCCCAAGAATTACATCCAATTGCTTTTTGAAAACATTCAATGTTTTGGCCTCAATTGTTTTCTGTGGTGAAGAATTCCACAGACTCACCACTCCCTGGGAAAAGAAATTTCACTTCACGGTGGTGGCACGGTGACTCAGTGGTTAGCACTGCTGCCTCACAGCACCAGGGTCCCAGGTTCGATTCCAGCCTCGGGCAACTGTCTGTGTGGAGTTTGCACGTTCTCCCCGCGTCTGCGTGGGTTTCCTCCGGGTGCTCCGGTTTCCTCCCACAGTCCAAAGATGTGCAGGTTAGGTGAATTAGCCATGCTAAATTGCCCGTAGTGTTAGGTGAAGGGGTAAATGTAGGGGAATGGGTCTGGGTGGGTTGCGCTTCGGCGGGTCAGTGTGCACTTGTTGGGCCGAAGGGCCTGTTTCCACACTGTAAGTAATCTAATCTCTGCTCCTAAACTTGAATGCTATCACTATAAAGGTTAAACAGAGGTTAATCGGCTGAATGACATACTGCTACTCTTAGTTCTTACAGTGGTAAAAATAATTTCATAGTGTGGTTAGGCCAGAAAGCCTCTTTTTGTGTAATCCTGTTTAAATTGCTTCTGATAGCAATTATGAAAAAAACCAGGCAGAACTCACCTGAGGTACTGACCAATAATAGTCCTCAATCGACACTATTCAAACCAGTTGCTATCTGTGGGAGTTTCCCATATGCAAATAGGCAGCTGTATTTCCAACATTGCAACAGCAGACATCAAAAGCATTACTTCAGTAGTCAGTGCTGCAGGATCCCCACAGGTCATGGAAAGTTCTGTTGAACTACAAGGCTTTTTCCCACCACTGAGTAATACATTCACTCAAACTCATGCTGACATATCTAATCACACAGTCACGAGCAGACTCCTAGACCCATAACTCCCTGACTCTTATGCAACACTCTCACGTCATACTCCCTTAGATGTGAATGGATTAGTAATCCTGAACCCCATGCTAGTGTCCTGGACACATGGGTTCAAATTCCTTTGGGGCAGATGGTGAAAATTTAAATTCAAATAAGAATTTTCACCATGGTGACCATGTTGTCAATTGTATGTTTTCAAAAAAGAAAGCTCCCTGGTTCACCAATGTCCTTTGGGAAAGGAAATTTATTATCCTTACCTGGTCTGTCTTACATGTAACTCCAAACCCAGAGCAATGTGGTTTGACTCTTAACTGCCCTCTGTGTAATTAGGGATGTGCAATAAATGCTGGCCGAGCCAGAGATGCCCACATCCCACGAATGTTTAAATAAACATCATCTCACATGCACACCGACACTTACAAACCTTGTGGAGGAGATAACAAGAAGGGTTGATAAGAGGTGAGCACTTGACGTAATCTGTGGATTTTAACAAGGCTGTGCAAAAGACTGGTTGTGAAAATCCAGTTGATCCAAGGGAAAGGGAAGGAAAGAGCAAGTTAGATGCAATTGGCTTAGATGCAGACAGTGTACTGTAAATATTTGATGAGTGTTTTAGGTATTGCTAGGCTATTTTGAGTGGGACTTTGCAGCGTTCAGTAATGGGTCCCTTGCTTGATTTGTATTCTTGACTTGAATGTAGGGAGTACTCAGATAGTACAATCTTGGGTATGTGGAGAATAATGAAGAGGGAAGATACGAATGGACTTGTCAGCTGACCAGAACTATGAGAAATGGAGTACAACCCAGAGAAATGAGAGATAAAGCGTTTTGGGAAGGCTAACAAAGCAGCAGAATATACGACAGGAGACTGAGAGGTGAAAAAGGGCAGAGGGACTTTCACATTCATATCCATAGATCTCTAAAGATGGCTAGATAGACAGACAAGATGGCTAAGGAATTAGAGCTGGGAAGTTTCACTGAACCTATATAAAACACCAGTTAGGAAGCAGTTGGAGTACCATCCCAGTCACTGCACTTGAGGGGACCTGTGCACAAAACACTGAAAGCAAGAACCTAGGTGCAGCAGGTAATGAGGGGAAGCTAATAGAATGTTGGCCTTCACTGCAAGGGGGTTGAGTATAACAGTGGGCAAGTCTCACTCCAACTTTACAAGGTCCTGGTGAGACCACATGTGAGCAGTTTTGGAACCCTTATTTCAGGAGAGATATAACTTCAACCGAGGCAGTTCCGAGAAGGTTCACCGAGGATGATTCCTGGTATGGAGGGCTGGTCTCATGAAAAAAGAATAAACAGTTTGGGACTCCACTCGCTGGATTTAGAAGAATGAGTGGTGATCCCATTAAAACAAATAGCTAAAAACAATGACTGCAGATGCTGGAAACCAGAGTCTAGATTAGAGTGGTGCTGGAAAAGCACAGCAGTTCAGGCGGCATCCGAGGAGCAGGAAAATCGACGTTTCCGGCAAAAGCCCTTCATCAGGAATACAGCTGCATTAAAACAAATAGGATTGCTAAGGGAGTTGACAGGGGAAATACTGAGAGAATGCTTCCTCTAATGGGAGAGTGTAGGACAAGAGGATGTTGTCTCAGAATAAAGGCAGGCCAAGTTAAGACTCAAAGTTTGTGAGAAGATTTGTAGCTCGGGTGCTCGTTGTTGTGGTTCTGTTCGCCGAGCTGGGGATTTGTCTTGCAAATGTTTCGTCCCCTGTCTAGGTGACATCCTCAGTGCTTGGGAGCCTCCTGTGAAGCGCTTCTGTGATCTTTCCTCCGGTATTTGTCGTGGCCTGTCTCTGCCGCTTCCGGTTGTCAGTTCCAGCTGTCCGCTGTAGTGGCCGGTATATTGGGTCCAGGGCGATGTGTTTGTTGATAGAGTCTGTGGATGAGTGTCATGCCTCTAGGAATTCCCTGGCTGTTCTCTGTTTGGCTTGCCCTATAATGGTAGTGTTGTCCCAGTCGAATTCATGTTGCTTGTTGTCTGTGTGTGTGGCTACTAAGGATAGCTGGCCGTGTCGTTTCGTGGCTAGTTGGTGTTCGTGTATACGGATCGTTAACTGTCTTCCTGTTTGTCCGATGTAGTGTTTTCTGCAGTCCTTGCATGGGATTTTGTACACTACATTGGTTTTGCTCATGTTGGGTATCGGGTCCTTTGTTCTGGTGAGTTGTTGTCTGAGCGTGGCTGTTGGTTTGTGTGCTTTGCCAAAGGACTAGCCACACTACCATACATCAGGAGCATTTCCGAACTGACAGCCAGACTACTGTGACCACTAGGACTCATAACAGCACACAAACCAACAGCCACTGTCAGACAACAACTCACCAGAACAAAGGACCCGATACCCAACATGAGCTAAACCAATGTAGTGTACAAAATCCCATGCAAGGACTGCACAAAACACTACATCGGACAAACAGGAAGACAGTTAACGATCCGTATACACGAACACCAACTAGCCACGAAACGACACGACCAGCTATCCTTAGTAGCCACACACACAGACGACAAGCAACATGAATTCGACTGGGACAACACTACCATTACAGGGCAAGCCAAACAGAGAACAGCCAGGGAATTCCTAGAGGCAAGGCACTCATCCACAGACTCTATCAACAAACACATCGCCCTGGACCCAATATACCGGCCACTACAGTGAACAGCTCGAACTGACAACCGGAAGCGGCAGAGACAGGCCACGACAAATGCCGGAGGAAACAGCACAGAAGCGCTTCACAGGAGGCTCCCAAGCACTGAGGATGTCACCTAGACAGGGGACGAAACGTTTGCAAGACAAATTCCCAGCTCGGCGAACAGAACCACAACAAGTTAAGACTGTGATGAGGAGGGATTTCTTCTCTGAAAGGGTGGAGTGTCTTTCGAACTCCCTGCTACAGACAGCCATGGGGGCAGAGGGTACATTTCAGGATCAGCTGCCATCCTATAGAATGGGGGAAGTAGGAGGGAGGGGCTGAATTGCCTACTCCTGCTCCGATTTCTTATGGTCTATCAGAAAGATTTGATTGCATTAGAGCGGGGACAAAGGTGACATTCAGGAATATTGACTAGATTGCAGAATTACAAAGAAAAACTAAATAGATTAAGAATTGATTTCTTTGGAATTGAAGAGGCTGAAGGGAGATGTAATCAGAATGTAAAAAATTGTAAGGTAGAGTAGTTAGGAGGCCCTACTCCCCTTGTTTGAATGACATATAACCCATAGACACAGATATATATATATAGGAAGAGAGAGGTTGGGATTAGATTCAGGAAGAAATGTGTTCATCCAGATGGTGAAGATCTGGAATGTATTGCCTTAAAAGGTAATCGAAGCAGAAACCCTCACAACTTGTAAAAAGTACTTGGATAGGAACTTGAAGGCCATATCTACGTAGCTATGGGCCAGGAACTGGAGAATGGAATTAGGCTGGAAGATTACACCTAGAATAGCATGGACCTGTTGTTGGAAATTTCTATGATTCTGATGCCCATTGCACAGCAACAGAAACTCTTACACAAACAGCCACTCAACTGCACTCTTATTCCCATAAACCCACCAAGTACTCTTTGTCATAGGCATACTCTCACTCACACTTAGGCAGAGTTAACATGGTCTTGTCAAAGGAAATCATGTTGAATTAATTTATTAGACAGTTCTTTGAAGAAGTCCTGTTGATAAACCAGTGAATGTATTCTATTTATATTTCCAGAAGGCATTTGATAGGGTGGCACGGTGGCACAGTGGTTAGCACTGCTGCCTCACAGCGCCAGAGACCCGGGTTCAATTCCCGCCTCAGGCTGTGTGGAGTTTGCACGTTCTCCCCGCGTCTGCGTGGGTTTCCTCCGGGTGCTCCGGTTTCCTCCCACAGTCCAAAGATGTGCAGGTCAGGTGAATTGGCCATGCTAAATTGCCCGTAGTGTTAGGTAAGGGGTAAATGTAGGGGTATGGGTGGGTTGCGCTTCGGTGGGTCGGTGTGGACTTGTTGGGCCAAAGGGCCTGTTTCCACACTGTAAGTAATCTAATCTAAAATTGATTAGATCTATGCCACAAATGGAAAAACGTGATGTAGAGGTAATACATTGGGCTGTATAAAAGATTGGCTTGTTAACAGGAAGCTGGGAGTGGACATAAATGGGTCATGTGGTTGGGAAAATGTAAACAGCAATGTGCACGGGGATCAGTAATGGGGCCTCAACGTTTTACAAGTTTTACAAATGATTTGGATGAAAGGTCCAAAGGCATGATGGTTACATTTACAGAGGACACAAAGATAGGTAGGAGGTAGGTTGTGTAGAAGACATACGCAGCTTACAAAGGGATAGAGATAGGTTAAGGGAATTGGCAAAGAGCTGGCAAATGGCATGTAATGTTGGAAAATGTGAATAAAAGTGCATTATCTAAATGCTGAGAGGTTGCAGATTTTAGAAATGCAGAGAGATTCTGGAGTCATAGTTCATGAATCACAGACAGTTTAAGGTGCAGCGACGCAAAAGTGAGGACTGCAGATGCTGGAAACCAGAGCCTAGATTAGTGTGGTGCTGGAAAAGCACAGCAGGTCAGGCAGCATCCGAGGAGCAGGAGAATCAATATTTCGGGCAGAAGCCCCCGATGAAGGGCTTTTGTCCGAAACGTCGATTTTCCTACTCCTCAGATGCTGCCTGACCTGTTATGCTTTTCCAGCACCACGCTAATCTAGACTAAGCTACAGCAAAGTGTCAGGAAAGCTAATAATATACTGTGTTTTATTGAGATTATATGGAGGAGCCGGTATTGGACTGGGGTGCACAAAGTTAAAAATCGCACAACATCCGATTATAGGCCAACAGGTTTATTTGGAAGCACTAGCTTTCAGAGTGCTGCTCCTTCATCAGGAAGCTGTGGAGCAGGACCATAAGACACTAAATTTATCGCAAAAGGTCACAGTGTCAGAACATATTGTGACTTTAAAAAAGTTCTGGGATTTACATATTAATGAACTGAAACCTGCAACCCATTCTAAAAGATCAAAGACTTAACAGCAATCTAGGTTTGTTCAATATATTGCTTCATTTGCATGAATTTTGCTATCAATTTTGCATCTTATGATCCTGCTCCACAGCTACCTGATGAAGGAGCAGCGCTCCGAAAGCTAGTGATTCCAAATAAACCTGTTGGGACCAAAACCTGGTGTTGTGCGACTGTTGAGATGGGAATTGAATGCAAGATTAGGGATGATATGCTTCAGTTACACAGGGAGACCACATCTGGAGTATTGCATACAGTCTTGGTCAACTTATTTAAGAAAGGTGTAACTGCATTGGAAGCTGTTGTTAAAGTCTCCAGCACAGACACAAATAGGACAGAGTACTTCGAAAGGATTAGCAATCAAACCTCAAGCACACTGGATAAATGAATGACAATGAGAAAAGGGACAGTTAACACAGCACTGAGGGTGTTCTATCTGAATGCACGCAGTATAAGGAATAAGGTAAATGAGCTTGTGGCACAGATTGAAATTGGCAGGTATGACGTGGTGGACATCACAGAGACGTGGCGACAAGAGGTTCAGATTTGGGAACTGAATATTCAAGGATATACAAGATTGAAAGGTAGGGAGAAGGATTGGGGTTGCCTTGTTAGTAAATGAAATTAAATCAAAAGTAAGAAATGAAGTAGGGTCAGATGGTGTAGAATCTGTGCGGGTAGAATTGAGGAACTTCAAAGGTCAAAAAAACCACAGTTGGCACTATGTACAAGCCTCCAAACAGTCGTCAGGAGTTGGAGCGCTAGATACACCAGGAGATAGAAAAGATGTATAGGAAAAGTAAAGTTACAGTTACAGATTTCAATATGGAGGTGGACTGGGAAAATCAGCTTGTTAGATGATTACAAGAAAAGGAATTTGTGGAATGTTTAGATGATAGCCTTTTGGAGCAGCTTGTGGTGGAGCCCATGAGGGAACAGGCAATACTGGATTTAGAGTCATGCAATGAGGCAGACTTGATAAGGGAGCTTAAGGTGAAGGAATCCAGAGGAGGCGGTGGTCATAATATGATTGAATTTACTCTGTAATTTGGGAGGGAGAAGATAGAGGCAACAGTATTACAGCTGTATAAACGCAACTACCGAGGTATGGGGGAGGAGCTGGGTAGAATTGACTGGAGGAGGAGCCAAGCAGGAACAGCAATGGCAGGAGTTTCTGGGAGTAATTCAGGAGAGACAGCGGAAATTCATCCCGAGGAAAAGGAAGCATGGTACAGGGAGGATGAAGCAACCATGGCTTCACTAGGAAAGTCAGGGATAACATCAAAGCAAAAGAGAAAGCATACAATGTGGAAAAGGGCAGAGAGAAACCAGAGAATTGGGAAGCTTACAAAGACCAACAGAGGGCAACAAGAAAAGAAATAAGGAGGGAGAAGATTAAATATGAGGGTAAGCTAGTCAATAATATAAAAGAAGACTGTAGGAGTTTCTTTAGATATATAAAGAGCAAAAGAGGGACAAAGGTGAACATTGGGCTGCTGGAAAATGACACTGGAGAGATAATAGTGAAAAACAAGGAAAGGGCTGAGGAACTGAATAATTACTTTGTGTCAGTCTTCACAGTGGAAGACATGAGTAATATCGCTCAAATTCAAAAGGGTTCGGGGCAGAGCTGAGTATTACCAAGGAGAAGCTGCTGGAAAAACAGACTGGTCGAAAGGTAGATAAATCACCTGGACCAGATGGACTACACCCCAGAGTTCTAAGGGAGATAGCTGAAGGATAGTGGAGGCATTAGAGGTGATTTGTCAGGAAAACCTGGTGTCAGAGAGAGTCCCAGAGGATTGGAAAAATCCCTAATGTGACACCCCTGTTTAAAAAGGGAGTAAGGCAAACAATGGAAAATTACAGACTGATTAGCCTAACCTCAGTCATGGATGATCCCGGAATCCATTGTGAAGGATAAGATTTCTGAATACTCAGAAGTGCCCCACCCCCTCCCATTTATCTCTCCACTCCTGAGGCTCCCGGCCTCATTCCTGATGAAGGGCTCCAGCCCAAAATATCGATTTTTCTGCTCCTCAGATGCTGCCTGATCTGCTGTGCTTTTCCAGCAACACACTCTCAACTCTGATCTCCAGCATCTGCAGACCTCATTGTCTCCTATGACAAAATAGGACAAAGTCTCATCAAGGGGAGGTCATGCTTGATAAATCTGTTAGAATTCTTAAAGGAAGTAAGAGCGCAGGTTAGACCAAGGAGAGCCAATGGATGTTATCTACCTGGACTTCAAGAAAGCCTTTGACAAGGTGCCGCACAGGAGGCTACTGAGTAAGATAAGGGCCCATGGTGTTAGAGGCAAGGTGCTAGCATGGATAGAAGCTTGGCTGTCTGGCAGAAAGCACAGAGTGGGGATAAAAGGGTCCTTCTCAGGATGGCAGCCAGTGACAAGTGGTGTTCCGCAAGGCTCAGTGTTGGGACTACAACTTTTCACTTTATACAGTAACGATCTAGATGAAGGGACTGAGGGCATTCTGGCTATGTTTGAGATGATACAAAGTTAGGTAGAGGGATAGGTAACATTGAGGAGGTGGGGAGGCTGCAGACGGATTTGGACAGGTTAGGAGAGTGGGCAAAAAAGTGGCAGATGGAGTACAAAGTGGGAAAGTGTGAGCTCATGCACTTTGATAGGAAGAATAGATACATGGACTATTTTCAAAATGAGGAGAAAATTCAGAAATCTGAAATGTAAAGAAACTTGGGAGTTCTAGTCCAGGATCCCCTCAAGGGAAACTCACAGGTTGAGTCACTGGTTAGGAAGGCAAATGCAATGATGGCATTTATTTTGAGAGGACTTGAATATAAAAGCAGGGATGTAGTTCTGAGGCTCTATAAAGCTCTGGTCAAACCACATTGGGAGTAATGTGCACAGTTTTGGGCAGGATGCACTGATTCTGGACCGTGTTCAGAGGAGGTCCACGACAGTGGTCCCAGGAATGAAAAGCTTAACATATGAGGAACGTTTGAGGACTCTGGGTCTATACCAGATGGGGTTTAGACGGATGAGGGGGGAAATCTAATTGAAACTCACAGAATACTGAATGGCCTGGACAGAGTGGATGTTGGGTAGATGTTTCCATTGGTAGGAGAGACTAGACCCGAGGGCACAGCCTTTTTGAATGGAGATAAGGAGAAACCTCTTCAGCCAGAGAGTGGTGAATCTATGGAATTCATTGCCTGGTCATTGAGTATATTTAAGACTGAGCTAGGTTCTTGATTGTCAAGGGGATTATGGGTTACGGGGAGAAAGTGGAGTTGAGAAACTTATCACCCATGGTGGAGCAGCCCTGATGGGCTGAATAGCCTAACATCTGCTCCTAAGTCTCGTGGTCTTATAGTTCAGAGAAGCTTTACTAGACTAACATCTGCAATCGCTGAAAATGTGTTGCTGGAAAAGCACAGCAGGTCAGGCAGCATCCAAGGAGCAGAAGAATCGATGTTTCGGGCATGGGCCCTTCTTCAGGAATGACCTTCTTCAGGAACATCTGCAATAGCTGGGCTGGCATCTCAGGAATGGCAGGATTGGCTAGACCGGTATCTGTTGGAGCTTATGAGTAAGGGAAAACTTGATTCAAACCTCCAAGATCCCAAGGATGTTTGGCTGGGGGCATTCAGAAAGGATATTTTATCCTGTGGGAGAATCTAGAACCAGGGGTCACTAAGCAGGGCTTGACCATTTACGATCTTTCTTCTCTCTGAGAGTCATGAGTCTCTGGAACTCCTTTCCTCAAAAGTCAGCACAAGCAGTGTCTTTGAATATTCTAACGCAGAGGTAGATAGATTGTTGCTGCACAAGGGAGTGAATAGACAGCAATGTGAAGTAATCAGATTAGCCATGATGTTATTGAAAGGCAGAGCAGGTTACAATCCTGTTCCTAATCTCTGTGGTGTTTTTCTCCCTTGCCTTGTGGTGAAGTTGGAACATGGTGACGTTTCACTTGTATTGAGCATTTAGAGTGAATCACCTCCATTGCTCAACATGAAGACTGATGGCGATGGTACAATGGAGCATGAATTAAGAGTCAAGTCTGTGCTTGCTCACTGTAGCTGGCTCTGAGAGCGTAACTGGCTGTTTATCAGTGACGCTGCTGTGGAATGATTATCAATGAGAGCATCGACAGATTTCAGCGTAGAGCATACAGGAGCCAACATCCTGAATTTCTTTTCCCAGTATCTCCCAGTCACACGACTGGCAGGATTTAGGGAAAGCAAGAGAGGTCACACATAATGGAGAAGGGGTTCACTCCCCCCTTCCCTCTCAGTATACCTCCCCCCCTATGATTTGGCACCGTTTCCCATTGAGAATTGTGTGTTCTCAGGTTCACACTGCAGAGTGATAAATATAATCAAGTGTCAACAGATACTGGCCTTGGCACTGTTATGTGGACTGTCCACTATACATTCCACCCCAAAAAGTTACAGTGAAGTTGACAGCTGATCTTCACAGTCCAGGGAATGCTCTCATCACTGAGTTCAGAACTTCTTGGTACAATTCTAAACCCAGAAACTTGAACAGAATGTTTAATTGATCCTACAGCGCAAGACTGAGGGTGAGCTGCATTACTGCACATGCCATTTTTCAAATAAGACATGAAACTGAGTCCCACAAACACACATCACAAACTCCCATCCAGTTTTATACCTGGGGTATGTATTGCAAGTGCCAAGTACAAAGCTCCCCCCGTAGCAGGGTGGGTTAACAAAAGCCCCCAACAATGCTCCCTTCTTGTCAGTTGTTTTTTAACAAATCAAACATGACACTGCACAACAGTTAGGAGGAAGGAGACTGGACACTAATGCGAAAGGGAGAGACCATGGAGGATGACCAAGATTTTGCCACTTCTCGTGAGGTCCATCCACATCTGGCAGGCTTCATAAATAGCAGGCCGGACTCAATCCCAGTGATTCCTGCCCCCGTTCCTGTTGCGGATTATTTTGAACTGTGCAGGATAGGGTTTTGAGTTGCGTGTCTGCAAGTGGCTACCCCAATGTTGCCAGCTTCATTGCAGGCTTGGACATTTCAGTTTAATCTGAAGAAGTCAGGTCAACTTCTAAAGGTGACAGTGGTTTACACCACCCAGATGTACTGTGAACCTCAGATCAAGGCTGTTCTGCTGTCATGAAGCTTTTGATTAAAGCATTTAATCATGAATACTTGGCTGAGCTCCATATCTATTTATGGATTCAGCCCAGCAGATTCTAATGATAGAGCCTTAAAGGGAACTGTGAACATATTTATTTTGAAATTGCTATTGAAGTGGTTTTTGAATGACTGTCTACTTTGACAGTTTTATGGCATCTCAAAATATTTTCAAACATTATTCGAGTGGCACATGTTGGACACTGGATGAGTCAGCATGGGAAGATCAGGAGATTATGGGAGGGTGGATAGGAGTTGACAGGGTGAGAGTTAGGGGGTCATCTAGGTTAATGTCCCTCAAAATCGAAGCACAGCTTTGAACTTCCTCACCTCAGCAACTGCTCATGAATGCTTCCACCTTTGGAATTGCTTCAGAGGCCTGTGGAGCTGAAAATGTGTTGCTGGAAAAGCGCAGCAGGTCAGGCAGCATCCAAGGAGCAGGAGAATCGACGTTTCGGGCATGAGCCCTTCTTCAGGAATGAGGAAGGGCTGATGCCCGAAACGTCGATTCTCCTGCTTCTTGGATGCTGCCTGACCTGCTGCGCTTTTTCCAGCAACACGTTTTCAGCTCTGATCTCAAGCATCTGCAGTCCTCACTTTCTCAGAAGCCTGTGGACCCAACTCCAGATCACACATGCCACCTGACCATTAATATAGCATGGGCAGCATTGCCAACAGCGCAGAGTAGAGAAATCCCAATCTTCAAGGTGGATGCCTGCTCCCAGTCTGTGTTTCAGGCGCTGATCCTTAAGATCCAAAGGTGCTGATTTAAAGAAGGGCAGAAGTTTTCCCCATAATATCTTTGCCAAGTGCAAAAAGCATAAACATATCATAGAATTATTCGGCACAAAGAGGCCATTTGGCCCACTGTGTCAGGCTTGGAACTTGGAAAAGAGCTATTCAATTAATGTTCGTCTCCTTGACTTTCTGCACAGGCCTACAAGTCTTTCCCCATCAGGTAACTTTATTGAATTCTATTTTGAAATCTATTCTGTTAGCTTTCCTGTGAGGCAGCATATTCTAGATCACCACGACTCACTGTGGGGAAACAGGTTTCCTCATGCCACTTTTGTTGGCGTTGCTAATCGGTATTCTTTTGTTTGTCAACTCTTCGGCCAAAAGGAAAGTTTCTCTCAAGATATACTGTCAAAACTATTCATCAGCTCTACCAAATCTCCTCCTAATCTTTACTGTTCGACAAAAGGGAGTCTTCTTCACGAAGTGTTGCAACCCATAATGGTGGAAGTGCTCCCTGTCCTCAGGAAATACCCCTCCCTCTCCCTTAAACTGTTCACAACCTGTGTCATACTTCACTTAGATTACACGCTTGTGCTGTCATTAAACCTATCTATTTCCACTCCACTCCCCCTTCCCCCCCCACTCCACCATAATGTCACCTTGACTCCACCCTTATGTCAGCTCATCTGCTGCAGAAGCCTTCACTCTTGCCTTAGACTGTTCCAGTGTACTCCTTGCCAGCCCATCAATTCTGAACTCGACGCCCTGTCCTTGATGTTACAAAATGAGGAGGAAATGCAAGTTGCAAGGAGAACACCAAGAGATGTAGACAGGTTCAGTCAGTGATAGGGGAGTGTAGTTGAAGCATAATGTGAAAAAAGTATGACGTTATTCACTTTAGAAAAGCAGAAGTTCCTTTTTAGAAAAGTTGTGAAACTTGTAAATGTTGATTACAGGGTGATTTGAAGTACTCTTACAAAGAACACTAGTTTGAATAGGAAGGGGAAAGGCATTTTGACCTTGATTGCAAAGCCGATTGAATAGAGGAAGAAGGGACAGTGTAGAGAGATTGTTTGGAGCACACTTAGAATACTATCTGCACTGTGGTCTCCATACCAAGGATAGGTGTTCAAGGTTCCCTTGCTGGTTGCTGGGAACTGTTCTGTTGTAACTGGAAGAGTAAATTGAGTCTATACCCTCTAGAAATTAAAACCATGAGAGGAATCTCATTAAAAACATACCCGTGTCTCACTGAAGAGACTCAGGTAGTCACAGAGATTCTAGCGTCAGGAGGGGCGGTAGGGATACAATCAGTTTGGACGAAGATATTTCACCCTTGAAGATTCTTAGAGGCTCTCAAAAGAGGGTCTCTCAGAAAATCAAGGTTTATCTCTATACAGGGAGCAGGCAGGGAAGTGAAAAAGGTCAGCCATGATGGTACTGAATGATGAAGCAGGTTTGGTGGGCACTATGGTCTACTCCTGTTTCTATTTCTGTGTTCTTACTTTTGTTAATTTACCCATTGGTCCAGTACTACCTGGCCTACACTGAGATCTGGTCAAACAACATCTCAATCTTATAATTCTCATCCTTGTTTTCAAACCTGTCCATGAGCTTATCTCTCCCAAGATCCATCCCTACATGCCGCTTAAATATCTGTGCTGCCTTCGTTCAGGTCTCCTGTGCATCCCCAAGTTTATCATTCTGCTATTGATTAACATGTCTTCAACTGCTGATCTCTAAACCTCTTCATTTTTCTCAAAGCTGCTTCTTAAAAGCTTTACTCTGTCTCCAAGTTACTGGTGGACTACGCTAATATCTCCTTATTTGACTCAAACATGACTTAATAAAGCTCCCATGAAACAGTGATCACAAACTGTTTTGGTGGAGCGAACCCCTTCAAAGTGATTTATAATCATTGAGCCCCAACTAAATGTATATTCTGAAATAATACATGTGATGTTAAAGTGCTGCATGAAAATGTGGCTTCATTATGCTATAAAGAATTTACTGACAGAAATCAGGGTGGTGTCAGCTTTTCCTAGCACTGTCTGTGAATTCATGGCATTGTAGAGGGAAAGAGAGAGAGAGAGAGAGAGAGAGAGAGAGAGAGAGAGAGAGTGAAAGAGGGTATGCAGAAGTCTGGAAATACAGCAGAGAGCGAGAGACAGCCAATACAGAGGTAAGAGTGAAAGCCCATAAGAAGGGTTAGGACAAAAGTAGAACGTGGAAGTGAACAAGAGTCCAAAGAGTGTCCATTGGAGAACGAGCTGAGAAGGCACACAGATGGAGCTGGAAACGTTCTTGGCTCCTTCTCACTCCTTTATTCTCGATTGCAGTGTCCTGTGAGGTAGTTCATCCAAGGAAGGAGAAGAATAACAATGGTTACAGATTTTGTTTTGGCCATTCAATACATGGCATAATTAAAGTTGATTAATCCCATATCCTGGCTGAATGTTTTCATTGGGTACAGACAAGTGTGGCTGTCAGTGTGTGGTGTACAAAAATATCACATTGAAAGCCACGATCATAGTATCCCTTTGGTGTTTGGCCACATAGTGTGTTATCAGACAGCCTCTCTGCTGCTGAAGGGAGTTAGGACATAGAACATAGAACAATACAGCACAGAACACGCCCTTCGGCCCACAATGTTGTGCCGAACATTTGTCCTAGCTTAAGCACCCATCCATGTACCTATCCAATTGCCGCTTAAAGGTCGCCAATGATTCTGACTCTGCCACTCCCACAGACAGCGCATTCCATGTCCCCACCACTCTCTGGGTAAAGAATCTACCCCTGACATCCCCCCTATACCTTCCACCCTTCACCTTAAATTTATGTCCCCTTGTAACACTCTGTTGTACCCGGGGAAAAAGTTTCTGACTGTCTACTCTATCTATTCCTCTAATCATCTTATAAACCTCTATCAAGTCACCCCTCATCCTTCGCCGTTCCAATGAGAAAAGGCCTAGCATTCTCAACCTATCCTCGTACGACCTATTCTCCATTCCAGGCAACATCCTGGTAAATCTCCTCTGCACCCTCTCCAAAGCTTTCCTAAAGTGAGGCGACCAGAACTGCACACAGTACTCCAAATGTGGTCTAACCAAGGTCCTGTACAGCTGCAACATCACTTCACGAATCTTGAATTCAATCCCTCTGCTAATGAACGCTAATATACCATAGGCCTTCTTACAAGCTGACGGAAAGTTCTGATGGAAAGTGTTCGAATCTGGTTACAAGCCACAGGAAGTAGCTCAAAATTCAAACAAAATTCCCACTTTCCTACATCCTTTCTTTAATGAGAGTGCAATATTAATAACTGCCACACACGTGACAGTGAATCAAACAAACAATCACAGTATTGTCAACAGCGAAATTCAAAACAGAACATTCTAGGAACACTCGGCAGTTGAAGCAGCACCTTATAGAGAATGCCACAGTGTTAATATCTCAATTAAAAGTCCTTTCACCTGAAGGAAAATTTGTACCTACAACATTCGAATATTCTCTCTGGCTATAAATGTTAACATAGAAAACAGGAGCAGGAGTAGGCCATTCAGCCCTTTGAGCCGACACCACCATTCAATACGATCATGGCTGTTCATCCAATTGAGTCCCCTGTTCCTGCTTTCCCCCCATTCCCTTTGATCCCATTAGATCCAATTGCTATACAGCTCACTGAAGTCATCACCAGACTTTCAGACTGGGTGTGACAAATATATGCAGAAAATGTTGACCAATCATTGAACTGAAAGCCCAAGAACTAGTTTCCTCAATCTTCTGATATTTTCTCTCAATCTCTGTACATCTAAAGAGTTGAGTCAGCTTACTCTGACTAACGTTGCAACAAATAATAGAAAATGCACAACAGGAAAGGGAAGTTAGCATTCCATGCTGGAAACTTGCCCCTGTAACACTGGAGCGGAAATCCATCAATGCAACTTTAAAATAAATCTGAAAGTAAGGACAACCTCACAGTTTGAAATCATACACAGATCTCGACAAAGACACAGCACGGAGGCATTTGTAAACAAAATGCGACAATGTTTGGCCTGTTAGACAGCCTCTCACCCAAAAAATGGAATCACTATGGTTTCAAAGGCTGGGATTTCTTCTCAATGCAGAGCAACTAAGTGCTACATCTAATTCCTTGAAGCATTAACAGACTTACACAGAGTTATGCAAGGGCTGATAAACTGTCCAAATTTCCTCAAGCACTCAGTACATCTTTTGCTTCGATATGCAATGACTTAGCACCATGTACAGAGCTCACCCTCTCCAGATGAGCAGGACATATGGGCTTTCCATGAATATACTGTTTCACAATGACTGCAAGCTTAAATCCAAATTTCTAGAGATAAGGGGGACATAGAATCATATTATTGCTGGGTTGAGGCAATATTTCTTTCCTCAGATGTCACATAGCATTTCCAGATTTCTTCATCTGCTAGCATTACAATGAGGTATATTAAAAATACCAACACGCTATCACCCTTAAAGAAGCAATATACAAGATGACCTGAGCTTCATTTGGATTTTAATTGATTACTATGTTTCGATGGCAACTGACGTGTTTGGCACAACATTTCAATATTCAATTGTCATCACCTAAATGTCCAAACTAACTACTCAGGAATATGAGAAAAGGGAGCAGGAGAGGATTATACCAGCTCCTGAGCTTGTTCTACCATCCAGCATGATCACTGCTGACCTGCCACATCAACTCCATTCTCCCACCGATCCCCAAAACCCATAGACCTTGTGAGACCAAAGATCTGTTTGTCTTAATATATACGATGGAACATCCACAACTCTGAGGAGTCAAGGTCTTTTTAGAACCTATTTAGAAAACTTAACAACAACACACTCAATTTCCATTGCAAAGGTCTACTATACAACTCCTGCCACCAGTGCTCCTACCCTTTCTGTTAAACTACCTATTCCTCACATTCTAGAATATTCCAATGCATTGTAACTTTCTGTTTCATTTAAGAGTAGGTGCACAAACATTTATTTCTCAGCTTCTCAACTTTCAATCTAACGATACCTCGATTTCTGTGGATGTCACACCTGACACCACTGTTCGATTCACAACAGTTTCAGTGAAAATCTTTCTCCTTAACTTAGCCCAAAATACTTCAGTCCTTAGGTCATAGAGTCTGACAGCATGGAAACAGACCTTCCGGTCCAACTGATCCATGCTGACCAGGTTTTTCAACTAGGAGAAAGTGAGGACTGCAGATGTTGGGGATCAGAGCTTAAAAATGTGTTGCTGGAAAAGTGCAGCAAGTCAGGCAGTATCAAAGGAGAAGGAGAATTGATGAAGGGCTTATGACTGAAACGTCGATTCTCCTTCTCCTTTGATGCTGCCTGACCTGCTGCGCTTTTCCAGCAACACATTTTTAAGCTCTGACCAGGTTTTTGCCTGTACTTGGCCTGTATCCCCCCACGCCTTTCCTATTCATGTCCCTGCCCAACTTGTCTTTCAAATGTTGTAATTGTATCCGCCCAAACCATTTCCTCTGGTAGCTCATTCCACATGTGCACCATCCTCTGTGCAAAAAAGTTGCCCTTCCGATTCTTTTTAATTCTTTCCCCTCTCACCTTAAACCTACGCCCTCTAGTTTTGGTGTCCCTTATCCTGGGGAAAAGACCTTTGCTTTTCACCTGATCTATGTCCTTATGATTTTATAAACCTCTATATGGATACCCCTCAGCATCCGATGCTCCAGCCCAGCCTGTTCTCCTCCAGTCAAACCCTCCAGTCCCAGCAACATCCTTGTCCATCTTTTCTGCAACCTTTCCAGTTTAATGGCATCCTTCCTTGAGCAGGGAAACCAGAATTGGATGCAGTATTCTAAAAGTCCTTGTCTGGAGATCGTGTTCTAAATTTCTTGATCTTGTCAACCTCCTTTAGCATTGTGTATATTTCAATGAGATCACTTATTAGTCTTCAAAACTGCAGAGAATATGAGCCAAATTTGCTCAATTTCTCATAAGAGACCTTACCCATTGCATAGTAAAACCCTCAGGGAATTCTCTTCAAGGCACATGTATCCTGCCTGGCAAAGTATTCTGCAAACTTTGATCTCAACTGTACAATTGTAGCAAACTTTCTTTATTCTTGTCCTTCAGTCCATTGCAAACAAAACATGAAATGTGCCTTCATTGCTTGCATTAGCTGAAGGTTATTTAAAATAAGGGCTTCCTGTGTGAATCTACAAGTCCCTCTGAAACATTTCAGAGTTTTACATTTTCTATTCTTACAACCAAAGTGGATAGTCTCACATATCCACAGTATCTGCTGGCTTGCTGATTACTCACATAATGCTCTATATTGCTGTGCAGTTTTTATTTATCGTCCTCACATCTCACATTTCCCATCTAGCATTGTCTCGTCAGCAAGTTTAGATGCATTATTCTCAGTCTCTTCATCCAAGTTACTAATGTAGATTGTCATTAGCTGAGGCCCCAGGAATGATCTCATGACACTTGGTACAGCCACTGCTCTACCCAAGAGCATAAGAAACTACAGAAAGTTGTGGACACAGCCCAGACCATCACGCAAGCCAACCTCGCAACTATTGACTCCATCTACACTTCTTGTTGCTGCAGAAAGGCAGCCGACGTCATCAAAGACCCCTCCCCACCTTAGTTATAATCTCTTCCAACCTCATCCGTCAGGCAGAAGATACAAAAGCTACGTATGTACCATCAGGTTCAAGAACAGCTTCTTTCCTTTTGTTATTACACGGCTGGATAGAAGCTCTCTAATTTCAAATTGATTATTGATCTGGCTTTTTTGTGCACCTTCTTTGCAGCTGTAACTTTGTATCCCTCGCTCTGTTCAACCACCCCATGATTTTTTTAAAGTGTTTGCATGTTACTGCTCACAAAACAAAACTTTTCATTGTATTTAGGCACATGTGACAAGAACAAATCAAATCAAATAAAAGACTGATAACTTGAAAATGCCTCATTTAAGCCTACTCTTTGCTTCCTGTCCACTAACCAAGACTAGCCATGCTAAGATATTGCCCCCAGCTCAAGGAATTGGTGTGTTTCTTGTTAGATTTTTCTGTGGCACCTTATCGATTCCTTTTGGAAAAGTTTACATAAACTAGATCTAGTTTAGTTAACTTACTAGTTGCTCCCTCAAAAACTCTAGTAAGCTTGTCAAGTAGGAATTCTCTTTCTTCAAGCTACAATTACGTTGTCCAATGACTTTCAAAGTATATTATCCTTTCCGGAACAAATCTGTTCTAACATTTTTTTTCTGACAACTGATGTCAGACTCACTTGTAAGCCTTTAACCTGTTACCTTTCTCCTGCAAGTCTCTGCTGATATTATTTAAAACGGCCAATTAGATTAGATTAGATGGTATTTCCCTCACTACTATTATCAGAAACAGAGTGTAACCAATGGGGTATGTAATTTATATCTGCTCTTGTGAAAACAGACAATAATTGTTCAATGGGAAGCACTGCTGCAATTGTACAAGGCATTAGTGAAACCACACCTGAAGTGTATAGTTTTGATCCCCTTATTTAAGGAGGGATGTAGTTAAGGATGGAGGCAGTTCAGAGGAGGTTCGATGGATTGATTCCAGAGATGAGGGATTTGTCTTATGAGGAGAGATTGAGCAGTTTTGGATTATACTCACAGGAGTTTAGAAGAATGAGAGGAGATCTAATTAAAGTATATATGATTTATAAAAGGGATTTGCAAAGTCGAGATAGAAGGGATATTTCCTTCTGTGGAACAATCTAGAAGGAGAGGTCATTGTTTTAGGATAAGGGTAGCAATTTTAAACCAGAGATATGAGGAAATTACTGCCAAAAGACTGTAAGTTGGCTAACGTGGTGTCACAATTTAAGAAAGATGATAAGGAAAAGCCAGGGAACTATAGACCAGTGAGCCTGACATCTGTGGTGAGCAAGTTGTTGGAGAGAATCCTGAGGGACAAGGTATATGGAATTTATGTATTTGGAAAGGACTGATTGGGGATAGTCATCATGGCTTTGTGCATGGGGAATTGTGTCTCACTAACTTGATTAAGTTTTTTTGTAGAAGTAACAAAGAGGATTGATGAGGGCAGAGCAGTAGATGTGATCTATATGGACTTCAGTAAGGTGTTCGACAAGGTTCCCCATGGGAGATTAGCAAGGTTAGATCTATGGAATACATTGGATACAGAATTGGCTCAAAGGGAGAACACAGAGGGTGGTGGTGGAGGGTTGTTTTTCAGACTGGAGGCCTGTGACCAGTGGAGTGCCACAAGATCGATGTGAACATAGGAGGTATAGTTAGTAAGTTTTCAGATGACACCAAAATTGGAGGTGTAGTGGACAGCGAAGAGGGTTACCTCAGATTACAATGGGATCTTGATCAATTGGACCAATGGGCTGAGGAGTGGCAGATGGAGATTAATTTAGATAAATGTGAGGTGCTGCATTTTGGAAAAGCAAATCTAAGCAGGACTTATACATTTAATGGTAAGGTCCTAGGGAGTGTTGCTGAACAAAGAGATGTTGGAGTACAGGTTCATAGCTCCTTGAAAGTAAAGTCACAGGTAGATAGGATAGTGAAGAAGACGTTTGGTATGCTTTCCTTTATTGGTCACAGTATTGAGTACAGGAGTTTGGAAGTCACGTTGCAGCTGTACAGGACATTGATTAGGCCACTTTTGGAAGTTGCATGCAATCCTGGTCTCCTTCCTATCAGAAGGCTGTTGTGAAACTTGAAAGGGTTCAGAAAAGATTTACAAGGATGTTGCCAGGGTTGGAGGATTTGAGCTATAGGGAAAGGCTGAACAGGCTGGGGCTGTTTTCCCTGGAGCATCGAAGGCTGAGGGGTGACCTTATAGGGGTTTATAAAATCATGAGGGGCATGGATAGGATAAATAAAGGAAGTCTTTTCTCTGGGGTGGGGGAGTCCAGAACTAGAGGGCATAGGTTTAAGGGTGAGAGGGGAAAGAGTAAAAGAGACCTAAGGGACAACATTTTCACACAGAGGGTGGTACGTGTATGGAATGAGCTGCCAGAGGAAGTGGTGGAGGCTGGTACAATTGCAACATTTAAAAGGCATCTGGATGGGTATATGAATAGGAAGGGTTTGGAGGGATACGGGCCAATTGCTAGCAAATGGAACTAACATTCGGTTAGGATATCTGCTTGGCTTGGATCAGTTGGACTGAAGGGTCTGTTTCCGTGCTGTACATTTTTATGATTCTACTTTCTCTCAAGGGCTGGTGAATCTGTGGGATGTGGTGGATGCTGGGACATTGAGTAAATCTAAAGAGGAAACAGATTTTGGGTTGTGGAGTGTAGGCAGCATTGTGGAGTTAAGGCTGAGATGAGATCAGCTATGATTGTATCAAGCTTGAGGGGCTGAATGGCCTACTCTTTGTTCTTATGTAATGTCTCTGCCATGTCCTTATTCCTCATGATCTTACCACCAGTGTCAGCTTTGGAGAAAGGAATATTTAACTCAGCTGTTTTCTATTTGTATAATTGTTTTTAAAAACTCTTATGATCTCTTTTTAAATTTCAGATTAATTTGTTCTCAATATATCTTCCCCCTTTCCCAATGGTTTCTAAACCATTCTCAATCCTTGGGATTTCCACTATTTATTATAACATTGAATACTACCCTTAACTTAGTTTGTAAACCACAGATAGGTCTTTCTTGCAGATTTTTTATTTGTGAATGAATGTATTTCTGTTGAACATATTGAAATGATTCCCACTGTTTATTACCGCCATTCCAATTTAATTATTGAATGTAATCAACCATGGAAACCTCTTATAAAAGGCACTTTTGTGTGACTTTCTTGAAACAAATCCAGACTCGTTGACCAACAGCCAACCTGAAGTAGGACTTAAACTGGGCAGTGTCCTTGTACATAGGTTTACAAGATCCCTCCCCTCCAGTCTGCATTTAGCCTGGAACTCAAGTCAATTAACTATTCACAATGCATTTAGTTTGACCTTGTGTGGATTGATGAGTCGTTTTTTGAGGTTCACTCAAAAAGTTCAAAAATTGGCAAGTCCATGTATTAGAGGATTCTCTGTGTCTGTCCCCACATAACTAAATTTGACCTTCCTTACTGCGTAAGCCATCATCACCAAAACCTTCATCGAACATCCACAACCAGCCATCAATACACAAACTTACACAGCCCCAAACTAACCCTCAATATCCATATGAGAACATGTCTCCAGGCAAAATGTCTGTGGCAGGGCCTCATAAACTGACAAGCCTTGATAAATTATAAGCAGATGACCTCTCCAAACTACTTCTGTACTGGGTTTATAGTGTTTGGGACATAGCACAGTCTATTTAAACTATCGAAAGTCCTTCGACTTATTTGCCAGGTTCCTGTGAATAACAGAGGGCCTGGCGTCCTGGCTGTGCGGACCCGGAGCTGGGGGATGGGATCTTGCTCTGCAGACTCTGAGCTGGGGAATGGGATCTTGCTGTGCGGACCCGGAGCTGCGGATGGGATCTTGCTGCGCGGACCCGGAGCGAGGGGATGGGATCTTGCTGTACGGTCTCCGGGGCTGGGATCTTACTGTGCGGACCCGGGACTGGGATCTTGCTGTGCGGTCCCCGGGGCTGGGATCTTGCTATACGGTCCCCGGGGCTGGGGGGCTGGGATCTTGCTGTGCAGACCCTTAGCTGCGGGTGGGATCTTGCTGTGCGGCACCCGGGGCTGGGATCTTGCTGTGCGGTCCCCGGGGCTGGGATCTTGCTGTGCGGCCCCGGGGGCGGAGGGATGGGATCTTGCTGTGCGGACCCGGAGCTGGGACTGGGATCTTGCTGTGCGGCCTCGGGGCTGGGATCTTGCTGTGCGGTCCCGGGGGCTGGGTGATGGGATCTTGCTGTGCGTCCCCGGGGCTGGGATCTTGTTTTACGGTCCCCGGGGCTGGGGGGCTGGGATCTTGCTGTGCAGACCCTTAGCTGCGGATGGGATCTTGCTGTGCGGCACCCGGGGCTGGGATCTTGCTGTGCAGTCCCCGGGCTGGGATCTTGCTGTGCGGCCCCGGGGGCGGAGGGATGGGATCTTGCTGTGCGGACCCGGAGCTGGGACTGGGATCTTGCTGTGCGGCCTCGGGGCTGGGATCTTGCTGTGCGGTCCCGGGGGCTGGGTGATGGGATCTTGCTGTGCGTCCCCGGGGCTGGGATCTTGCTGTGCGGCCCCGGGGCTGGGATCTTGCTGTGCGGCCCCGGGGCTGGGGGCTGGGATCTTGCTGTGCGGCCTCGGGGCTGGGATCTTGCTGTGCGGTCCCGGGGGGGGGCGGAGGGATGGGATCTTGCTGTGCGGCCTCGGGGGCTGGGTGATGGGATCTTGCTGTGCGTCCCCGGGGCTGGGATCTTGCTGTCGGCCCCGGGGCTGGGATCTTGCTGTGCGGCCCCGAGGCTGGGGGCTGGGATCTTGCTGTCCGTCCCCGGGGCTGGGATCTTGCTGTGCGGCCCCGAGGCTGGGGGCTGGGATCTTGCTGTGCGGCCTCGGGGCTGGGATCTTGCTGTCCGTCCCCGGGGCTGGGATCTTGCTGTGCGGCCCCGGGGCTGGGGGCTGGGATCTTGCTGTGCGGTCCCGGGGGCTGGGATCTTGCTGTGCGGCCCCGGGGGCCGGGGACTGGGATCTTGCTGTGCGGTCCCGGGGGCCGGGGACTGGGATCTTGCTGTGCGGTCCCGGGGGCCGGGGACTGGGATCTTGCTGTGCGGTCCCGGGGCGCTCCTTACCTGCCGATATTGGAGCATGTGTCTGAGTCCGCCGCCACTGCAGCGTGTGGGTACAGGCTGTGCCCGGAGCACCGGGGTCTCCACACCAACAGCAGGGTGACGATGCTCACCACCGCCGCCACACCGAGCAGCACAAGGCAGCAGCAGCAGCAGCTCCTCCGGGTCTTCATGCTCCCTCTCTCCCCGATACTCTGTCCCTCACCCCGAATTCCTGGTGGAGATTCACTCCGCTGAGCTTCCCGTCAGAGGCTGCCTGCTCTCTCCGGCTCCTTGTCTCTCCAGTGCCTGCTTATCTTTGTCTCTCCTTCCCGCTCAGCCTCTCCCCTGGAGACTTCCCTCAGCCTCTCGGTGAGTTCTCTCTCCAACTCCTCCTGTCTCTCTAGCCCCTATATTCCTCCTATCCAGTGGGTGGGGGTTTTCCTTCCGTATCTGTTCCTGGTGCGATCCGCATTTCTTGCAAGTCTGTAATTGCTCCCCAGTGTTGCTAACACTGAAACCGACCGTGCTCACAGTCCAATCACACTGCTGCTCACAGTCACTACTTTCACCGCACTGAGGAGAGGTGCCGGGGCATCAGAGGGGCTTCAGAGTCTGTCGCCTCATTAACGTTGACTCAAAATTAAAGCGTGTCTCCTCAAGCACTCACCTCTCTCCTTCGAATTAATTGCACTCACCCTCTAACAGACAGGGGACACTGCTCCCTGCATCCTAATACCACCAGAGTGCTGATACCACCATGAACAGAAATGATATGAACATGATATGAACAGAAATTAGGCCATTCAGCCCATCCAGTCTGCTCCACCATTCGATCGTGGCTGATACGTTTCTCAATTGTGTGGCTTTCTCCCAGTAGCCATTGACCCCCTTGATACTCAAGAAACTATGTATTTCAATCTTAAATGCACTTCAAAGCCTCCACAGCCTTCTGTGGGAATAAGTTCCACAGATTCACCATTCTCTGGCTGAAGACGTTTCTCCTTATCTTCATTATAAAAGGTCTCGTCTTTACTCTGAGGCTGTATTCCTGAGTCCTAGTCTCTCCTACTCTCCTGGTTACCATCACCACTGGGCGCACGGACCCACAGTGCGTCCTGAACACCAGACGACCTTACTGCAATGTTCCCTCTCTCCACTTCTGTTTATTCTTTGACAAAGTGTGGGTGCCATCAATGAGACCAGTTTTTTTGCCCATCTCCAATTACCCTGGAAAAGGAGACGGTGAGGAGCTGCCCTCACAGCAACAGGCAAAATTAGTGACAATTTTAAACAAAATTAACTGGCACACACCACAACACAAAATAAGAGTCCATCACTTGAAACATGCTGCCTTCCGGCATGTGAGGTGACAGCAAATAAATTTCTAGGGAATATTTTGACCAGGAAGTAACAATACTGTTAATTGCATCAATGTAATGATTGACACACAGTGTTCATTGCAGTAGCAACCACTCTATTTGTCCCCATCGGAGTAGCTACTAGTCAAATTTGAGAGATACCCCATTCAGTTTCAAGGATTTCAGAAGTTCAGGTCCACCTGGTTCTCAGTTAGCATTCCATTGTTGACTGATTTAAAACTGCTCTCCCCATTAACTTTCAAAAATTGTGGTGCTGGAAAAGCACAGCAGGTCAGACAGTATCCGAGGAGCAGGGGAATCGATGTTTCGGGCATAAGCCCTTCATCAGGAATGTGCGGGGGAGGGGGCTGAGAGATGAATGGGGGGTTGGGAGTGTGGGAGTGAGGTGGGGATATGGGTTGAGGGGAGGGTAGCTGGGAAGGCGATAGGAAGATGCAGGTGGGGGTGATCGTGATAGGCTTGGTGGAGGGTGGAGTGGATAGGTGGGAAGGAAGGTGAAGAGGGAGAACAGCTCAAGAGGGCGGTGTCGAGTTGGAGGGTTCGATCTGGGATGAGGTGGGGGGAGGGGAGATTTGGAAACTGGTGAAGTCAACGTTGAAGCTGTGTTTGGAGGGTCCCAAGGCAGAAGATGAGGCGTTCTTCCTCCAGTCATCGGGTGGCTCGGATTTGGCAGTGGAGATCGCAGACATCCTTGTCTGTGGGAGGGGGGAGTTGAAGTGGTTGGCCACAGGGCAGTGGGTTGTTTAGTGCATGTGCCCCAGAGATGTTCTCTGAAACGTTCCGACGTAGAGCAGAACATATCGAGAGCAACGGACACAGTAGATGAGGTGGGTGGATGTGCAGGTAAAGCTCGGCTGAATGGGAAAAGATCCTTTGGGGCCTTAGATGGAGGTGAGTAGGGAGATAGAACATAGAACATAGAACTGTACAGCACAGAACAGGCCCTTCAGCCCGTGATGCTGTGCTGACCATTGATCTTCATGTAGGGTAAACCTAATGTATGAACCCTCAAATTTCTGTGACCATATGCATGTCCAGCAGTCTCTTAAATATCCCCAATGACCTCGCTTCCACAACTGCTGCTGGCAACGCATTCCACGCTCTCACAACTCTCTGCGTAAAGAACCCGCCTCTGGCATTCCTTCTATACTTTCCGCCAAACAGCTTAAAACTATGACCCCTCGTGTTAACAACTTCTGCCCTGGGAAAAAGTCTCTGGCTATCAACTCTATCTATACCTCTCATTATCTTGTACACCTTAATTAGGTCCCCTCTCTTCCTTCTTTTTTCCAATGAAAAAAGTCCGAGCTCAGTCAACCTCTCTTCATAAGATAAGCCCTCCATTCCAGGCAGCATCCTGGTAAACCTCCTCTGAACCGTCTCCAAAGCATCCACATCTTTCCTATAATAGGGTGACCAGAACTGAACACAGTATTCCAAGTGCAGTCTAACCAAAGTTTTATAGAGCTGCAACAAGATCTCACGGCTCTTAAACTCAATCCCCCTGTTAATGAAAGCCAAAACACCATATGCTTTCTTAACAACCCTGTCCACTTGGGAGGTGTGGGCGCAGGTTTTACAATTCCTGCGGTGGCAGGGGAAAGTGCTGGGAGTGGAGGGTAGGTTGGTGGGTGGGTGTGGACCTAATGAAGGAGTCGCAGAGGGAATGGTCTCTGTGGAATGCAGGTAGGGATGGGTAGGAAATATATCTCTGATGGTGGAGTCTGTTTGTAGGCGATGGAAATGGTGAAGGATGATGCGCTGCATCCAGAGGTTGGTGGAGTGGAAGGTGAGGAACAGGGGGATTCTGTCCATGTTGCGGTTGGAGGGGTGGAGGTGCGGAAAGTGGCGGAGATGCAATCGAGGGCATTGTTGATCATGGGGGAGGGCATATTGCGGTCCTTGAAACATCTTGGGACCCTCCAACCACACGACATCAACATCAACTTCACAAATGTCCTAGTCTCCTCTCCCTCCAACTCATCCCAGATCCAACTCTCCAACTCAGCACTGCTCTAGAACATAGAACATAGAACAATACAGCACAGAACAGGCCCTTCGGCCCACGATGTTGTGCCGAACTTCTATCCTAGATTAAGCACCCATCCATGTACCTATCCAAATGCCGCTTAAAGGTAGCCAATGATTCTGACTCTACCACTCCCACGGGCAGCGCATTCCATGCCCCCACCACTCTCTGGGTAAAGAACCCACCCCTGACATCTCCCCTATACCTTCCACCCTTCACCTTAAATTTATGTCCCCTTGTAACACTCTGTTGTACCCGGGGGAAAAGTTTCTGACTGTCATCTCTATCTATTCCTCTGATCATCTTATAAACCTCTATCAAGTCACCCCTCATCCTTCGCCGTTCCAACGAGAAAAGGCCGAGAACTCTCAACCTATCCTCGTACAACCTATTCTCCATTCCAGGCAACATCCTGGTAAATCTTCTCTGCACCCTCTCCAAAGCTTCCACATCTTTCCTAAAGTGAGGTGACCAGAACTGCTCACAGTACTCCAAATGTGGCCTAACCAAAGTCCTTGACCTATCCATCTTCCTGCCCACCTATCTGCTCCACCCTTGCTACTGACCTATCACCCACCCACCTGCATCTACCTATCGCCTTCCCAGCTACCTTCCCCCCAGCCATACACCCACCCTCCTATTTATCTCTCAGCCACCTTTACACCGCCCACATTTCTGATGACTTACGCCTGAAATGTCGACTCTCCTGCTCCTCAGACGCTGCCTGACCTGCTGTGCTTTTTCCACCGCCACACATTTTGACTCTGACTCTCCAGCGTCTGCAGTCGTCACGTTCTCCCTCACTTACAGCGTGCTGCTGGTTCCCACCCTTGCCCTACCCCTGAGTAGCCCCGTCCATCACACAGCCTGAGTGCACTCTACCCTTTTTGCCTTTTTTGCTATTCTGGGAACCTACAAGCAACAAACAAGATGAGAACTGCCCTATGATCAGAGTATATCCATGACACTATAGGCAGTACACTCAGTAGCTAGTGCACATAGAATCCTGCAGTGTAAAAACAGGTCATTTGGCCATTCAAGCTCACAAAGATGCTCCAAAGACCCTCCAGGCCCCTATCCCCATATACCTGTAACCTGCATGGCTAATCCTTGTAACCTACACTTTTTTGAACACTAGCATGGCCAGTCCTAACCTGCTCATCTTTGGATTGTGAGACTTAATGCAGACATGGTCCAGGCTCAATGGACCATCCAGCCTCTTTCTGCACTGTAAGGATTCTATGTTCTGCCATGGTGAGATTTGAACCCAGAACATTATCTGGGTTTCTGGATTAACAGTCCAGCAATTGTACCACTAGGTTTTTACCTCCCCATAAATAGTACATAGAGGATGGTGCATACAGTGGGCAAAACACACATAGTGCACACATGTTGCTCATACACACTCCTGCCATTCAGCATAGGGAGTGAGCAAATGTTAAACTTGTAATGAAGTGCTTATCAAACTCTCCTCTTCTGTAACATGGATATAGCAGCTCTAATCTCAGTACATAATCTCAAGAGACCTCAACAGGAACATTATCAAATAAGCACTTAAACTGAGTGCAAGTGGATGGTATCAGGAGAGGTGACGAAACACTTGGTCGACATAGAGTCATACAGCATGACGAACAGTGCCCACAGTTCATGACGAACATAACACCAAACTATATTAGTCCCATATCCCTCCAAACCTTTCCTATTCATGTACTTATCCAAATATCTTTTAAACATTGTAACTGTACCCGTATCCACCCCTTCCTCAGGAAGTTCATTCCACACGCAAACCACCCTCTGGGTATAAAATATTGCCCCCATGTCTTATTTAAACCCCTCTCTCTCTCACACACACACACTACTTTTAAGGGAAGAGGGAATGTTTGGGAAGGTAAAGGTATGCCTGTTGTTGCTGGTCCAAAGGAAAGTGGAAATTACCAGGAGGCCAGCCAGATGGGATGCAGAAGAGTCTGAAGGCCGTCAGCCTGTAAGAGGTGATTGGGATGGGGAGCAGCAAAACCAAGGAGGGCCTGAACTGCAGGAGGAGAAATTTAAAGGTGGGATCCCATGACAATCAATACGCCTGGCTTAATGCAACTACAGACTGACATAAAATGCAGAGCGGTTGATGTCAAGCTTACAGAGCAAACTTCTGTCAATATTATCCCCTGCATCAATTTCTCTGAGTAAGTTCATAGCTGAGTTCTGTACTTCTCTTCACATTCTCTGTGCTGCCCATTGTATCACCAGCAGTTACCCCTTCAGCAGTGCCAGTCACCTGATCCTCCTCCCTCCAACATACTGTTCAAAGTCTCAAACTTCCTCACTTGCCTCCTCACTCCTTGCACCCTACCTCTATCACAATTCCTAATGTTCCATCCCAGCTTTTATCTGAATCCAACATTGCCCTAGTCTTCCTCAAACTCCCTTTCATGTCGTTGAATTGTCCTGGTGTCCTGACAGTTCTCATGACCTGCTTATATCTCTGATCCCAATCTCTGTCTCTCTACATAGAGTCATAGAGATGTATAGCACGGAAACAGATCCCTCCTTCCAACTCATCCATGCCGACCAGATATCCTAGAAAAATCTAATCCCATTTGCCAGCATTGGCCCATATCCCTCCCAGTCAGAGAGTGGTGCACATGATCCAAATGGACTTCAGAAAGGCGTTCAACAAGCTTCCTCATGGTCGGCTGGTTAGCAAAGTTAGATTACATGGAATACAGGGAGAGCTAGCCATTTGGATTCAGAAAACGCATCCAGATGTCTTTTAAACCTTGTCATTGTACCAGCCTCCACCACATCTTCTAGCAGCTCATTCCATACACGTACCACCCTCTGCATGAAAAAGTTGCACCTTAGGTCTCTTTGAAATCTTTCCCCTCTCATCTTAAACTTATGCCCTCTAGTTCTGGACTCCCTCACCCCGGGGAAAAGACTTTGCTTATTTAACCTATCCATACCCCTCATGATTTTATAAGCCTCTATACAGTCACCCCTCAGCCTCCTTGTAAATCTTTTCTGAACCCTTTCAAGTTTCAAAACATCCTTCCTATAGGAGGGAGATCAGAATTACATGCAATATTCCAAAAGTGGCCTAACCAATGTCCTGTACATCCATAACATGACCTCCCGACTCCTACACAATGCACTGACCAATAAAGGAAAGCATACCAAATACATTCTTCATTATTCTGTCTACTTGTAACTCCGCTTTCAAGGATCTATGAACCTCCATTCCAAGATCTCTTTGTTCAGCAACACTCTCCAGGACCTTACCTTACGTAAATAAGTCCTACCCTGATTTGCTTTTCCAAAATGCAGCACCTTGCATTTATCTAAATTAAACTCCATTTGCCCATCTGACCAAGATCCCATTGTAATCTGAGGTAATCTTCTTCGCTATCCACTGCACCTCCAATTTTAGTGTCATCCGCAAACTTACTAACTATATCTCCTATGTTCACATCCAAACCATTTATATAAATGACGAAAAGTAGTGGACCTAGCATGACCCACCCTCGTAGGATACCACTGGTTATTGGCCTCCAGTCTGAAAAACAACCCTCCACCACCACCCTCTGTCTTCTACCTTTGAGCCAGTTCTGTATCCAAATGGCTAGTTCTCCCTGTATTCCATGAGATCTAACCTTGCTAATCAGTCTCCCATGGGGAACCTTGTCGAACAGCATACTGAAATCCATTTGGATCAGGTTGACTGCTCTGCCCTTCAAACACCTCAATAAAGTTCGTGTCTTTGCTTATCCATATACAAACATCCACTTTCACTCTCTGCTTGTAAAATCTTGATTTTGAAAGTCTCAAAATTCCTTGACCTTGTGTTAATTGTCAATTTGCTAAACTCCTATGCACCTTTCTCTTTTTGTAGCCCTGTTTCTCTCACTCTCACCTTTCCTCAATGCAGTTCCTATCATTCTCTCCTGTAACCTTAGGAAACAGGCCAGTGCTGCCAGCTATGATTATGTATGTTCCTGGAGGTTTTATTGAAAGACTTGCCCAGCCATAAGTCAGTCCACACGCCCATCCTAGTGAAGGAATGTTCTGTCGATGCCAGTTTGCAAATACACGTAATCGGTTAGAAAGCTAATGACCTTTTCTTGTCTCCTGTTTTCAATATTTGTATATCTCATAAAGAGAAATGTTCAAAGAAATATAAAAAACAAACCCTTACTTTTTAACGTCTCTGATTTGTCACCAAGATTGCCCATAGACACTAGCTGCACCATCTTAATCCTGGAGGGTTGGCAACCCTTCACATTGCTACTCATAACTGGTATTTTATTAGAACACAACTGATCCATCCATTTACTGCCTGAATCTCCCTCAGCAGAAACTGCTTCCCTTAAACTTCAGTGGCCTTCCATTTATGGTGACCTCACCTTGAACCCATTTAACTTCCACCTGTACTGTGAGTGCCTTGTGTGTCCAATGAAGGACTCATTAATCACCAAGACCAAGGAAACCCCATTGTATTCTCCCCCTTCCCTTGCCTCCCACTCACTCTTGTCCTGACCCCATCCCTCTGAAACATCTCCCTATTTCTCTCTGGAAGCTGATTTTGACCCTAAAAGCTACATGGACTCTCTACAATGCACGAAGAAGACATTCAGCCCACTGAATCTGCACCAATTCCCCAAGAGTATGGCACCCAGACCCACACCCTAATGCTTACCATGGCTAACCCACCTAGTCTACACATCCCTGAACACTATGGGCAATTTAGCATGGCCTATCCACCAAGCCCGCACATCTTTAGACTGTGGGAGAAAACCCACAGAGAGAATGTACAATTTCCACACAGACAGTCACCTAAGGCTGGAATCGAACCTAGATCTCTAGCACTGTGAGGCAACAGTGCTGACCACTGAGCCACTGTGCCAATTTTGAATCTTGCACAGTTTCCTTCCCAGTTAGTGCCTGACCACCAACACCCTTTCCTCACCAACCTGGTAAGTGAAACTGTCAATGGTTACTTCTCCTAAGTGTAGGGAATGCTGGACAACTAGAAAACATATTGAGGTTCTGGTCAACAGAATTAAGGTATAGCCAGTTGGGATCAAGTGAATCCACAGAGGAATGTAAAGGCAGTTGGTGTAAACTTAAGAGCGAAATCAGGAGGGCAAAAAGTAGATATGAGATAGCTTTGGTCAAGAGTTAAGGAGAATCCAAAGAGATTCTACAAAGACATTAAAGGCAAAAGAGTAACTAGGAAGAGAATAGGTGCCCCTTAAAGATCAACATGGCCGCCTATGTGTAGGACCTCAGGAGTTTGCTGAGTTTCTAAACAAATATTTTGCATCAATATTTCAAGCTATGGAAATGAATAACGATGGAGGAGAAGGTGAGGACTGCAGATGCTGGAGATCAGAGTCAAAAAGTGTGATGCTGGAAATGCCAGTCAGGCTGCATCCGAGGAGCAGGAGAGTCTCATTCCTGATGAAGAGCTTATGCTTGAAACGTCGACTCTCCTGCTCCTCGGATGCTGCCCGACCGGCTTTCTTTTCCAGCAACACACTTATTGAAATAAATAACAATATCATGTAAAATGTCTGTATTACAGAAGAGCAGGTGCTGGACATCTTAAGATGTGTAAAGGTGGATAAATCCCTGCGATCAGGTGTGGCCCAAACATTTGTGGGAAGCCATGGAAGTGATTGTGTCATCGATAGCCAAGAGTGAGGTGCCGGAAGACTGGAGAGTAGCTAATGTGCCATTATTTAAGAAAGTGGTAGGGAAAAGTAAGGGGATGACAAACGACAAACCTCAGTGGTGGGCAAGTTGTTGGAGGGGATTCTGAGGGACAGGGTTTACCAGCATTTAAAAATGCTAGGGTTGATTAGAGATAGTCAACATGGCTTTGTGCATAGGAAATAGTGTCTCACTAACTTGGTTGAGCTGTTTTGAAGAGATGACAAAGATGTTTGATGAAAGGAAAGCAGTAGACATAGTCCATATGGACTTCAGGTAGACCTTCGACAAAGTTCCACATGGTAGATCGGTGAGCAAAGTTAGATCAGATGGAATCCAGGAGGAGCTAGCCAACTGGAAACAAGGTTGGCTTGAAGGTGTGTGGTAGAGGATTGTTGTTTGGACTGAAGGCCACAAGGACCAGTGCTTTTTGTCGTTTATATAAATGATTTGGAAGTGCATAACGGAGGCATGATTAGAACATAGAACATAGAAAAATACAGCGCAGTACAGGCCCTTCGGCCCTCGATGTTGCGCCGACTGAAGCCTACCTAACCTACACTAGCCCAATAACCTCCATGCTTGTCCAATGCCCGCTTAAATGACCATAAAGAGGGAGAGTCCTCCACTGCTACTGGCAGGGCATTCCATGAACTCACAACCCGCTGAGTAAAGAATCTACCCCTAACATCTGTCCTATACCAACCTCCCCTTAATTTAAAGCTGTGTCCCCTAGTAATAACTGACTCCATACGCGGAAAAAGGTTCTCACTGTCAACCCTATCTAAACCCCTAATTATCTTGTACACCTCTATCAAGTCACCCCTAAACCTTCTTTTCTCCAATGAGAACAGCCCCAAGTGCCTCAGCCTTTCCTCATACGATCTTCCTACCATACCAGGCAACATCCTGGTAAACCTCCTCTGCACCCGTTCCAGTGCCTCCACATCCTTCCTATAGTATGGCGACCAAAACTGCACACAATACTCCAGATAAGGCCGCACCAGAGTCTTATACAACTGCAACATGACCTCAGGACTCTGGAACTCAATTCCTCTACCAATAAAGCCCAGTACGCCATATGCCTTCTTCACAGCACTATTTACCTGGGTGGCAACTTTCAGAGATCTGTGTACATGGACACCAAGATCCCTCTGCTCATCCACACTACCAAGTAGCCTACCATTAGCCCAGTAATCCATCTTCTTGTTACTCCTACCAAAGTGAATGACTTCACACTTAGCTACATTGAACTCCATTTGCCACCTTTCTGCCCAGCTCTGCAACTTATCTATATCCCGCTGTAACGTGCCACATCCTTCTTCGCTGTCCACCACTCCACCGACTTTTGTATCATCCGCAAACTTGCTCACCCAGCCTTCAAGCCCCTCCTCCAGGTCATTTATAAAAATGACAAACAGCAATTGTCCCAAAACAGATCCTTGTGGAACACTGCTAGTAACTGCACTCCAAGATGAACCTTTACCATCAACTACTACCCTCTGTCTCCTTCCAGCCTGCCAATTCCTAATCCAAACCTCTAATGTACCCTCAATGCCATACCTCCATAATTTTTGCAGTAGCCTACCATGGGTTACCTTATCGAACGCCTTACTAAAATCCATATACACCACATCTACTGCTTTACCCTCGTCCACTTCCTTGGTCACCTTCTCAAAGAACTCAATAAGGTTTGTGAGGCACAACCTGCCCTTCACAAAACCATGCTGTCTATCCTTGATCACATTATTCCTATCCAGATGTTCATAAATCCTATCCCTTACAATTCTCTCTAAGACTTTGCCCACAACAGAAGTGAGATTAGTAAGTTTGCAGATGACACAAAATTGGTGGTGTAGTAGACAAGGGAGTAGGTTATCTCAGAGTAAAATGGGACTTTGATCAGATGGTCAATGAGCCAAGAGATGGCAAATGGAGTTCAATTTCAATAAAGTGGGGTGCTGCATTTTGGTAAGGCAAACCAGGGCAGAACTTAAACACTTATTGGTAGAGATCTGAGGAGTGTTGATGAAAAAAGAGACCTAGGGGTGCAAGTGCACAGTTATGCCGAAGTGGAGTCACAGGTAGACAGGGTGGTGGACGAGGGCTTTGAGTATAGGGGCTGGAATTTCATGTTGCAGCTATACAGAACATTGGTGAGGCCACTTTTCAATTCTGGCCTCTCTACTACTGGAAGGATGTTGTGAAACTTGAAAGGGTTCACAAAAGATTTACGAGGATGTTGCTGGGATTGGAGGGTTCAAACTAATAGGGAAGGGCTGAATAGGCTGGGGCTATTTTCCCTGGAATGCTGGGAGGAGTGACCTTATACAGATTTATAAAATCATGCCGGGCATGGATAGGTTGAATAGCCAAGGCCTTTTTCCCAAAGTAGAAGAGTCCAGGACTAGAGGGCACAGGTTTAAGGTGAGAGGGAAAAGATTTAAAAGGGACCTGAGGGGTAATATTTTCATGCAGAGGGTGGTGCGTGTGCGCGACAAGCTGCGAGAGAAAGTGGTGGAGGCTGGGCCGATTCCAACATTTAAGCGGATGGGTACATGAATGAGAAGGGTTTAGAGGAATAATGGCCAAATACTGGCAAATGGGACTAGATCGGTTTAGGATGTCTAGTTGCCAAGGATGAGTTGGACCAAAGGATCTGTTTTCTGTGAGCATTCTATCTTCATTCAGAAGCCAAGATCAATCCCTTCCTTGAAAATAAAACACGTCTCTAACCTGCAGAAATGTTTGTCCCATTTCTCAGCTTCCAAGTTATGGAGTCATAGGGTCATACAGTACATTGAGTCCTTCGGCCCATCCGTCTGTGTTGGTCTCCCTACACTAATTCCAATTTCCTGAACTAGGCCTGTAGCCTTGAATGTTATGAAATTTCAACTGCTCATCCAATTGTATTTTTAAAGATTATGGGTCTCCTTGCCTCAATTACCCTCCTAGGCAATGCATTCCAAGCCCCCACAACCCTCTGGGTGAAAGAATACTTGCCTCAAATCTCCTCTGAATATCATACTTTCACCTAAGAATTATGTCTTCTTGTTATTGACTGTTTCACTAAGGGGAACATTTGCTTTCTATCCACCCTGTCTATGCCCCTCATAATCTTATACAGGTCTCTATCAGGTCTCCCCTCAACCTTCTCTACTCCGAGAAAAACAGTGGGAGCCTATCCAGCCCCTCTTCTTCTGAGTAAACACAGAGGTGAAGTTTCATGTATCAATGTACTAGTGTCCTCCAGTTCCACAGACTGCTCTGTTGGTCCCTAATGGGCCCTACACTTTTCTCTGGTTATTCTCTTCTCCTTGATGTGCGACTGGAATATCTTGGAATTCTCCCTAATTTTAACCAGCAGTATTTTTGCATTCCTCCTCTTTGCTATCCTGATCACCTGGGGAAAGTGAGGAGTGAAGATCAGAGTCGAAAAGTGTGGTGCTGGGAAACCACGCGAGCACCTGAGGAGCAGAAGAGTCGACATTTCGAGCAAGAGCAATTCCTGATGGAGAGCACATACTCGAAACGTCGACTAATTGGATTACTTCTTAAACAGTCCCCAACCCCTGACTCACTGTTTCTACTCCACCAGGGCCTCTGTTGCTTTGCTCCCTTTGTACTTGTTAAAAGTCTTTATTTTCCTCCTTATCGGGTTCTGAGTATTGCTAAACATCCAGGTTTCGCTGGATTTATTGCTTCTACGTTTCACACTAAAGGGAACATGTTGGGCCTGTCCTTTTTGACCGTCCCCCACCGTTCTGCTGTCGACTTCCCCACAAGGAGCTGTTCTCACTCTACTTCGGACAAATTCTGTCTTTTTTAAAATGCATTTGTGGGACTTGGGTGTCGTTGGCTGGCCAGCGTTGATAGCCCATCCCTATTTGCTCTTGAGAAGGTGAGCTGCCTTCTTGAATCGCTGCAGTCCACTTGCTGTGGGTTGACCCACAATGCCGGTAGTGAGGGAATTCCAGGATTTTGATCCAACGACTGCGAAGGAACTGCGGTATGTTTTCAAGTCAGGTTGGTGAGTGGCTTGGAGGGGAACTTCCCAAGTACCTGCTGCCCTTGTCCTTCTAGATGGAAGTGGTCATGGGTTTGGAAGGTGCTGTCTTAACACCAGTGGTGTAGGGACTGAATGTTTGTAGATGAGGTGCCAATAAAGTGGGCTGCTTTGTCCTGGATGGTATCAAGCTTCTTGAGTGTTGTTGGAGCTGCACCCATCCAGGCAAGTGGGCACTTTAGGTGTCAGGAGATGAGTTACTCACCGCAGTATTCCTAGTCTCTGACCTGCTCTTGTAGCCAATGTATTTATGTGGTAAGTCCAGTTTCTGGTCAATGGTAACCCCAAGGATGTTGACATTGGGGGGTTTCAGTGATGGTAATACCATTGAATATCAAGGGGAGGTGGTTAGAGTGTCTCTTATTGGTGATGGTCATTGTCTGGCATTGATGTGGTGCAAATGTTGCTTGCCACTTGTTGGGCCAAGCCTGCATATTGCTGCATTGGATATGGACTGCTTCAGTATCTGAGCTGTCGTGAATGGTGCTGACACTGTGCAATCATCGGCAATCATCTCAACTTCTGACCTTATGACAGAGGGGAGTCATTGATGAACCAGCTGAAGATTGTTGGGCCTAGGACACTATCCTGAGGGACTCCTGCAGAGATGTCCTGGAGCTGAGATGACTGACCCTCCACAACCTCAACCATCTTCAGTTATGCCAGGTATGAATGTAAGCTTGCCCCCTGATACCATTGATTCCAGTTTTGCCAGGGCTCCTTGATGCCATATCTGCCAAATGTGGCCTTGATGTCAAGGGCTGTCACTCTCCCCTCCTCTCTGGAATTCAGCTCTTCGGTCCATATTTGAACCAAGGCTGGAATGGGGTCAGGAGTTGAGTGACACTTTTAAAACCCAAACGCTATGTCACTGAGCAGGTTATTGCTGAGCAGATACTGCTTGATAGCACTGTTGATGACACCTTCCATCACTTTACTGATGATGATTGGGAGGTAATTGGCTGGGTTGGATATGTCCTGCTTTTTGTGTACAGGACATACCTGGGCAGTTTTCCACATTGTCGGGTAGTTGCCAGTGGTGTAACTGTACAGGAAGCAGCAAGTTCTGGAGCGCCCATCTTCAGTGCTATTGCCGGAATGTTATTAGGGCCCATTGCCTTTGCAGCAGCCAGTGCCTCCAGCCGTTTCTTGATATCGCGTGGAGTGAATCGAATTGGCTGGAGACCGATATCTGTGATACTGGGAACCACTGGAGGAGCCCAAGATGGAGCCTCCACTCAGCACTTCTGACTGAAGATTGTTGCAAATACATCAGCCTTATCTTTTGCATTGATGTGCTGGGCTCCTCCATCATTGAGGATGGGGGTATTTGTGGAGCTTCGTGTTGCAGTACATTGTTTAATTGTCCACCCCCATTCATGACTGGATGTGGAAGGACGGCAGAGCTTAGATCTGATCCGTTGGTTGTGGGATTGCTTAACTCTGTCTTTCACTTGCTGCTTATGCCATTAGGCACGCAAGTAGTCCTGTTTGGTAGCTTCACCAGGTTGACACCTCATTTTTAGGTAACCCTGATGCTGCCCCCGGCATGCCCTCCCGCACTCTCCATTGAACCAGGGTCGATCCCCTGGCTTGTTGGTAAGGGGTGAGTGGGGGATATGCCAGGCCATGAGGTTACAGGTTGTGCTGGAGTACAGGTTCTGCTGTTGTTGACGGCCCACAACGCTTCGTGAATGCCCAGGCTTGAGTAGCTCGATCGGTTCGAAATCTGTCCCAGTTAGTTAAAAAATCATACAACACCAGGTTATAGTCCAACAGGTTTATTTGGAAGTACTAGCTTTCAGAGCTCTGTTTCTTCACCAGGTGGTTATGGAGCAGAATCATAAGACACAGACTTTATAGCAACACGATCGCAGTGTCATGAAACATAATTAAAAATCACACAACACCAGGTTATAGTCCAACAGGTTTAATTGGAAGCACACTAGCTTTTGGAGCGACGCTCCTTCATCAGGTGATTGTGGAGGGCTCGATCGTAACACAGAATTTATAGCAAAAATTTGCAGTTTGATGTAACTGAAATTATACATTGAAAAACTGATTATCTGTTAAGCCTTTTATCTGTTAGAATATAGTGATAGTTTCACTTCTTTCATGTGTAAATCACAAAACCCTTTTTTTAAAAGTTGCATTCTCGGGTTAGCTGTTAACAATGGTGATAGCTAGACAATATGTTGAAGGTGTTAGCCCCCTGTGTTCTCTGTCTATGACCTGATGTTTAGATTGATTCTAATCTAAAAAGTGAGATAACAGAGTTTTACATAAATTCATGCAGTTTTTGAGCTCAGAGTTCTGCATGAATGTATGCAGTTTTTGAGCAAAGTGCAATGTAACTCTGCAAGTACAAATTCACCCCACAAAATATATGTGTGCATGTGGGTCTTTGTCTGTGTGTGTGTGTGTCTATCTGGGGTGGGGGTTGTGAGTGTGAGAAAGTGTGTGTGTGTGTGTGTGTGTGTAGTGAAGGCAGAATGTCTTAAGTCTATGAGGGGGTGCATGTGTGAGTGTGGGAGTGTGTGTATCTATAAGGGTGTGTGTGGGTGTCTGTGTGCACGTCTGTATGTACCTGTGTCCATGTGTATGTGAGAGTGTGTGTGTGTGTAGGAATATCTGTGTGTGTGTGTGTGTGTAGTGCAATGGTGGTCACCTGTAGTGTGACATGAACCCAAGGTCCTGGTTGAGGCCCTCCCTATGGGTACCGAACTTAGCTCTCAGCCTCTTCTCGGCCACTTTCCTCTGCTGCCTGTCCTGAAGTCCACCTTGGAGGATGGTCACCCGAAGGTCTGAGGCCGAATGTCCTGGACCACTGAAGTGTTCCCCAACTGGGAGGGAACCCTCCTGCCTGTTGATTGTTGTGCGGTGCCCATTCATCAGTTGTCGTAGCCTTTGCTCGGTTTCCCCAATGTACCATGCCTCCGGGCATCCTTGCCTGCAACGTATAAGATAGACAACGTCGGCTGAGTCATATGAGTACCTGCCGTGTACAAGGTGGGAGGTGTTCCCACGTGCAATGGTGGTATCTATGTCCACAATCTGACACATCTTGCAGTGTCCACCGTGACAGGGTTGTATGGAGTTGTCCTGAGAGCCGGGCAGTTTGCTACGAACAATGATCTGTTTGAGGTTTGGCGGTTGTTTAAGGGTCTTGGTTTTTTAAAGGTCTTGGTGAGGTGCTCATCCTCATTGATAATGTGTTGCAGGGGCTGAAATATTACACCATGTTCTTCGTGACCTGCAACACATTATCAATGAGGATGAGCACCTCACCAAGACCTTCCCCACACCTCCACTACTTGCCTTTAAACAACCGCCAAACTTTGTACACCCCAGTCCAACACCGGCATCTCCAAATCATGGAACATAATTATTGAACAAATTTAGCTCAAATCTTTCACCTTTGGAATGACCATGTTAGTTTCGGCTCCTTTAAATGTAAGTCCAGAACATTTTTAAAGTTACATTTTCAAGATAGCTTTTAACAATAGGTGTCATCTCAGCTCAGGTTCTGCATTGAAGGTGTGAAGGTAAAGTCTATCTGTGTCCCAATGTTAGGTCAGACTGATTCTATTTCTAAAATGGGAGTTACAGAATCTTACATGTGGAGGCTACGACAACGGATGAATAAACACCGCGCAACAATCACCAGGCATGAGTGTTCCCTCCCCATCGGAGAACACTTCAGTGGTAAGGGACATTCAGCCTCGGACCTTCGGATCCTCTAAGGCAGACTTCACAATATGGCCGAGCAGAGGCTGATAGCCAAGTTCGGTACCCATGGGGATGGCCTCAACCGGGACCTTGGGTTCAGGTCACACGACAGGTGACCCCACTGCCACAAAAGACTCTCTCTCTCCACACACCTGTGCAGACCCTCGCTCATACACAAACTCTCTCTCATGCGCTCACACACGTACACAACCACACTCACACCCACGACATGCACCCTCTCACAGACGCATACCCCATTACACTCACATTCACACACATACACACACACTCTCTCACAGACTTATACCCCATTACACTCACACACCGACACACACTCTTTAACAGACACTCACACCCCCATGCACACACTCACTCGGCCTCCCCTGCACAAACACACATATACGTTTGTGGGGTGAATTTGTACTTGCAGAATTACATTTTATTTTGCTCAAAAACTGCATAAATCCATGTAAGATTCTGTGACTCGCACTTTAGAAATAGAATCAGTCTGACCTAACATTGGGACACAGACAGACTTTACCTTCACACCTTCAATGCAGAATCTGAGCTGAGATGACACCTATTGTTAAAAGCTATCTTGAAAATGTAACTTTAAGAAAGTTCTGGGACTTACTTATGAAGGAACTGAATCGAACATGATTTGGAGATGCCGGTGTTGGACTGGGGTGTACAAAGTTAAAAATCACACAACACCAGGTTATAGTCCAACAGGTTTAATTGGAAGCACACTAGCTTTCGGAGCGACGCTCCTTCATCAGGTGATAGTGGAGGAATCTAATATGGTCGTTCTAAAGGTGAAAGAGTAAAGCTAAATATGTTCAATATTATGTTCCATGACACTACAATCGTGTTGCTATAAAGTCTATGTCTTATGATTCTGCTCCATGATCATCTGATGAAGAAGCAGCACTCTGAAAGCTAGTGCTTCCAAATAAACCTGTTGGACTATAACCTGGGATTGTGAGCTTTTTAACATTGTCCACCACAGTACAACACTGGCTCCTCCAAATCATGTTCCATTGAGTGTGGTGATAGTGCCAAACAACACGATGGAGGTTATTCTCCATATGAAGGCGGGACTTCATCTCCACAAGGACAGTGCAGTGGTCACTCTTACCGATACTATTATGGATAGATGCTTCTGCAGTCGGTAGATTAGTAAAGGCGAGGTCATGTATGTTTTTTCCCTCTTGTTGGTTCCTTCACCACCTGCCGCAGACCCAGTCTACCAACCAGCTCGATCAGTAATGCTGCTGCTGAGCCACCATTGGTGGTGTACATTCAAATCCCCCACCCAGAGTACACTTTGCACCCTTGCCATCCTCAGTGCTTCCTCCAAGTGTTGTTCAACGTGGAGGAGAACTGATTCATCAGCTGAAGGAGGACGATACGTAGTAACGAGCAGAAGGTTTCCTTGCCCATGTTTAACCTGGAGCCATGAGACTTCATGGGGTCTGGTTTCAAGGACTCCCAGGGCAACTCCTTCCCGATTGTATCCCACTGTGCCACCCTCTCTGCTGGTCTGCCCTGCTGGTGGGACAGGACATATCCAGGCATGGTAATGTTAGTGCCTGGGGTGTTATCTGTAAGGTATGATTCTGTAAGAATAATTATGTCAGGCTGTTGCTTGGTTAGTCTGTGACACAGCTCTGGCAGCATCCGAGGAATAGAAGAATCGACGTTTCAGGCATAAGCCCTTCATCAGGAATCATTCCTTATGCCTGAAACGTCGATTCTCTTGCTCCTCGGATGCTGCCTGACCTGTTGTGCTTTTCCAGCAACACACTTTCAACTGTGATCTCCAACATCTGCGGACCTCACTTTCGCCTCCTCCCTGTGAGACAGCTCTCCCAATTTCAACACTAGCCCCCAGATGTTGGTAAGGAGGACTTCGCGTGGTTGCCAGAGCTGCTTGTGTATTTGGCATTGTCTTTTCCGGTTCCACGGTTGATGCCAAGTGGTCCGTCCGGTTTCAATCCTTTGTTGTGAGTTTCTAGTGATTGATACAACTGAGTGGCTTGCTAGGCCATTTCACAGGGTAGTTGAGAAACAACTGCATTGCTGTGACTCTGGAGTTACATGTAGGCCAGACCAGGTAAGGATGGCAGATTTCCTCTCCTAAAGGACATAAGTGAACCAGATGGATTTTTCTGACAATTGACAACAGTTTCATGGTCATCAGTCAACTCTTAATTCCAGTTTTTAAAAAAATTGAATTCAAATCCAATCATCTACCAAGATGGGATTTGAATCCAGGTTCCCAGAACATTATTCTGGGCTTCTGGATTAATAGATGAGCAATAATACCACTAGGCCATCACCTCCCCTATCATAAAGTCACTGAATTTTTCAGTACAGAAGGAGGCCATTCAGCCCGTCATGTCTGAACCAGCTCCAGGAATAGCTTTCCAGTTAGTCCCATTCTCCAGCTCTATCTCTGTCGACCTCCAAATTCATCCAGATCTTCTTTGAAGCTTCCAATGGAATCCGCCTCCACCATTCTCCCAGGCAACTCATTCCAAATCCTAACAACTCTCTGAGTAAAGAAGTTCCCCCTCATCTCACTCGCAGCTCCCTCACTGACTATCTTGAAATTGTAACCCCTGGTTACTGACATAACAACTCATGGAAACAGAATATCCTCTTTTAGCCTGTCAACATTGTGCATCATTTTTAATGCCTCTTAATCTTCTTTGCCCCAAGGAGAATACACTCCGTTTTTTTCATTTTGGTCAAATCTGCCTTTCAGCCAAACCAAAACCTTTTAATTTATAATTAAAAATCACACAACACCAGATTATAGTCCAACAAGTTTATTTGGAAGCACTCGCTTTCGGAGCGCTGCTCCTTCATCAGGTGGTTGTGGAGCAGGATCATAAGACACAGAATTTATAGCAAAAGGTTACAGGGTCATGCAACTGAAGAGATATATTGAACAAACCTAGATTGCTGTTAGGTCTTTCATCTTTTAGAATCAGTTGCAGGATTTGGTTCATTAATATGTAAATCCCAGAACTCCTTTCAAATCACATTCTCGAGATAACTAAGGTTTTATAAAAAAAAGTGACATCTCAGCTCAGACAATGCATTAACGGTGTGAGGTTAGAGTCTGTCTGTATCCCACTCTCAAGTCAGACTGGTTCTACTTCCAAAGAATTTATAAAATGTTTAGTGGATTGACTGCCATCAGATTGTGTGTTTTTTGAACAAAATCCAATGTATCTGCAAATACAATTCTGCAAATGCAAATTCACCCCAAAAACATATACACATGCGTGTGAGCATGCATGTGAGAGAGAAAGAGAGAGAGAGAGAGAGAGAGAGAGAATGTGTGTATGTGTGAGAGAAAGAGAGTGTGAGTGTGAGTGCATGAGACTGTGTGTGTCAGTGTGAGTGTGAGTGTGTGTTTGCATGTGTGCCTCTCAGGGGGTGTATGTGTGTATGTCTAAGAGATAGCGTGTATGAGAGAGAGTCTGCGTGAGTATATGAATATGTAAGAGAGTGTATGTGTGTGAGAGAGAGAGAGTGTGTGTGTGTGAGTTCATGTGACTGCGTGTGTGTCAATGTGAATGTGTGTAAGTGTGTGTTAGTGAGTTTTGAGAAGAATTGTAGCTCAGGTTGAGGTTTTGGATGTAGGTTTGCTCGCTGAGCTGGAAGGTTCATTTCCAGACGTTCTGTCACCTTACTAGGTAACGTCTTCAGTGGGCCTCAGGCAAAGCAATGCTGAAAATTCCTGCTTTCTATTTATGTGTTTGGGTTTCTTTGGGTTAGTGATGTCATTTCCTGTGGTGATGTTATTTCCTGCGGTGAAGTCACTTCCTGTTCCTTTTCTCGGGGGGTAGTATATGGGGTCTAACTCAATGTGTTTGTTGATAGAGTTCTAACTCGATGTGTTTGCATGTGTGCCTCTCAGGGGTGTATGTGTGTGTACCTAACAGACAGCATGTATGAGAGAGGGTCCGTGTCAGTGTGTGTGTATGTGTGTGTGAGAGAGAGTATGTAGTGCAGTGGAGTCACCTGTAGTGTGACATGAGTCCAAGATGCTGGCTGAGACCATCCTCACGGGTACGGAACTTGGCTATCAGCCTCTACTCGGTGACTCTGCGGAGCTCCGTATCCTGAAGTCTGCCTTGGAGGATGGTCACCCAAAGGTCCGAGGCCGAATGTCCCAGACCGCTGAAGTGTTCCCCGACTGGGAGGGAACATCCCTGTCTGGGGATTATTGTGCAGTGTCCCTTCATCCATTGTTGTTGCGTCTGTTTGGTCTTGCCAACATACCATGCCTTGGGGCATCCTTTTGGTCAATATTGTGAGATAGACAGTGTTGGCCGAGTCACATGAGTACCTGCTGCATACATGGTGGGTGGTATCCACCATGTACACCATCTTTCTCCTCTTACATAATAAACTTAACTCGTAGTGTGTTGTGGTTGCTATCACGGTTGTTGGTATGGACTCAGACCTATAATTCTTGTCTCTAAGTGTGGAAGGTGTGCGTCCAATTCCCATTCTATAGACTTCGCTGTATAACAGATGCAGACTCTCCAGTTCAATATTGAGAGAACGCTGTACTGTTGTTCACAGGAGCCTGCTAATCCATGACCCCATCTGCCCTCATGGATAGGTGGTAGAAATTTCATGTGTTTGTTTGGAGAGCCATGTTCATCCCCTAATTAGTTTCACTAAAATAACTGATCTCCTTGCTATTTGTGGAACCTTGCTGCGCACCAATTTTGTTGCTTCTTATCCTCACTTTCTAATGACCTGATGTCAAAAGCACTTCACCGGCTGTGAAGTACATCGAGAGGCCCTGACAACTTTAAGGGAGCTGCAAGTTGCTCCGTCTTTCCTGTCCAAGACCTTTCAATGTGTTCCTGGCTCTCAGCTTCAAGTCCATGTTTCCTGTAACTCCTAATTCTTCTCACCTAGGAGAAAACAGGTCAGTGTCGCTGTTTATCCTTCCTCATCTTTCCCAACATCTCACAATATCTGCATATACAAGCTACAGCCCATTGTGCAGACTGTTGGGACTGACATGGTTCCTCATCTTTGAACTTGGAACACACCACCAGCAAAATCTTCTCCTTCCTCCAAGTTCCTTCGGGTTCTGCAGTTTCTTGTCACCCTTCTCTTCCTCATCCTGACGCTTTCCCTTCATGTCATCAGCTGCTGGTGTGACATCACATTCTACACACATATACTATTGATGCCCAGAAACCCATCACTCTATCACCCTCCTACATCTTTCACCGCGTCTTGTTGTTACTATCCAGTCTGGAAAGAGTGAAATTGCACCCAGCTATCAGATAATCAGAGGGGATGGGAAATGCGCCACTGGTTGGAGTCATACCTGGCAGAGAGGAAGATGGTGATAGTTGTTGGAGGTCAGTCATCTGAGCTCCAGGGCATCTCTCCAGGGGCTTTTCAGGGTAGTGTCCTAGTCCCAACCATCTTCAGCTGCTTCATCAGTGACCTTCCCTCCATCAGAAGGTTAGAATGAGGACGTTCGTCGATGATTGCACAATGTTCAGCCCCATTCACGACTCCTCAGACACTAAAGCAGTCTATGTCCAAGTGCAACAAGGTCTGGACAACATCCAGGCTTGGGCTGATGAGTGGCAAGTAATATTCACGCCACACAAATGCCATCTCCAATAAAAGACAATCTAACCCATTAACCCTGTTATTATCACTGAATCCTGCACTATCAACATCCTGGGTATTACCATTGACCAGAAACCCAATTGGAATTGTCATATAAATACAATGGATACAAGAGCAGGCCAGAGGCTAGGAAAATAACAGAGAGTATTTGCTCCTTTACCTCCCTCAGCAATCTAGGATGCATCCCATTTGGGCCTGGTGACTTGCCTATCTTGGGTGCTTTTTGCACCTCTTCTTTTATCTATCAATTGCTCAACACCCACATTCTACATCGGTAAAGACAGAAGCTCACTGAAGCAAAAGATAAGACAGAGGGACTAAATGAATAGTGAGCAGCTACACATTCTACATCAGTAAAGACAGAAGCTCACTGAAGCAAAAGATAAGACAGAGGGACTAAATGAATAGTGAGCAGCTACTCTGCTTGTTCTTTATGGGCCCCAATCTATCATTCACTAATTGATTTCAGCACAGCCGCCATCTTTTCCTCATGCTTCCTTTTAGTCTTCTTCATTCCAGCCTTCACCTCTGTCTTGCATTTGAGAAACGCCTCCTGATTTCTGTTGCTATTACTATTCCAATATGCCTCCTTTCTCCTCCTTATTTTCTTAACAATATCCTCATTTCTCATGGATATGTACCCAGCTTGTACCCTATTCATCTCTTTTTTTGAAAGTCTCCCCTTTTTTATCCATGGTTTTGTCCACCAAAATGTGTTTTTAATCAACATGCTCCAGTTCAACATTTAGACCCCTAAAATTTTCCCTTTTCCAGTTTATGGTCTTTATCCTTGACTAATTTTCATCCTTTTCCAACTTAATCTTGAACTGTATTATGTTATGATTACTATTTCTCAAATGCTCCCCAATCTGGTGTTATCCATTAGGCCTGCCTCATTTCCTAGGACCAGGTCCAGCACATTCCTCTTCCTTGGACGGCTGGAAATGTACAGTTTCAGCAAGATCTGCTGCCCACATTGCAGAAATTTGTTCCCTTCTGTGCCCACACTCAACCTTTTCCCAGTCTACCCGAGGATAATTGGAATGACTAACACCCTAGGTGTCCTGCAGGTTTTCATAATCTGCCGACAAATACTCTCTTCTACTTCCTCCCCACTATTTGGAAGTCTACAATAAATACCCAGCAAGGCCATTGTTCCCTTCCTGTTTCTCACCTACAAACATTTAAATTCTAATTCAGGGACTGCATCTTGTTCTACTAAAAGCTCTATAACCCAAGATGTTTCAGTATCCAGTCTGTCCTGATTTGGGCCACAGAATCCCTACAGTGTAGAAACAAGCCATTTGGCTCAACAAGTCCACGCCAATCCTCTGAAGAATAACCCACCCAGACCCGTTCCCCTGTTACTTTACGTTCCTCCTGAATAATGCACCTAACCTACATATTCCTGGACACTATGGGCAACTTAGCACAGCCAACTTACCTAACCTGCACATCTTTGGAAACCGGGGTGCCTGGAGGAAGCCCACACAAACACTGGGAGAATGTGCAAACTCAACACAGACCATTGACTGAGGCTGGAATCAAACCCGGGTGCCCTGGCGCTGTGAGGCAGTAGTGTTACCACTAAGCCACATGTTTTATCAATGCCATTATGACATATCCCCCAGAGCAATTCTGTTTCCAGTTCCCCAATTTTGTTCATTATAGCTCACGTATTTGCATACAAACAGTTTAACTCTGCCCTTATCTTTTTCTTGTCTGTTGAATGGCGATAATTTCTTTGGTCACTGTCAGCATTCGAGCCTTCCCTCAAGTCCTTTACCCTGTTTCCCCATCTTCTTTCTTTTGCCGGGTCTGGTACTTCCAACATTAGGCTCACTAATCAACCCAATGCCCCATGCCTTACAAGTCGAAATCCACCCTTGCTACACTATTCACTCTCTCAGCCAGGAGATCAGTTCATTTCCTGTTCCAAGTGAATTCCATCTCTTCTGAATAGTTTTCTCCCTTCCCAAAAGTGATCTCAATGCCCCAAAAACATCGAAACCCCTCCCTCTGCACCATCCCTCAAGGTACCCATTGACCTCCCTGATCTGCTTTGCCGAAATGATGACGTTTGTGGCACAGCTAGTGTTTCTGAGATTACTACCGTGGAGGACCTGAGTTCCACTAACTCCTACTCCCTAACTCCTGAAACTGATCCTGCAAATCCTTCCAAGCTATTCCTCCCTATGTCATTGATTCGCACATGAACCACTACCATTGGGTGGACAGTCTCCCTTCCCAGAAGTTTATCGAGCCGTTCCGTTATGTCCTGAACACTTACACCTGCAAGGCAATAAACCATAAGGACTCACAATCTTGACTGCAAATTAGACAATCTATATCTCAAGCTCATGACTATTGCCTTTCTAATCTGCCTACCAACCTCTCTCTCTCTTTCCCCCAAATAGCCTCAGCTACCATCACACTGTGGATATCCCTTTAAGTCATCCACCCCTGACCCAGTCGTGTTCCTGAATAAATGTTAACTCAGACAGTGCCTTAAACCTGAACCACAAAGAATTGTTTAATTCTATTTACCGGGAAGAAACATGCAGACAGAGAGAGGGCGAGATTTTCACCCTCACTGTGAGATTTGCTGGCCAAGTTCTGTAAAGAAGCAGCTGGATTTTCACTGCGTGGGTTTCATTGTAATCGGCTGTGCCAGGTGACCTGCCTGAAGATGAAAGCTAAAATGTATCTTCTAATGGTTGTGATATGATGTGCTTGGTTCCATGATTTCTTAGTTTAATTTGTTAGTGGAGTTTAATGTGGAAAAGTGTGAGGTGATTCACTTTGGAAAGAGTAACAGGAATACAGAGTACTGGGCTAATGGTAAGATTCTTGGCAGTGTAGAAGAGCACAGATCTTGGTGTCTATGTACATTGATCCCTGAAAGTTTCCACCAAGATTAATAAAAAGGCATAATAGTGTTAACTTTTATTAGTAGAGGGATTGAGTTTCGGAGCCATGAGGTCATGCTGCAGCTGTACAAAACTCTGGTGCGGATGCACTTGGAGTATTATGTACAGTTCTGGTCACTGCGTAGTAGGAAGGATGTGGAAGCATTCGAAAGGGTTCAGATGAGATTTACTAGGATGTTGCCTGGTATGGAGGGAAGGTCTTATGAGGAAAGGCTGAGGGACTTGAGGCTGTTTTCATTAGAGAGAAGAAGATTGAGAGGTGACTTAGTTGAGACATATAAGATAATCAGAGGGTTAGATTGGATGGATAGTGAGAGCCTTCTCCCTTGGATAGTGATGGCTAGCACAAGGGGACATAACTTTAAATTGAGGTGTGATAGATATAGGACAGGGGTCAGAGGTAGTTTTTTTACTCAGAGAGTAGTCGGTGCGTAGAATGCACTGCCTGCAACAGTAGTAGACTTGCCAACTTTAAAGGCATTTAAATGGTAAATGGATAAACATATGGATGATAATGGAATAGTGTATGTTAGATGGGCTTCAGATTGGTTTCACAGGTTGGCGCAACATCGAGGGCCGAAGGGCCTGTACTGCGCTGGAATGTTCGATGTTCTATTAAGCAGCAAGGTAGGTGTTAGATATACTATACTTAGCCTCTTAATAAGCTTGATAAATATCCAACCTTATCTTCAAATAAAGAACACCAAGTTTTGTGTTTGATTGCTATATTTACATGGAAGGAGAATGTAACATGAATGATATAATTATGTGGAAAAACCCAGAGTTGCAATAGTGTATAAATTTCAGCTGAATGCTGTTTACGTTTCCACTGATTCAGAAGACTGTGGCTTTGAACTCACTCAGAAACCTCAGCATATAAACAAGATCAATACCCCAATACAATACTGAGAGAGTCTGCTATTGAAAGTGCTACTTTTCCAATGAAACATTGAAACAAAGCTTTCTCTGCTTTTTCAGGTGAGTGGAAATAAACCACAAGACACTAATCAAAAAAGAGCTTCTGATCTGATCCAAACCTTCCTGTTCGTATTAAAAGGAAGAGAGTAACTAAAGTAAATGTTAGTCCCTTAGAAAATGAGGCGAGGGAATTAACAATGGGAAAATAGGTAATGACAGAGACTTGGAAGGAATATTTGGCATTTGTCTTCACTGTAGAACATTAAGAAAGGATCCTCTCCTTCTGCTTCAGTTGTGTTGTTTGAAGTCCAGTTGGGCTTCAACTACTAGGTGCTTTTGCATGATTATATCATTAATATACGTCCCAAACGGTTTCCCAGCATCTCATTAAGGGTTAAACCAAAGTCACATGTCTCTTCCAGTCAGCTTAACCTATTTAAAAATCCCAATATGGATTCCCTGGTTCTCGAATTGCCAAGAATTAGAGGAGGCTCGAGTTGCAATACTCCTTTAACATCACTGCTAAACATCTATATTCCACTAACATTCATACAAGTATAGTTAGCAATGTGATATTGACCAGTTATCTATTTCTGTGATGTCGACTGAGGGACAGTCAGTATACCAGGGAGAGTTTCCCCAGTTCCTCTTTGAAATGGGACCATGAAATAATTCACCTCACTCAAACAAGCAGTTAGGATCTTAATTTCCCATCTCGTCTCAACAATGTTTCTCAAGAATAGCAGAAAGTCAAAGATCAAGAGTTTGTCTGGAAAAAGTAATTGGATCTAGTTTGCTGTGAAGTAGTTCATGGCTCTTTCATTATGTTGTTCAATAATATGATTGCTACAGGCAAGCTGCAGAGTTTCCAAGGTAAACACAAATAGCTTCAGTGAAGGGTTCACACTCCCAGGTTCAGATCATGCACAGCATTCACATTGTCCAGTTCAGTCAATAAATAACACTCAGTATTGATTTCCTGGAGTTGAAAGTTAAAAATACAGCACTCTCACTCCCAAATGCAGAGCACACAGGAGGCCAATATCATGTTCAAACTAAACTTAATGTCACTCACGATTCTGAGTTTAGATAATCCACTGTAGATCTGACTACGGCCCTAAGCTATGACCAGCTCTCCACTCAAACAACCTTTTGACATTATTCCCCATGGTGTTCCCCTCCCACTCCAATCTCACTCTCTCTCTTTCCTCTCAAATTTCTGCCAACTCAAAGATTTAGAAGGATCTGCTGGGATTGGAGAGTTTGAGCTACAGGAAGAGGCTGAACAGGCTGGGACTGCTTTCCCTGATGCATCAGAGGCTGAGGTTTATAAAATCATGAGGGACATGGACGAGGCATACAGTCAAAGTCTTTACCCCAGGGTAGGGGAATCCAAAACTAGAACGCATAGGTTGCTGGTGAGAAGGTAAATATTTAAAGGGGACCTAAGAGGCAACATTTTCACACACAGGATTGTGCATGTATGTAATGAGCTGCCAGAGGAAGTGGTGAAGGCTGGTACAATTACAACGTTTAAAAGGCATCTGGATGGGTATATGAATAGGAAGGGTTTATGGGGATACAGACTAAGTGCTGGCAAATGGAACTAGATTAATTTAGGATATCTGGTCGGCATGGACACGGTGAGCCAGAGGATCTGTTTCCATGCTGTACATCTCTATGACTCTAAGACTCGTCTACCCCTCTGATCACAAGTCCTTTAGCTCCCTGCTCTGATGTTCTTTCTGCACTTCAATATTTTTTCTCCACACCCTCTGATATTCTTCTAACCCCCACCCTCCCCCCCCCCCCCGCCCATCACCAATCTCCACTCCCAAAGTCCTCTGTGCCTTGTAATCTCCTGTCGCCTGCTCCTTCAGACCAGATGCTCTGACTAAAACTTTGGGTGTGTTGCAGTGACCCTGTTGTGGGTCCTCAAGTTTGGTCTGCAATCACCAGATTTACTGTCACACACATGATATATTTTTGTTCATTTTTACTTCTGACCTGACCCAAACCTTCCTGTTCAGTTTAAACCCCCTTCCTGGCTGGATGAACACAATAGAGGCTTCTTATCTTATATCTTCTCAGTTTGGTTCCCAATTTCCTCTTTACTTTTACAGACAAAAACTGCACTATTCCAAACAGGACTCTGAAACAGAGGGAGATGGCCTGGAGTATGCACACAAGATAACAGGGCAAGTTGAAACCACTGTTCCAAAGAATATAGGACCCTTCTCTTCATTAATAGGGCAGCAGAAGTTATGATGAATGAGAGAGCTCAGGCAGAGTTTGCATTGGCTGAGACTGAAGCAGAGTCAGGTGGGTGTGGGGGAGACGGTGAGGGTACAGAGATGGTGGGAGATTTCCATGAGGTGGGAAAACAATGGGAAGTGTTGGGGGCCATGAATGATGGAGAAGATTGAAGATCCAAACAACTGACTCCCATAGTTCTTTATTTCAATAATGGAGTCTCACCTTTATATTCTGGCCTTTGGTTTGCTGCCTTGCAGCTGGATACGTTGACTCAGCAGGTAGGGTAGACAGGAGAAAGCTTGATCTACAAGTCCTTGGGTTCTTCCTGCTTAAGGAGGAAGGTCAGACCCAGCTCTTTCTGACCCAGAAATGGCGGAGATGACCCCTCCCACCTCACATTTTCCACCAAACAACCTCCCATCTGAAAACCCCCAGCACAGGGATTTCGATCGAGGGCTTCATTGTTAACACCTCACCCCTCACCCCTGACAGAAATGAGAAGGAGATTAATAATAATCACTACATCCCAACTGGGGGAAGCTTTAGTGAGGACGCTCTGGATATTTTCCCGGGGTCACACCAGTGGTGAGGAACTTTGACGATGCAGAGAAACCTGATCCAACAGGATTGATTTTCTGAGAGTAGAGAATGTTCACAAAAACGTAGGAAATAGGAGCAGGAACACGCCATTCAGTTCCTCTAAGCCTGCTTCCTCATTAAATATGATCATGGCTGATCATCCAACTCAGTCCCTCGTTCCCTGTTACTCCGCAAACCCTTTATTCGCTTTAGTCCTGAGACATACATCTAACTCCTTTTTGAGAATACTCAATGTTTGACCTTGACTGTTTTTTTGTGACAGGGAATTCCACAAGCTCACCATTCTCTGGGTGAAGAAATCTCTCCCCATCTCAATCCTAAATAGCCTCCCCCAATCATTAAATTATGGCTCCTGTTTCTAGGCTGCCTGGTCACCAGAAACATCCTTCCTGTCTTGGTTTACCTTTGCTTAGTTCTGATAAGTGTCAATGGGATCTCCCCTCATTTTTTGTAAGATGCAGTGAATACAATCCTAGCCAATCCAATCTCTTGTCAGAATTGCCTTCCCAGGAATCAGTCTGGTAGTTGAGTGATGATTTAGTACACGATTGTTAAACAAACTATTTACTACAAATTATTTGCAGAAGCAGGAACATCAGTAATCACAGATTTCAGACAAAGTATGCAAGGGTTTCAGGGACAACAGGAGACTTTTTAATGTGTAGTGACTCGATAGAACTGAAATACATGACTTGGAAGATGGATTGTTCTGTTCCTTCAGTGAATGAGTTATGATCATAAGATGATAAGACCATAAGACCTAGGAGCAGAAATTAGGCCATTCAGCCCATCCAGTCCGCACTGCCATTCAATCCTCTGGTAAGTTTCTCAACCCCATTCTCCCATTTTCTCCCTGTAACCCTTGATCCCCTTGATACTCAAGAACCTATCTATCTCAGTCTTAAATATACTCAATGATCTGGCCTCCTCAACCTTCTGTGGCAATGAATTCCATAGATTCACCACTCTCTGCTGGAGACATTTCTCCTTATCTCTGTTCGAAAAGGTCTTCACTTTACTCTAAGGCTGTGCCCTCAGGTCCTAGTCTCTCCTACCAATGGAAACATCTTCCCAACATCCACTCTGTCCAGGCCATTCAGTATTCTGTATGTTTCAATTAGATCCCCCCTCATCCTTCTAAACTCCATCGAATATAGACACAGAATCCTCAAAAGTTCCTCATATGTTAAGCTTTTCATTCCTGGGACCATTCTCGTGAACCTCCCCTGAACACGCTCCAAACTAACACATTCTTCCTGAGATACGGGGCCCAAAACTGCACACAGTACTCCAAATATGGCCTCCCAAGAGCTCTATCGAGCCTCAGAAGTACATCCCTGCTTTTATAATCAAGTCTTCTCAAAATAAATGCCATCATTGCAATTGCTTCCTAACTGGTGACTCAAACTGCAAGTTTCCCTTGAGAGAATCCTGGAATAGAACTCTGAAGTCTCTTTGCACTTCAGATTTCTGAATTTTCTCCCTATTTAGAAAATAGTCCATGTATCTATTCTTCCGACCAAAGTGCATGACCTCACACTTTCCCATGATGTACTCCATCTGTCACTTCTTTTCCCACTCTCCTAACCTGTCCAAATCCTTCTGCAGTCTCCCCACCTGCTCAATACTACCTGTCCCTCTACCTATCTTTTGTATCATCTGCAAACTTAGCCAGAATGCCCTCAGTTCCTTCATCTGGATCGTTCATGTATAAAGTGAAAAGTTGTGGTCCCAATACTGAGTCTTGTGGAACACCACTTGTCACTGGCTGCCATTAGATTAGATTACTTACAGTGTGGAAACAGGCCCTTCAGCCCAACAAGTCCACTGCGACCCACCGAAGCGCAACCCACCCATTCCCCTACATTTACCCCTTCACCTAACACTACGGGCAATTTAGCATGGCCAATTCACCTGACCTGCACATCTTTGGATTGTGGGAGGAAACCGGAGCACCCAGAGGAAACCCATACAGACACAGGGAGAATGTGCAAACTCCACACAGTCTGTCGCCTGAGGCGGGAATTGAACCTGGGTCTCTGGTGCTGTGAGGCAGCAGTGCTAACCACTGTGACACCATGCCACCCACTTTTTTTAAACTACTCCCCAGTCATTCACTTACCTGTTGGCTGTGACTGCACACGTAAACCTCCTTTTAATTCTCCTTTGCCCTCGTGCCTTCAGCAGCTGCAGTAGTTCGCTTCTCCTTCGACTCCCTTACCTCACTGATTAGATTAAATCCTGAGAACTCTGCAGTGCAGCCCATCTGGTCCAGGTGATTTATCCACCCTCAGGCCATTCAGTCTCTCTAGCACCTTCTCCTTACTCCAGCCACCATACTCGGCTCTACTCGACTCTCCTCAATTTTTGAGATATTACTTGTGTGTTCCAAAGTGAAGATTAATGCAGAGTAATTATTCAGTCCCTCAGCCATTTCCTTATTCCCTACCACCATCTCTCCAGCATCATTCCCTAGTGGTCCAATGTCCACCTTTGCCTCTCTTTTGCCCTGCATATATCTAAAGAAACTCCTACAGTCTTCCTTTATATTACTGGCTAGCTTACCCTCATATTTAATCTTCTGCTTCCTTATTTCTTTTCTTGTTTCCCTCTGTTGGTCTTTGTAAGCTTCCCAATTCTCTGGTTTCCCTCTGCCCTTCGCCACATTATATGTTTTCTCTTTTGCTTTGATGCTGTCCCCGACTTCCCCAGTCAGCCATGGTTGCCCTCACCCTCCCTTCTTTTCCCTCGGGATGAATCTCTGCTGTGTCTCCTGAATTACTCCCAGACACTCCTGCCATTGCTGTTCCACTGTCTTTCCTGCTAGGCTCCTCTCCCAGTCAGTGTGACCCAGTTCCTCCCTCATGCCTCTGTATATTCTTTTTCTCAGCTGTAATTCCATTACCTCTGACTCTATCGTATCCCTCTCAAATTGCAGAGTAAAATAAGTGAACAATTTTCAGGGCGACCATATTGTTTCGAGTCTTCCACAGACCCTCCCACTTTAGTGTTGAAAACCTTGTTCAGGTTAATGAGCATTCTTTATTCTGTTTGCAGGACATTCCTTGAATATGTTTTACAATTCCCTACCCTGCTCAGAGGCTGCACTCTGACTCTGGAAAGACAGATAATAAGGTGACAAAATGGAATTGGACATAAACTTGAACAATTGCTGCGCAGTGAGGCAAGAGCAGGGGAGTGGGGATGATTAAATAACTCACCTGAAGAGACGGTACAGACACAATGGATTTGAATGGCCCCCTTCTGTGTTGAACAAATTCTATGAATCAATTTGCCCTGAAACATCATGAAGTGGATCCAATGGGCGGATGCGGCACGTTCAGTCTCTTCAACCCCTTTAAAGGTCATAGATGGAGTCTTCCCTTTGAGCTTGACGTGACACCCCAGCCCCCAACTATGAAACCTTGGCCATCTCTGGGCAAGAGAGAGGAGCTCCAGCCTCAGAAGCAGGAACAGGAAGGCCTGTCCGTGGCCCTCTGTAATCACTGTTATTTGTTGGCAGTAGGTGTTAGCATCCAAGGCCATATGAAAGAGGGCACCCTGAGCTAGGGGCAAGGCCTGGGCCTCTCCTGCTGCTGCTGCCAGGATCGGGTATCTGCTCACTTCAGGAGGCAGCACCACACAAGCTGCTGAGGCCTGTCCTCTTGTTAAACAGGCCCCTCCTGAGCAACACACACACACACTCACACTCACTGCCAGAAGGAATAGGGCTATCAAGTCTGTGGGGGAAGCAGGGGTAAGAAGCAGGGGCATTTTCTGAGGAGAGGACAAGGAGTGGGGAGTCATACTCAAGTTAAGCGGCGTGTATATGAATCAGTCTCCCAGGGCAAGGTATGCTACAGGAGAGGGACTTACTGGAAATGATCACCACCATGGGCATTCACAGTCAGAACATGGAGGAGGAGGGTGTGATGTCAAGATTACAGCAGTAACAGACTGTAAGGCAGGGGGGAATGGGGGGTGGGGGGCACAGTAGTGATAGTAGCTGGAACAGGCTGTAAGGCAGTGAAAGGTCGTGGCCTGAGGGGAGTGGGGGGCGGGGGACAGTGGGGTGGCGCTCAACTTTGTGGAGTTAGACATTAGCTCCCTTGACCTTCCGATTCAGACATGAGAATGCTAATACTATACTGCCTCCAAAACTTTGCTTTAATGGTTGTCTTTGATCAGAATTGGCTGAGGTAGACGTCATGATTTGAGACAAATTCGTGTGGTCAAAGAGGCCGGGTGCTGGCAGGTGGGACAAGATTTGGTTGGGATATTTGGTTGGCGCGGACGAGTTGGGCCAAAGGGTCTGTTTCCATGCTGTACATCTCTGTGACTCTAAACCTAAATGCTTTTATATTCTTGAAAAAAGATACATCCATCAAAGATTTTCATTGCGTACTCATCAGTTTTCACAGGAATACCAATTCACAGGGATAAAACAGGATCTGATGAGTACACATTCCTGATGAAGGGCTTTTGCCCGAAACGTCGATTTTCCTGCTCCTCGGATGTTGCCTGTGCTTTTCCAGCACCACTCTAATCTACCCATCGGAGAGATGAGTGCTGATAGATTGACAAATGGACTCTGGTTAGTAGAGGTGTTGCCATGGAGTATGAAAAGCCTCTATCATTCAGAGGCCACCTGCCAATCTATTAGCATTCTCCCCTCATGCACTTTCAATACTGCCTTTGCCTGTGAATCTGTCTTCTTGTAAAATGTCCTGATGAGTGCATGATGAATAGCTTTGACAAAATGTATCTTCCTTCAGCAATACTGAAAGTTTTCCACCACCAAATAATGAGTTTTACATTCTTTAATCTTGCATTAATCCTGATTTAGTACATCTAGATAATATTTTAAAAACCTACATGTGACTGATAGTCTAAGTATCATTGTCGCTGAATTGAAGTTTGCATAAATAAAAGTAACACTCTGACCCTGTTGGTGGCACTTGCATATTCTGCTTGCACACTGCCTAATTATTATTCAACCAATAGTTGAAAGAATCCCTCCACTTTACTGCACGATGGTTCTATGGACAGATTTGCATTTTTATAGTGCCTACTTTACATTGGCAATAGTGAGTTTTGAGGAGGTGTTTGTTGCTGCAAAGTGCTGTAACAAGGTGAATATGAGGTGCTTGGACATTTAAGACTATGCCAGGTGGAGGGAAGGGCAATGCAACAAAATATATCTGCCATCCCTCAATCCGTGTGAATGATCGATGGAATAATAGCGGGGATTTCTCATTCTGGGGGCTGGCACCTTTCTGCTTTAACCTGATGTTTTGGTCAAACTCACTGAAGGCACTTACCTGCAACCAGCAGGGTGTTCTAATCAACCTGTTCAGAGATGATTTTGATTTGAATATAGGAGTTTCAATTGAAACATTAAGATTTGATTACCTACAGTGTGGAAACAGGCCCTCTGGCCCAACAAGTCCACACCACCCCTCCAAAGAGAAACCCACCCAAACCCATTTCCCCTACCCTATATTTACCCCTGACTAACACTGTGGGCAATTTAGCACAGCACCTGACTGCACATCTTTGGATTGTGGGAGGAAACCGGAGGAAACCCATGCAGACATGGGGAGAATGTGCAAACTCCACACAGACAGGCGAGAATCGAACCCAGGACCCTGGTGCTGTGAGGCAGCAATGCTAACCACTGAGCCACTGTGTCGTCCGTTAAATTAAAGAAAACGAGAGGTAAAGGCCTCTCAATGCCTTGGTCATGAGTTAATCCATAAGCAAGTGGTTCAACCAACTGGCTATTTATCTCATCACTGTCTGTGGGACCTTCATGTAGGTAAATTGCTGCTACATTTCCAAATTACAAAAGTGACCATACTTTGTATAAAAGTACTTCTCACTGGTTAACACTGTTGCCGCTCAGTGCCAGAGACACAAGTTCCACTCTCTGGCGACTGTCCGTGTGGAGTTTGCACATTCTTCCTGTGTCTGCGTGTGTTTCCTCCAGGTGCTCTGGTTAGTGATGACAAAACCTTGAGGTCACTCAAGAGAGTGCCAAATCCATGTAAAATAGCTGGAGTTTGCCATTTGAGAAATACTGATGTAATTTCCAGTGACAATTGTTGATTAAAGCCTGTATGAAAATTGTGCTAATGAAACTTGTTACGGACCACGAATAGACTACTAATTTGGTGAAATCAGTTGACGTGCAGCTTACCAGGATATTACCCCTCACAAAACTTAATGTTCTCTATGGAGTATTAGGCATCTGATGTCAAGGATAAGAAAGAAAAATAAATCATATTAATAATGTACTCAAAATTAATTTTTAATTGTTAAAACTTGCTATTAAAAATGTGACAAAGCACATTGATGAAGGTAGAGCAGTGGATATGATGGATATTTGAATTTTAGCAAGGTGTTTGATAAGGTTCCCCAGGGTAGGCTCATTTAGAAAGTGAGGAGGCATGGGATCCAGAGAAATCTGTCTGTCTGGATACAGAATTGGCTGGCCCATAGAAGGCAGAGGGTGGCAGTAGATGGAAAGTATTCAGCCTGGAGTTCGGTGACCAGTGATGTTCTGCAAGGACCTGTTCTGGGACCTCTGCTCTTTGTGATTTTTATAAATGACTTGGATGAGGAAGTGGAAGGGTGGGTTAGTAAGTTTGCTGATAACAAGAAGGTTGGTGGAGTTATGGATAGTGTGGAGGGCTGTTGATGGTTGCAGAGCTGGGCTGAGAAGTGGCAGATAGAGTTCAACCTGGAAATTTTGAAGTGATTCATTTTGGAAGGTTGAATTTGAATGCAGAGTACCGGGTTAAAGGCCGGATTCTTGGCAATGTGAAGGAACAGAGGGATCTTGGATTCCATGTCCAGAGATCCCTCAAAGTGCCACCCAAGTTGATAAAGTTGTTAAGAAAGCATATGGTGTGTTGGCTTTTATTAGCTGGAGGATTGCGTTTAAGAGCTGTGAGGTTATGCTGCAGCTCTATAAAACCATGGTTGTACCACACTTGGAATGTTGTGTTCAGTTCTGGTCCAGGATACTGCCTGGACTGGAGGGCATGTCTTATGAAGAAAGGTTGAGGGAGCCAGGGCTTTTCTCATTGGACTGAAGGAGGATGAGAGGTGACTTGATAGAGGTGTACAAGATGATGAGAGGCCTAGGTGGAGTGGATAGTCAGAGACTTTTCCCCAGGACGGAAATGGCTATCATGAGAGGGCTTAATTGTAAGGTGATTGGAGGAAGGTTTCGGGGAGATGTCAGAGGTAGGTTCTTTACACTGAGGGTGACGGGTGTGTGGAATGCACTGCCAGCAGTGGTAGTAGAGTCAGATACATTCGGGACATTAAGTGACTCTTGCATAGGTATGTGAATGATAGTAAAATGAAGGGTATGTATGTTAGTTTGATGTTAGAGTAGGATAAAAGGTCGGCACAACATTGAGGGCCAAAGGGCTCTCTGTGCTGTGCTGTTCTAGGTTCTATAGGATGTAGTTAAAAATCATACAACACCAGGTTATAGTCTGACCGGTTTATTTGGAAGCACTAGCTTTCAAAGCACTGCTCCTTCATCATGTGGAGCAGGAACATAAGACACAGAAGTTATAGCAAAAGTTCACCGTGACATGCAATTAAATTGATAAATTGAACAAACCTAGATTACTGTTACATCTTTCATCTTTTCGAATGGGTTGCAGGTTTTGGTTCATTAATATGTAAAGCCCAGAACTTCATTAAAATCACATTCTCGAGATAACATGGTTTTATTAAAAAAAGGTGCCATCTCAGCTCAGACAATGCATTAAAGGTGTGAGGTGTCTCTCCTCCAATCTCAAATCAGAATGGTTCTATTTCCAAGGTAGGAATTTATGAAATGTTATATGGTTAGACTGTCTGCAGGTTGCATGCTTTAAGAACAAAAGTAGAATGTGTCTGCAGATATAATTCTGCAAATGCAAATTCACCCCGTAATTTACGTGTGTGTGTGCGTGTGTGGGGGAGAGAAAGAGAGAGAGAGAGAGAGAAAGATAGTCTGAGAGTGTGCATGTGAGTGTAAGTGTGCATGTGAGAGTGTGTGTTTGCATGTGTGTGTGCTTGGTAGAATGTGTGAGTGTGTGTGATGGAGTATATGCCTGTGAGAGAGTGTGCGCGTGGGTGTGTGTGTGTGTGGAGATGCATATTTGTGCGTCTGAGAGAGAGCATGTGTACGAGAGAGGGTCTGCATAACGCTGAGAATGTAAGAGTGTGTGTGTGCGTGTGTGAGAGAGAGAGAGACAGAGAGTGTAGCATAATGGGGTTACCTGTAGTGTGCACAAATACACACACACTATTACATACTCAGACTCGTGCAGACCCTCTCTCATACACATGCTCTCTCTCAGATGCACACACATACACCCCCCACACACATTGCCTACCCAGTATAACATCCTATAAGATGTAGGAGTAGAAACAGGCCATTCAGCCCATTGAGTGTGTTTGGCCCCTCCATGATGTCATCGCTACTTTGATTACTGTAGTGAATGACAGATATGTGAAGTTAATGGGAGATATTAGTAAAAAGTGAAAATATATAAAAAGTATTCTTTACTCGTATTAAACTTTACTCTTAATTACTCTTATTATTTACTCATTATTTTATGCTTACCCAATTCTATTTTAAAATCTCAATTAGCCTGTGGATTTAACAAAGTAATCATCATGAATCTGAAGGTATGGCAGAAATATGTTCATTTATGTTTTATAGAACTGTCCTTGAACGTTTCTACATTAATTAAAATGCCAAGAAAATGCTGTTGATAAAATTATGGAAAAATGGCAAAGGATAATCCAAGATGGAGGATGGGAAAAATTTCTGGCTGTATCAGGCTGCTCCTTTTTTGAGGTATTTTAGGTGTTGGAGGCAATTTCCTCGAATTCCAAGAGCAGCAATTATTGTTTCATATGCTGTTGCATTGTTTTGGAGCTGTGGAAAAAAAAATTGTCAAAACGACAGCACTTTTAAAAGGGAGAGGAACAGACAAAGGCAGCACATGGTGAGGTTAGTGCAGAAGAGAGCGAGAGAAAGAAACCCACACTGCTAACTGACACAGCAGTGAACCGGCACGTTACTGCCTCTGCTGTTTGAATTCATGTATCGCTGCACATGAGTGCATCTGGGAAAATTAACAAACAGCGAGATTCGCAAGAAATCTGGGAGGAAACTGTTTGGGAGAGGTCATGGCACAGAAACAGATAAGCAGATATTTTTAGGTGTGGTCTTACAGTAGGTTTGCAGTCGTGAGTGGAGTGGGTTCTTTCTTGATTATATGTTTTATTGAGATATGCCTCTTAATTAAACTTAAAAATAAGCCATAAGTAATAGGGACTGTTCCCTGAGGTCAGGATGGAGTCCGAGGAATAGGCACAGTTCCCTGTGACCAGGTTGGAGTCCGGGAAATAGACACTGTTCCCTGTGACCAGGATGGAGTCCGGGAAATAGACACTGTTCCCTGAGGTCAGGATGGAGTCCGGGAAATAGACACTGTTCCCTGTGACCAGGATGGAGTCCGAGGAATAGACACTGTTCCCTGTGACCAGGATGGAGTCCGAGGAATAGACACTGTTCCCTGTGACCAGGATGGAGTCCGAGGAATAGACACTGTTTCCTGTGACCAGGATGGAGTCTGGGGAATAGACACTGTTCCCTGTGACCAGGATGGAGTCCGGGGAATAGACACTGTTCCCTGTGACCAGGATGGAGTCCGGGGAATAGACACTGTTCCCTGTGACCAGGATGGAGTTCGGGGAATAGACACTGTTCCCTGTGACCAGGATGGAGTCTGGGGAATAGACACTGTTCCCTGTGACCAGGATGGAGTCTGGGGAATAGACACTGTTCCCTGTGACCAGGATGGAGTCCGAGGAATAGACACTGTTCCCTGAGGTCAGGATGGAGTCCGGGGAATAGACACTGTTCCCTGTGACCAGGATGGAGTCTGGGGAATAGACACTGTTCCCTGTGACCAGGATGGAGTCCGGGGAATAGACACTGTTCACTGTGACCAGGATGGAGTCTGGGGAATAGACACTGTTCCCTGTGACCAGGATGGAGTCTGAGGTATAGACACTGTTCCCTGTGACCAGGATGGAGTCTGGGGAATAGACACTGTTCCCTGTGACCAGGATGGAGTCTGGGGAATAGACACTGTTCCCTGTGACCAGGATGGAGTCCGAGGAATAGACACTGTTCCCTGTGACCAGGACGGAGTGCGGGGAATAGACACTGTTCCCTGTGACCAGGATGGAGTCCGGGGAATAGACACTGTTCCCTGTGACCAGGATGGAGTCTGGGGAATAGACACTGTTCCCTGTGACCAGGATGGAGTCCGGGGAATAGACACTGTTCCCTGTGACCAGGATGGAGTCCGGGGAATAGACACTGTTCCCTGAGGTCAGGATGGAGTCCGGGGAATAGACACTGTTCCCTGTGACCAGGATGGAGTCCGGGGAATAGACACTGTTCCCTGTGACCAGGATGGAGTCCGGGGAATAGACACTGTTCCCTGAGGTTAGGATTGAGTCCGGGGAATAGACACTGTTCCCTGAGGTTAGGATTGAGTCCGGGAAATAGACACTGTTCCCTGTGACCAGGATGGAGTCCGGGGAATAGACACTGTTCCCTGTGACCAGGATGGAGTCCAGGGAATAGACACTGTTCCCTGAGGTTAGGATGGAGTCCGGGAAATAGACACTGTTCCCTGTGACCAGGATGGAGTCCGGGGAATAGACACTGTTCCCTGTGACCAGGATGGAGTCCGGGGAATAGACACTGTTCCCTGTGACCAGGATGGTGTCCGGGGAATAGACACTGTTCCCTGTGACCAGGATGGAGTCTGGGGAATAGACACTGTTCCCTGTGACCAGGATGGAGTCCGGGGAATAGACACTGTTCCCTGTGACCAGGATGTAGTCCAGGGAATAGACACTGTTCCCTGAGGTTAGGATGGAGTCCGGGGAATAGACACTGTTCCCTGTGACCAGGATGGAGTCCGGGGAATAGACACTGATCCCTGTGACCAGGATGTAGTCCAGGGAATAGACACTGTTCCCTGTGACCAGGATGGAGTCTGGGGAATAGACACTGTTCCCTGTGACCAGGATGGAGTCTGGGGAATAGACACTGTTCCCTGTGACCAGGATGGAGTCCGAGGAATAGACACTGTTCCCTGTGACCAGGATGGAGTCTGGGGAATAGACACTGTTCCCTGTGACCAGGATGGAGTCCGGGGAACAGACACTGTTCCCTGTGACCAGGATGGAGTCCGGGGAACAGACACTGTTCCCTGTGACCAGGATGGAGTCTGGGGAATAGACACTGTTCCCTGTGACCAGGATGGAGTCTGGGGAATAGACACTGTTCCCTGTGACCAGGATGGAGTCCGGGAAATAGACACTGTTCCCTGTGACCAGGATGGAGTCTGGGGAATAGACACTGTTCCCTGTGACCAGGATGGAGTCCGGGAAATAGACACTGTTCCCTGTGACCAGGATGGAGTCTGGGGAATAGACACTGTTCCCTGTGACCAGGATGGGGTCTGGGGAATAGACACTGTTCCCTGTGACCAGGATGGAGTCTGGGGAATAGACACTGTTCCCTGTGACCAGGATGGAGTCCGGGGAATAGACACTGTTCCCTGTGACCAGGATGGAGTCCGGGGAATAGACACTGTTCCCTGTGACCAGGATGGAGTCCGGGGAATAGACACTGTTCCCTGTGACCAGGATGGAGTCTGGGGAATAGACACTGTTCCCTGTGACCAGGATGGAGTCCGGGGAATAGACACTGTTCCCTGTGACCAGGATGGAGTCTGGGGAATAGACACTGTTCCCTGTGACCAGGATGGAGTCTGGGGAATAGACACTGTTCCCTGTGACCAGGATGGAGTCCGGGGAATAGACACTGTTCCCTGTGACCAGGATGGAGTCTGGGGAATAGACACTGTTCCCTGTGACCAGGATGGAGTCTGGGGAATAGACACTGTTCCCTGTGACCAGGATGGCGTCCGCGGAATAGACACTGTTCCCTGTGACCAGGATGGAGTCCAGGGAATAGACACTGTTCTCTGTGACCAGGATGGAGTCCGGGGAATAGACACTGTTCCCTGTGACCAGGATGGAGTCTGGGGAATAGACACTGTTCCCTGTGACCAGGATGGAGTCTGGGGAATAGACACTGTTCTCTGTGACCAGGATGGAGTCTGGGGAATAGACACTGTTCCCTGTAACCAGGATGGAGTCTGGGGAATAGACACTGTTCCCTGTGACCAGTGTGGAGTCCGGGGAATAGACACTGTTCCCTGAGGTCAGGATTGAATCCGGGGAATAGACACTGTTTCCTGTGACCAGGTTGGAGTCCGGGGAATAACCACTGTTCCCTGTGACCAGGATGGAGTCCAGGGAATAGAAATGTTCCCTGTGACCAGGATGTAGTCCAGGGAATAGGCACTGTTCCATGTGACCAGGATGGATCTGGGGAATAGACACTGTCCCCTGTGACTAGGATTGAATCCGGGGAATAGACACTGTTCCCTGTGACCAGTTTGGAGTCTGGAGAATAAACACTGTTCCCTATGACCAGGATTGACTCTGGGGAATAGACACTGTTCCCCATGGTCAGTATCGAGTCCGGGGAATAAACACTAATCCCTGTGACCAGGATGGAGTCTGGGGAATAGACACTGTTCCCTGAGGTCAGTATCGAGTCCGGGGAATAAACACTAATCCCTGTGACCAGGATGGAGTCTGGGGAATAGACACTGTTCCCTGTGACCAGGACGGAGTCCGCAGAATAGACACTGTTCTCTGTGACCAGGATGGAGTCTGGGGAATAGACACTGTTCCCTGTGACCAGGATGGAGTCCGGGGAATAGACACTGTTCACTGTGACCAGGATGGAGTCCGGGGAATAGACACTGTTCCCTGTGACCAGGACGGAGTCCGAGGAATAGACACTGTTCCCTGTGACCAGGATGGAGTCTGGGGAATAGACACTGTTCCCTGTGACCAGGATGGAGTCCGGGGAATAGACACTGTTCCCTGTGACCAGGATGGAGTCTGGGGAATAGACACTGTTCCCTGTGACCAGGATGGAGTCCGGGGAATAGACACTGTTCACTGTGACCAGGATGGAGTCCGGGGAATAGACACTGTTCCCTGAGGTTAGGATTGAGTCCGGGGAATAGACACTGTTCCCTGAGGTTAGGATTGAGTCCGGGAAATAGACACTGTTCCCTGTGACCAGGATGGAGTCCGGGGAATAACCACTGTTCCCTGTGACCAGGATGGAGTCTGGGGAATAGACACTGTTCCCTGTGACCAGGACGGAGTCCGAGGAATAGACACTGTTCCCTGTGACCAGGATGGAGTCTGGGGAATAGACACTGTTCCCTGTGACCAGGATGGAGTCTGGGGAATAGACACTGTTCACTGTGACCAGGATGGAATCCCGGGAATAGACACTGTTCCCTGTGACTATGATCGAGCCCGAGAATAGACACTGTTCCCTGTGACTAGGATCAGGTCCACGGAATAGACACTGTTCCCTGTGACCAGAATGTAGTCCAGGGAATAGACACTGTTCCCTGTTGTCAGGATGGAGTCTGGGGAATAGACACTGTTCCCTGTGACCAGGACGGAGTCCGAGGAATAGACACTGTTCCCTGTGACCAGGATGGAGTCCGAGGAATAGACACTGTTCCCTGTGACCAGGATGGAGTCCGGGGAATAGACACTGTTCCCTGTGACCAGGATGGAGTCTGGGGAATAGACACTGTTCCCTGTGACCAGGACGGAGTGCGGGGAATAGACACTGTTCACTGTGACCAGAATCGGGTCCAGGGAATAGATACTGTTCCCTGTGACCAGGATGGAATCCAGGGAATAGACACTGTTCCCTGTGACTAGGATCAGGTCCACGGAATAGACACTGTTCCCTGTGACCAGGATGTAGTCCAGGGAATAGACACTGTTCCCTGTTGTCAGGATGGAGTCCGGGGAATAGACACTGTTCCATGTGACCAGGATTGAATCCGGGGAATAGACACTGTTTCTTGTGACCAGGATCAAGTCCGGGGAATAGACACTGTTCCTGTGACCAGGATGGTTTCTGGGGAATAGACACTGTTTCCTGTGACCAGGATGGAGTCCGGGGAATAGACACTGTTCACTATGGCCAGAATTGAGTCCAGGGACTAGACACTGTTCCCTGTGACCAGGATGGAGTCTGGGAAATAGACACTGTTTCCCATGACCAGGATGGGGTCCGGGGAATAGACACAATTCCCTGTGACTAGGATCGGGTCCAGGGAATAGACACTGTTCCCTGTGAGCAGGATTGGGGTCGGGGAATAGACACTGTTCCTTGTGACTAGGATCAAATTCAGGGAATAGACACTGTTCCCTGTGACCAGGATGGAGTCCATGGAATAGACACTGTTCCCTGTAACCAGGATGGAGTCTGGGAATAGACACTATTCCCTGTGACCAGGACGGAGTCTGGGGAATCGACACTGTTCCCTGAGGTCAGGATGGAGTCTGGGGAATAGACACTGTTCCCTATGACCATGATCAAGTCCAGGGAATAAACATTGTTCCCTGTGACCAGGATCGGGTCCAAGGAATAGACACTGTTCTCTGTGACCAGGGAAGAATGTCCCAAAGGCTGTGTTTTCTGCCTGGCTCCAGGTTTTAGGATATCTCATCCAAGCTGCAGAGGAACATGGAGTGGGAGGGGAAAGGCCCAGTTGTATTGGTCTCTGTAGGTACCAGTGATTCCGGATAGACAATAGACAATAGACAATAGACAATAGATGCAGGAGTAGGCCATTCTGCCCTTCAAGCCTGCACCGCCATTCAATATGATCATGGCTGATCATTCCTAATCAGTATCCTGTTCCAGCCTTATCTCCATACCCCTTGACTCCACTATCTTTAAGAGCTCTATCCAATTCTTTCTTAAAAGAATCCAGAGACTGGGCCTCCACTGCCCTCTGGGGCAGAGCATTCCACACAGCCACCACTCTCTGGGTGAAGTAGTTTCTCCTCATCTCTGTCCTAAATGGTCTACCCCGTATTTTTAAGTTGTGTCCTCTGGTTCGGCACTCCCCCATCAACGGAAATATGTTCCCTCCTGCCAGAGTGTCCAGTCCTTTCATAAGCCTATACGTTTCAATCAGATCCCCTCTCAGTCTTCTAAACTCAAGGGTATACAAGCCCAGTCGCTTCAGTCTTTCCGTGTAAGGCAATCCTGCCATTCCAGGAATTGACCTCGTGAACCTACGCTGCACTCCCTCAATAGCCAGAATGTCTTTCCTCAAATTTAGAGACCAGAACTGCACACAGTACTCCAGGTGTGGTCTCACCAGGGCCCTGTACAGCTGCAGAAGCACCTCTTTGCTTCTATACTCAATCCCTCTTGTTATGAAGGCCAGCATGCTATTAGCCTTCTTCACGACCTGCTGTACCTGCATGCTTGCCTTCATTGACTGGTGGACAAGAACACCCAGATCTCTCTGAACAGCCCCTTTACCTAATTTGATACCATTGAGGTAGTAATCTGCCTTCCTGTTCTTGCCACCAAAGTGGATAACCAGACATTTATCCACATTAAACTGCATCTGCCATGCATCTGCCCACTCACCTAACTTGTCCAGGTCACCCTGTAATCCCCTAACATCCTCATCACATTTCACCCTACCACCTAGCTTTGTGTCATCAGCAAATTTGCTAATGTTATTGCTGATACCATCTTCAATATCATTTACATATATTGTAAAAAGCTGCGGTCCCAGCACGGATCCCTGCGGTACCCCACTGGTCACTGCCTGCCATTTCGAAATGGAGCCGTTAATCACTACCCTTTGTTTCCTATTAGCCAACCAATTCTCTATCCAATCTAGTACTTTGCCCCCAATCCCGTGCGCCCTAATTTTACTCACTAACCTCTTGTGTGGGACTTTATCAAAAGCTTTCTGAAAGTCCAGGTACACTACATCCACTGGATCTCCCTCGTCCATCTTCCGAGTTACATCCTCAAAAAATTCAAGAAGATTAGTCAAGCATGATTTCCCCTTCATAAATCCATGCTGACTCTGACCTATCCTGTTACTATTATCCAGATGTGCCGTAATTTCATCCTTTATAATAGACTCCAGCATCTTTCCCACCACTGAGGTCAGACTAACTGGTCTATAATTTCCTGCTTTCTCCCGCCCACCCTTCTTAAAAAGTGGCACAACATTAGCCGCCCTCCAATCCTCAGGAACCGACCCCGATTCTATTGAACTCTGGAAAATAATCACCAGCGCATCCACGATTTCCCGAGCCACCTCCTTCAGTACCCTGGGATGCAGGCCATCAGGTCCCGGAGACTTATCAACCTTCAGACCTAACAGTCTCTCCAACACCAAATCCTGGCAAATAGAAATTCCCTTAAGTTCAGGTCCTTCAGCCACTGTTACCTCAGGGAGATTGCTTGTGTCTTCCCCAGTGAACACAGATCTGAAGTACCCATTTAATTCCTCTGCCATTTCTTCGTTCCCAGTAATATATTCCCCTGCTTCTGTCTTCAAGGGCCCAATTTTTGTCCTAACCATTTTTTTGCCTTGGACATACCTAAAAAAGCTTTTACTATCCTCCTTTATATTCTTGGCCAGTTTACCTTCGTACCTCATTTTTTCTCTGCGTATTTCCTTCTTACTAATCCTCTGTTGTTCTTTAAAAGCTTCCCAGTCCTCCGTTTTCCCGCTTATCTTCGCTAAGTTATACTTTTTCTCTTTTAACCTTATATGTTTCTTTACTTCCCTTGTCAGCCACGGCCGCCCATGTCTCCTCCTGGGATCTTTCTTCCTTTTAGGAATGAACTGATCCTGCATCTTCTGCATTATACACAGAAATATCTGCCCTGTTAAGGTATTGAACCATTGAACTTTGGCCAGTTGCTCCCTCATAGCTCCATATTTCCCTTTATTCAACTGAAATATTGTCACTTCAGATTGTACCCACTCCCTCTCAAATTGCAGATTGAAGCTTATTGTATTATGGTCACTACTTCCCAATGGCTCCTTCACTTCGAGGTCACTGACCAATTCTGGTTCGTTACACAATACCAGATCCAGAATCGCCTTATCCCTGGTCGGCTCCAGCACCAGCTGCTCTAAAAATCCATCTCTGAGGCACTCCACAAAGTCTCTTTCTTGAGGCCCGATACCATCCTGATTCTCCCAGTCTACCTGCATGTTAAAATCCCCCATAACAACTGTAGTAACATCTTTGCGACAAGCCAATTTCAGCTCCTGATTCAACTTACCTCCAACATCCAGACTACTGTTTGGGGGCCTGTAGATGACTCCCATGAGGGTCTTTTTACCCTTAGTGTTTCGAAGCTCTATCCACACTGACTCTACATCCCCTGACTCTAGGTCCGCCCGCGCAAGAGACTGAATATCCTCCCTTACCAACAAGGCCACCCCACCCCCTCTGCCCGTCAGTCTATCCTTACGATAACACGTGTAGCCTTGAATATTCATTTCCCACTACTGGTGCTAACGTCCCAGGATGAATGAGGAAAGTTCCTGGGACGTTAGCACCAGTAGTGGGAAAGGAGAGAGCTGTTCCAATGGGAGAGACTCCCCGGAATCACGCTGGGACCAGAGTCCTGGCAAATCACATGACCAAGGCTATGGATAAGGCTTTAAAGGGAACAGTAGGTAGATTTGCATAGAAATGATAAAATCAGAAATAAAGGAGAATGTAGGATTGCAGGTCAGTGAGGGATAGATTGTTACCAGAAATTTAAAGGAAGTAACAATCTCTGTGAATGTACCAATGAGCTAGAAAGGTATAGGGAACTTTAATAACAGAATTAATCTACGGGCCTTGTTTCTTAAAGCACAAAAGAATTCAGAATAAGTGGATGAGCTTACAGCACAAACTCAGATAAATCGAGGTCACTTTAAACCACTTCAAGGCGGGGAGGGCTCAGCAGAGGTTACTAAAGTTTCCAAAACAAGTAATAGGGCAGAGAGTACAAAAAGGGTCAGGAATCTAATTTCAAATAAGGGAACAACTATGGAAAGGGGACAATCAACCCAGGACTGAGGGTGTTGCACTTAAATGTGCGCAGCGTATGTTAGGTGATAAATAAGCTTGTAGTGCAGATTGAAATTGGGAGGTATGATGTTGTGGGTGTCTCACAGAGATATGGCTGCACGGGGACCAGGCCTAGGAACTAATTATCCAAGGATATGCCATCCTGCTGAAAGGACAGGCAGACGAGCAGCAAGGGGGGAGCTGCCTTCTTAGTGAGAAATGAAATTAAATCAATAGCAAGAAGTGATGTCGAGTTGGATGGTGTCGAATGTGCCTGGGTAGAGTTGAGGAAATGCAGAGAGGAAAAGGGCCTGATGGGAGTTGTGCATGCGCCTCCTAGTCAGTAGACACAACGTGGGGAAGAAAGTAAATCAGGCGACAGAAAAGGTCTGTAAGAAAGGCACTATAACAACAATCATGAGGAACTTCAACACGCAGATTGAGCAGGAAAGCCAGGTGTATAGTGGATTCCAAGGAAAGGAATTTGTGGAGTGGGCAGCACGGTGGCACAGTGGTTAGCACTGCTGCCTCGTGGTGCCAGAGACCCGGGTTCAATTCCTGCCTCAGGCAACTGTCTATGTTGAGTTTGCACATTCTCCCCGTGTCTGTGTGGGTTTCCTCTTGCAGGCCAGGTGAATTGGCCATGCTAAATTGCCTGTAGTGTTACGTGTAGTGGGATGGGTCGGTGTGGACTTGTTGGGCCGAAGGGCCTGTTTCCACACCGTAAGTAATCCAATCTCTATGAGATTTCTTTTTTGAGCAGCTTGTGGTAAGGAACAGGTCATTCTGGATTTAGTGATGTGTAATGAGGTAGACATGATTAGGGAGTTTATGGTGAAGGAAGTGTGGGGGCAGGGGTTTGCGGTGGTGGTGTAGTGACCATAATAAGATAGAATTCATCCTCCAGTTTGAGAAGGAGAAGCTGGAATCTATGTAACGGTATGACAATTGCATAAAGGTAACTACAAAGACATGAGGGAGAAACTGGTCAGAGTTGATTGGAAAGGGAGCCCAATAGGAAGATAGTGGGGTAGCAATGGTAGGGGTATCTGGGGCTAATATGGGAGGAACAGCAGAAATTCATCCCAAGGAAGAAGAAACATTACAAGGGGAGGACGAGGCAACCATGGCTGACAAGGGAAGTCAGGGACAGCGCAGGAGCAAAATTAAAAGTATACAATGCGGTGAAGATTTGTGGGAAGCCAGAACATTGGGAAGCCTTTAAAACCAGCAGAGGATAACGAAACAAGCAATACAGGGGGGAGAAGTTGAAATATGAAGGTAAGCTAAAGAAAGTTGCAGGAGTGTTTTTAGATCTCTCAAAGGTAAGAGAGAGGCAAGAGTGAACATCGGACCACTAGAAATGAAGCTGGTGAAGTAGGAATGGGGACCAAAAAAAATGGCAGAAGTGAATAGTACTTTGGACTATTTTTCACAGTGGAGCACACCGGTAGTATACCAGAACTTAGAATCAGCTGCAGAGGGGAGTGTAGTGGCCGTCATTAAGAAGAAGATGCTGGAGAACCTGAAAGGTCAGAAGGTTGAAACAATCACCCAGACCAGATAGACTGCACCCCAGAGTTCTGAAGGAGATAGCTGAGGAGATTGTGGTGACATTGATGGTGAGCTTTCAGAAATCATAGAGTCAGGGAGGGTGCCAGAGGACTGGAAAATGGCTAATGTAACACTCTGTTTAAAAAGGGAGGGAGGCAGAAATCAGGAAATCATTAGTTGGTTAGCCTGACTTCGGTCATTGATAAGATTTTAGAGTCCATTATTAAAATTACAGACCTACTTGGAAGTGCATGGTAAAATAGTGCTAAGTCAGCATGGTTTCATCAAGGGGAGGTTATGCCTGACAAATCTGTTAGAATTTTTGAGGAGGTAACGAACAAGTTAGATCAAGGAAAGCCAGTGGACGGGATCTATGAGGATTTCCAGAAAGCCTTTGACAAGGAGGCTGCTAAATAAGATAAGATGCAGGATGGTAAAGCCAAGGTACAGGCTTGGCTAGGGGATTGGTTGACTGACAGAAGACAGAGAGTGAGGATAAAGGCTCTTTTTCAGCTGGTGACTCTTGGAGTTCTGCAGAGGTCAGCGTTGGGACCACCACTATTCGCATCATATATTAACGATCTAGACAAAGGAACTGAGGGCATTGTTGCTAAGTTAAAAGATGACATAAAGGTAGGTGGGGGGGGGGGGCAGGCAGTATTGAGGAAGCAGAGAGGCTGCAGAAGGACTTGGACCAGCTAGGATGGTGTGCAAAGGAGTGGCAGATGGAGTGCTGAACGGGGAAGTGTGAGGTTCGGCACTTTGGTAGGAAGTATAGAAGCACAGACTATTTTCTAAATGGGGAAAGGCTCAGAAATCTGAAACACAAGGGGACTCGGGAGTCCTAGTTTAAGGTTCTCTTCAGGTTAACATACAGGCTCGGTTGGCAGTTAGGAAGGCAAATGCAATGTTTGTATTCATTTCAAAAAGAGCAATGCAAAACCAGAGCAGGGATATACTTCTGCAAGGCTGTGGTCAGACTGTATTTACAATATTACGAGCAGCTTAGGAATTATCTCAGGAATTATGTGCTGGCTTTGGAGAGGATCCGGGGGAGATTTGTAAGAATGATCTTACAAATGAAGGGCGTATCGTTTGAGGAGCGGTTGAGGACTCTGGGTCTGTACTCGATGAGGTTTAGCAGGATGGAGGGGAGGAAGATTTGTTTGAAACTTCCAGAATACTGAAAGGCCTGGATAGAGCAGACATAGAGAAGATGTCTCCACTAGTAGGAGAGACTAGGACCTGAGGGCACAGCCGCAGAGTGAAGGGACGACCCTTTAGAACAGAGATGAGGAGGAATTTGTTCAGACAGAAGGTGGTGAGTCTGTGGATCTCACTGACACAGTAGCAGGCCAAGTCATTGAGTGAGTTTAAGAGAGAGACTGTTTTTTGATTCGTAAGGGGATCAACCATTACAGGGAGAGGGCAGAAGAATGGGATTGAGGAACGTATCAGCCATGATCAAATGGTGGAGAAGACCCCATGGGCTGAATGGCCTCATTCTGCTCCTACATCTTATGGTCTTATGGCCTTGACTCAGATTACATTAATGTTTGGTGGAGTCCTGCTCTTTCTTCCTTAATAGTGGACTCTCGTATTTTCCCAACAACAAATGTTAGGCAAACCGGCCTATAGTTTCCTGCTTTCTGCTTCCGTTCCTTCTTGAACAGGGGGCATCATTTTAGCAGTTTTCCAATCTGTTAGAACCCTCCCAGAAACCAGTGTGTTCTGAATATTGCAACTACTGCCTCATTATCTCTGCAGCCAGCTCCCTCAAAACCCTTAGAGGTAAATCACCACGTCTTTGAGACCTGACTGCCTTTAGTCCCATTAGTTCATCAAATACTTTGCCCTTCGCGATGTAGTTTGTTAAATCACCTTTCCTCCAACAGTACTTTGCTGATATCTTTAGGATGCTTAAAGACTGATACAAAGTATTGACTTAAAGTATCTGCTATTTCTCTGTCCTCAATTCTGTGTGATGAAAGGTTGATTATTAATAAGAAGTAGAAGGCCATGAACAAGGCATTTAACAGCCAATAATGTCCATAATTGCCAAGTGAGAATCTCGTCATGTTTCTTGTAAAAGTACAAAGGACGGAGTGAGTTGTTCCCAAATTCAAGATTAGGACTCGCGCCACTTGTCCAATTCTGCCACATATTTCACCATTATCCATGTTAACACCCATATAAGATTCTGCATGATATACCTTAATGAAAGAGAGGTTGGTTTGCTCAGTTTGGATAAGATTGGTGCCAAGAGAATCGATCCACATTCCAGTTGGGTATTCTATTAATATCCCATGTCATTACTGGAGATTATTGGATCTGCATTACAGAATGCAAGTAAAATTTTTGAATAAAAAGAGAAGAGCAGAAGAGAAAAAGAAATCGAAATTGGTTCTCACTCTGATGCAGGGAAAGAAGCTCGCTGGTTGGTAAGGTACCTTTGAGTGCTTCAAGTATCCTCAAACTTTAACATCATACATAACTTGTCAATAAATTAGTAAATTAGAAGATAACATGATTAAACAACTAAAACTAGCTGAGGATGGCAGTACCGGTGATGTGTCAAAGCTGGAGCATGTGGGAGCTCCTGGATGATATTGTGATCCAGGATAAATGCTTGAGGTCCTAGCAGCTTCTCAGAGTTTCCAAGCTAGAGGCTGAACAACAGACATTGCCACACATTAGGAGGGAGAGAGTTACCTGGAGTCATGCATCATGAGGCAGTACCACCACTTCACATTGGGTCATCTGATCTGGTCAACAGTCAAGGTTGGGAGTGAAGCTGAAAGGGGACCGCGAGAGTAGGTTGTTGGCCACTGCAATTATCCCAGATGTTTACAGTTCTTTCAGTTTGTTTGGAGGACAGAAGGGGTTTCAGAGCAGATAGGCTAAATGGTCAGGGCGTCATGGTACAGAAAGCTATCTGAATGGTGGCAGCAACTCAGAATCTACCAGCAGTGGGTTGTGTTATTGTAATAAAAGGTATTGACACCATTCTCTGCAGCACTGATCGAGAGTCTGGATGTCTATGCTGCCTTCCCTGTTCTTGATTTGAGTTAATTTATTTTTGTCACATGTACAGTGAGAAGTAATGCTTTGCATGCCATCCAGGCCAATCCTACCTGACATGAGCACATCAGGGTAATAGACGACAGAACATGGGAGAGGGTGGACCAGCCTCTATCTCTGGACGAGCTGACCAAGGCCCTCGAGTCCTTCGAAAAGAATAAAACTCCCGGAAGCGACGGCTTACCGGTCAAGCTCTATTCTGCTCTGGGGGACTTGATTAGCCAGGACCTGCTGGAGGTGTATGTCAGTATGCTTCAGGCAGGTACCATGAGTGAATCCATGAGGAAAGGCATCATCACCCCCATCTACAAGCGGAAGGGGGAGAGGGAGGAACTCAAAACTTGGAGACCAATCTCACTGTTGAATGCAGATTACAAAATTCTGTCAAAGGTCATTGCCAACTGGGTCAGGTCTGCTCTGGGGTCGGTGATTCACCCCGGCCAAACCTGTGCTGTACCTGGCAGGAAGATCATTGAGAGTCTCGCACTCCTCAGGGATACGATCGCCTATGTGCAGGACAGAGGGTTGGACACCTGCCTGATCAGCCTGGACCTTTGACAGGATATCACACAGGTATATGAGAGATGTTCTCTCCAAAATAGGCTTGGGAAGGGAATCTGAAATTGGATCAGACTGCTCTACACCAACATTGTCAGTGCAGTCTCAATCAATGGGTGGGAATCAGATAGCTTCCCAGTCAGATCTGGAGTCAGGCAGGGCTGCCCTCTCTCTCCTGCCTTGTTTGTGTGTTGCATAGAGCCATTTGCTGAGTCCATCAGGAAGGATGCGAGCCTGAGAGGGGTGACTATTCCTGGCAGCGGGGGCCTGCAGGTTAAGGCCTCCCTGTACATGGATGACGTCGCTGTTTTCTGCTCGGATCCGCTGTCCGTGCACAGACTCGTGTGTATCTGTGACCAGTTCAAACGGGCCTCGGGGGCCAAGGTAAACCGAGGCAAGAGCGAGGCCATGCTCTTCGGGAACTGGGCTGACCAATCCTCTATCCCCTTCACCGTCAGGACTGACCACCTGAAGGTGCTGGGTATTTGGTTTGGGGGGCTGGGGCATGCGCCAAGTCTTGGGAGGAGCGTGTCAGCAAAGTGAGGCAGAAACTGGGCAGATGGAAGCTACGGTCACTCTCCATCGCGGGAAAAATCCTGGTCATCAGGTGTAAGGCACTGTCATTGCTATTATACGTGGCACAGGTCTGGCCTATTCCCAGAGCCTGTGCCGCTGCAGTCACCTGGGCCATCTTCCAATTTATTTGGAGATCAAAGATGGACCGGGTCCGAAGAGACACAATGTACAAAGATCTGGGCAACAGGGGAAAAAATACACTCAATGCCACCCTCACCCTGATGGCCACCTTTGTGTGTGGCTGCATCAAGCTGTGCGTGGATCCCCGGTACGCAAACACCAAGTGTCACTACGTACTAAGGTTCTACCTGTCGACCGTGTTGCGAAGGATGGGCCTGGCCTCGCTGCCGCGGAACGTTCCGAGTAGTTGGACCGTTCCGTATCACCTGTCCTTCATGGAGAAGTTTATGAAGAAAAACACCTTTGACTATAAGTTGATCAGGAAGTGGTCAGCACGTAGCGTCCTTGAGACCCTTCGGGAAAAGGAGAGGGCGGATCCTATCGAGTGGTTCCCTGGACAGACTATCAAAGTCATTTGGCAGAATGCCTCATCGCCAGAACTTTCCAACAAGCACCAAGACATGGCTTGGCTGGTGGTGAGAAGGGCTCTGCCTGTGAGATCCTTTATGCACGCCCGGACTCTCTGCCGCACCGCACGCTGCCCTCGACGCGGCTGCGGGGGGGACGAGACTGTCACACACCTCCTTCTGGAATGTGCCTATGCAGAGGAGGTCTGGAGAGGAATGCAGTGGTGCTTGTCGAGGTTCGTCCCGAGCAGTGCCGTGACGCAGGACTCCGTGCTCTACGGCCTGTTCCCCGGGACTCACACCGAGACGAGCATCAACTGCACCTGGAGGATCATCAACTCGGTGAAGGACGCTCTCTGGGCAGTCCAAAACCTGTTGATCTTCCAGCTGAAGGAGTTGACCCTGACTGAGTGTTGCAGACTGGCACATTCCAAGGTCCAAGACTACGTGTTGAGGGACGCGCTGAAGCTTGGGGCAGCTGCCACCAAGGCACGGTGGGGAAAGACCACCATGTAACATCTGCCTGCCTAAAGAAGAACAGGGGGCCCACGCAGTCATTTGGGCTCTGCTGACGCCTCGGCTAAAAATATGGGCATATGATTGATATACAGACCTGTATATAAAAATGATAAATTCTGATCTCTGTATGTAAATGTTTACGTATGTATGGCATGACCAACTATACAGACCATCAAATTATTTTATGAATAAAGTATATTTTTGAAATTAAAAAAAAGTTGCAGCTACAGAAAAGGTACAGAGAGAGATCAACTCTAATGTATGAGAGATCTGTTCAAGAATCTGATAAGTGGGTGGAAGAAGCTACTGTTGAATCTATTGGTACATGATTTCAAACTTCTCTATCTTCTGTCCAGTGGTAGAGGGTGGAAGAGAGTATAAGCAGGGTGGAACTGGGTCTTTGCTGATTTTGGGTGCTTTCTGGAGGCAGCAGGAAGAGTAAGCAGGAAGGAGAAGGCTGATTTTTTACCGATGGACTGGTCTCCACTCATAACTCTACGTCTATTCAATGTTAGAGAGGAGCGTTTAGTGATCGGGGGAGTAGCCAGTCATTCTGGTCCAGAGGTTAAATGAGGCCAGAGGTTTTGTACAGAGTAGAAGAGGCTGGATGCTAAATTGAAGAGTAAAAGCTTAAAGGTTCTAATCTCTAGGTTATTAGCTGAGCCACTTGCAAATTGGAAATTAGAGATGAATGTGTGACTCAAAGACTATTGTCAGAGAGTGGCTTCTGGTTTCTGGGGCATTGGCCCTAGTACTGGGAAAAGGGGGGAGCTGTAAGACCTTAAAGACATTGGAGTGGAAATTGGGCCATTCAGCCCATCCAGTCTGCTCCGCTATTCAATCATAGCTGTTAAGTTTCTCAACCCCATTCTCCCGCTTTCTTCCCGTGACTCTTGAACCCCTTGAACCTAGCTTTCTCTGTCTTAAATATACTCAATGGCCTGGCCTCCACAACCTTCTGTGGCAATGCATTCCATAGATTCACTGGTCTCTTCCTGAAGACGTTTCTCCTTATCTCCATTCGAAAAGATCTTCCCTTTAACCTTCCCAACATCCACTCTGCCTAGGCCATTCGATATGTTTCAATGAGGTCCCCCTCCTCCTTCTAAACTCCTTTGCAAACATAGCCAGAATGCCCTCAGTCCCTTCACCTAGATCGTTACTGCATAAATGAAAAAGGTGTAGTCCAAAAACTGAGACTTGCAGAACACCACTTGTCACCAGCTGCCATCCTGAGAAGGACCCTTTTATCCCCACTCTGTGCTTTCTGTCAGACAGCCCGGCTTCTATCCATGCTAGTACCTTGCCTCTGACACCATGGGCACTTATCTTACCCAGCAGCCTCCTGTGTAGCACCTTGTCAAAAGCTTTCTTGAAGTCCAAGTACATAACATCTATTGGCTCTTCTTGGTCTAACCTGCTCATTACTTCCTCAAGGAATTTGAAAAGATTTGTCAGGCATGACCTCCCCTTGATGAAACTACTCTGACTTTGTCCTATTTACCATACATTTCCAAGTATTCAGAAATCTCATCCTTCACAATGGATTCCAGGATCTTACCCAGGACTGAGGTTACGCTAATTGGTCTGTAATTTTCCAACTTTTGCTTTACTCCCTTTTTAAACAGGGGTGTCATGTTAGTGATTTTCCAGTCCTCTGGGACTCTCCCTGACTCTCGGGTTTTCTGAAAGATCACCACTAACACCTCTGCTATCTCTTCAGCTATCTCCTTTAAAACTCTGGGGTATATCCACCTTGAGGCCATTCAGTTTTTCTAGCACTTTCTTCTTGGTGATGGCCACTATATTCAGCTCTGCCCCCTCAATCTCTTGAATTTGAGCGATATTACTCGTGTCTTCCACTGTGAAGACTGATGCAAAGTAATTAATCAGTTCCTCAGCCCTTTTCTTTGTCATTTCCCAGTGGCCTAATATTCAATTTTGCCTCTCTTTTGCCCTTTATATATCTAAAGAATCTTACAGTCTTCCCTTATATTACGGGCTAGCTCACCCCTCATATTTAATCTTCTCTCTCCTCGTTTCTTTTTTGTGGCCCTTTGTTGGTCTTTGTAAGTTTTGCAATCCTTTGCCACACTATATGGTTTCTCTTTTGCTTTTACACTATCCCTGACTTCCCTAGTCAGCCACAGTTGCCTCATCCTCCCTGTACCATGCTTCCTTTTCCTCAGGATGAATCTCTGCTGTGTTTCCTGAATTACTCCCTGCCATTGTTGTTCCACTGTCTTCCCTGCTAGGCTCCTCTCCCAGTCAGTTGTACCCAGCTCCTCCCTCGTGCCTCTGTAGTTGCCTTTATTCAGCTGTAATACCTTTGCCTCTGAGTCTATCTTCTCCCTCTCAATCATATTATGATCACTGCCTTCGAAGGGTTCCTTCACCTTAAGCTCCCTTATCGAGACTCCATCATTGCCCAACACTAAATCCAGAATTGCCTGCTCCCAAATGGGCTCCACCATAAGCTACTCCAAAAAGTCATCTTGTAGACATTCCACAAATTCCTTTTCTTGCAATCCACTACCAACCTGATTTTCCCAGTCCACCTGGACATTGAAAACCTCCATGATCACTGTAACTTTGCCTTTCCAACACAGCTTTTCTATCTCCTAGGGTATCTTGGGCCCCTGACTACTGTTTGGAGGCCTGTACATCACTCCAACTACGGTTTTTTTGACCTTTGTGTTCCTCAATTCTACCCGCACAGATTCTGCACCATCTGACCCTACTTCATTTCTTACTTCTGATTTGATTTCTTTTCTTACCAATAAGGCAAGCCGATCTCTCTCTGCCCATCTGCCTGTCTTTTCATTCGGATGTATATCCTTGAATATTCAGTGCCCAGTCTGGATCCCCTTGCAGCCACATCTCCGTACTGTACTGTTGTGAATGTCTCTACCTGAACTATGATGGGATGAGGGAGCTTGCAAACTGCATAACTTGGGAAATAGCGAGGGTTTTAAATTAAATGGCGTGGTCATGGGATTGAATATATCTAAAAGTAAAGACAAGGTGAGACGGGGACTGAGTAATATGAAAATTGAGGGTTAGAGAATTAGAAAAGGGGCTGAGGGAAAAATCCAAGGAATGGTTTGGCAATAAGACTAAATGTTACCGAGATAAGTAGGAAAACACGCTGTGAAGAAGGCATAAGGAGGTTGCAGGTGGCTATAGAAAGTTTCAATGAGCGTGGTTTACATGTGGAATGAACTTCCTGAGGAAGTGGTTGATGTGGGTAGAGTTACAATGTTTAAATGTCATTTACTTAAGGTCATGAACAGGAAAGATTTGGAGGGATATGGGCCTGGAGCAGGCAGGTGAGACTAGTCAAGCTTGCAATTCAGCGTGGACTGGTCAGACCAAGGGTCTGTTTCCGTGCTGTGTTACTGTGTATGTATGTATGACTGTCGGATTATGACTCTATGAATGGCTAATAATGATGTATGTTGTGGGAAAATGTGAACTTGTTTACTTCAGCAAGAGGACTGAAAAAGCAGAGGGTTAGTTAAATGGGCTGCGTGCAGAGGGATCTATATGTTCTGCTGCATGAATCACAAAGCATTAGTTTGCAGATCCAGCACGTAATCACGTAGACAAATGGGATGCTTTCTTTTATAAGAAGCAGAACTGAACATAAAAATAAGGATGTTAGGCTTCTGTTATACAGGGAATTGGTGAGAACCACAAGTTGAACTCTGCAGTTTGGGTTAGCTTATTGAAAGAATGATGTCAATGCATTTGGTCAATGCACTGGATTGATACCTAGTTGTCTTATGAGGAAAGGTTAGACAAACTGGGCTGGAGTTCCGAACAGTGAGATGTGACCTGACTGAAGTCTATAAGATCCTGAATGGCCTTGACAACACAGGAATGGAAAGAATATTTCCTCTGGTGAGTCAGTCCTGTGCGAGGGTGTACTGTTTTATGTTGGATTTTTTTGATGAGAATTAGATTACTTACAGTGTGGAAACAGGCCCTTCGGCCCAATAAGTCCACACCGCCCCGCCGAAGCACAACCCACCCATAACCCTACATTTACCCCTTTACCTAACACTACGGGCAATTTAGCATGGCCAATTCACCTGACCTGCACATCTTTGGACTGTGGGAGGAAACCGGAGCACCCGGAGGAAACCCACGCAGACACGGGGAGAACGTGCAAACTCCACATAGTCAGTCGCCTGAGGCGGGAATTGAACCCGGGTCTCTGGCGCTGTGAGGCAGCAGTGCTAACCATTGTGCCACCGTGCCACCCACTATGCATCCTTGGTGGAGAGTTTCAAAGATTGCCGGAGCAGCATGGAATTCTAGGAAAGTGTCTATCTGCAGTGAGTGAGGTACTGTCAGCTGAGCCTGGATTCCTTTTGACTGGCCCAATCATGAGGGGTGGGGGAGAAGAAAAGGAGACTATTGGCGGGGTGGGGAGTGTGAGGAAGTTGGGGGGAGAACAAGGAGGCTATGAGGGGCTGGGGAAAGAAAAGGAAGCTGTGAACGAAAAGAAAAGAGGCAGATGTAGGGAGGAGGTTGCAAGGGGGCGAAGGGAGAAGCAGGGTTTGCAGGGAAAAAGAGGGTACAGAAAGCGGCTGAGAAAAGGATTGGGCGGCACAGTGGCGCAGTGGTTAGCACTGCTGCCTCACAGCACCAGACACCCGGGTTTGATTCCTGCCTCAGGCAACTGTTTGTGTGCAGTTTGTACATTCTCCCCGTGTCTACATGGGTTTCTTCCCACAGTCCAAAGATGTGCCGGTTAGGTGAATTGGCCGTGCTAAATTGCTCGTAGTTTTCAGGGATGTGTAGGTTAGGTGTATTAGTCAGGGATAAATGTAGGAAAATAGGGTAGGAGACTGGGTCTGAGTGGATTACTCTTTGGAGGGTCAGTGTGGAATTGTTGGGTATCCGAACATCCCCAAGGACTTTCGAATTGACAAAGGATAGTTACGGAATAGATCCCCCTGGACTTCCATATGAATATGGTGCACCAAAAACAGTCTAGTTGTTTTATCTAGTTGTTTATCTACTTATTTATTTTCTTTCTTTTTTTGATTATTGTTAGTAATGTACGATATCTTTACGTTGTGTTTTGGTAGTCTGTATAATAGATTAGCAGTTAGTTTTCTTAATTTTATATTGGTGTTGTTATTATATTGTAAAGTGGAATACACTATTTTGTACTAATTTTATAATTCTGTAAAAAAAATCTCAAAAATCCTTTTTTTTTCTCCAGTAAAAATATTTATTTAAAAAATCACAACATTGATTTCCCTGGTTCTCGAACTGCCCAGTAAAACTGATTAGACACAAAAAATATACCCTGCAGATGCTGAAATCCACAATAGACAAGCAAGAGGCTGGGAGAACACAGCAAGGTGAGGTGATGGTGAAGTCTACATATAGGGTGTAATCCTTCAGTTTAGCATCACAGAATTAGAGGCGACTTGGGGCTGTAATATTTCCTAACTAAATCCATCAACGCTTGAAAGATTTTATTCGGTGCCTCAGAGAATGTTAGCACCAATTTCCTAAGATGTTTTTCCTTGCACAAAAAGGATAGGATAGTGAATAATTTCTTCCCGTATGCATCTGAAGAAGGGAAATTTGGAGAACCCAAAAGAAGAGACACTGGGTCCAACCCAATCTCCATTCCCAAGGCATTCGCTATGCTATCCCAATATCTGTGAATCTTATGGCATGTCCACAAACACCGAGTGAGAACCCCAACTTCTATTTTACATTGAGGGCACATTGGAGATGCTCCTGCCTTGAACTTTGCAAGTGGCTCTGGTGCCATGTGAGCCCTATGAAGTATCTTCAATTGAATAGCCTGAGTTCTGTTACAGATAGAGATCTTCCTGGCATTTTCCCAGTTATCCTCCCACATCTCTAAGGAGATTTCCATCCCCAATTCTTGATCTCAGGTTTTATATAACCGTCCCAGGTCCTTCAATACGTTATTGCATAGTAAGTGGTGGAGAGTACTGACCGAGGGCATACCCATCAGCCGAAATACTCTCCTTTCCATATCCGATTTATTAGGACTAGTCATCAATGTGGTCTTTTTTGTATGAAGTCTTGTACTTGAAAATATCGGAAAAGGTCCTTGCTGGGCAACCTGAACTTCTGACATAACTGTTCGAAGGACATCATGACCTCCCCATCGAACAGATTTCCCAAACACGAGATGCCTCTGGACTCCCAGATTTTAAATCCAGCATCAGCCAGCCCTGGCTGGAATCCCAACATTCCCACTATAGGGGTATGGAGGGAGGTTCTTTGTAAATTACCCTCATCCTGTGACCTCATCCTCCAAGCTTTGATTGTATTTAATACAATAGGATATTTACAATAATCCATAATAACTCTGATCCTATTCATGAATAGTAGATTGATGAGGCAACATTTTGCTTGGGAGGCCTCAATATCTAACCAGATTGATTGTGGGTCACAAGCGACCCAATCAGCTACATAAGATAACAGAGAACTCAATTGGTACCTCTTGAAATCTGGAAAATCAAGCCCACCCCCTACTTTTGGGAGCTGCAACTTATCTGATTGAATAAGGGGCCGTCTATGACTCGGCAGCATCAAGGGGAGCATTCTCATAGGATATAATAGACGAGATAGAATATTCATCTTAACTAAGGCGACTCTACCTAACCAGGATAAAGGGAGATCTTCCCAGCATTGAAGGTCCTGCCATATTTTCTTTAATAAGTGTGTATAGTTGGCTTTGTATAGCTGACCAAATACCGGAGAAATAAAAATACCTAAGTCCAGAAAACCTCCCAGTGACCACCGAAAGGGGAAGTGGGATCCATCCCGAAAATTGGATTTGCTGGTAAGACCTCCTAGCAGCATGGCCTCTGATTTCATAAAATTGATTTTGTAACCTGAGAACACACCTAATAAGTTAACCATTTGAATTAAGCGGGACACAGATGTCAATGGGTCATTTAAGAAAAGAAGGACATCGTCCACATAGAGAGTGATTTTATGCTTACCCGATCCTACCTCCACGGCCGTTATATTAGAGTCTGTTCATATAGCTTCCGCCATCGGCTCAATCACTAGCGTAAATAATAAATGTGAGAGAGGACATCCCTGATGACAGCCTCTGCCAACGCTAAAGCTATCCGAACTTACACCATTGGTAATCACCGCTGCTTTGGGATTATTATATAAAACTGTAACCCATTTAGTAAAGACTTCTCCAACAGCAAACCGTTCCAAAGTATAAAGATATGGCCATTTTACCCAATCGAACGCCTTCTCTGCATCTCGGGAGACAATTAATACCGGTATTGCTCCCTGCTGGCGATATTGTGATTTTTGATGGGGTTAAAACAACATAACAGAGTTATGTGACTTTGATTTAACCCTTAAATGAAATGCTGAGAGATCGTTTGGTATGTGGAATTAATGATGTCACCATGCAAAAGCACCTACTAAGTGAAGCCCAACTGGATTCCAAACAGGGACTGCAACGGGCTTTGTCATTAGAAACTGCAGCAAGTGTGGGATCTGGGTTGCAGGGTATTCCAATGGAAGTGGACACCCTCACCAGGCCGACTGAGCTTGGGGAACACCACTTGAGTGAAGCCTCACTCAGGGTATATCCTGAACAGGGGGACTCTAGGACAGCCCACAGCTAAACCCCAAAACAAGGCCAAGCCTCAGCCAAACTGTTAACATTTTCTTCAAGATCTGGGCAGGCAACACATCAAAAACTGTAAGTACAACAAACTTTTATCCACCCACCTCCATAACCAGCGCTCCTCAAACATTCCAGAAGATTCCCCTGGCCTCGGAACCTATTCCACCATTAGCCATGCGGCTGATGCAGCTGCCACCCCCACGCTGATTGATGATGTCACGTCCGCCCCCATCATGGCCACTCCCACAACCACTTCCACCCCTCACAATTCCTCATGCATCACACCTGACATCACTTCTGCCCTTCACATCATCGCTGATGCCACATGCTCAGTGAGTCCTGCCACCCCTACTGTCGTGGTCACCACCACTTGCACCCCCACCAGCGCCACTCACCTGCATTCTGCTGACATGCCCCCACAGACCCCACTGTCACTATCCCCACCCCCAGAACCCCAAGGGGAACACTACCCCTGCTCATGACTCCACCCCCATTCCCCCCACCATCACACCCACTCCAGTTACAGGTTGCGCCCCCACTCCCAGCTTCACACCCACACCAGATCCCAGCTCCAAGCCCGGCCAAGTTTTCACCATCCCTCCAGACCTCTCCCTCATTAAGGACGAATGATCAGTCCTCAGCAAAGGACTCACCTTCATTCCCCTCCGTCCATGCATCAATGAATTTAATACACGCCGTGATGTCGAACAATTCTTCCGTCGCCTCCGCCTCCGAGCTTACTTTCACAATCAGGACTCCCGCCCACCTTCCGAGGACCCCTTCGCCCACCTCCAACACACTGCATCCATCTGGACACCCCGCGCTGGCCTATTACCTGCCCTCGACCTCTTCATTTCCAACTGCCGCCGGGACATTAACCGCCTCAACCTGTCGTCCCCCCTCTCCCACTCCAACCTCTCACCCTCACAACGTGCAGCCCTCCAATCCCTCTGCTCCAATCCCAACCTCACCATCAAGCCAGCGGATAAAGGGGGCACAGTGGTAGTCTGGCACACTGACCTCTACACCGCTGAAGCCAAATGACAACTCGAGGACACCTCTTCCTACTGCCCCCTCGACCATGACCCCCCCCCATCACCAAACCCTCATCTCCCAGACCATACAGAACCTCGTCACCTCAGGAGATCTCCCACCCACAGCTTCCAACCTCATAGTCCGGGAACCCCGCACTGCCCGGTTCTACCTCCTTCCCAAGATCCACAAGCCTGACCACCCTGGCCGACCCATTGTCTCAGCATGCTCCTGCCCCACTGAACTCATCTCTACCTACCTTGACACTGTCCTATCCCCCCTAGTCCAGAAACTCCCCACATACGTTCGAGACACCACCCACGCCCTCCACCTCCTCCAAGACTTCTGTTTCCCTGGCCCCCAACGCCTTATCTTCACCATGGATATCCAATCCCTCTACACCTCCATCCGCCATAACCAGGGCCTCCAAGCCCTCCGTTTTTTCCTCTCCAGACATCCCCAACAGTACCCTTCCACCGACACTCTCATTCATTTGGCCAAACTGGTCCTCACCCTTAACAATTTTTCCTTTGAATCCTCCCACTTCCTCCAGACCAAAGGGGTAGCCATGGGCACACGTATGGGCCCCAGCTCTGCCTGTCTCTTTGTTGGCTATGTAGAACAGTTGATCTTCTGTAATTACACCGGCACCACTCCCCACCTCTTCCTCCGCTACATTGATGACTGCATTGGCGCCACCTTGTGCTCCCGCGAGGAGGTTGAGCAATTCATCAACTTCACCAACACATTCCACCGTGACCTTAAATTTACCTGGACCATCTCTGACACCTCGCTCCCCTTCCTGGACCTCTCCATCTCCATTAATGACGACCGACTTGACACTGACATTTTTTACAAACTCACCGACTCCCACAGCTACCTGGATTACACCTCTTCCCACCCTACCTCTTGCAAAAATGTCATCCCGTATTCCCAATTCCTCCGCCTCTGCCGTATCTGCTCCCAGGAGGACCAGTTCCACCACAGAACACACCAGATGGCTTCCTTCTTTAGAGACTGCAATTTCCCTTCCCACGTGGTTAAAGATGCCCTCCAACGCATCTCGTCTACATCCCACATCTCCGCCCTCAGACCCCATCCCTCCAACCGTAACAAGGACAGAATGCCCCTGGTGCTCACCTTCCACCCTACAAACCTTCGCATACACCAAATCATCCGCCGACATTTCTGCCACCTCCAAACAGACCCCACCACCAGGGATATATTTCCCTCCCCACCCCTTTCCGCCTTCCGCAAAGACCATTCCCTCCGCGACTACCTGGTCAGGTCCACGCCCCGAAACAACCCACCCTCCAATCCTGGCACTTTCCCCTGCCACCGTAGGAACTGTAAAACCTGCGCCCACACCTCCTCCCTCACCTCTATCCAAGGCCCTAAAGGAGCCTTCCACATCCATCAAAGTTTTACTTGCACATCCACTAATATCATTTATTGTATCCGTTGCTCCCGATGCGGTCTCCTCTACATTGGGGAGACTGGACGCCTCCTAGCAGAGCGCTTTAGGGAACATCTCCGGGACACTCGCACCAATCAACCACACCGCCCCGTGGCCCAACATTTCAACTCCCCCTCCCACTCTGCCGAGGACATGGAGGTCCTGGGCCTCTTTCACCGTCGCTCCCTCACCACCAGACGCCTGGAGGAAGAACACCTCATCTTCCACCTCGGAACACTTCAACCCCAGGGCATCAATGTGGACTTCAACAGTTGCCTCATTTCCCCTTCCCCCACCTCACCCTAGTTCTAAACTTCCAGCTCAGCACTGTCCCCATGACTTGTCCGGACTTGTCCTACCTGCCTATCTTCTTTTCCACCCATCCACTCCACCCTCTCCTCCTTGACCTATCACCTTCATCCCCTCCCCCACTCACCCATTGTACTCTATGCTACTTTCTCCCCACCCCCACCCCCCTCTAGCTTATCCCTCCATGCTTCAGGCTCACTGCCTTTATTCCTGATGAAGGGCTTTTGCCCGAAACGTTGATTTCGAAACTACTTGGATGCTGCCTGAACTGCTGTGCTCTTCCAGCACCACTAATCCAGAATCTGGTTTCCAGCATCTGCAGTCATTGTTTTAACCCATGATAGTTGCTGGTGGTATGCAGACTCAAGACAACAAAAGTCTTGACAGGCTATAATGGATTTAGAGAATTATAGACCGTATCCAGGAGAGTACACACTGTTAAAAGTCCACCTACATCTGGTCTGGAACATCCAACATCCAGATCAGAACCAATCAAAACAAACATCTAGTTAAATGGCCACACAGTTTGAATGGAGGTCAAAACCATCATGGCTGTATCAGTGGTTGCAGAACCAGTCTTTAATCAAATTGCTCTTGACTCCAACCCTTAAGTTTGCGTATGACCTCGAAGAGACTTAGAATGTATACCAGGGAATCATTATAAATTAAGGCTCCAATTTCAGTTCCAGTCTCATAGGGGAGGCAGCTCCTTCAGTTACCACTGATTGGAGTAAAAGTCTTGGGTCCAAGGTTAATGGAGCGAAATTGGTTGAGAAAGATTCACTTTGATCGGTTCAACATTTGTTGGTCAGAAATTGGCTGCCTGAGTGAAGTACTAATTAAATACCCAGATGCATTCCAGGAAGGTCAAAGGGACCAGTTTGTGAAGTCTGCCTGGTCAGTTCACCTTTGTAGGGATTTTACTCAAATGGTAGGCCACTTCTCACAGTTGGGTAAATACCCAATCCCTCAGGCAGAAGACTTCTACGTAAAGCTGGCAGGGGATGCTGTCCTTCACAAAGCTGGACATGAGCCATGCGTACCTGTAACTGTGGTTAGATGAGGATTCCCAGATGTATGCTACAATTAATTACCCATTCGGGCTTGTGCCAATGTACAAGATTGCCATTGGGGTATCATCAGCCTGACCCATTTTTCACTGGACAATGGAAAAAATATTACAAGGTCTATCCCAGCTCACTATTTATCCAGATGATGTGTTAATAACAGGGAAGACCGATAACAAGCACTTAAAGAACTTAGACATTTCTCCCAGGTGACTGTATGCCTTAGAAGGGAAATATGTGTGCTCCAGGAACCCCAAATGACTTGGAGAAAGTGAGGTCTGCAGTTACTGGAGATCAGAGGCGAGGATGTGGTGCTGGAAAAGCACAGCCGGTTAGGCAGCATCCGAGGAGCAGGAGAGTTGATGTTTCTGGCATATGCCCTTCATCAGAAAGGGCTTCACCATTCCTGATGAAGGGTTTATGCCCAAAAAGTCAATTCTCCTGCTCCTTGGATGCTGACTGACCGGCCACACTTTTCCAGCACCACACTCTTGACCCCAAGTGACTTACTTTGGCTACAAAGCCAAGAAGACCAGGTCATACTCGTTGGAAGAGAAAGTGAGGAGAATCAAAGGCGCCCCAGTTCCTACGTCTGTACTGGACACTCAGTCTTTCCTTGGGTTGGTGCACTCTTATGGCAGGTTCATATGTAACCTAGCCTCTATCATGGCACCCTGACATGTTATTGAGAAAGGTCAGCCTTGGAAATGGTCTTGTGGCCTTGCGGAAGTGAAGAAGCTGCTATCATTGTCTAAGGTGTTGGCATACCCAAGCAAAATCTGGTGCTGGCATGTGATGCCTCCCCATACAGTATCGGGGTAGTGTTAGCTCACAGATGGTTCAATGGAGAGGAACACCCAAAGGTGTATGCTTCCCAGACTTTGACTGATGCAGAATGTAAATCCACCCAGACAGAGAGGGAAGGTTTAGCGGTTGTCCTTGTTGTGAGGTAGTTCCATTAGTAAATGTGTAATAGTAACAGGCTACAAACCCCTGCTAGGGCTGTTTGAGAGGGCAAGGCTATGCTACCTTAGCTTCAGGTCAAATGCAGCAGTGAGCTGTCATTCTCAGTATTCATAATTACATGCTGGAACACTGGCTGTGAGGTCAAGTAGCAAATGCAGATGCCTTGAGCCACCTCCTGCAGGCAGATCCACCAGCAGTGGTGCAGTGACTGGATCAGTCCATTCTGTTTTTTATTTCTTTCTTTTCCTCCTTACCCCCATACTCCCACCTAACTGCGGTAGTGCTTATTTTTATCCCCCAGCACCCATGGTGTGTGTGTGCAGGTGTGAGACACAGTGAAAGACACAAGGTGTACGAATCTTTATTCAATTTCCACCACCAGGAAGAAAGGAAACACCCGAGTGGCCAGTGACAAGCACCGCCCTTCACATCACAGGGCAATACTGTGTGATCAGACAGTGAAGGGGAGGGCAGGGATTAAATCAAAATAGAATTGGATGGGGACATAATACACTCCACTCCCTGTGGCACCCACCTCTCCCTGAACAGTGCAAGGGTGTTGGTGGACACCGTGTCCTCCTTCTACAAGGACATCAGATCTAACGTAACCGTGGAAGAGGGGCAGGCAGTTGGCCCTAACGACCCCCTCCATTCTGGTTTTAAACATTTTGAACTAGCCTCTGGTCACCACTGACAATATCAGACTGTGGACGCAAACACATCCTGTCCTGGAAAAACTGAAACAGCTGGTGGCAATGGGGGATACCAAAGGGCTGTCACAATCAGAATCAAAACCTTTTTGGACCCGGAGAGGCCAGATCACGGTAGAGGATGGCATTTCATTCTGGATGGATGTTTGCTCACTGAGCTTGAAAGTTTGTTTTCAGATGTTTCGTCACCATACTAGGTAACATCACCAGTGAGCCTCTGATGAAGCATTGGGTTATGGCCCACTTTTTATTGATTTGTTTAGGTTTCCTTGGGTTAGACGACATCATTTCCTGTGGTGATGCCATTTCCTGTGGTGCTGTAATGTCCTGTTCTTTTCTCAGGGGGTGATAAATGGGATCCAAGTCAATGTGTTTGTTGATATAGTTCCGGTAGGAATGCCATGCTTCTGGGAATTGTCGTGCGTGTCTCTGTTTGGCTTGTCCTAGGATGGATGTGTTGTCCCAGTTGAAGTGGTGTCTTTCCTCATCTGTATGTAGGTATAGTAGTGAGAGAGGGTCATGATTTTTGTGGCTAGTTGATGTTCATGTATCCTGGTGGCTAGTTTTCTGCCTGTTTGTCTAATGTAGTGTTTGTTCCAGTCCTTGCATGATATTTTGTGTCTGTAATCTGGCATAATATTATGGGGAGCAAGAGTGATTGTCCCAAGCAAAGGTCACAGCCAAATACTGACTAAACTCCACCACGGGTTTCCAAAATGAAGATGTTGGCAAAACGTTAAGTCTGATGGCCAGAATTGGATGTAGACATAGGGCACGTTGGTGGGGAAGTGCCCAGAGTGCCAACAAGAGCAAAATTTACCACCAACATTCCCCCACATTCAAGGCAATGGCTGGGTTTACCCCGGCCTAGTGACACATCAACTACACCTTTGATGGGCTCAGTTGTCTTAGTCATCGTGACGCCCACTCAATGTGCATAGACTTGACTCATCAAACATGAGAATATTGATAGAAAGCGTACACACATCTTTTTCAATACATGGACTCCCAGAAGTGTTGGTCACAAACAACAGGCCATCATTTACTAGGAAAACATTCGAGTATCTTCTAAAGTCTAATATGAGAACAGTTCCATAGTATCCATCATTCAATGGTCCGACAAAAGAACAGTCCAAACTTTGAAGGAAGGCTTGAAGAAACAACCTATAGCTTCCTGGAAATACAAACTGTCCCAGATCCTATTTGATTATTGGACCACCCCCCTCTACAGGGACAGCTCCAGCTGACTTGCTGATGGGGAGAAGACACTGCACCAGGTTAAATCCGATGTTCCCGGTTCTGGTGGGGGTGGGGTTCACGAAGTCTGGTGCTGAAAACACAGGAATGGCCTCATGTGGGCAAAAGGCATGGTCAACGTGAAGTTGGGTCCTGTGACGTACAAAGGTTAGGTAGGAGAGACAGCCCTGAGCAAGCACGTAGACTACACGAGAGCTGCGACTCACAAACAGGGCAGAAGCAAAACACAGACAGCCCCTCAGAATATCTGGCAAGGCTGTCGGAACCCAGGGGTTCACTCCTCTGAAGAGGATGAATACCTTCTTCTGAGACACTCTGGGCACAAGAGGCAGGCTACAGGCAGAGGAACCAGACCTGGTGCAAAAACGCCCCAGGAGAGGCTACACAAAAAGAATTTACCTGCACTTCCAAAATCTCATCTACTGTTTCCGTTGCTCTTGATGTGGGCTCCTCGACATTAGGGAGACACAAGGACGCCAACTTGCAGATTGTTTCAGAGAACATCTGTGGGACACAAGCACCAAACAACCCCACCGCCCAGTGGCTGAACACTTTAACTTCCCCTCCCACTCCGCCAAGGTCCTGGGCCTCCTCCATTGCCAAATTCTAGCCACCCGATGCCTGGAGGAAGAACGCCTCATCTTCTGACTTGGGATCCTCCAACCACACGGGGTCAATGTGGATTTCACCAGTTCCCTCATTTCCGCTCCCCCCACCTCATCCCAGATCCAACCCTCCAACTCAGCACTGCCCTCTTGAACTGTCCTACCTGTCCTTCTTATTTCCCACCTTTCTGCCCCCCCCATCCTTTCTGACCTACCACCATTACCCCCACCTCCATCTACCTATTGCATTCCCACTTACCTACTTCCCAACCCCAACCCCCCCTCCCATTTTTCTCTCACCCCCCTTGGCCATCCCCTATACCTGATGAAGACCTTATGCTCAAAACGTTGACCCTCCTGCTCCTTGGATGCTGCCTGACCAGCTGTTCTTTTCCAATACCACACTCTTCAATCTTCAGCATTGGCCGTCCTCACTTTCTTGTAGTGATTGGAACCTTATCAAACGCCTTGCTAAAATCCATGTACAGCACATCCACTGCTCTACCTTCACAATGTGTTTTGTCACATCCTCAAAGAATTCAATACGGCTTGTGAGGCATGATCTACCCCTCACAAAGCCGTGCTGACTATCTCTAATCAAACTATGGTTTTCCAAATAATCATAAATCCTGTCTCTCAGAATCTTCTTCAATAATTTGCCCACCACAGATGTAAGACCGGTCTGTAATTCCCAGGATTATCCGTAATCCCTTTCTTGAGCAATGGAATATCATTGCCACCCTCCAATTATCTAGTATTACTCCAGTGGACAGTGACAAAGCAAGGATCGTTGCCAAAGGTGATGCAATCTCTTCCCTCACTTTCCATAGAAATCTTGGATATATCCTGTCTGGGCCAGGGGATTTATCTGTCCTTACATTATTCAAAATTTCTAGCACATGTCCTTCTTAATATCAGCCTGTTCAAGCATATTAGCCTGTTTCACACTGTCCCCACAAATGTCAAGGTGCTTCTCACTAGTGAATACTGAAGCAAAGTATTCATTAAGGATGTCCCCTACCTCCTCCAACTCAAGGCACAAGTTCCCTCCACTATCCCTGATCGGCCCTACCTTCACTCAGGCCATCCTCACATATGTGTAGAATACCTTAGGGTTTTCCTTAACCCTACCCACTAAAGCTTTTTCATGCCCCCCCTTCTAGTTCTCCTAAGTCCATTCTTCAGTTCCTTCCTGGCTACCTTGTAACCCTCTAAAGTCCCGTCTGATCCTTCCCTCCTCAACCTTAAGTAAGCTTCCTTCTTTCTCTTGACTAGATGTTCCATATCTCTTGTCACCCAAGGTTCCTTCACCCTACCATCCCTTCCTTGCCTCAGTGGGACAAACCTATCCAGCACTCAAAGCAAGTGCTCCCTAAACAATCTCCATATTTCTGTTGTGCATTTCCCTGAGAACATCTGTTCCAAATTTAGGTGCCCCAGCTTCTGCCTAATAGCATTTTAATTCACTCTCCCCTAAATAAATACTTTCCCATACCATCTGTTCCTATCCCTTTCCATGTATATAGTAAAGGTCTTTGAGTTATGATCACTGTCAGCGATATGCTCTCCCACTGAGAGATCTGACACCTGGCCTGGTTTGTTGCCAATCACCAAATGCAATATGGCCTCCCCTCTAGACGGCCTATCTACGTATTGAGTCAGGAATCCTTCCTGGACACATCTGACAAAAACTGCTGCTTCCAAACTATTTGCACTAAGGAGGTTCCAATCAATATTAGGGAAGTTAAAGTCACCTATGACAACAACCCAGTTAGTTCTGCACCTTTCCAAAACCTACCTCCCTATCTGCTCTTCCATGTCTCAGTTGCTACTGGGGAGCCTGGAGAAAGCTCCCAATGAAGTGACTGCTCCTTTCCTGTGCTATCAACTCACATGTCTCTCTGAGCTAGGTGGTCAGAGTCCACGTACTGTGCACATTTAAAGAATGTGTGATGTGGTGGAAGAAAAAGAAGAAAAATATGAAAAATGAAGAAAAAACAAAACATTTCAACCCCCGCGTCCTGTTACAAATGCTGCTAGCTATCAGATACAGAGCCTCCATCCTGGTGTTTTACTACTTTGCCCTGCTCTGACCTTATTTGCTGGAACATACTTCAGTTTGTCTGTTTTGCTCATCCTGCCACCTTGTGGTTATCATTTCCCACATTGCTACACTCCACTGTTACCCCTCCTCCCACAGTGCCCCTCTCCGTCCCCATGTCCCTCTCCCTTTCCCCATCTCCCTCCTTGTGTCCCTCCCTCCCTGTGTCCCCTTCTCCCCTGTAAATGCCGGTCCCATTGGAGTATATCTGCTGCTGTGGGCACTGATGGTGCTCTCCTTCTAACGTAGTTTGAACATATTCAAGGTGTTGCCTGTCCCATAGCCACAGGTTTAAAATGGGTTCCCAATGCAGGGCTGTTTGCCTGAAGAAGCTAAGACAGGAGTTGTACTCAGTGAGTTTTATACCACTGGGACACTCTTTAAATATTGCGATTCAACCCAATCTCTCAACCCAACCACCATTTCCTTGTCAGTTTCCCAAGCCTGGAAACCACAAAAATCCACAAGGTATAGAATGAGGCCATTCAGGTCATCGAGTGGGCGGCACGGTGGCACAGTGGTTAGCACTGCTGCCTCACAGCGCCAGAGACCCGGGTTCAATTCCCACCTCTGGCGACTCTCTGTGTGGAGTTTGCACGTTCTCCCCGTGTCTGCGTGAGTTTCCTCCGGGTGCTCTGGTTTCCTCCTACAATCCAAAAATGTGCAGGTCAGGTGAATTGGCCTGGCTAAATTGCCCGTAGTGTTAGGTGATGAGGTAAATGTAGGGGAATGGGTCTGGGTGGGTTGCGCTTCGGTGGGTCAGTGTGGACTTGTTGGGCCGAAGGGCCTGTTTCCACACTGTAAGTAATCTAATAATAATAAAAAAAGAGTCTGCTCTACCACCCAATCATGGCTGATATGTTCCTCAATTCAGTACACTCACCCTTGACCCCTGATTCGCTTCATATTCTGGTACACTGCTGGTGCCTTCCACCATGAAAACTGATGCAAAGTACCTGTGCTGTTCCTCTCCCATTTCTTCATTTCTTTGTTCACCATTACTACTTCTCCAGCCTCATTTTCCAATGGTCTAATGTGCACTCTTTCCTCTCTCTTACCTTTTATATACCCTGTTCTGTTTAAGTTAAATTTACAGTGGCAAGTACCCCTTTAATATCGTGTGTGGATGTTAATTCTGTCTATAAGTACATGCCTAACACGGGTTGGAAATTATGGACGTTAGCAAGTTAGATTCGCACCAACATTGTAATACCACTGTCTCCAACTCACATGGGGAAATATTGGATTGGGAACACACTGCTGTTCTAAACACCCATTTATTCTCTCAATTGACCCAGTTCCAATTTATCTTGTGTTTGCTGGGAAATTGGGCAATGAAAACTGAAAAGAAACCATGACCAGTCATTGGTGAAGTAAATAGAGTGGAATGATCTGGCCCAGTGATCAGCTGGTATGTATTAGCAACGCTCTTGTTCCCAAATACAATCAACTTTTGTTCATTCAGGTTGTAACAAAATCACTTAGTAATTCAAAAAGTTTGCTTTATTTCGTGGAATTAAAAAATCATTTACAAGTGGGATACAGTTAACAGACTGGTCACACACGACAGTTCTGATTTGCTCTTCCTGGCAGGAGTGCCTGTCTGGTTGACATTCGCCTAATATAGTTTAAACCCAACCTTCACTTGAGCAACCTGTCTGACACATAAAGGTCTGCAGCACAGAGCAAGACCCTTCAGCCCATTGATTCTGTACTAGTCAAATATGACCACCTAACAAAGTAGTCAAAGCAGTCAAGCCTCAATCCTGACAAAGGGCTTATGCCCGAAATGTCGACTCTCCTGCTCCTCGGATGCTGCCTCACCTGCTGTGCTTTTCCAGCGCCACACTCTCGACTCTGATCCCCAGCATCTGCAGTCCTCACTTTCTCCTCAAAACAGTCAAATCAGCCTATCCATTGTCAGCAGCCTCTGCTTTAGTCATCACTTGAACGTAAAAGTTCACTCCTGGGGACTTGGCTGAGCACGCAAACTTTCTGGAAAGATCTCGCTCACTGGAAGTGACTGTTCCCAGATGATGTTAAATGATCATTTGCATCCACTGGTCCTTGCTGAAAAATGTGTTGCTGGAAAAGCGCAGCAGGCCAGGCAGCATCCGAGGAGCAGGAGAATCGACGTTTCGGGCATAAGCCCTTCTTCAGGAATGAGGAGGGTGTGCCAAGCAGGCTAAGATAAAAGGTAGGGAGGAGGGACTTGGGGGGAGGGGCGTTGGGAATGCGATAGGTGGAAGGAGGTTAAGGTGAGGGTGATAGGCCGGAGAGGGGGTGGGGGCGGAGAGGTCGGGAAGAAGATTGCAGGTCAAGAAGGTGGTGCTGAGTCCGAGGGTTGGGACTGAGACAAGGTGGGAGGAGGGGAAATGAGGAAACTGGAGAAATCTGAGTTCATCCCTTGTGGTTGGAGGTTTCCTAGGCGGAAGATGAGGCGCTCTTCCTCCAGGCGTCGTGTTGCCATGGTCTGGCGATGGAGGAGGCCAAGGACCTGCATGTCCTTGGCGGAGTGGGAGGGGGAGTTAGTGTTCAGCCACAGGGCGGTTGGGTTGGTTGGTGCAGGTGTCCCAGAGGTGTTCTCTGAAACGTTCCGCAAGTAGGCGCCCTGTCTCCCCAATGTAAAGGAGGCCACATTGGGTGCAGCGGATGCAGTAAATGATGTGTGTGGAGGTGCTGGTGGCCCTTACAAACCTTTACAAGGAGGAGCCGCCTGTGATGTAAAGCACGTAACACTGTGGCGGGAAACCCAGTAAAACACAGTAATATTTGGAATTGAACATACTGGTCCTTTATTATGACACATGCATGATGATTAGTGGGCGGCACGGTGGCACAGTGGTTAGCACTGCTGCCTCACAGCGCCAGAGACCTGGGTTCAATTCCCACCTCAGGCGACTGACTGTGTGGAGTTTGCACGTTCTCCCCGTGTCTGTGTGGGTTTCCTCCGGGTGCTCCGGTTTCCTCCCACAGTCCAAAGATGTGCAGGTCAGGTGAATTGGCCATGCTAAATTGCCCATAGTGTTAGGTAAGGGGTAAATGTAGGGGTATGAGTGGGTTGCGCTTCGGCGGGTCGGTGTGGACTTGTTGGGCCGAAGGGCCTGTTTCCACACTGAAATGTCATCTAATCTAATGATTCAGACCATTCACCAGGCCTGAAGAAGAGATATAGAGGACTTGAAACGTTAACTGTTTTTCTCTCTCTCCAAACATACTGGGTTTCTCAAGCATTCTCTGTGTTTGCACCAGTTTTCGTTTGCCTTCTGTGAGCCAACCTGATGAGGCCTTTGGTCAACGTTAAGTTAACTGATTTCAGTTGAATCCTCAATATTTCCGGACAAGGTCTAGGGAAATCTGCCAAGTTCCTTCTCTGACCATGGCCTGGAGGTATGTTGTATTTAATTCAGGTTCACCCTTCTTTCAGAAGGAAACTGAGCTTTGGAGAGTGTGCCAGGGAGGTTTATGAGAATAATGTCAGGAGTCCACTTAAGGATTAATAACCTGCAGAAACTTGGATTGTTCTCCTTGCAACAGGGGAAATCAGGCCAACCAGACAGGGTCATCACAAGCTAAAACATTAACCCCATTTCTCCTTCCGCAGGCGCTGTCCAACCTGCTGAGCTTCACCAACACTTACAACAACAGAAATTGCTGGAAAAGCTCAGCAGATCCGGCAGCATCTGGGGAGAGAAATCCGAGTTAACATTTCAGGTCCAGTGACCCTTCCTGAGAACTGATGGCAGCTAGGAAAAAGGGGGTTCAGATGCAGAAGATAAGGTTGGGGGAAGGGGGAAGGAGTAAATGATCAGTGGAGATCGAGCCCAAAGAGAGTGACAAAGAGTTGGACAGACAAAGGGGTGGACAATGGTCAGCCTATGAGAATGAATAGCATGAGTGGACAATTAGTGGCTAACAATGGGTTATGTGTAATAGCAGACTATGTGACAACAAGACCTAGTGTGTGGGGGTTGGGGTAAGGATGTGGTGAAGGTGCCTGAAGGCTGAAAATGGTTGACTTTATATTGAGTCCTCTCCGATTTTAGTTGGGCCTTCCCACCATCTGCGGTATTTTACATTTGTTTTCAGCGAGTGGAGGTTTGATGGAGAAAATGAGGGGCAAAGAGGGATTGGCAAAGGAGCTGGAAGTCAACCATGGAGGAACGCTCACAGAGTGTGTCGCTGTGATCTAGGAGGCCGGTGGGAGCACAGTCAATCGTAACGTGCAAAAGAGAATCACAGCTCCATCGGAACGGTAGAATCTTGCAGAGCACTTGGGAAAGGGCAGGGAGATAACACTAAGAAGCCAGCTCTTTCAATAGCCTCGCACACCAACAATAGGCCGAGTGACCTCCTTAATGCTGTACATACAAACAAGGAGCAAGGTCAGGCCACTCGGCCCTTTGACTATGCCCTACCATTTCATAAAGTCATGATTTTACCCTCAACTCTACATTCCTGCATATCCCTTATAATTTTTCATCTCCTTGGAAATTGAGAATCTATCTCTTTCTGTCTTAAAAATATTTAAAATTTTTTCATTCACTACGTTTTGAGGAAAGGAAATCCAAACACTCACAACCATCAGGGAGAGAACTGTTTCCTCATTTCTGTTTAAATGGGTGACTCCTTATTTTTAAGTGAGAGTTTGTAATTCTGCACTGAGGCAAAGCGAATCATAGAGTCACTCCAGTGTGGAAGCAGACCATTCAGCCCATTGAGTCCACGAAGATCCTCTGAAGGGCATCCCACTCAGACCCATCCCCCTACAACCTTGCGTTTCCCATGGCTGGCTGGATGAGCAATTGTTCTGAATGTTCTAAATGCTCTGGGCAATTTCCCATGGCCAATCCACCCTAATCTGCACATATTTGGACTGTGGGAGGAAATTGGTGTACCTGGAGGAAACCCAAGCAGACACAGGGAGAATGTGCAAACTCCACACAGTCAGCTGCCCGAGGCTGGAATCAAACCTGGGTCCCTGGCGCTGTGAGGCAGCCGTGTTAACCACTGAGCCACCACTGTGATGCAATAGGTAGTCTCAGGATTTTCATTTTGTGTACTCAGATGTAACCAGTCGCCTCTGGGACAAGCTATTGGATCACTGCCCAGTGCTGCTGGGAGTACATGAACAGCAGCCATGACAGAGATTGCCAAAAGTGACTGGGGAGGTTGGTGGGAATGCTGGCTGACCTATTAAAGTGGCATCCCGCATAATGATGCTGCTTAGTGGTTGAGCAGTGGCTATGCTCCAGGAGCATGTACAGGCTGGATTGGAATGTGAAACCTACTAAAGATTGCTGTGTGCTCTCCTTTACATCACAGAAGCCGCTCAGGTCGGCTTGGTTGCAGTTATATCAGAGACATCTGTTCATGTTGGAAAACAAGTTTGGCCCTTCAGGTCAACAATTGCACACATTTGTGCATCTCCAGTTGTCTCAAACTGGAGCAACTTCTGACTGATGGCTGTACAAGGTCAAGACAAGCTGCTGACTGTGCCTGTCTATGCCTGCTAAATACAAAGTTACAAATCACACAACACCAGGGTATAGTCCAACAGGTTTATTTGGAAGCACTAGCTTTCAGAGCGCTGCTTCTTCATCAGGTGGTTATGGAGCAGGACCAGAAGACACAGAATTTATAGCAAAAGGGTTACAGTGACATGGAGCTGTAATGATATATTAAACAACTCATCCTAAAAGATGCAAGACTTCATCTAAGTTCGTTTAGTATATCATTACAACTCCATGACACTGTAACCCTTTTGCTATAAATTCTGTGTCTTCTGGTCCTGCTCCACAACCACCTGATGAAGGAGCGTCACTCCAAAAGCTAGTGCTTCCAAATAAACCTGTTGGACTATACCTTGGTGTTGAGTGATTTTTAACTTTGTCCACCCCAGTCCAACACCAGCACCTTCAAATCATGCTAAATACAACAGCAACTTGACTCGTGCCATTTCCCAGCCCTTCCCCAAAGCCTGGCAATACTCTTATCTTCACGGGATCTCAGAACTATTAGTGCAGGAGGAGGCCTTTCAGCCCATCGTGCCTGCACTGGCTCTGTTACTTACAGCCGATTTCCTGCCCTTTCCCTACATCCCTAGACCCTGTTTCTATCCAAATAACCATCCAATGCCTCCATTGAATTGAAGCTGCCTCTGACCACATTTCCAGGCAGTGTGGTCTAGAGTCAGAGTATACGAATTGGGATGTCATGTTGAGGTTGTACATGACATTGGGGTGAGGCTTGCATGAATAAATTGGACGGAAGGGTTTGTTTCCGTGCTGTGACTCTATAACTTTTCTGGAATACTGTGTTCAGTTTTGATCGTTCTGCTATAGCAAGGATTATTATTATTAAACTGGAGAAGATTCAGAATAGATTTACCAGAATATTGCCTAGAATGGTGGGTTTGAATTATAAAAATAGGTTGGGCGGTATGTTTTTTACACGAATGTAGCAGGCTGAGGGGTGACCTTACAGATGTTTATAAAATCAAGAGGGGCATTGATAAGGTGCATAGCAAGGGTCTGTTCCCCTGGGTTGGGGGAGTTCAAAACTAGGGGCATATTTTTAACGTGAGAAGATAAAAATTTAAAAAGGATATGAGGGGCAACTTTATTACACAGTGAGTGGTTAGTGTGCGGATTAAACTTCCTGAGGATGTGGTGGATGTGGGCACAATTACAATATTTAAAAGACACGAAGATAAGTTCATGAATAAGAAGGGTTTAAGACCATAAAACATAGGAATGGAAGTAAGGCCATTCGGCCTATCGATTCCACTCCGCCATTCAATCATAGCTGATGGGCATTTCAATGCCACTTACCCACACTCTCCCCTGTAGCCCTTAAGTCCTCGCGAGATCAAGAATTTATCAGTCTCTGCCTTAAAGACGTTTAACGTCCTGGTCTCCACTGTGCTCCATGGCAAGGAATTCCACAGGCCCACCACTCTCTGGCTGAAGAAATGTCTCCTCATTTCCGTTCTAAATTGACTCCCTTTAATTAGAAGGCTGTGCTCACATGTCCTAGTCTTCCTGCCTGACAGAAACAATTTCCCAGCATCCACCCTTTCTAAGCCATTCTTTATCTTGGAAGTTTCTATTCGAACTCTCCTCAACCTTCTGAACTCTAATGAATACAATCCCAGGATCCTCAGCCGATCATCATATGTTAGGCCTACCATTCCAGGATCATCCGTGTGAATCTCCACTGGACACGTTCCAGTGCCAGTATGTCCTTCCTGAGGTGTGGGGCCCAAAATTGGGTACAGTACTCCAAATGGGGCCTAACCAGAGCTTTATAAAGTCTCAGTAACACATTGCTGCTTTTATATTCCAACCCTCTTGAGGTAAATGACAACATTACATTTGCTTTCTTAACTACTGACTCAATCTACAAGTTAACCTTTAGAGAATCCTGGACTAGCACTCCCAGATCCCTTTGTACTTTGGCTTTATGAATTTTCTCACCGTTTAGAAAATAGTCCATACCTTTACTCTTTTTTCCAAAATGCAAGACCTCACATTTGCTCACGTTGAATTTCATCAGCCATTTCTTGGACCACTCCCCTAAACTGTCTAAATCTTTCTGCAGCCTCCCCACCTCCTCAGTACCACCTGCCTGTCCACCTAACTTTGTATCATCGGCAAACTTCACCAGACTTCTCTCAGTCCCTTCATCTCGATCATTAATATATAAAGTGAACAGCTGCAGCCCCAAACTGAACCCTACAGGACACCACTTGTCACTGGCTGCCATACCGAAAAAGAACCTTTTATCCCAACTCTCTGCCTTCTGTCAGACAGCCAACCCTCAATCCATGCCAATAGCTCACCGTCAGCCCTCACCTTACTCAGCAGCCTCCTGTGAGGCACCTTATCAAAGGCCTTTTGGAAGTATAGATAGATAACATCCACTGGGTTTCCCTGGTCTAACCTACTTGTTACCTCTTCAAAAAATTCTAACAGGTTTCTCCCCTTACTAAATCCATGCTGACTTCTTCTAATCCGACCCTGCACTTCCAAGAATTTAAAAATCGTATCCTTAATGATGGATTCTAGAATTTTACTTACAACTGAGGATAGGCTAATCGGCCTATAATTTTCCATCTTTTGTCTTGATCATACAGAAAACCAGGCCAGAGGCTGGGACATGGTCAGTCAGGGCAAAAATGCCAGGGTCTTCTCATAAAGAGCAAGAACCAAATGCCAGGCAGCTGTCTGCTCACCATGGCATGTTCTGCTGTGTTTTGGGCTGTTTTCTCCTTGATGTAGAGACAGGGATGTGGTCAGCGATATGAAAGTGGCTTGCACAGCTCTGAGTGTTGATGAAGGTGGAGCAACTGTGGTGAAGTTTCCCAAGTGAGTGAGTGAGTGGTCAATGCTGAAGGCATGCAGGGTTAGTGTTGTCAGGGCTGGGATGGGTAAGAGTGAGTGAGGGAAGATAGAGTAGGCAATAATGTGAGTGGTGGAGCATGAGCCTTGGTGGGAGATGGATGGGACGTAGAGAGAGGGTGAGGTATCGGAGAGAAGATGGCGGCAGTTTTGCGAGCGGAGTGGAGAAGGACATTGACAGCACTGGGCATTTCCCCCAGAGCGGCTGAGACTGCCCGGAGCTGGGTGGTAACCTCGGACCAGCCTGGGCATTGTCTGGTGTCACGGCCTCCACTGCCCGTCCTGGGGGAAGACGACATGGTGTGTCTGCACCAGCCAATCCAGAAGGAGCTCCAGGGCACTGCCCACACCGTGGGGCACTGATCACCCCCGTCTGCCATGTCGGGGGGTAAATGTCAGGGACCATGCCCAGGATTGGCGGTGCTTGTCTGGGTGCACAATATATCCTTTTCAAGAAGGTGCCAGTGCCTGGGGTGGATATCCCAGGATAGTTTAGCAGTGACAAGTTCTTCCAGGAACTGTGAGTACTGGGATTGGGCTAAAATGAGACCAGGGTGTTGGCATTGGGTTGGGTAGATAGACCATAGGACAGGTTTGTGATGATATGGCAAGATATTTCACTAGGCCTCACAGAGGGAAATCCTCCATCAAACATGACAAAACTGGCAATTAGCCAAAATATGACAAGATTTCAGTTCTGCCTCAGTTTAAACATTTTTCAAACTGCCCTGCCACATCAAGCATTTATTTTCATATAGCCCTGGCCTTCTCTAGTCCCACACTATTTCAGGGTCGCATGCCATTTTATATTGCATCTACTCATTTTCCCCACCACAAATGTGTCCCCTTCCATTTCACTGCATTCACTTCCACACATGTACCTCATCCACAACCTCTGTGTATCATTCTCAAATATTTCACTGTCCCGCCAACAGTTCGCAATCCTTTCAAGTTTTCTGTCATCCGCAAATTTTGAAATTGGGCCTTGGTTAGGTCATTGCTATGATTATGAAACAGGAATAACAAACCAAACTGCATCCGGCCTCGTGGTCACTGGATTTGCAACACAGTGAAATTAGAACTCACAATGACCTCCAAACTGCCTGATTGTTCCTCACCAGACTTTACAAATAACACATTTCATACACCAAGTTTCTAACCTAAACAAAAGTTAACACGTCATCATGACTAATGTAACTTTAGCAGAACAAAGCTAATCAACAAGGTAATCTAATTAATATCTTTGATTTAGACCCAATCCTCTTTAAAAATGATTTCCCTTCTCACACAGAGACGGACAACAGTTAAGAAATAAATTGAAAAGAAAAATTAGTTTGATTTGATTTGATTATTGTCATATTTAAGAGACATGGGGAAAAATATCATTTTAAAGGCTAGCCACACAAATCATACCTTTCATAAGTATGTCAGGATAATAGAACAAGAATGCAGAATATCATGTTGCAGCTACAGAGAAGGTGCAGAGAAAGATCAACTCTAATATATGACAGGTCCGTTCGTAAGTCTGATAACAGCAAGGGAAAAGTTGTCCTTGAATCTGTTGGTACGTGTTTTCAAACATTCAGCCCGATGGAAGAGGGTGGAAGAGAGTATAACCCGTGGGGGAGGGGTCTTTGATGATGTTGCTGCTTTCCCAAGGTCGGGGGAAGTGTAGGTGGAGCCAATGGGTAGGATGGTTGGGTTTCGTGGTGGACTGGGCTGTGTTCAGATTTCTCTGTAGCTTCTTGCGATCCTGGGCAGAGCAGTTTCTATACCACACTGTGACACATCAGAATGCTTTCTATGGTGCGCCTATGGAAACTGGTAAGAGTCATTGTAGACATGTTAAGTCTCCTTTGCCTTCTGAGGAAATAGAGGTAGCGGTGTACAGGCTTTTTTGACTGTCGGACCAGGATGGATTGTTGGTTCACAGATATTTATTCGCAGGAACTTGAAGCTCTTGACCACCTCCACCTCAGCACCATTGACGCAAACAGGAGCACGTCCTCCACTCCACTTTCTGAAGTCAATGACTAGCCCTTTTATTTGCTGACCTTGAGGGAGAGATTGCTGTCTTTACACTATTCCAGTTATCTATCTATCTCCTTCCTACACCTGTCTTGTCATCGTTTGAGATCCAACCCACGATGGTGGTGTCATCAGTAAATTTGTAAATGGAGTTAGAGTCACACAGTCATGAATGCAGCAGGAATGTAGTAGGGGGCTGAGTACATCCCTTGAAATAAATTTTAAAAGTTAAGAAATAAGTAATTAAAAAGTTGTAATTGGCCAGTTCAGACAAACAGTTTTAAATGGTCGATGCTAAACTGTCATGCAATCCTCAGGTGATGAGTTACTCACAGGCCCAGCTATATAACTCATTTTAAAGTCAGCAGTGAATGCAATCAGATTCAGTAGACTCCCAGAATTATTGCCTGATTTCTTACAGACTGAGATTCTTCTATCAGAACATTCAACAATTATTCAACTGAACTGAGAGCTAGACAGAATATGAACCAACACTCAGTCTCCAAGTTTCCAAAATCACTTGTCAAAATCAGTTTGCCAGGACCATCACCAATCTCATTACCTTCCAAGATCTTCCCCCACAGCCTCCAACCTGACAGCCCCCCGACGCCGGATAGCCCGCTTCTACCTCCTTCCCAAAATCCACAAACTAGACTGCCCCAGTAGACCCCTCGTATGAGTCTGTTCCTGCCCCACTGTGCTCGTTTCCTCCATCTTTTCTCCACATGTCCAGACCCTGCCCTCCTACATCTGCAATTCCTCTGATGACCTCTACCATATTTACAACTTCCAGCTTCCCAGCCCTAATTGCCTCCTGTTCACCATGAATGTCCAACCCTCTCTCTATACCTCCATTCTCTACCAGGATGACCTGAGAACTCTCGGCTTCTTTCTCGATCAGAGGCCTGAACAATCCCCATCCACCACCACTCTCCTCCACTTGGCTTAACTTGTGAACAGTGAACTTCTCTCACTGAACAATTTCTCCTTTAATTCAACTCACTTCTGCCAAGTCAAAGGAGTGGCTATGGGCACCTGCATGCCTCTTTATGGGGTATGTGGAACAATCCTTGTTCCAGTCCTACCCTGGCCCCCTCCTACAACTCTTTTTCTCAGTAAATTGACGACCACTTTGGTGCCACTGCTTGTTCCAGCCAGGACCTTGAAAAATTTGTTTATTTTGCCTCTAATTTCCACCCCTCTATAACTTCCACATTGTCCACTTCCAACACTTTCCTTCCTTTCCTTGATCTCTGCCTCTATTTCCCCCCAGAATAAACTGTCCATTACCATCCACGACAAAGCCACTGACTCCCATAGCTGCCTTCACTATAGCTCTTCACACGCCACATTCCACAGGGATTCCAGCCCCTGCTCCCGGTTTGCCTGCATCATATCTGTTTGGATGAAGCCACCTTCCAAAACAGTGCTGCTGACATGGCTTGCTTATTCCGTAACCATGGTTTCCCACCCACTGTGGCTCACAGGGCCCTAAACCACGTCTGAACTGTCATCCATGCCTCCATCCTCGTCCCTTCCCATCACCCACAACGGCACGATCGCGGCCCTCTTGTCATCACTTTTCACCCCACCAGCCCCCGGGTTCAAAGGATCATCCCCCACCGTGTCAGACAATTCCAGCAGAACACCACCACCAAACACATCTTCCCCTCACTCCCCTGTCTGCATTTCACATGGATCGTTCACTCTAGTCCATTCCACAAGCACCAACACCACTCCCCTCCCCATGGCACCTTCCCATGTAACTTCCCGTACCCGTTCACCTCCTCCCTGCTCACCAACCAAGTCTCTAAACAGTCCTTCCAACTGAAGCACTATTTCCCCTGTACCTCCTCCAATCTTGTGGATTGTATTTGCTACACCCAGCGTGTCCTGCTCTACATTGGAGAAACCAAACGCAGACTGGGTGACCATTTTGCAGAACACCTCGGGCCTCTCCATTGCCAGTCATTTAAACACAGCGTACTGACTGCATGTCAATAGACAATAGACAATAGATGCAGGAGTAGGCCATTCTGCCCTTCGAGCCTGCACCACCATTCAATATGATCATGGCTGATCATTCCTAATCAGTATCCTGTTCCAGCCTTATCTCCATACCCCTTGACTCCACTATCTTTAAGAGCTCTATCCAATTCTTTCTTAAATGAATCCAGAGACTGGGCCTCCACTGCCCTCTGGGGCAGAGCATTCCACACAGCCACCACTCTCTGGGTGAAGTAGTTTTTCCTCATCTCTGTCCTAAATGGTCTACCCCGTATTTTTAAGTTGTGTCCTCTGGTTCGGCATTCCCCCATCAACGGAAATATGTTCCCTCCTGCCAGAGTGTCCAGTCCTTTCATAATCCTATACGTTTCAATCAGATCCCCTCTCAGTCTTCTAAACTCAAGGGTATACAAGCCCAGTCGCTTCAGTCTTTCCGTGTAAGGCAATCCTGCCATTCCAGGAATTGACCTCGTGAACCTACGCTGCACTCCCTCAATAGCCAGAATGTCTTTCCTCAAATTTGGAGACCAGAACTGTACACAGTACTCCAGGTGTGGTCTCACCAGGGCCCTGTACAGCTGCAGAAGCACCTCTTTGCTTCTATACTCAATCCCTCTTGTTATGAAGGCCAGCATGCTGTTAGCCTTCTTCACGATCTGCTGTACCTGCATGCTTGCCTTCATTGACTGGTGGACAAGAACACCCAGATCTCTCTGAACAGCCCCTTTACCTAATTTGATACCATTGAGGTAGTAATCTGCCTTCCTGTTCTTGCCACCAAAGTGGATAACCATACATTTATCCACATTAAACTGCATCTGCCATGCATCTGCCCACTCACCTAACTTGTCCAGGTCACCCTGTAATCCCCTAACATCCTCATCACATTTCACCCTACCACCTAGCTTTGTGTCATCAGCAAATTTGCTAATGTTATTGCTGATACCATCTTCTATATCATTTACATATATTGTAAAAAGCTGCGGTCCCAGCACGGATCCCTGCGGTACCCCACTGGTCACTGCCTGCCATTTCGAAATGGAGCCGTTAATCACTACCCTTTGTTTCCTATTAGCCAACCAATTCTCTATCCAATCTAGTACTTTGCCCCCAATCCCGTGCGCCCTAATTTTACTCACTAACCTCTTGTGTGGGACTTTATCAAAAGCTTTCTGAAAGTCCAGGTACACTACATCCACTGGATCTCCCTTGTCCATCTTCCGAGTTACATCCTCAAAAAATTCAAGAAGATTAGTCAAGCATGATTTCCCCTTCATAAATCCATGCTGACTCTGTCCTATCCTGTTACTATTATCCAGATGTGCCGTAATTTCATCCTTTATAATAGACTCCAGCATCTTTCCCACCACTGAGGTCAGACTAACTGGTCTATAATTTCCTGCTTTCTCCCGCCCACCCTTCTTAAAAAGTGGCACAACATTAGCCGCCCTCCAATCCTCAGGAACCGACCCCGATTCTATTGAACTCTGGAAAATAATCACCAGCGCATCCACGATTTCCCGAGCCACCTCCTTCAGTACCCTGGGATGCAGGCCATCAGGTCCCGGAGACTTATCAACCTTCAGACCTAACAGTCTCTCCAACACCAAATCCTGGCAAATAGAAATTCCCTTAAGTTCAGGTCCTTCAGCCACTGTTACCTCAGGGAGATTGCTTGTGTCTTCCCCAGTGAACACAGATCTGAAGTACCCATTTAATTCCTCTGCCATTTCTTCGTTCCCAGTAATATATTCCCCTGCTTCTGTCTTCAAGGGCCCAATTTTTGTCCTAACCATTTTTTTGCCTTGGACATACCTAAAAAAGCTTTTACTATCCTCCTTTATATTCTTGGCCAGGTTACCTTCGTACCTCATTTTTTCTCTGCGTATTTCCTTCTTACTAATCCTCTGTTGTTCTTTAAAAGCTTCCCAGTCCTCCGTTTTCCCGCTTATCTTCGCTAAGTTATACTTTTTCTCTTTTAACCTTATATGTTTCTTTACTTCCCTCGTCAGCCACGGCCGCCCATGTCTCCTCCTGGGATCTTTCTTCCTTTTAGGAATGAACTGATCCTGCATCTTCTGCATTATACACAGAAATATCCGCCATTGTTCCTCCACGGTCTTCCCTGTTAAGGTATTGAACCATTGAACTTTGGCCAGTTGCTCCCTTATAGCTCCATATTTCCCTTTATTCAACTGAAATATTGTCACTTCAGATTGTACCCACTCCCTCTCAAATTGCAGATTGAAGCTTATTGTATTATGGTCACTACTTCCCAATGGCTCCTTCACTTCGAGGTCACTGACCAATTCTGGTTCGTTACACAATACCAGATCCAGAATCGCCTTCTCCCTGGTCGGCTCCAGCACCAGCTGCTCTAAAAATCCATCTCTGAGGCACTCCACAAAGTCTCTTTCTTGAGGCCCGATACCATCCTGATTCTCCCAGTCTACCTGCATGTTAAAATCCCCCATAACAACTGTAGTAACATCTTTGCGACAAGCCAATTTCAGCTCCTGATTCAACTTACCTCCAACATCCAGACTACTGTTTGGGGGCCTGTAGATGACTCCCATGAGGGTCTTTTTACCCTTAGTGTTTCGAAGCTCTATCCACACTGACTCTACATCCCCTGACTCTAGGTCCGCCCGCGCAAGGGACTGAATATCCTCCCTTACCAACAAGGCCACCCCACCCCCTCTGCCCGTCAGTCTATCCTTACGATAACACGTGTAGCCTTGAATATTCATTTCCCAGGCCCTGTCCCCATGAAGCCACGTCTCAGTTATCCCCACAATATCGTATCTGCCAATTTCCAAAAGAGCCTCAAGCTCATCCACCTTGTGTCTAATGCTTCGTGCATTCATATATAGAATTTTTAATTTGTTACTGCTCTCACCCTTCCCCTCAACCCTTATTTCACTCAACTTTACAGCATGATGCCTTTTCCAGTTTCCTGCCTCCTTGACACATGTCCATGTGTCTGTCCTCGGCATGCTGCAGTGCTCCAGTAAATCCCAGCACAAACTGGAGGAACAACATCTTATCTTCAGGCTGGGCACTTTACACCCTTCTGGACTTAATACTGAGGTTAACACCTTCACATTGTGAACCAACTCCCATTCCTTCCCTTTCTTTTCACTTTACTCGTTACATTCCTTGTCACAGTGTCCTGCGTTTCCTTTCCCCACCGTCTGCTCTTTCCAGTCTGGCAGTTAGATACACCATTGTTCTGCCCTTTCCACATTCCGATCACTTAATCTGCACTCTCAACATCTTTTCTCCATCAGCAGTCTGCACCCCACCACTGCCAAGCCCCCTCCCCAAATAATAGCATAAATGCTGCCCCCTCCACACTTCACTTCAGCTCTGATGAAGAGTCATCTAGATTTGAATTGTTAGCTTGCATTCTTTTCATAAGTGCTGCCTAATCCGCTGTGATCACCAGCATTGGTTGTTTTCAGAATCAGTTTCTCCCTGGTTTTCTCTATTTAAATATATTTTCTCGGTGATTGGTTGGTTAGCACTGGTCCTCCCTTGATTGATTAACCCAATATCGAATCAGCTTCCAGCCCTGGGCATGGCTAAACATGGTATGGAGTACTGGATTAGTGGTGCTGGAAGAGCACAGCAGTTCAGGCAGCATCCAACGAGCAGCGAAATCAACGTTTCGGGCAAAAGCCCTTCATCAGGAATAAAGGCAGTGAGCCTGAAGCGTGGAGAGATAAGCTAGAGGAGGGTGGGGGTGGGGAGAAAGTAGCATAGAGTACAATGGGTGAGTGGGGGAGGGGATAAAGGTGATAGGTCAAGGAGGAGAGGGTGGAGTGGATAGGTGGAAAAGAAGATAGGCAGGTCGGACAAGTCAAGGAGACAGTAACTGAGCTGGAAGTTTGAAACTAGGATGAGGTGGGGGAAGGGGAAATGAGGAAGCTGTTGAAGTCCACCTTGATGCCCTGGGGTTGAAGTGTTCTGAGGCGGAAGATGAGGCGTTCTTCCTCCAGGCGTCTGGTGGTGAGGGAGCGGCGGTGAAGGAGGCCCAGGACCTCCATGTCCTCAGCAGAGTGGGAGGGGGAGTTGAAATGTTGGGCCACGGGGCAGTTTGGTTGATTGGTGCGGGTGTCTCTGAGATGCACCTCCGCCCTCAGACCCCACCCCTCCAACCGTAACAAGGACAGAACGCCCCTGGTGCTCACCTTCCACCCTACAAACCTTCGCATCAACCAAATCATCCACCGACATTTCCGCCACCTCCAAAAAGACCCCACCACCAGGGATATATTTCCCTCCCCACCCCTTTCCGCCTTCCGCAAAGACCGTTCCCTCAGTGGCTACCTGGTCAGGTCCACACCCCCCTACGACCCACTCTCCCATTCTGGCACTTTCCCCTGCCACTGCAGGAACTATAAAACCTGTGCCCACACCTCCTCCCTCACCTCTATCCAAGGCCCTAAAGGAGCCTTCCACATCCATCAAAGTTTTACCTGCACATCCACCAATATCATTTATTGTATCCGTTGCTCCCGATGTGGTCTCCTCTACATTGGGGAGACTGGGCACCTCCTAGCAGAGCACTTTAGGGAACATCTCAGAGACACCCGCACCAATCAACCAAACCGCCCCGTGGCCCAACATTTCAACTCCCCCTCCCACTCTGCCGAGGACATGGAGGTCCTGGGCCTCCTTCACCGCCGCTCCCTCACTACCAGACGCCTGGAGGAAGAACGCCTCATCTTCCGCCTCGGAACACTTCAACCCCAGGGCATCAATGTGGACTTCAACAGCTTCCTCATTTCCCCTTCCCCCACCTCATCCTAGTTTCAAACTTCCAGCTCAGTTACTGTCTCCTTGACTTGTCCGACCTGCCTATCTTCTTTTCCACCTATCCACTCCACCCTCTCCTCCTTGACCTATCACCTTCATCTCCTCCCCCACTCACCCATTGTACTCTATGCTACTCTCTCCCCACCCCCACCCTCCTCTAGCTTATCTCTCCATGCTTCAGGCTCACTGCCTTTATTCCTGATGAAGGGCTTTTGCCCGAAACGTTGATTTCGCTGCTCCTTGGATGCTGCCTGAACTGCTGTGCTCTTCCAGCACCACTAATCCAGTATTTGATTTTCAGCATCTGCAGTCATTGTTTTTACCATGGTATGGAGTAGCCTATCGTGTTTCTCAAACCAATAATTAAATTGCACTATCCCTCAGGCCAAATCACAACACCGAACATCTGCATCTATTCTCCTCCCTTTTCAAAACAGACTGCTGTTCAAAGTTTAACTAACTTTAACCTCACTCACAGTTCAACCAAAAAAATGAGAAAAATAAAAGAAAAGGAAAAGGAACGATGGTTTCTACAATATAGACCAGGAAAAGCACCGGGCCTAGTTTCCTCTGGAATTTCATTAGTTACCGCCCTTTCTACTCCTGGGCATATACTATGTGTTTTTTTAATACTTTCCTGGGAATCTGGATGGTGCTGGCAGATCAACATTGTTTGTTCATCTCTCATTGCGCTGGTAAGCTATCTTACTAAACCACTGCAGCCGATGTGGTCTAGGGACACCCACAGTGCTTTTAGGGAGGCTGTTCCAGGATTCCAATCCAGTCACAAAGAGGAATGGAAATGTCATTCCAAACCCTGATTATATGTCCTTCTGATTAGTAGAGATTGCACAGTTGGAAAGGTCATGTGGAGGGAGCCATAGTGACGTTGCTGCAGTTACACACTGCTGCCACTGACCATTAGGGGTGGAGACAGTGAGTGTCTAAGTTGGTGGCTCGGCTGATGGTCAAGCAGACTGCTTTATCTTCGATAATGTCGAACGTCTCAAATATTCCTTGGAGTTGCACCGATCCAGACAAGTGGGGAGTATTCCATCACAGTCCTGACTTGTACCTTTTGATGGTAGGCAGGCTCTATTCCTAGGCTCTGGCCTGCTCTTGTAGCTACTGTGTTTATGTGGTGAGTCCAGTTGAGTCTCTGGTCAATGGTAACTCCAAGGATCTTGGTAGTGGGGGATTGTTAACAGATAACACTGTTGAATGTCAAGAAGTGGTGATTAGATTGTCTTTTGGTGGATATCGTCATAGCCTGGCAGGAATGTTACTTGCCACTTGTCAGCCCAAGCCTGGACATTGTCCAGATCTTGTTGTATTAGAACATAAACTGCTTCAGTATCTGATGAGTCACAAATGGTGTTGAACATTGTGCAATCATTGGCAAACATCCCCACTTCTGCTCTTATGATGGAGGGAAGGCCATCACTGAAGATGGTTGGGCCTAGGACACTACCCTGAGGAACTCCTGCAGGGATGTCTTGGAGCTGAGATGACTGATCTCTAACAACCATGACCATCTTCCAATGTGCCAGGTATGACTCCAACCATTGGAGAGTTTGCCTCCTGATACCCATTGATTCCAATTTTGCTAGGGCTCCCTGATACCACATTTAGTCAAATGCAGCCTTGATGTCAAGGGCTGTCACTCTCACCCCACCCTCTGGAATCTAGCTCTTTTGTCCATGTTTGAACCAAGGCTGAAATGAGGTCAGGAGCTGAGTGACCCTGGGATAACCCAAACTGGGTGTCACTAAGCAGGTTATTGCTGAGCAAGTGCTGCTTGATAGCATAATTAACAAAACTGACTGAGTAGGAGTGGTGAGAATCGGTTAGATTGGATTTGTCTCGCTTTTCGTGGATAGGACATACCTGGGCAGGACTAGTTCTGGAGCACACGTCTGATTGTGGGCACTTTAGGGGTGCCATAGCCTTTGCTGTATTTCTTGGCTTCAACGTGTTCATATCGGATACAGTGGATCGAATTGGCTGAAGACTGGCATTTGTGATACAGGAGACTATATGCAGAGGACAAGATGGATCAGCCCTTCAACACTTCTAACTAAATGGGAGGTCATGTTGCGGCTGTACAGGACCTTGGTTAGGCCACTGTTGGAATATTGCGTGCAATTCTGCTCTTCTTATCGGAAAGATGTTGTGAAACTTGAAAGGGTTCAGAAAAGATTTACAAGGATGTTGCCAGGGTTGGAGGATTTGAGCTACAGGGAGAGGCTGAACAGGCTGGGGCTGTTTTCCCTGGAGCGTCGGAGGCTGAGGGGTGACCTTATAGAGGTTTATAAAATTATGAGGGGCATGGATAGGGTAAATAGGCAAAGTCTTTCCCCTGGAGTCGGGGAGTCCAGAACTAGAGGCATAGGTTTAGGGTGAGAGGGGAAAGATATAAAAGAGACTTAAGGGGCAACTTTTTCACACAGAGGGTGGTACGTGTGTGGAATGAGCTGCCAGAGGATGTGGTGGAGGTTGGTACAATTGCAACATTTAAGAGGCATTTGGATGGGTATATGAATAGGAAGGGTTTGGAGGGATATGGGCCGGGTGCTGGCAGGTGGGACTAGATTGGGTTGGGATATCTGGTCGGAATGGACGGGTTGGACCGAAAGGTCTGTTTCCATGCTGTACATCTCTATGACTCTATGGCTGTAAAGATAGCTGCAAATGCTTTAGGCTTGTCTGTTGTGCGGTTCCCCCATCATTGAAAGTGGGGTAATTTGTGAAGCCTTCTCCTCTGCTTTGCTGTTTGATTGTCCATTGTCCGTGGAGGTAGTCATGGGGGGCTTTAGATGATTATTTGGATAGAAATGCTGTGCAGGGATATCAGGAAAAGGCAGGAGATTGGCACTAGGTAATAGAATCAATGCAAGGACAATGGGCCGAATGGCCTTTTTCTGTGCTGTCACAACTCAGCGATTGTGGGTTGATTCACGACTGGATGCATCAGTGTGACAGAGTGTAGATTTGAACCGTTAGTTGTGTGACCACTGAGTCCCAACTGTCACATGTGTTTCTGCAGTTCCTTTGACACTATGTCCACATTGGAACATGGTGGGAAGATCGTCAACAACCACAAACACAACATCAGGATAGCAACCTTCAAAGCTCCAAAACCGATGTTAACACAAACAGTAAACATCTAAACATCTATGTTCTGACAGTCAAAGTACTTCTAAAAATGTTATCTTACTTACTAGGGCCGACCGGGACACAGATTCTGTCAATTGAGTGTTTGGAAATGGCTCAAACTAAAGATAACGTAATAATTTTGTATCTCCAGGAATCGTGTTGCATAAAGTGAACAGGTGCTCCTGGTAACATGAAAATATCCCAAATGATAGAAACAGATTATTTCAGCAGTGTCATGTACTAAGCCAGGATGGACTAACTGAGCCTGAGGACATGGCTTCTCTTTGGTGGACAGCAAAGAATTAGATAAGATTGAGAAGGTTAAAAGAAAATTGGACATAGTCCAGGCAGGCACTGAGACTGACTGCACGAAGCATGTTCACTCCCCTCCCTTTCCACTAAACTGCAAAATGGAGCAAAACCTAGGATGAGATCTCAGAGCCAGCCCCAGGATAGTCTTCAAAGCACTGCAACCCACAGTCTGCGGTCTGCCCTTTAACATCGGAAAGGATCTAATGCCCTATTTCTGTCATCTTTCCCATAGTGTAATTCCCAATCAGTGTCTCTTACCCTCTTAGGGGTAAACAAAACCTTAGGACATTCAGGCCTCCGGATTGAGTTAGCTTCACATCTCTGACCCTCAAAGGATCAATGGCATTCTCTAGAGGTAGTTTGCCCAATCTCCTCCTCTGATTAATAAGTGTATTAGAAGTCAATGTGCGGCGATGAGTGAGTTTCATTTTGTCTGGTCCATCATGGCCTGGAATTAACTCACACCACCAGCTGCTTTTCACCTCAACGATTCGGCAACCAAGTCACTCAGTGTATTTTCTCGGGGAATTGAGCAGGAGAGAGATGGAAGTGTGAAAACTTTCAGCTTCCTCTCCTCTCCTTTCCAGGAGGGAGGGAGGTGAAAGTCTAGGGAAAGTTGCAGACCACTCCAGTACAAGAGAATGCAAATATTAGCAGCATGGCGGGTTCCACAGAATTAAGATGCTTCACTTTTAAAGAAAAGGTCTTGATCTTGCAAAAAAGTGAAAGAGATCGATCAGGAAGAATCCAAGAGACGCTTCCAAAAAGGCTTTGGGAAAGACTTACAACTAAGACTTGCAGAGTTACATTGTACGTTGCTCAAAAACTGCATGAATCCATGTGAGACTCTGTTAACTCACTTTTTAGATTAGAATCAGTCTAACCATTATGGCACTGACAGGGAACACAGGGGGCTTACACCTTCAACATATTATCTGGCTGACACCAATTGTTACAGTAAACCTGAGAATGTAACTTTTAAAAAGAGTTTTGTGATTTACGTATGAAAGAAGTGAAACTATCATGGTCATTCTAACAGATGAGAGACTTAACAAACAATCAAGGTATCTTTCAATGTATAATTTCAGTTCCATCACACTGTAAACTTTCACTATAAATTCTGTGTCTTACAATTGTGTCCTTCACAACCACCTGATGAAGGAGCAGTGCTCCGAAAGCTAGTGCTTCCAATTAAACCTGTTGAACTATAACCTGGTGTTGTGTGATTTTTAACTTTGTACACCCCAGTCCAACACCGGCCTCTCCAAATCATGACTTATGACTAGATATAGAATTAGAACATAGAACATAGAACAGGCCCTTCGGCCCACGATGTTGTGCCGAACATTTGTCCTAGCTTAAGCACCTATCCATGTACCTATCCAATTGCCGCTTAAAGGTCACCAATGATTCTGACTCTGCCACTCCCACAGGCAGCGCATTCCATGCCCCCACCACTCTCTGGGTAAAGAACCTACCCCTGACATCCCCCCTATACCTTCCACCCTTCACCTTAAATTTATGTCCCCTTGTGACACTCTGTTGTACCCGGGGAAACAGTCTCTGACTGTCTACTCTATCTATTCCCCTGATCATCTTATAAACCTCTATCAAGTCACCCCTCATCCTTTGCTGTTCCAATGAGAAAAGGCCTAGCACTCTCAACCTATCATCGTACGACCTATTCTCCATTCCAGGCAACATCCTGGTAAATCTCCTCTGTACCCTCTCCAAAGCTTCCACATCTTTCCTAAAGTGAGGCGACCAGAACTGCACACAGTACTCCAAATGTGGCCTAACCAAGGTCCTGTACAGCTGCAACATCACCTCACGACACCTTACTTTGTGAGAAGACGCTAAACCTGAATGTCTTTTAAAACACAGGAAGGTACGATACCCGTGACTGAAGTAATTCCAAATCCAACTAGAGGAGATGACTAGGATGAGAGTCATGTGTTCTCTCAGAAAGTCTGCAGTGTATTTCTCTGGAATGCTTCTATTTCCTGACATAATGGCCCTCTTCTGAGTTGTGCAACTTAATAAGATTGCAGCAAAAGCAATAAAGCTAACGACTTTGGTGGATGAAAGTTTGTGAAGATTGTCCAGTTGTACCATAGTTACAAGGCACAGTTTTTGGCAAGTTCCTTTGGGCAAGAAGTCAAATATGCATTACTCCACTCAGGCAATTATTTAAGTTCGAGTTAGCTCGTATCATGTCACCACAAGAAACTTCCAAAAGGACTCTGTCAAACATCAACAGGGCCTTTAAGGAGTAAGATGCCACAATTTTATCACTGGTGAGTCTGTCAAAAAATGTGAGCTGAGGGTTACAGCAGTTTTAAATCTGCTTAAAGCAAGAAGAAGGCCTGACACTTAATGAAAACGTAGAATTCTCAGAAAACTCTATGTGTTTCCCAGAGCACTTTATTAGGAGCTGGGGTACATTAGCAAATCCACAAAAAATAAGATCTAATCATGAGTTCCCGCTTCCCAATTCCCATTTCAGTCCTAAATCATCAATGATTTCTTGGAATGATAAATCAGCTGACAAGCTTTTTGTCCAGTTTAGTCACTTACCGACCCCTTAAGACAGCTAGAATATAGAACAGTACAGCACAGAGACGGGCCCTTCAGCCCACAATGTTGTGCCAAACAGGATGCCAAAATAAACTAATCCCTTCTGCCTGCTCTTGGTCTGTAACCCTCCGTTCCTTACATATTCATGTGCTTATCCAAAAGTCCCCCAATAAATGCCCCTATTGCATCTGCCTGCACCACCACCCCTTGGCAATGCATTCCAGATACTGTCTACTTTCTACTGGAAAACATCTCCTTTGAACTTGCCCCCTCTCACCTTAAATAGCACGAAGGGTGGCTCAGTGGTTATGCATGCTGCCTCACAGTACCAGAGACCCAGGTTCGATTCCAGCCTCAGGTGACCATCTGTGTGAAGTTTACACATTCTCCCCATGTCTGCATGGGCTTCCTCCCACAATCCAAAGATGTGCAGGTCCTTTGAATTGCCCATAGTGTTAGTCAGGGGTAAATATAGGGTTGGGGAAATGGGTCTGGGTGGGTTACTCTTCAGGGGGTCAGTGTGTATTTGTTGGGCCAAAGGGCCTGTTTCCATACTGTAGAGATTGTAATCTTAAATGTATGGCCCCATTTTAACTCTGGGAAAACAAATTCTGACCGTCAACCCTATGTATGCATTTCATGATTTTACAGACTTCCACCAAGTCTCCCCTCAGCCTCCGCTGCTCCAGAGAAAACAACCTGAGTTTTGCTAGCCTCTCCTCTAAGGTTCATACCCTCTAATCCAGTCCAGCAAGAAATTGAAATATTTTGTTGGACAAAAGAAATACTGAGTTCCCCAGATATTTTAACATATTATAATCCCTCCCTATAAACCACAATTGCAGCCGATGCCTCATCTTCAACGTAGGGCACTGCTTCTCCAAGAACAGCCCGATCGATGACATGAACACGTTTAAGTACACATTTCGGTCATTGTCTGATACCGAGAGGAGGTATGTTGTCAGAGAGAAACAGGCTGTTGCAGTCACATGGGCTCGTGAAACGTTCTTAGCTGATATCATTGACTTAAAGGGCATGATGTAGACAAACCACAGATCCCTTGTTTCTTTCCTTTAACGAATCGAACATTTCAGAGAAGCCAGCGATTCTAATAAGGATTTTGTAGTGCAGATAGTTCTGGGATAACGTGCGTTTCGGCAGCACGATTTGGCTACAATGTCGCTGAAGGATTAGGAGTCGAGAATGTTGACAATAGCCCGGTTCCAGCAGGGATCAGTTTGTGCGCTCCGTCCTGCGCCTGTGTGATGTGAGCTCTGGTCTTCGGGCTGTCCTGTGAATGGACTGATGCCAGCTGCTGACTGAGCAGCTTTCTGTGAGAGATGCTGAACAGAGTACTGGGTTAAATTTACTTTGGTTTCATTAATAAATGTGATTTCAACCTTCATTCAGGATGTGCTATACTTTGTGTTAGATTTATGGGTGATTTTCTTTGAGTGATTGTGAGTGATATTTTTTGCTGGTCTGCCCCCAACTCCACCTTTTCCATAAGCCCCATTAAGTGATTTTCTATTAAGCGAGGTTTCACTGGAACGCAACTAAGGGGTTATAGGAGAACTACCTGTAATTGGCCCCCATAAAGACAAGTGCTGAGGTAGGAGTCATGTGACCTGCAAGTCCAGTCAGGGACAGACCTGAAGGAATCTGCACGAGGTGCGTGGGGACTTAGCCAATAACTGTATCAAGGAGTGAGCTCTGTAAATTGTCATATATCATGATGCTTTATAAATTAACCAGTGCAGCTAAGTGTTGAAGTTATTACATTGGCGATGAGGTAAAGGCCAAATTGCAAAAGAAAAAGCCTGTCAAATCCAATCTGCAAGGAAGATATCAGTGAAATGGCTCTTTTCTGAAAACTGGAGCCATTCAATCTCTTCAACACTTCAAACTCTTCAACCGTGAGGCTGAAATAGGAGGGGAGAAGAAACGCAGTGAATTTGTTAACCGCCCATGAGGGTGGGAGGCAGCAGGGGCAGACATAACAATCTAATCAAAATGTAATTGAATTGAATTGAATTGATTTGAATTTATTGTCACGTGTACCGAGGCACAGTGAAAAGCTTTATCTTGCGAGCAATGCAGGCAGATCAGAGTTAAGTAGCATAGATAGCAAATGATAGGTAAACAGTGGCAAAAGCAAAGACACAGGTATAGGCGAACATTAAGAGTTTAGAGTCCATTGAGTATTCTAACAACAGTAGGGTAGAAACTGTTTTGAAACCAGCTGGTGTGCATGTTCAGGCTTCTGTACCTTCTCCCCGATGGTAGACGTTGTAGAAAAACATTGCCAGGGTGGGATGGATCTTTGAGAATACATGGACATCAACTAGCAACAAAGAGAGATGACCCACTCTCACTAGCGTCCTTACATATAGATGAGGAAGGACGCCACTTCGACTGGGATAACACATCCATCTTAGGACAAGCCAAATAGAGACACGCACGAGAATTCCTAGAAGCGTGGCATTCCAGCCGGAACTCTATCAACAACACATCGGTTTGGTCCCCATCTATCGTCCTCTGAGTAAAAGAACCAGAAATGACATCAGCAAACACCCAAAGAAATCTAAACACATAAATAGAAAGCGGGCCATACCACCAGTGCTTCACCAGAGGCTCACTGATGATGTTACCTGGCATGGTGACAAAATGTCTAAGAACAAACCTTCCAGCTCAGCAAGCAAACCCACATCCAGGACCTCACTCTGAGTTACAAACCTTTTCAAAACTCACTAAGAAGGATATTCTGTTTCCATTCATTGGTATGTCAGTAACTGGAGGTCAAAGTTTCAAGGTTGTCAGCTAGAGAGCTAAGAGTGGGATGAGGAGAAACTCAGAGAGTTGTTAGGATTTGGAATCTGCTGCCTGGGAGAGTGATGGAGGTGGATTCCATTGGAAGTTTCAAAAGAAAGCTAAATATTTGAAAGCGATCAATTTGGAGGGCTATGGAGATAGGGCTAGAGAATGGGACTAACTGGGTAGCTCTTTCAGGAACCAGTACCAACACGACAGGCTAAATACCTTCATGTACTGTGAAATTCCACGATTCTAATCTGTGATGCTGTTTGAATGCTCACTGATTGTCCATTATTTTTCTTCCTTTTTTTGTTACCAATTTTGGTTTGGACCTGAGAACTGTGATCTGAAAATGACTTTGGACTGAGGGAAGCAGCTTGTGCTAAAGTAAGTGGAAGAGAGAACACAGAAGCTGGTGTTTGTTTGGTTGTGAGACCAGGCCTGGGAGTTAATAACAGGTTGATTTTTGATTGGAAGGTTCTGCAGACGCTTCATCACTGTTTATGTTTAAGCAGAGAGCAGCAGTTGGCTATTAAAGTGGCTCAGTGGTTAGCACTGCTGCCTCACAGCGCCAGGGACCCGAGTTCAATCCCAGCCTCAGGCGACTGTCTGTGTGGAGTTTGCACATTCTCCCTGTGTCTGCATGGGTTTCCTCTCACAATCCAAAAATGCGTAGGTTAGGGTGAATTGACCATGCTAAATTGCCCATAGTGTTCAGGGCCGTGTAGGTTTGGTGCATTAGTCTGGGCTGAAAATGTGTTGCTGGAAAATCGCAGCAGGTCAGGCAGCATCCAAGGAACAGGAGAATCGACATTTCAGGCATGAGCCCTTCTTCAGGAATCCCTTGGATGCTGCCTGACCTGCTGCGCTTTTCCAGCAACACATTTTCAGCTCTGATCTCCAGCATCTGCAGTCCTCACTTTCTCCTCGAAGATTTTTGCATTTGTCTGGGGTAAATGTAGAGGAATTGGTTTGGGTGGGGTACTCTTCGGAGGGCTGGTGTGGACTTTTTGGACCAAAGGGCCTGTTTCCACACTGTAGGGATTCTAAGACTACCTGGGAATTGTTTCCAGCAAGTCTGGAAGATTTTTAAGCATTTGGCAGAAGTTCAGAATAATTGCATGACAGTTTGTTTGCAATACTCATGCAGCTCACTCAAATTTAGAGGCTAATACCGGTGAACCATTAAGGGTTTTATTGGAAATGCAGAGAGAATGGGAAAAATATAACACAAGTTATACAAAGGTTTCGAAGGAGGGAAGATTGATCACAGGATTAGATTAAAGAGATGAAGAGCCCATATAAGTTTAATATAGGGACTCAGCCAGGTGTAATGATATGAGGTTCTTACCAATCATACAAAGTAAAAGGACTTCCTTCAGAACTATGTGGTGACGAGAGTGGGATATGCTGCTCAAGAAATTCGCTCACCACAGTCTTCTTTGAGTTGGGATAAGCATTTCTGACATCAGGCCATTATTTGGGAAAGGAGACAGTGAAGTCTGCAGATGCTGGAGATCAGAGTTGAGAGGGTGTTGCTGGAAAAGCGCAGCAGGTCAGGCAGCATCTGAGGAGCAGGAGAATCGACGTTTCAGGCATAAGCCCTTCATCAGGAATCCTGCTGAAGGGCTCCGGGCTGGAATGTTGATTTTCCTGCTCCTCAGATTCTGCCTGACCTGCTGTGCTTTTCCAGCAACACCCTCTCAACGTTATTTGGGAAACTTGACTCATGCGATACTACCAGCAAAGACCGGACCCAGTATGTGGAGAGAATGTGTCGCTATTTCCCAACAAATGAAGTTGGGGCAGATGAAAAACAGCAAGAAATTCTCCTGGCAGCTTGCGGACCTGCAGCTTTCTTGGTTATTCGGTGCCTAACGTTTCCTGAGGCATCAGATACTAAAGCCTTTCAAGAGTTGACGGGATCTGTCTATGGAATATTACAACCCCAAGCCTCCTCTAATTCTGAGATGCTTTAGGTTTTATTCAGCAATTTGAGAACCGGGGAATCTATACCGGGATTTTTGACGAGGTTAAGACGACTGGCAGAGGCATGTGACTTTGGTATAGCCCATAATGAGATGTTGAGAGAGTGTTTGGTACGTGGGATTAATGATGTAACCACGCAAAAGCATCTACTAGCTGGACTTACCACTGCAGCAAGTGGAGCATATGGGTTGCAGGGTATTCCAATGGAAGTGGACACCCTTGGGGAACACCACTTGAGTGAGGCCAATTGTGTAGCCTCACTCAGGGTATATCCTGAACAGGGGGACTCTAGGACAGCCCACAGCTAAACCCCAAAACAAGGCCAAGCCTCAGCCAAACTGTTAACATTTTCTTCAGGATCTGGGCTGGCAACCCATAATAGTTGCTGCTGGTATGCAGACTCAAGACAACAAAACAGTCCCACCAAGCCTAAATGGAGTAAGAGAACCTATAGACTGGTATCCAGGAGAGTACACACAGTTAAAAGTCTACCTACATCTGGTCTGGAACATCCAATATCCATATCACAGCCGATAAAATAAGCATATGGTTAAATGATCACCAGTGGTAGCAGAACTAGTCTTTAACAAAATTCATTCAGGACTCCAACACTTATGTTTGTGCAAGATCTCAGCTAGACAACCTGGGGCAGCATGGTGGCCCAGTGATTAGCACTGCTGCCTCACAGTGCCAGGGACCTGGGTTCAATTCCATCCTCTGGCAATTGTCTATGTAGAGTTTGCACATTCTCCCTGTGTCTGCGTGGGTTTTCTCCAAGTGTTCTGGTATCTGAGTGATGTGTGGGTTAGGTGAACTGGCCATGCTTGATTGCCCATAGTGTTCAGGGATGTGTAGGTTAGGTACATTAGTTAGGGGAATGGGTCTGAGTGGGTTACTCTTTGGAGGATTGGAGTGGACTTGTTGGGCTGTAGGGCTCATTTCTACATGGTAGAATTCTAAGAACCTATACTGGGGAACCTTTACAGATTAAGATTATGACTTTGGTTCCAGTCTCTTATAAGAAGCAGCTAGTTCAGTTACCCATGATTGTAGTAAAAGACTTGGGACCAAGCACGATGGGGAAAGATTGGTTGAGAAAGATTCACCTAGATTGGCTTAAGACTTTTTGATTAGAAAATGGCTGGGGACTATGGAAGGAGCCAAAGGCAACCTTACACATTGACTGGGAAGCAGTTCTGTGATTCTGCAAAGGCCAACCAGTGCCACTTACCTTATGGGCAAGAGTAGAGGAAGAAAATCAGGAAAATGAAGGTATCATCAAACTGGTCCAAAATGTGGAATGGACAGCACCTGTTTGTACCATGGTGAAGCCTGATGAGGCAGTTTGATGTTGTGGGGATAAATAACTAGTAAACAGTTTTGCGCAGCCTAATAGATACCCAATCCCTGGCATAGAGAATATATACACAAAGCTGGCAGGGGGCGCTGTCCTTCATGAGCCATACCCACTTACAATGAGCTGATGGGTGACCCAATGGAGAGGAGCATCCGATTGTGTATGCATCCAGGACTTTGGTTAATGCAGCACGTAAATATGCCCAGATAGAGAAGGAAGGTTTGGCAGCCACATTTGGATTCAGAAGGTTCCACCAATACCTTTATGGATGTAAATTTCTAATAATAATGGACCACAAACCCCTGCTAGGTCTACTGAAAGAGGACATACTTAAGACCGAATTCAGCAGTGGGCTCTAATACGAAGTGTGTATGATTACAAGTTGAACACCTTCCCCAAGGCCAAATAGCAGATGGACGATCCGGCGGGGGGGACAGTAAACCGGACGCTACGTCCAGAGCCCTGAAGGACACGGTAAAAGATGCCAAGCTGCACGATGTCTTCAGCACCCCTGCAGATGGAGCGCAGCGTAGATACACCTGGTCACGGGCAGACGGGTCTATCCGCTCAAGGATAGATTACCTGTTTGTGTACCGAACGCTCTCGGTCAGAACCACCGACATCAAGCCGGTGTTCTTCTCTGACCACTGCCTCCTGCTGGCCGACGATCACCTACAGGACGAGCAGCGGGCGGGCAAGGGAACGTGGAAACTGAACACTAAGCTGTTGACCCTGGGAAACATCGAAGAGCTCAAGAGGGACTACGCAGGTTGGAGAACCGTGAAGCCCCTCTTTGAGTCTCCAGCGGACTGGTGGGAAACAGTAAAAGGCAACATCAAGAGGTTCTTTATCCTCAAAGGTGTCCAGGAGGTGAGAGAGAGGTGGGGAAAACTGTCCCAGCTCCAGGAAAGTATGCAGAACCTGCTCCTGCTGCAGGCGATGGGGGTCAATGTCACGGAGGACCTCAAGGAGGTGAAGGGCCAGCAAGCCTCGCTCTTTGCCTTGGAGGCCTCCAAGATAATCTTCCGGTTCAGGGTCCGCTTGGTGGAGCAGGACGAGACGTGCTCACGTTTCTTCTTCCAGAAGGTGCACAAAGAGAGCTCCGTGCTCAGCAGCCTGAAGGAAGAAGATGGCTCGGTAATGTCATCTCAGGCTGACGTCATGAGGATCAGCAAATCCTTCTATGCCAGTCCGTATGACTTGAAGCCAACTGACAGTGCAGTCTCCCAGTCATTCCTGTCCTCTATCACGGAGGTCTTGGACGATGGAACATGAGAGAGGCTGGACCAGCCGCTATCTCTGGACGAGTTGACCAAGGCCCTCGAGTCCTTCGAAAAGAATAAAACTCCCGGAAGCGACGGCTTACCGGTCGAGGTTTATTCCGCTCTTTGGGACTTGATTGGCCAGGACCTGCTGGAGGTGTATGTCAGTATGCTTCGGGCAGGTACCATGAGTGAATCCATGAGGAAAGGCATCATCACCCTCGTCTACAAGCGGAAGGGGGAGAGGGAGGAAATTAGAAATTGGAGACCGATCTCACTGTTAAATGCAGACTACAAAATCTTGTCAAAGGTCATCGCCAACCGGGTCAGGTCTGCTCTGGGATCGGTGATCCACCCGGACCAAACCTGTGCTGTACCGGGCAGGAAGATCTCTGAGAGTCTCGCACTCCTCAGGGATACGATTGCCTACGTGCAGGACAGGGGGGTGGACACCTGCCTCATCAGCCTGGACCAGGAGAAAGCCTTTGACAGGATATCGCATACATATATGAGGGATGTCCTCTCCAAAATGGGCTTTGGGGAGGGAATCGGAAATTGGATCAGACTGCTCTACACCAACATTGTCAGTGCAGTCTCAATCAATGGGTGGGAATCAGATAACTTCCCTGTAAGATCTGGAGTCAGGCAGGGATGCCCCCTCTCACCCGCCTTGTTTGTGTGTTGCATAGAGCCATTTGCTGAATCCATCAGGAAGGATGCGAGCCTGAGAGGGGTGACCATTCCTGGCAGCGGGGGCCTGCAGGTTAAGGCCTCCCTGTATATGGATGACATTGCCGTTTTCTGCTTGGATCCGCTGTCCGTGCACAGACTCATGTGCATCTGTGACCAGTTCGAACGGGCCTCGAGGGCCAAGGTAAACCGAGGCAAGAGCGAGGCCATGCTCTTCGGGAACTGGGCCGACGAATCCTCGATCCCCTTCACCATCAGGACCGACCACCTAGGTATTTGGTTTGGGGGGGCTGGGGCGTGCGCCAAGTCTTGGGAGGAGCGTATCAGCAAAGTGAGGCAGAAACTAGGCAGATGGGGGCAACGGTCGCTCTCCATCGCGGGAAAAAACCTGGGCATCAGGTGTGAGGTACTCTCAGTATTGCTATATGTGGCACAGGTCTGGCCTATCCCCAGGACCTGTGCCGCCGCAGTCACCCGGGCCATCTTCCACTTCATTTGGAGATCAAAGATGGACCGGGTCCGAAGAGACACAATGTACAAAGACCGGTGCAATGGGGGAAAAAACACGCCCAATGCCACCCTCACCCTGATGGCCACCTTTGTGTGTGGCTGCATCAAGCTGTGCGTGGATCCCGGGTACGCAAACACCAAGTGTCACTACGTACTGAGGTTCTACCTGTCCCCGGTGTTGCGGAGGATGGGCCTGGCCTCGCTGCCGCGGAACGCTCCGAGTAGTTGGACCGTTCCATATCACCTGTCCTTCATGGAGAAATTTATGAAGAAAAACACCTTTGACCACAAGTCCATCAGGAAGTGGTCAGCACGTAGTGTCCTCGAGACCCTTCGGGAAAAGGAGAGGGTGGATCCTGTCGAGCAGTTCCCTGAGCAGACTGTCAAAGCCATTTGGCAGAATGCCTCATCGCCAGAACTTTCCAACAAGCACCAAGACGTGGCTTGGCTGGTGGTGAGAAGGGCTCTGCCTGTGAGATCCTTCATGCACGCCCGGACTCTCTGCCGCACTGCACGCTGCTCTCGAAGTGGCTGCGGGGGGGACGAGACTGTCACACACCTCCTTCTGGAATGTGCCTATGCAGAGGAAGTCTGGAGAGGAATGCAGTGGTGCTTGTCGAGGTTCGTCCCGAGCAGTGCCATGACGCGGGACTCCGTGCTCTACGGCCTGTTCCCCAGGACGCACACCAAGATGAACATCAACTGCGCCTGGAGGATCATCAACTCGGTGAAGGACGCTCTCTGGGCGGTCCGAAACCTGTTGATCTTCCAGCTGAAGGAGTTGACCCTGACTGAGTGTTACAGACTGGCACATTCCAAGGTCCAGGACTACGTGTTGAGGGACGCGCTGAAGCTTGGGGCAGCTGCCGCCAAGGCGCGGTGGGGAAAGACCACCGTGTAACATCTGCCTGCCTAAGAAGAACAGGGGGCCCGCGCAGTCATTTGGGCTCCGCTGACGCCTCAGCTAAATATATGGATATATGATTGATAAACGTACAGACCTGTATATAACAATGATAAATTCTGATCTCTGTATGTAAATGTTGACATATGTATGGCATGACCAACTGTACAGACAATCAAATTATTTTATGAATAAAGTATATTTTTGAAATAAAAAAAATAGCAGCTTTGAGCCACCTCCCACTGGCAGATACACCACCAGCGGTGCAGCTACTAGAAGTGTTTGTAACGGTTTTAAATTTTCAGGACACACTTCAAGACACACCTGACAATATCAGACTTTGGACACAGAAAGATCTGGTCCTGGCAAAACTGAATCTGCTAGTGGTGATGAGGGAAACCAAAGAGCTGTCACAACCAGCATTGAAACCTTTTCAGACCCAGGGAGGTCAGATCACAGTGGACAGCACCATATTATTATGGGGAGCAAGAGTGATTGTCCCGATCAAAGGTCACCACATGACGTCAACATCGACTTCTCCAGCTTCCAAATCTCCCCTCCCCCACCTTATCCCAGATCCAACCCTCCAACTTGGCACCATCCTCTTGAACTGTCCTACCTGCCCATCTTCCTACCCACCTCTCCACTCCACCCTCCCCACCAACCTATCACAATCATCCCCTACCTGCATTTACTTATCGCCTTCTCATCTACCTTCCCCCAGCTTCACCCTCCGAGTTAGCTCTCAGCGCCCTTCCCCCTCCACATTCCTGATGTAGGGTTAATGCTCAAAATGTCGATTCTCCTGCTCCTCGGATGCTGCCTGCACCACACTTGAGACTCTGATCTCCAGCCTTGGCAGTCTTCACTTCCTCCTGAACTTCACTCGGGTCTTCCAGGGGTTTTCAAAATGAAGATGTTGGCAAGAAGTTACGTCTGGTGGCCTGGACATTCAGACATGGCCATGTTTGTGGGGCAGTGCCCAGAGGGCCGATAGGGGCAAATGTGATTACGAGCAGTGCCCACACATGGGAATGGCCTGGTAAACCCTTCACTCAGCTACACAATGACTATACAAGTTCTTTCGTGGGCTCAAAGTTCTTAGTCATTGTGGGCACCCATCAAAGTGGCTGGACGTGCTCAGAGTTCATTCATCAAACACAGGGATGATAATAGAAAAGCTGTTCACGTCTTTTGCAATACATAGAGTCTCCATACCATCTATCATCCAAGGGTCTAGCAGAAAGAGCAGTCCAAACTTTGAAGACAGGCTTAAAGAAACAGCCTACAGCTTCACTCAATACCAAACTGTCCTGATTCCTAGTTGGATATCAGAGCACCCCTCACAAAACTGTAGGGGTAGCTCCAACTGAGTTGCTAATCCGGAGAAGGTTCTGCACCAGGTTAAATCAGATCTTTCTGCTGCGGGAAACAGGGTTGGGGGAGGGAGAAGGGTGAAGCAGCATAAGGAATACCAATGTCGGATACAAGTCTTCGTTAAGTGGGAGAGACAGTTTACTTCAGGAGTTGAAGTTTGGTGTCGGAACCACGGGAATGGTCCTGCATGAGTAACAAGCATGGTCAACACAAGATCAGGTCCAAATGATGGATAAGATGGTGTGACAGTCCTCCACAAGCATGTGGACCATATGAAAGCTGCAAACTCACAAACGGTGTGGGAACAAAACGTGCTCAGCTCCTCGACCGCCTTTCCGACTGTTCTGAAACCCATGGGATCCCCCTTTCCATCTCAGAACCTGAAACGGACATGAAGGATGTCACTGCCTCGATGCCTTGATGAAGAGGAGAATGAGCTCTTTCCAAAATCCTCTGGGCTTGAGAGATGAGCTTCTGTGGATCACATGCTGCCCGTACCAGAGGCAGGGTTGGAGGAACCTGACCTGATGCTAAAACGCCCCAGGAGAAGCGACAGAAAAAAGAATCAGCCTTTGTCCTCAGGTACTGAGGGAGTGGGATGCGGTGATTATTACAAGGTCAGACAGGTAGCCCTCATTGAATATGAGCTCCCTGATTGCATTGTAGATGTGGTCCAGCCACATAAACATAGAAAATAAGTGCAGGAGTAGTCCATTCGGCCCTCCTAGCCTGCACCACCATTCAATACGATCATGGCTGACCATGCAATCTCAGTATCCCACTCCCATCCTCTCCCCATACCCCTTGATCCCTTTAGCTGCAAAGGCCACGCTCAACTCCATCTTGAATGAACTGGCCCCAACAGTTTCCTGTGGGAGAGAATTCTACGGACTCACAACTCTCTGAGTGAAGAAATTCTTCCTCATCTCAGTCCTGAATCGTTTACCCGTTATTCTCAGACTGTGACCCCTAGTTCTGGACTTCCCCAACATTGGGAACATTTTTCCCGCATATAGTCTGTCCAGTCCCATCAGGATTTTATTCTTTATTCTTCTAAATTCCAGTGAGTACAAGCCCAGTCAATCCAGCCTTTCCTCATATGTCAGTCCTGCCATCCCAGCAATCAGTCTGGTGACCCTTCGCTGGGCTCCCTCAATAGCAAGAATGCCCTTCCTCAGACGAGGAGACCAAAACTGCACACAGTACACAGGGTGTGGCCTAACCAAGGCCCTGTATAACTGCAGCAAGACATCCTTACTTCGATACTCACTATGAAGGCCGGCATGCCATTAGCTTTCCTCACTGCCTGCTGCAGCTGCGTACCAACCTTCAGCGACTGTTCCACCATGACACCCAGGTCTCGTTGCACCTCACCTTCTCTTAAACTGCTGCCATTCAGATAATAATCTACCGCCTTTTAGATTATAATCTGCCTTCCTCTTTTTGCAACCGAAGTGGATAACCTCACATTTATCCACATTATTTTGCTTTTGCCTAGTGTTTATCCACTCAGCCAGTCTGTCCAAGTCACCCTGCAGCCTCTTACCATCCTCCTCACAGCACACCCTGCCACCCAGCTTAATGTCATCTGCAATTTGGAGATATTGCGTTCAATTCCTTCATCCAAATTGTTGATGTATATTTTGAACAGCTGAGGTCCCAGCACTGAAGCCTGCGGTACCCCTCTTGCCTGCCACTCCGAAAATGACCAGTTTATTCCAACACTCTGCTTCCTGTCTGCCAACCAGTTCTCTATCCATATCAATACATTACCTCTGATACCATGAGCTTTAATTTTCCTCACTAATCTCTGTGTGGATCCTTGTCAAAAGCCTCGTGAAAGTCCAGATAACAACACCTACTGATTCCCCTTGTCCACTCTACTGGTCACAACCTCAAAACATTCCAGAAGATATATCAAGCATGACTTCCCTTTAGTGATTTCAAATGCTCAGTTTTACATCCTTCATAATTGACTCCAGCATTTTCCCCACCTTCAATGTCAGGCTAAGCTGCCTATAATTCCCCATTTCCTCCTCTCCTTTTTTAACAAGTGATGTCACATTAGCTCCAGTCAATTGGAATTCTTCCAGAGTCTACAGAATGCTGGAAAATGATCACCAATACATCCGACATTTCGAGGACTACTTCCTTAAGTACTCTGTGATGCACAGCATTAGGTCCCAGGGACTAAGCAAGTTTTAATCCCATCAATTTCTCCAACACCATTTCCTGACTAAGAAGGATTTCCTACAGTTCCTCCTTCATTTTTGACTCTGTCCCCTAGCATTTCCTGAAGGCTGTGTTCTCCCTCAGGTCCAAAGTATTTGTTCAGCTGCTCTGCCATCTCTTTGTTGCCCATTATCAATTCACCTGATTCTAACTGCAAGGGACCCACATTTGTCTTCACCAGTCATTTTCTCTTCACTTATCTATAGAAGCTTTTCCAATCAGTTTTCATATTTTCTGTAAGTTTACTTTCATATTCAATTTTCCCTTTCCGAATTAAACCTTTTGTTTTCTTCTGCTGAATTTTAAATTTCTCCCGATCCTTAGGTTTGCTGCTTTTTCTGGCCAATTTATCTGCCTCCTCTTTGGCTTTAACACTATCCCTGATTTCCCTGTTTAGCCACCTTCCCTGTTTGACTCTTACACCAGACAGGGATGTACAATTGTTGAAGTTCATCCAAATGTTCTTTAAATGTCGGTCAATGCCTATCGACGGTCAACCCCTTAAGTATCCTTGCCAGCTTATCCTAACCAATACTTGCCTCATATCATTTAGGATAGCTTTCTTGAAGTTCAGGACCCTAGTTTGGGATTTAATTGTGTCACTCTCCATCTTAATGAAGAATTCTACTATATTATGATCACTCTTTCCCAAAGGATCCCGCCACATAATCAAGAACGTGGCTTACAGATAGGAATAGGTCTGTCAGCGATTCTGCTCACTCAGAGGAAGTTGGATCAGTGTCAAGGACATTCCACATATCAATAAAGGGTGACTTGGGGAAGGGATAGCGGCCTCTGTGGAGTTATTTCTACAAAACCAGTATCGAGCATTGGTTATTCACAGTCTGTGAGCAGTTATTCTAAAAGTCGGGCGAGGAGCCATTGGAGTCAATTTTGAGGGTCTTTGAATGTTTTAATCTGACTGTGCTGCGAATGTAGAGGTAGGGTGGCTGATTTGGTTTGGCTGTCTGTCCCTATGTTACAACATAACCCAGCAGAATGTTTAGATTGAAAAACCTACTTATGCTCCTACATCTTATGATCTGATGTGCCCCAATCAATCTCTGGTGGCACATGGTCAAAATATCAGAATATTCTTGTTGTTATTACCCTTGCTGAGTCCTGTAGGTCTTTCTTTACATTCAATGCTACAAAAACATGGTGCAGCGGTATGATCTCTCCCTCCAAGCCAGGAGGCCCAGATTCAATGCTGGCCTACTCCAAAGGGGCATAATGATATTCTCTGAAGAGGTTGAGTGGAGGAATGCATATATATATGCTGCTATAGTTATAGTTGTTGATGGTGTGCTACACTGTGGATTTTGAAACAGAAATTGCTGAAAAAAAACTCAACAGATCTGGCAGCATCTGTGGAGAGAAACCAAGTGTCAATGTTTTGGGTCCAGAGGCCCTTACTCAGACCTGTGGATTTTGAGGTAATCCCAATTCCTGAATAAAATAAGTTCAGGCAGAATGAATCGTCGCTATGATCCATCACCAAATAAACTGAAGGTAAAGATTGGACTTGTAAAAATGCTCAGAATAATGGCATGGCAGTTTATTCACAATACATCTTTCAGCTCAATCAAGTGCAGGCGCTAAAGCTAGTGATGCATTGAGTGCTTTATTGAAAATGCAGAGAGAATGGGAAAAATATCACACAGTGATGTAAATTATATCAAGGATTCGATGGAGGTAGGATTAATCATAAGATTAGATCATAGTGATGAACAACACACAGAAGATAAAACAGGAACTCAGTCAAGTTAATGATGTCAGATTAATGCGAGTATTCTAAAGCTTACAGAATTATGGTCACTGTTCCCAAAGAAATCCCCCACCGCAACTTCTACCACCTGGCCTGGCTCGGTCCCCAGTACCAGGTCCAATATGGCCCCTTCCCTTGTCGGACGATTGACATTCTGCTCTAGAAAACTCTCCTGGACGCTTTTTACAAATTCTACCCCATCCAGACCTCTGACGTTAAGTGTATCCCAGTCAATGTTGGGAAAATTAAAATCTCCCGTGACCTCCACCCTGTTGCCTCTACATCTTTCCGTAATCTGTTTACCTATTTATTCTTCTATCTCATGCTCACTGTTGGGAGATACCACCAGGGTGTGTACTGCACCTCAGCGAGATCCCACCAGGGCAAATACTGTACCTCAGTGAGTTATCGTTCAAGGAAGTTTGGAAGGTTAACGTATGATTTCATCAAAGTTTCTAAAGTACTGAGGAGAACAGACAGAGCTAGAGAGAGAGAAACTGTCTCCAGTTATTGTGGAGTCTAGCATTGGATAGGAAGTTTGGACTCCTGCTTAAGACACATTTATCTCTGTTGGGTTATATTAATTATAAATTTTAAATGTGAGATGGATCCTATGAACAAGCATGTAGTGACAACAGATATCTTAATTTTAGTCAGAGTTTAACTATGATCTGTTAGAAGATGTGATAGATCTGATAGGACAGATTGGCTCAAAGTGTTTAATCATCTCTTCCTGGCTGTGTTTCTGTTGACCCAGTGGGAAATCCATCATGGAATCCATATCCCAGTGAGACACTGAGAACAGTGAAAAGAGGGGTCTGGCAGACAGAGCAGGACAGAGTTTTTGGGAGGTATTTCTAACTCACTCTTGAGAGCTGTGATTTTCCTGTTTGAATGATCCAATCTGGAAGCGGAGCTGTACTGGTAGCAGCACTGTCAGGTAAATAGATTGGCTTTTATATTGTGTACTTTACAACTACTAGATTTTCCAAAGCAACTTAAAACCATTGGTGCACCCATCAAAGACTGTTCATTGCTGTGATGTAGGGAGACAGCAAATCCCTTACAAACTACTCTGTGATAGTAACAAGATCCATTGGTTTCCGCAATGCAGCCTAAGGGAAAGATAGCACCTCTGACAGTGCTGAATGTCTTTGGTTCTGCTCTGAGTTTGTCAGTGAGTGATGAGGCACTGAATAATGAGGCAGTGGTTCAGTGTATTTTCTGCTGCAAAGATCTTCAATCGAGTTTTCGAGGATGTTGATTAAGCCCCTCTCCTCCCTGCCCTGATTTAATTGGGAACTGTGAACCGCCTGGACAGACTCATCAGTTAGTGTCTCATTAATAACACACTTTTAGGAAGGGGCACCTAACTTGTGCTAACCCTGAGCCTGGATCATCCTCCATTCAGGTCTTATCACCTGAAGATAAGAATCTCCAGCATTTGCTAAGAGTGATCCTCAGCACACTTCAGTGCTGTGATGAAGTGCAGACAAAGACTGTATGAGCCACGTGTTTGTACTTGCTCTGAGTTGGAGCTGTGCTGACCTGTTCCATCGTTGTCTCACATACCCAGCGAACCATCATAGAATAAAATACTGACCCACTCGTTTCTGGGTGTGTTACAGAATTGGCATACGGATACAGAGTGTTTTCACTCATTTTAATCCTCAATTTGCTCATCCCATCTAGAATTAGACTTTCTTGTTTTCGCTCCCGGTCTTGGGTATCGGGACACGGTCATCCCCTGGGATCCTCGGGTGTTTTTAGGCACTGATTTGGAACAAGCAGATATTTGGCTTTCCTTTTCTGTTCCCAATAGCAACAGCCCTAAAGTTGACTGTAGCCTCTCCTCTAACTGTCCCAACTGTGAATGGCTAATTCCCAGAGAGAAGAGTTTCTGACTGTCTCAGGCATGTGCAAAACCACCTGATCCGTCCGAACAGTACCCTCACTGCTCAGTTAGATTCTCATCCGCCTTTTCAAGGGTCCTCCCCCAGGATGGAAGTGAGGCCATTCAGCCTTGTAGGTGTGCTGCACTACTGAATTAGATCATGGCTCATCATTAACCATTGACCAAGCTTTGTCCTGTATCTGTTGACTGGCCAAAACAAAAAAACAATTGTCTCAGCCGACAATCCCAGATATCAGGAGGAATTTCATTCCAATTAGAACTCTGTCCACCTTTTCCAGATTATTACTGTGTCATTGTAGTGCTTCCTAAACAGACTTATCCAGTCCATTCCAAGCCACTATTACCATTCACTGAGATCACCTGCCTTGGAGCCTGTGTCCTTCTATCGGGTCCAACAGAAAACCAGACTTTAGATTTTAAAATGTTAATTCAGGGTTCACCGTTTCACATTGGCAGGGTTGAGCTTCAATCTCAAGTTTGCAGATGACACAAAACTAGGTACGCAGACAAGTGGTGAGAATGATGCACAGAGTCTGTTGAGGGATATGGACAAGTCAAGTGAGTGGGCAAAATAGACTCATACAGTCAGAGAGTTGCACAGCACGGAAACAGACCCTTCAGTCCAACTAGATATCCTAAATTAATCTAGTCCCACCTGCCAGCACCCGGCCCATATCCCTCCAAACCCTTCCTATTCATATACCCATCCAGATGCCTTTTAAATGCTGTAATTGTACCAGCCTCCACCACTTCCTTTGGCAGCCTATTCCATACATGTACCACCCTCTGTGTGAGAAAATGTTGCCCCTCAGGTTCCTTTTAAATCTTTCTCCTTTCACCTTAAACCTACGCCCTCTAGTTTTGGACTCCCCTACCCAGGGAAAAAGACCTTGGCTATTCATCCTATCCATACCCCTCATGATTCTATAAACCTCTATGAGGTCCCCCTTCATCCTCTGATGCTCCTGGGACCAGAGCCCCAACTTCTCTCCATAGCTCAAACCCTGGGAACATCCTTGTAAATCTTTTCTAATCCCTTTCAAGTTTCTCGGCGTCCTTCCAATGACAAGGAGACCAGAACCAATGCTGTAGTCCAAAAGTGGCTGAATGAGAAGTTTGACATCGCCACCACTGAGGACATCAATCCAGCTCCTAGGTGCCCCCATAATGTGGCTTCTTCCATGGAGAGTTTGGCAACACTCCTTGGACAGCAATAGATCACACAGCAACAACAACTTAAATTTGTATGGTGCCTTTAAAGTATTGAAACATCCCAAGGTGCTTCACAGGAGCATTGTAAAATTAAGTACGCCACTGGACCTGCATGAGGAGATGTTAGTTGGGTCACCAGATGTTTGGTCAGAAGATCAATTCCATGACATTTCTGAAAGGAGGAAAAGGAGGATGTAATTTTCCAGCACAAAAATGTCCAGTTTGGTGGATCAGCCTCTATGAGCCACTGGCCTAGGCAGTGAGCGAAACGGGTGGATATTATGTTGGACTGAGTGTCTCAAATCCTTTCTGGGTTTGAGTTTCTCACCTTCCAAACCCAAGATCACTTCCATCTTGGACAAGGGCAGCAGATACATGGGAACAACACAACCAGCAAGTTCCCCTCCCAACAACTCACCATCCTGACTTGGAAATATATCACCATTCCTTCAGCGTCAAAATCCTGGAATTCCCTCCCTAACGTCTACCCACAGCACATTCACAGCAGCGGTACAAGAAGGCAGTTCACTCCCACCTTCTCAAGGGCGACTAGGGACGGGCAATAAATGCTGGATAAGCCATTGACATACACACCACACAAATGAATTAAACAATAAAGAAGATTACTTCTTGTGCTGGCTTATGGAGCAAAGTGTGGCAATACTCTTGGCCTTGGAAAAGAGCTCACTGTGAACCTTTTACAAGCCCCAGTGCAACAGGTCATTCTATCAAACACCCGCCATTTATTCCAGCTCACTCACCTAAACCAAATGAGGTCAGCTGTCACAGAAGGCCTAGGGTTAAAGGAGGCCCAATTCAACCAACTCCTTCCATTTTCAGATCTTCATTGGGTGTTACCAAGGGGACGTTCAGTGTAATATATGAGGGGGCTGCTCCCTGTGTCTTTTTGATGGCAGTAGTGAGTGAGTCCATGCATATAAGGAGCATTTAAAAGCGCACTGCCCCATCTCCAAAGTCACAAACTTCACTGAAGCAGCTGTGACGAACACTGAGGTACTTTCCTCACCAAAGTCACCACAATGTACCCCGAGAGGCCCTGAATCTAATGTACTCCGAGAGGGACTGAGCCCAATGTACCCCGAGAGGGGCTGAGCACAACTTACCCCGAGAGGGGCTGAGCACAACTTACCCCGAGAGGGGCTGAGCACAACTTACCCCGAGAGGGGCTGAGCACAATGTACCCCGAGAGGGGCTGAGCCAAATGTACACCGAGAGGGGCTGAGCCCAATGGACCCCAAGAGACCGTGAGTCTAATGTACCCTGAGAGACCCTGAGCCGAATGTACCCCGAGAGACCCTGAGCCTAATGTACCCTGAGAGACCCTGAGCCGAATGTACCCCGAGAGGGACTGAGCCAAATGTACACTGAGAGACCCTGAGTCTAATGTACCCCTCGAGGGACAGAGCCCAATGTACCCCGAGAGGCCCTGAGCCCAATGTACCCCGAGAGGCCCTGACCCTAATGTACCCCGAGAGGGGCTGAGCGCAATGTACTCCGAGAGGAGCTGAGTCCAATATACCCCGAGAGACCCTGAGCCTAATGTACTCCGAGAGGGGCTGAGCCCAAAACATCCCGAGAGACCCTGAGTCTAATGACCCCGAGAGGCCCTGAATCTAATGCGCCACAAGAGGGGCTGCGCCCAATGTACCCCAAAAGTCCTGAGCCCAACGTACCCTGAGAGGCCCTGAGCCTAATGTACCCCGAGAGGGGCTGAGCCCAAGGTACACCGAGAGCCTCTGAGTCCAAGAATATACCCCGAGAGACTCTAAGCCCAATGTACACCGCGAGGACTTGACCCTAAAGACCCCGAGAGGGGCTGAGTGCAATGTACCACGAGAGGGGCTGAGACTAACGTACCCTGAGCCTAATGTACCCCGAGAGGGGCTGAGCCCAATGTACCCCTAGAGACCGGGAGCCTAATGTACCCCGAGAGACCCTGAGCCCAATGTACCCAGAGAGGGGCTGAGCCCAATGTAACCCGAGAGACCCTGAGCCCAATGTAACCCGAGAGACCCTGAGCCCAATGTACAACGAGAGGAGCTGAGCCTAATATACCACAAGAGGGGCTGAACCTAATGTATCCTGAGAGGGACTGAGCCCAATGTACCCCAAGAGGGGCGGAGCCTAATGTACCCCAAGAGGGGTGGAGCCTAATGTACCCTGACAGACCCTGAACATAATGTACCCCGAGAGACCCTGAGCCCGATGTACCCCGAGAGACCCTGAGCCCAATGTACCCCGAGAGACCCTGAGCCCAATGTACCCCGAGAGACCCTGACCCCAATGTACCCCGTGAGACCCTGAGCCCAATGTACCCCGAGAGACCCTGACCCCAATGTACCCCGAGAGACCCTGAGCCCAATGTACCCCGAGAGACCCTGACCCCAATGTACCCCGAGAGACCCTGAGCCCAATGTACCCCGAGAGACCCTGAGCCCAATGTACCCCGAGAGACCCTGAGCCCAATGTACCCCGAGAGACCCTGACCCCAATGTACCCCGAGAGACCCTGAGCCCAATGTACCCCGAGAGACCCTGACCCCAATGTACCCCGAGAGACCCTGACCCCAATGTACCCCGAGAGACCCTGAGTCTAATGCGCCACAAGAGGGGCTGAGCCTAATGTACTCCGAGAGGGGCTGAGCGCAATGTACCCCAAGTGGGGCTGAGCGCAATGTACCCTGAGAGGGGCTGAGCCCAATGTACCCCGAGAGACCCTGAGTCCAATGTACCCCGACAGGGGCTGAGCCCAACGTACCCTGAGAGGGGCTGAGCCAAATGTACCCCGAGAGGGGCTGAGCCCAATGTACCCCGAGAGGGGCTGAGCCTAATGTACCCCGAGAGGGGCTGAACCTAATGTACCCCGAGAGGGGCTGAACCTAATGTATCCCAAGAGGGGCTGCGCCCAATGTACCTCGAGAGACCCTGAGTCCAACAATGTAACCCTAGAGGCCCTGAGCCCAAAGTACTCCAAGAGACCCTGAGCGCAATGTACCCCGAGAGGCCTGACCCCAATGTACCCCGAGAGACCCTGACCCCAATGTACCCCGAGAGGGCCTGAGCCCAATGTATCCCGAGAGACCCTGACCCCAATGTACCCCGAGAGACCCTGACCCCAATGTACCCCGAGAGACCCTGACCCCAATGTACCCCGAGAGGGCCTGAGCCCAATGTATCCCGAGAGACCCTGACCCCAATGTACCCCGAGAGACCCTGACCCCAATGTACCCCGAGAGACCCTGACCCCAATGTACCCCGAGAGGGCCTGAGCCCAATGTATCCCGAGAGACCCTGACCCCAATGTACCCCGAGAGACCCTGACCCCAATGTACCCCGAGAGACCCTGACCCCAATGTACACCGAGAGACCCTGAGCCCAACGTACCCCAAGAGACCCTGAGCCTAATGTACCTCAAAAGGCCCTGAGCCTAATGTACCCCGAGAGGGGCTGAGCGCAATGTACCCCAAGAGACCCTGAGCCCAATGTACCCCGAGAGGCCCTGACCCCAATGTACACCAAGAGACCCTGAGCCCAATGTACCCCAAGTGACCCTGACCCCAATGTACCCCAAGAGACCCTGAGCCCAATGTACCCCGAGAGGCCCTGACCCCAATGTACCCCGAGAGGCCCTGACCCCAATGTACACCGAGAGACCCTGAGCCCAATGTACCCCGAGTGACCCTGAGCCCAATGTACCCCGAGTGACCCTGAGCCCAATGTACCCCGAGACGGGCTGATCTTGATATGCTGACATGTGACCTTACCTATAGTGGTGAAAAGGAGAAGGAGGGTGGCTTGTGATGAAATCTCCCTCACTACACTCTGCCCTCTCAGATGCAGTGCCACCATCAGGTGCCCCCTTTAAGCTCTCTGCACTCTCCCCATTTTGATGGAGGGGTCAAACGCTCAGCTTTGACCATGTGCATCAGAGACTCAGCGGGGGGCCCAGTCTTTGAGGACGCTCTCCCAGGTCACCAAACTGATGTCCCTGAGGGTTTGCCTGGTGGGGTCTGCTGGGTGACTGGGAGATGGCAGTTGAGGAATATCCTGCTCAGGGTTGCAGGTACAACGCTGGGGAAAGGCATGGTCTGTGGCCCCTGGAGTGGGTGTGGTTTTGGAGGAGGGTCCAGATGCCTTGGGATCTCACCATTGTTTCCAGACAGACATATCCAGGGTCAAAGGGCAGGTGCCAAGCAGTTCAGACCTGCTGTTGTTTCAGTGGGGGTTGGTGCGGGTGGGGGACGTGGCCCCTCAATTTGGAAACATTTGTCAGCTGGTACACTTAATGGTAGGGTCCTAGGGAGTGTTGCTGAACAAAGAGACCTTGGAGTGCAGGTTCATAGCTCCTTGAAAGTGGAGTCTCAGGTAGATAGGATAGTGAAGAATGCGTTTGGTATGCTTTCCTTTATTGGTCAGAGTGTTGAGTACAGGACATTGGTTAGGCCACTGTTGGAATATTGCGTGCAATTCTGGTCTCCCTGCTATAGGAAGGATGTTGTGAAACTTGAAAGGGTTCAGAAAAGATTTACAAGAGTGTTACCAGGGTTGGAGGATTTGAGCTATAGGGAGAGGCTGAACAGACTGGGACTGTTTTCCCTGGAGCGTCAGAGGTTGAGAGGGGACCTTATAGAGGTTTATAAAATTGTGAGGGGTATGGATAGGGTAAATAGACAAGGTCTTTTCCCCAGGGTGGGAGCGTTCAGAACTAGAGGGCATAGGTTTAGGGTGAGAGGGGAGAGAAATAATAGAGACCTAAGGGGCAACCTTTTCACACTGAGGGTGGTACGTGCATGGAATGAGCTGCCAGAGGAAGTGGTGGAGGCTGGTACAATTATAACATTTAAAAGGCATCTGGATGGGTATATGAATAGGAAGAGTTTAGAGGGATATGGGCCAAGTGCTGGTAAATGGGACTAGATTAGGTTAGGATATCTGGTCAGCAAGGACGAGTTGGACCGAAGGGTATTTTTCCATGCTATACATCTCTGTGACTCTGTGACAAGGTGTCTCCTTCCCTTAGCTCCATTGATGAAGGTGATGTCATTTTCCCCAGGAGGTGAGGCATGGGGAGATTTGAATTGTACCCTCAAGGGTCAGCACTGCAGACAGACCCAGACCAGCTCAGCATCGGTGGGGGGACGCTGAGGGATTCAGTTGGTTCCTTGGTTTGGCAGAATCTCCATTCTGACTCCGTCACCTTCACCTTTGTGAGGCCTGGGGTGACCAAAATTGGGCAGCTCCAGCTTTCCAGGGCAAGTACCTCCTGTGTGCCAAAGACCAACCCGCAGCAGGGACCATTCACCAATCACTACCTGGTGTAGCTGGAGCTCATTGTGTTCGGTACGGGGCTGAGGTCCGCGTTCTGGCACTTTAACAACCTGCCCCTGGAGGACAGGCCATTCCAGGTCTTGTTTCATCACTTCTGGGCTGGCTGATGAAGGAAGCAAGGGGTGAGTCAGGCAGGGGGTTCCTCTCCTTGAGATTGTGGTGGGACTTGGGTAAGATTCACGTCCCTGCCTTCTGTCAGCTATACACATGGGGATCGATAAATCCAGGAACAAGGGGTTGGAGAAGGAGGTGTATGACCTGGAGTCACGTCTCAGTCAGCCCGATGTGGACCCGGCCCTGTGTGGGGGGGTGTACAAAGAGAAGAAGGCCACACTCAGCTCAGTGGGTCCCGGGGCGCGTACGTGAGGTCTCGGATCCGGCTTTTCCAGGACCTGGACTGCGGCTCCCCCTTCTTCTACTCGCTGGAAAAAAAATGCTTGGCACCCGTCAGCAGCTCCTTGTGCCTCTCTCTGAGCCGGAGGTCTACAGAACCCACATGAGAGGATTGTAATTCATCTTTTTTTCCTTTCCTGCATGTCTGGGACCTGACTGAATCATAGAATCCCTACAGTCTGGAAACAGGCCAATCAGCCCAACAAGTCCACCCCAACCCTTCAAAGAGAGACCCATTCCCCTGCCCTATTACCGTACATTTAACCCTGACTAATTCACCTAACCTACACATCCCTGGACACTATGGGCAATTTAGCACGGCCAATTCACCATAACCTGCACCTCTTTGGACTGTGGGAGGAAACCCACACAGGCACAAGGAGAATGTGCAAACTCCACACAGACAGTCGCCTGAGGCTGGAATCGAACCCAGGTCCCTGGAGCTCTGAAGCAGCAGTGCTCACCACTGAGCCACCAGCCACTCAGTCTGGGTCCCCCAGAGGTGTAAACCCCTCAGTTTCTCCATGCTCTCCTCAGCATTGGTCTCATTGAAACAAGGCAGAAGGACTTTGCAAACCAATGTTTGTGGGAGGCTGTGCCTGGATTTCAAAAGATAGAAACTGTCAAGTGGGACAGCTCTTTCCCAGCAGCCAGCTATCAGGAATATGCACGATATCCACTGGCAAAGGTTCTGAGAGAGCCCGAAATATGAAGCAATTCACTTCAGAGAATAACTGCCTACAGAGTCTATAAATGCAAGATTGATGACTTGCAGCATAAAGCAGGCACACCTCATGAAGGGAGTGCTAACTGACTAACTGTTCCAGAACTGATGGGTTTGGCAAAGCACTGCTTCTGAAATGACTTAATTGAGACACATCCCAGACACAGAACTGTCATTGATATGAAGGGTCAGAGACAGGAATCTGCCTCCCCCTATTCTATGAAGGCTCAGTGGAAGTGTTTCAGGTCCCACCTGCCCCGGAAGTATGTTATCATACAACTGAGAAAGTTCATTAAAATCACTTTGTCCATGTCAGGCGGAGAGCAGGCCCCTGACAGCGTCAAGGAGACAACCATTATCCTTTCAGATGCTCCAGTGCAAGAGAGCAGGGCTGGTCGAGTTTAGTACAGTGTGTATACGTGCTGCTGTCAAATGTGCCACACAGTGAACAAGAAGGTGCAAGGGAATATTCCAGTAGCCGTAGAAAGCCAAACGCAAAGATAAAGTAATAATTTAGACACAGGAAGTAAATGTAATTTCTCCACGTTTGGAGACAACACAAAGCTGGCTGGGAGGGTGAGCTGTGAGAAGGATGCGGAGAAGCTTCAGTGTGAATTGATCAAGTTGGGTGAGCGGGCAAATGCCAGGCAGATGCAATATAATGTGAGTAAATGTGAATTTATCCACTTTGGGGGCAAAAGCACAGCACCGTGGCTCAGCGGTTAGCACTGCTGCCCTCACAGTGTGAGGGACCCAGGTTCAATTCGCCCTCAGGTGTCTATCTATATGGAGTTTGCACACTCTCCCCATGTCTATGTGGGTTTCCTCTCACAGTCCAAAGATGCACCACTTCCCAGAACCTTACCATTACGTGTACAAGCCCAACTCTGATTTGCCTTTCCAAAATGCAGCACCTCATGTTTATTTAAATTAAACTCCAACTGCCATTCCTTGGTCCAGTGGCCCAGCTGATCAATATCCTATTGTATTCTGAGGTAACCTTCTTCACTGTCCACTACACTTCCAACTTTGGTGTCATCTGTGAACTTGCTAAGTACACCTCTTATGTTCATATTCAAATCATTTATATAAATGATGAAAAGTAGAGGGCCCAGCACCGACCCTTGCAGCAGACCACTGGTCACAGGCCTCCAGTCTGTAAAGCAATCCGCCACCACCACCTCTATCTTCTACCTTCGAGCCAGTTTTGCATCCAAATGGCTAGTTCTCTCTGTATTCTATGTGATCTAACCTTGCTAACCAGTCTCCCATGAGGAACCGTGTTGAACACCTTACTTTTAGATCATGTCCTGCCCTCATCAATCTTTCTCCTTACTTCTTCAAAAATCTCAACCAAGTTTGTGAGACATGATTTCCCTCGCACAAAGCCATCTTGACTATCCCTGACCTTCGAGTGCAGGTTCATAGTTCCTTGAAAGTGGAATCTCAGGTAAATAGATAGTAAAGGCGGCATTTGGTATGCTTTCCTTCATTGGTCAGAGCATTGAGTACAGGAGTTGGGAGGTCATGTTGCAGCTGTACAGGACATTACTTAGACCACTGTTGGAATATTGTGTGCAATTCTGGATGACAGGCCTGATATACGAAGAGATCAGTTGGAACTAAATTCACTGGAATTTAAAAGGATGAGGGAGGATTTCTTGGAAACCTATAAAATTCTAACAAGATTGGAGAGGGTAAACGGAGAAAAGCTATTTTTTTCTCCTTATCTCTGTACTTGTTTTGAATAGACATATCATTGACAAGGCTGTGATGAACTTTTACACTGTAATGATTCTGCAATTTGTAACTTATCCTTGATTTCCCTGAGAAGTGAGTGGTTTAATGTGGGGTTTATGCTGGGCTACTTCAGAGACCAGTTAAGCATCCAACCACCTTCATGTGGGACAGGTCCAGGTGAGCCCTGGGATGTTTGTGATTGGGCATGGTCCAGGAAAGTAGCATTGGGACCTCAATCAGACCAGCCACTACCTTATCGAATGGCAGAGCAGAGCTTGATAGGCTGAATGGCCTCCTCCAGCTCCTAATTCTAATGTTCATACATGTTGTTCCCAAAAGGACAGTACTGAACCTGTCAGATTTTGACAATAATTCTTCTAATCTTCAGCCTCAAGCTAATTTTCTTTCTTGAAGTGATTACAAAATCTTCTAGGATGCAGAGGATCATTTGACATTTTTTAAAAATGATAAAAACACGGAGCGTGCTGAAGAAATTCAGCAAGTCGGGCAGCATCTGTGAGAGAAAGAAACATAATTTGTGTTCAGTTTCCAATACACTTCATCTTCAGAACTGAAAGAGGTTGGAAAATGATATTTTTAAGTTGTTGATGGGGGGGAGTGGGGAGGAGCAAAAGGAATAGATTGTGAGGTTGTGTGAAGCCAAAGAGAAAGGGAGAGGTAACAATAGGGAAGGAGGATTGAGTTGTAAAATGAGCGAACACACAGGCGTGGAAAAGAGAATATGGGTCTGCTCTGTTGAAAATTGGGTTGCTTTGTCCTCCATTTTTCTTACATCCCTCCTCCCACAGCTACACTTGCTTTGTTTCTTGTTGACTTTGACCAATGCCAAGACGCTGAACATCTTAAATGACTAAATTATCTCCTGACAATCCAGTAATGACTCTAAATCTAAATCTTCATACGCAATATTTTGAAACATCTCACTATTTAATTGATTTGATCACATACATAATCTCTGCTTGGTTCCAGGCAAGTCCTTTCCAGAACATTCCTGGCCTGGTGCCAGTGCTTTCAAGCTCGTTCCTCAGGCTGAAGCAATCAAGCAATTGTACAAGGATCGGAGAACCGGACCCTTACCAGTCAAACAGAGAGCAGCCAAACCATTGAACATATAAGTCAAATAAAAACTCGCATCAGTTCGCTGCACCATGTAGTCACCTGAGTCCTTCAAAAACCCATGCCTATGCTGGTTCCTTGTTCATCACAATTACTGTCATATCTAATTGTAGATTAGTAGATCTAACATAGCTCAGATCCTTCCATCATTTTACCGACGATGGAGAGTAGACTGATGGAGCAGTATGTGGCCGTGTTGGATTTGTCCTGCTTTTTATGTCCAGGATATATATTGACAACTTTCCACATTGTTGGGTAGATGCCAGTGTTGTAACTGTTCTGGACCAGCTCGGTAGGGGAGGTTTGGAGCACATGTCTTCAGTACTATTGCTAGAATGTTATCTGGTCCCAGAGTATCCGATGCCTTCAAAGGTTTCTTGATATCACGTGAAATGAATCGAATTGGCTGAAGATGGGCATCTGTGATACTGGGGACCACTGGAGGAGGCTGAGTTTCCAGAGGGGAGGGAAGAGTGACAGCCCTTGACATCAAGGCTGCATTCAATCGAGTGTGGTACCAAGAAACCCTCGCAAAACTGGAAAAAAATGGGCATCAGGGGCCAAACTGTCCACTGGTTGGAGTCATACCTAGTACATAGGAAGATGGCCGTTGTTGTTGGAGCCCAGTTATCTCAGCTCCAGGACACCTCTACAGGAGTTCCTGAGGTAAATATCCTAGGCTCAACCACCTCTAGCTACTTCGTCAATGACCTTCCTTCTACAATAAGGTCAGAATTGGAGATGTTCACTGATAATTACACAATGTTCAGCACTATTCGTGACTCCTCAGATACTGAAGCAGTCCTTGTTCAAATGCATCAAGATAATATCCAGGGATGGGCTGACACGTCGCAAGTAACATTCATGCCACACAAATGCCAGGCAATGATGATCTCCAATAAGAGACAATCTAACGACCACCCCTTGACATTCAAGGTGTTACAATTACTGAATGCCCCACGATCAACACCCTGGAGGTTATCATAGAACATAGAACATTACAGCGCAGTACAGTCCCTTCTGCCCTTGATGTTGTACCAACCTGTGAAGCCAATCTGAATCCTCTCTATTCTACACTATTGCATTTTCATCCATATGTTTATCCAATTACCACTTAATGCCCCTTAAAATTGGTGAGTCTACTATTGTTACAGCCAGTGCATTCCACGCCACTACTATCTCTGAGTAAAGAACCTACCTCTGACATCTGTCCTATATCTATCATCCCTCAAATCAAAGCTATGTCCACTCATGTTAGCCATCACCATCCAAGGAAAAAGGCTCTCACTGTCCACCTTATATAACCTCTGATTATCTTGTATGTCTCAATTAAGTCACCTCTCAACCTTCTTCTCTCTAACAAAAACAGCCTCGAGTCCCCCAGCCTTTCCTCATAAGACCTTCCCTCCATACCCAGCAACATCCTAGTAAATCTCCTCTGAGCACTTTCCAAAGCTTTCACATCTTTCCAATAATGCGGTGACCAGAACTGTACATGATACTCCAAGTGAGGCTACATCAGAGTTTTGTACAGCTGCAAAATAACCTTGTGGCTCCGAAACTTAATCTCTCTACCAATAAAAGCTATCGATAGTCACAGGTGAGGTGTCTGAAGACTGGAGGTTGGCTAACGTGGTGCCACTGTTTAAGAAGGGTGGTAAGGAAAAGCCAGGGAACTATAGACCAGTGAGCCTGACCTCAGTGGTGGGCAAGTTGTTGGAGGGAACCCTGAGGGACAGGATGTACATATATTTGGAAAGGCAAGGACTGATTAGGGATAGTCAACATGGCTTTGTGTGTGGGAAATCATATCTCACAAACTTGATTGAGTTTTTTGAAGTAACAAAGAGGATTGATGAGGGCAGAGCAGTAAATGTGATCTATATGGACTTCAGTAAGGTGTTCGACAAGGTTCCCCATGGGAGACTGATTAGCAAGGTTAGATCTCATGGAATACAGGGAGAACTAGCCATTTGGATACAGAACTGGCTCAAAGGTAGAAGACAGAGGGTGGTGATGGAGGGTTGTTTTTCAGACTGGAGGCCTGTGACCAGTGGAGTGCCACAAGGATCGGTGCTGGGTTCTCTACTTTTCAGCATTTATATAAATGATTTGGATGCGAGCATAAGAGGTACAGTTAGTAAGTTTGCAGATGACACTAAAATTGTAGGTGTGGTGGATAGCAAAGAGGGTTACCTCAGATTACAACAGGATCTGGACCAGATGGGCCAATGGGCTGAGAAGTGGCAGGTGGAGCTTAATTCAGATAAATGTGAGGTGCTGCATTTTTGGAAAGCAAATCTTAGCAGGACATATACACTTAATGGTAAGGTCCTAGGGAGTGTTGCTGAACAAAGCGACCTTGGAGTGCAGGTTCATAGCTCCTTGAAAGTGGAGTCACAGGTAGATAGGATAGTGAAGAAGGCATTTGGTATGCTTTCCTTTATTGGTCAGAATATTGAGTACAGGAGTTGGGAGGTCATGTTGCGGCTGTACAGGACATTGGTTAGGCCACTGTTGGAATATTGCATGCAGATCTGGTCTCCTTCCTATCGGAAGGATGTTATGAAACTTGAAAGGGTTCAGAAAATATTTACGAGAATGTTGCCAGAGTTGGAGGGTTTGAGCTATAGCGAGAGGCTGAACAGGCTGGGGCAGTTTTCCCTGGAGTGCCGAAGGCTGAGGGGTGACCATATAGAGGTTTATAAAACCATGAGGCGCATGGATAGGGTAAATAGAAAAAGTCTTTTCCCTGGGGTCGGGGAGTCCAGAACTAGAGGGTGACAGGGGAAAGATATAAAAGAGACCTAAGGGGCAACTTTTTCACACAGAGGGTGTGTGTGTACAGAATGAGCTGCCAGAGGAAATAGTGGAGGCTGGTACAATTGCAACATTTAATAGGCATCTGGATGGGTATATGAATAGGAAGGGTTAGATTAGATTAGATTCCCTACAGTGTGGAAAGCAGGCCCTTCAGCTCAACCAGTCCCCACCGACCCTCCGAAGAGTAACCCACCCAGATCCATTTCCCCTCTGACTAATGCACCTGACACTATGGACAATTTAGAATGGCCAATTCACCTGACTTGCACATCTTTGGACTGTGGGAGGAAACCGGAGCACCTGGAGGAAACCCACGCAGACACGGGGAGAACGTGCAAACTCCACACAGACAGATGCCCGAGGCTGGAATTGAACCCGGGACCCTGGTGCTGTGAGGCAGCAGTGCTAACCACTGAGCCATCATGCCACCCCAAAACAGTTAATAGATTAGATTCCCTACAGTGTGGAAACAGGCCCTTCGGCCCAACCAGTCCACACTGACCCTCCGAAGAGTAACCCACCCAGACCCATTTCCCTCTGATTAATTCAGCTAGTGCTACGGGCAATTTAGCATGGCCAATTCACCTGACCCGCACATCTTTGGACTGTGGGAGGAAACCCACACAGACACGGGGAGAATGTGCAAACTCCACACAGTCGCCCAAGGCTAGAATCGAACTGAGGTGCTGTGAGGCAGCAGTACTAACCACTGATCTACCATGCTGCTCACAGGCGTTTGCAGGGGTATGGGCCGGGTGCTGGTAGGTGGGACTAGATTGGGTTGGGATATCTGGTCAGTATGGACGAGTTGGAGCGAAGGGTCTGTTTCTGTACAGTACAACTCTATGACTCTATGACGCCATATGCCTTCTTACCAACCCTATCAACCTGAGTGGCAATTTTCAGGGATCTATGTACATGGACACCAAGCTCTCTCTGCTCATCTACACTACCAAGAATCTTACCATTAACCCAGTACCTTGTATTACTGTTGCTCCTTCCAAAATGAATCACCTCACACTTTTCTGCATTTCACTCCATTTGTCACCTCTCAGCCAAGCTCTGCACTTATCTATGTCCCTCTAACCTGCAACAGCCTTCTGCACTATCCACAACTCTTAGTGTCAACCGCAAACTGACTAATCCATCCTTCTAATGCCCTCATCCAGGTCATTAGTAAAAATGATAAACAGCAGTGGCCTCAAAACAGACCCTTACAGTACTCCACTAATAACTGAACTCCAGGATGAACATTTCCCATCAACAACCACCCTCTGTTTTCTTTCAGCTAGCCAATTTCTGACCCAAACCGCTAAATCACCCTCAATCCCATGCCTCCTTATTTTGTGCAATAGCCTACCATGGGGAACCTTATCAAACACCTTACTGAAATCCATATACACCACATCGACGGCTTTACCCTCATCTACCTGTTTGGTCACCTTCTCAAAGAATTCAATAAGGCTTGGGAGCCACAACCTACCCTTCACAAAACTGTGTTGACTATCCCTAATCAATTTATTCCTTTCTAGATGATTATAAATCCTATCTCTCATAACCTTTTCCAACACTTTACCTGCAGCTGAAGCAAAACTCACTGGTCTGTAATTACCAGGGTTGTCTCTACTCCCCTTCTTAAACAAGGGGACAACATTTGCTATCCTCCAATCTTCTGGCACTATTCCTGTCGACAATGACAACACAAAGATCAAAGCCAAAGGCCCTGCAATCTCCTCCCTGGCTTCCCAGAGAATCCTCAGATAAATCCCATTCAGCCCAGGGGACTTATCTATTTTCACACTTTCCAGAGTTGCTAACACCTTCTCCTTGTGAACCTCAATCTTGTCTAGTCTAGTAGCCCATAACTCAGCATTCTCCTTGACAATATTGTCTTTTTCTAGTGTGAATAGTAACAAAAAATATTGATTTTGTGCTTCAACATCTCCTCAGACTCCATGCACAACTTCCCACTAGTATCCTGATTGGCCCGAAGCTCTCTCTAGTCATTCACTTATTCCTGATATACCTATAGAAAGGTTTCGGGTTTTCCTTGTTCCTATCTGCAATAACTTCTCATGCCCTGTCCTGGCTCTTCTACCATTGTAGAAACAATGACTGCAGATGCTGGAAACCAGATTCTGGATTAGTGGTGCTGGAAGAGCACAGCAGTTCAGGCAGCATCCAAGGAGCTCCATCTTCTTAGTTCCCCCCTAAGGTCTTTCCCGGCTAACGTTCAAGTGCCCTGACTGAGCCTTCACATCTCATCCTAACATAAGCTGCCTTCTTCCTCTTGACAAGTGATTCAAATTTCTTTAGTAAACCACGGCTCCCTTGCTCAAACATTTTCTCCCTACCTGACCTGTACATACTTATCAAGGACACACAGAAGCTGTTCCTTCAACAAGCTCCATGTTTCAACTGTGCCCATCCCCTGTAGTTTCCTTCCCCATTCTATGCATCCTAAATCTTGTCTAATTGCATCATAATTGCCCTTCCCCCAGCTATAACTCTTGCCCTGCAGTACATACCTGACCCTTTCCATCGCTAAAGTAAACATAATCGAATTGTGGTCACTATCACCAAAATGCTCACCTACCTCCAAATCCAACACCTGGCCAGGGTCATTACCCAATACCAAATCCAACGTGGCCTTGCCCCTTTTTGGCCTGTCTACAAACCCTCCTGCACACATTGGATAAATATCCCCCCCCCATTGGTATCCCTCTGGTTCAGGTGAAGACCACCTACCCCAGAAAGAGTCCCAATTATCCAGGAATCCAAAACCCTCCCTCCTGCACCATCCCTCTAGCCAAATTTTCAACTCCTCTCTCTCTCCCTTATTCCTTGATTCGCTAGCATGTGGCACAGGCAACAGACCAGAGATAACATGGGCGGCACAGTGGCACAGTGGTTAGCACTGCCGCCTCACAGCATCAGAGATCTAGGTTCAATTCCTGCCTCAGACAACTGACTGTGTGGAGTTTGCACATTCTCCCCGTGTCTGTGTGGGTTTCCTTTGGGTGCTCCGGTTTCCTCCCACAGTCCAAAGATGTGCAAGTCAGGTGAATTGGCCATGCTAAATTGCCCCAAGTGTTAGGTGAAGGGGTAAATGTAGGGGAACGGGTCTGGGTGGGTTGCTCTTTGGAGGGTCGGTGTGGACTTGTTGGGCCGAAGGGCCTGTTTCCACACTGTAAGTAATCTAATAACAACTCTGTTTGTTCTAGCTCTAAACTTCCATCCTAGCTCCCTGAATGTCTGCCTTGAACCCCCATCCATTTGCCTACCTATGTCGTCAGTGCTTACATGGACCATAATTTGGGGCTGCTGTCCCTCCCCTTCAAGGATCCCGGAAACACAATCTGAGACATCGCGAACCCTGGCATTTGGGAGGCGAAACATCAACCGCGGGTCTCTCTCATTCCCACAGAACCTCCTATCTGTCCCCCCTAACTACGGAGTCCCCAATGACTAATGCTCTGCTCCTCTTGCCCCTTCCCTTCTGAGCAACAGGGACAGACTCTGTGCCAGAGACCTGGACTCCATGGCTTACCTCTGGTAGGTCTTGCCCCCCAACAGGATCCAAAATGATATACCTGTTGAGGGGAATTGCCAGAGGGATCCCTGCACTGTCTGCGGGTTCCCTTTCCATTTCCTGATTGTAACCCTCTCCCTTTTTCTTACTCCTGAGGTGTGACTCCCTCCCTGTAACTGCTCTCAATAACACCATCAGCCTCCCGAATGATCTAAAGTCCATCCAGCTCCAGCTCCCTAATGTCGTGTTCGAGGAGCTGGAGTTGGGCGCACTTCCCGCTGATGCAGTCAGCAGGGACACTAGTGGTGACCCTTACCTCCCACATTCTGCAGGAGGAACATTCAACTGCCCTCACCTCCATTCCCACTATTCTAAATTCCCAAAGAGGCATTGAAAAATAAGGAATAAAAAATAACTAGTTACCTTACCAATCCGGCAGACAGAATCTTTTATTTGGTTAGAGGAGGAGGAAGCGTGGGAGACGTTACCTAAGTAGTGTTTCAGGTAATGGAACCACTCAAATATATTACTTCACTTACTCAGCCATTCTATGTCTGCTCCTGCTCAACGTGCGCTCCGCCTATTTGCGAGGTAACTTCTTAAATCAATGATTCACCTTCCCACCAGTGCCCTGCTCAATGCTCCCCCTCTTCCTGCTGCTGAAATAAAAATGGAGGACCCCAATGCTCAAGGTAAGTTTTTAAATCAGTGACTCACCTTCATTGACCAGAAACTCAACTGCTCTCACCACATAACCACAATGGCTACAAGAGCAGGCCAGAGGTTGGGAATACTGCAGCAAAAACACTGTGGATTGAGTTGTTGTAACAACTATGTGGTGGCTCATTGCTGACAGCTAGTTTGTGTTAAAGCTCTTCAACTGGTTTGAACTGGTTCATAAATCTTTGGAGCTCACTTTCTGAGCAACTGAAAGCTTTATAATGGAGCTTCTGTCTTGTTAGTGGATCAAATCAGATACATCTATAAAATACATGTGCAGAAGTCAAGAGTTCAGTGCAAGAGTTTAGCCAGACCATTGGCAAGATCCCACTGGAGCGTTCTTTGATTGAACAGGCCACTTCCAAAAATATTCGAGGAGGAAGTGAGGACTGCAGATGCTGGAGATCAAAGCTGAAAATGTGTTGCTGGAAAAGCGCAGCAGGTCAGGCAGCATCCAAGGAGCAGGAGAAACGACATTTCGGGCATGAGCCCTTCTTCAGCCTGACCTATTGCGCTTTTCCAGCAACACATTTTCAGCTCACTTCCAAAAATATCCAAATTTCAAATTCCAGGAGCCAGAAGCATGTTAACTGAACCTTTAAAACAAGTTTGGAGATGAAATGAAATGATTCAGAGACAGGAGCATAATAGAACGACTGTATCAGATTGTTAGCCAAGAAATTACTAAAACATTCAAACACGCAGAAGTGGTATGTCCTTCTCCAAACTTTACAGTCGATCTTTAACACTGAATCCCCACCCTCCCCCCACCATGACTAAACTGTTCACAGTAATTACAAAAGTGACCACCCTAATCCCACTGCTTTCACAATCCTTGGAAGTGTTAACTGAGGATCTGTTACCTAAGATGTGGAGTTGATTCAAGAGATAACATGTTGCAATTGACGTGCTGTGGTGTGGAGGTGATGAGGGTGGGGGAAGTGGGGAGCAGGGGGTGTATCATGGGCGTGACTGTTGTAGTGCAGGGTAAAAGGTGTGCATTTACAGAGAGAGTGAGTGAAATGGAAGGAGAAGCGTGGACAGGAGTGATCGCGTGTGCAGATTTAAAGCAAAATGCTGCGGGTGCTGGAGATCAGGAATAAACACAGACAATGTCGGAGAAGCTCTCTGCAGTGTCTGTGGACAGAGAACCAGAGTTACCCATTGTGAGCCGGGTTCGGAAGACATGTCAGATGTGATAGATGTCCATGAGTGACCATGATCACACTGCCGTTTCCAATGAAGGAAGCTCAAGGAACAGCACGTTAATTGAAAGCAATATGCAATCAAACCCAGTCTACTGGCATTCCTTCAAGCTCAGGGATGTGCAGGGTCTGTTTGTTCTATTGTGGGAAAGGAAATCCACTCCCTGGTCTCACTAGCAGAGGCTCTCAGATTGAACAAGTACTTTCTTGTATGGTAGCAACATGTCGCAGGTTGCACTGGTATGATAGGCATTGTTCCAGAATCTCTGAGAAGGAGCTTGGGCTCAATTTGTTCAGATGCTAGCTGTGCCTATCGGGGTGGTGTTTAAAGCACTTCTCAATATTCACCCTTTCAGAGCCTTACATCACATCTACCCCCCCCCCCCCCCCATGTTTTGTTCTCATCATTAATATGCATATACATCAATATTTCTACCTCTATCCCATGGTGACACCTTTAATCTGTTTCTGGATTAGTGGTGCTGGAAGAGCACAGCAGTTCAGGCAGCATCCAACGAGCAGCGAAATCGATGTTTCAGGCAAAAGCCCTTCATCAGGAATAAAGGCAGTGAGCCTGAAGCGTGGAGAGATAAGCTAGAGGAGGGTGGGGGTGGGGAGCGAGTAGCATAGAGTACAATGGGTGAGTGGGGAAGGGGATGAAGGTGATAGGTCAAGGAGGAGAGGGTGGAGTGAATAGGTGGAAAAGAAGATAGGCAGGTAGGACAAGTCCGGACAAGTCATGGGGACAGTTACTGAGCTGGAAGTTTGGAACTAGGGTGAGGTAGGGGAAGGGGAAATGAGGAAACTGTTGAAGTCCACATTGATGCCCTGGGGTTGAAGATGAGGCGTTCTTCCTCCAGGCGTCTGGTGGTGAGGGAGCGGCGGTGAAGGAGGCCCAGGACCTCCGTGTCCTCGGCAGAGTGGGAGGGGGCGTTGAAACTCCCCCACTCACCTATTGTACTCTATGCTACTTTGTCCCCACCCCCACCCTCCTCTAGCTTATCTCTCCACGCTTCAGGCTCACTGCCTTTATTCCTGATGAAGGGCTTTTGCCCGAAACGTTGATTTCGAAGCTCCTTGGATGCTGCCTGAACTGCTGTGCTCTTCCAGCACCACTAATCCAGAATCTGGTTTCCAACATCTGCAGTCATTGTTTTTACCATCTTTAATCTGTGTCAACAGAATGTTATTTTCAATTTGGTGGCCAATCCCCATGGATTTATGTCAACATTTTATTTCAGCTTGCTGATTGATTTGGACTGTCTTGTTCACCCTCAGTTTGCTCAGTTCTGTTGGTTGAAGATTTCCCTTTGCTTTGCATTATTTCTGCCGTCAGGAATTCTTCCTGGATGAGGAAATGAAATGTTCTATTTGAACTTAAACTCTTCCAAATTATCATGTCAATTCCCTTAACCCTTGAGTCCCTTTGCTGATTAAAAATCTCAGCCGTGAATATATTTAATGACCCAGTCTCGACAGCTCTCTGCAGTAAAGAATTCTTCAGATTCACCACCCTCTGAGAGAAAATATTCCTCCTCATCTCTGTCTTAGATGGTTGGCCCCTTATTCTGTGACGATGCCCTCTGGTCTAACGCTCTCCCACACGGGGAAGCAACCTTTCTGCATCTACCCCGTCAAGTACCTCAAGAATCTTGTATGTTTGATTAAGGTCATCTCTAATTCTTCTAAACACCAATAAGTGCAGGCTTAATCTCCTCAACCTGTATCAATGTTGAAAATGGATGGATTAACAGTTAATTTCAGGATTCCTGGCTTTGCAGGTTCATTGACCCCTTTTAATCTTCTTTCAGTTTTGATGGTGGTTGGTTGGTAGGACTCAGAGCAAGAGAGTCCTTCCTGTCATGCTCCCTGTTTAGCTGGCTTCTAGGACTCAGAGAGAGAGCGTCCTTTACCTGCAATGGAGGGGTGACTAGTAGGTTCCTCTTTGACTGTGATATTTATAGCACACTAGTACTGAAATACAAGGGAGTACACAAATACCTCAGCCCTCTGGAACATCCTGTGTGTTGAACTACCTGTGTATAACAGCCTGGGTAAGAGCATTAGTGTGTGCTGTGAAGGTCACAGTTGAGGAACTCTTCCCTCTTCACCTCTGCGTTGCAGGTAAGGGCAATGTCTCACTCTGAGCGCCAGAAGCCAGCTGGCTCCTAAGCCAGACAAATTGAAACAGGAATGGTGGAATTCAATAATGGTCAAAAAGAATCAGGACTACAGAATCTCAATCAACCTGCAGAGCTAAGAATGTGGAAATCTCCTGTTCACCTATCAATATCATCATCATTAATAATCTCCACTGAAAGGGCTAAAACTCCGCGCACTGCAAACAATTCAGAGAGTGATCAGTGTATATCTTTTTCTGAAACTTTCATCCTTTGAGACTCAACTCCTATTTCTAAATTGTGTGCATGATTAATTCTTCCCATCTTTGGTCACTAATAAAGTCACTCTGTTAACTCAAGAAAGCCTGGTTAAACCAGCTTCTTTGAAAACACGCGGAACTGGGAGAAATCTTGATATGACCAACCATGGGGGTGGGTGAATATAGAAGGAGGAAACTGTTCACCCTTTCTCACCCAGGGGTCTAAGGGCTTGAGGTATCCTGCCTGGCACTATAGTAAACTGGGTCTGGCCATAAAGCATGGTGACCTTTACCCTTAGTTAGCATCTCAAACACCGTGCTGGCTCTCAACACGGGGTTTTGCACTCAAGGGTCTGTGCCGGGATTTGGACTCACTGCCCTTACTGACTCAGATGTGGGATATGTCAGTGCCTTAATAGTTGAGTCAGCAGCTGTGGGGAAAAAGCTACAAGTAACCTGTTCTGATGAAGGATTATACCCAAGACCCTAACTAGCCTCAACTCCCCAACACCACGGCATAGATATCCTCTGTTTTTGTCAATAATGTTCCCTTTTTGGTTAAAATTCATCTGCATCTCAAAGTTAATTTGACCTTGGAGCAAAAGAGAATGGCTGATGATCAAAAATGTTGCCACATGAAACAAAGCGAAGTCAGTGAGGCCTGTCATCACCACACTCACAGAATATATAATTACTGAGAGGGCAGGAGTGAACAATAAAGTGGGAACCTCTGTGAAATGAAAAGGAAACACAGATAACATCAGACTCTCTCCCATGTGCAATCTTTCTTTGTTCAGCAGAGCGTGAGCAAACACTTTTCAACAAATCATCCAAAAATAACAAGGAAATCAGGCAACAGATCTGGCAGAAAGAAATGTTTTCAAAGCGCATTAAAGGAAATGTTTTCAACAATGTATAGCCATTTGCTTGTTTCTCCTGACCTTTATTCTTGGTACTTGTTTCTCCACAGCCTTTCAAAGTAAACGGATTTCCACTAAAAATCGAACCAGCTGCGGCACCTGGATGGAGCAAAGCGATTCACAAGCAGTGTAATGCTTTGAGGAAACACTTCTTTGCCAAGTGCCACGGGACCAGGGATGGGTGTCTCGAGTTAATTGCTGATTTTAGAGGGCTCTTCTAGAGGTTTGTGTGAGGACAACGTTTTGAGTTCGAGGGGCAACTTTTTAATCTTTTGGCCAGCCGGGTGGGCCTCATAGAATATGGGTTCCCTGACTGGGGCTGCTAATCTGGTCGAATCGGGGAGCCCTGGCTGATTGATATACAGGAGTGTCAGAGGTTCTGTTCACTCTGAGAAGCTAGACCAGTGTCGAAGTACTATCCACATGTAGATAAAGGGTGACTTGGTGACAGGATACCGTCCTCTGTGGAGTTATTTCAGACACCATAGAGTCAAATAGCATGGAAACAGACCCTCGGTCCAACCAGCCCATGCTGGCAATAATCCCCAAACAAAACTAGATCCACCTGCCTGGGCTTGGCCCATACCTGCTACATTTCTTATCCATGTACTTTTCCTTTAAATGTTGCAACTACACCAACATCCACCATTTTCTCTGGAAGTTCATTCCTTGTGCGAACCACTCTCTGTGTTAAAAGAAATTGTCCTTCATGCCCTTTTTAAATCTCTCTCCTCTCACCTTAAATATATGCCCCTAGTCTTGAAATCCCTCATGTTAGGGAAAAGGCACCTGCCTTTCTACTTATTTATATCCCTCATGATTTTATAAACCTCTCAACCTCCTATGCTCCAGTGACAAAAGTCAAAATCAAATGTCCTTCCTAGCATGCCCTAGTCATGTGACCTGTCCCATGTGGACGTTTCAGCGCTTAACCAGGACAATGGACTGGATTTGCACACAAATAGAGTGCGGCTACTTTCAGAATGAGAAAGAGTACCTGGCCATTGCCTGGGGCTGGTGAACATTTTCATCAAAACCCATTTCAAAGAGATAAATTGATGGTTCAGGTCAAAGTATTATCCTCAAGCTGCTACAATCTGCCCCAAAATGTCTGCAGAGAAGGTTAGTCAAGTGACAGAGATATCATCTGGGTGTGACATACAAGCAGGGGAAGCAGTGAACACATTAGGGATGGACACAAAGCTGTACAAACTGGACACGATAAACCAGACATTACATACCGTTCACAATGTGCTGGACACTACATATGGTACACGATAAACTAGACACTACATACTGTACCCAATTTGCTCTACTTGACATACTATATGTACTATGCTATATATGAAATTAAATACAATGCACAATATGCAATGTACGGTACACTCAATAGGGAAGCACGATATGATAGGGTTTCCCTAGCGCCTTCTTCCATCAGGAAGACCTGACATCATAAGGACGTAGCTCTGAATGCACATGCTCACTGGTTACCTTTAGAGTTTGATCCAGCCAGCTCTTTACTCCATGTGTTTCTCCTGACTTCAGGACACACCATCTCCTGTCTGGGCCAGGCAAGGCAAGGAAAGGGGGCATAGCAAACCGTCGCACATCCATGTACACTCCAGGGTGGGAAACAGAGGGGATACCTGGGATTGGAGGTGGGGCAGCAGCGTGTAAGAGACAGTTTGAGGAGCAGGTCCTTTTGGATTCTGTCCCATGCATTCACAACTCCTCCTATCACAGTACTCCAGACAGTGACCTCACCTGTACTTTAAACCCCCTCCTCCATTTTGTTTTTAAGGGGCTATTTATGAGGTTTCCAAGGGCACAACAAATGGAAGCAAAAGACACAACATCTGAGTCTATAGACCATTCCCAAGATGAATGAGTAATCCAGGAAGAAATGGAAAGGTTCAACCGAATGTTAATTGCAGAGACATGAGGACAGTGGTTTCTGAGGGGGGGGGGGGTACTTCTTTCAGGAACTCAGCCCCTCCCACACTGAGGAGCATTAAGTGGATTAGGGTAAGACCAGAGGAGGCCATCCATCAACTTCCCACTTCCTACAGTGCCATCAAAAGCAGTGGCCACGTTCAGACTTACATCCACCAACCCCCAGCAAACAAGAGCCAGGAACTGGTGAGAAGATATGTCTCAGGGATCTGTTAGCATGGCCCAGAGCTAGAAGGTCCCAAGGGAGGGGAGAGGCAGACAGTTAGTAATTAAGAGACCCACTGAATTATAGCAGCGACCCCCTGCCCTCGCAGATTCACTTGTGGCAGTGGGTCTAACCCTGTCCACGGTTACTGGATGACCAAATATCCCAGGAGTACTTAAGTCTTCGAAGAAATTGGCAAAATGGAAGCGGAGTGATAAAGATGGGAATACCAGAGAAAAGGAATCTTCGCTCAGACAAAATGCAGAATCGGTTTAGGCAGAGCTAAGGAATAACAAGAGGCAGAAATATCATTGGAAGCCATTTATAGGTCACCACAGAGTAAACAAAGTGTTAATCAGGAAATTAGAGTTTCACGTCACAGGAATAACACAGTAACCATGAGGGGATTTTAATCTTTATTTGAACAGAGCAAAAGGACTTTGCGGTAACAGTTTGGAGGCTAATTTCACAGGATGTGTACAAGATTGTTTATAGACCAAAGAACTGAGTGGGAGCAAGTTATTTTAAATCCAGTGTTCTGCAATGAGAAATAGTTAAGTGATAACATTATTGTAAAGGATCTCGAAGGAAGAGTAATCAAATGTGCTGGAATACTCGATTGATTTTGACTTTGTTTATTTAAATCCAATTCAACACAACAAATCTGAACAAAACAGACATTGTAGTTCTGAGAGGTGGACTGCCTCAGGTTGAGAAAGTAGGTTAAAAGATAAACAATAGCAAACGTTTAATGGATTAGTATTTACTTTACAATAAACATGCAATCTCTTGAAGCATCAAAACACCACAGGAAAAGTCATGTAACTGTAGCTAACAAAAGGAGTTAAGAACATTGGATTAAAGTGAGAAGCTAATAATGTGGCCAAAAAGAGTAAGAAACCTAGGATTGACAAGATTTAATGTTTGACAAAGAGGGTCCAGGAATTTGATTAAAAAGGAAAATTAGGCAGCACAGTGGCTCAGTGGTTAGCATACTGCTTCACAGCACCAGGGACCTGGTGTTCGATTCCAGCCTCAGGCAACTGTCTGTGTGGAGTTTGTACATTCTCCCAGTATCTGTGCGGATTTGCTCTGGTTTCCCCCTACAATCCAAAGATGTACAGGTTAAGTAAATTGCCCACAGTGTTCAGGCTGTGCAGGCTAGGTGGGTTAGCCACGGGTAATGTGGGTCTGGGTGGGATGCTTCCACACTGTAGGAATTCTATGATTTTATAATGTTGAATTAAACTAGCAAGGAAAACGAAACAGATGGTAAAAGCTTCAGCAGATATGTAAGAAGGAAGCAACTGGTGGTTCTGAGCTGCCTGCAGTCCATGCGTCTAAGATACTCTCAATTCTATTAGTTGCCCTTGAGAAGGTAGCGGTGAGCTGCCTTCTGGAACCGCTGCAGTCAACATGCTGTGAGTTGACCCACAATGCCCTTAGGGAAGGAATTCCAGCCTTTAGACCCAGCAACACTGAAGGAAGGGGGATATATTTCCAAGTCAGGATGGTGAATGACTTGGAGGGGACCTTTCTCACAGGTTTGAAGTTGTGGAAGAGCATCTTATTTCCAGCACTCCCTGCTGCTGTTGCATGTCAGTGGTGAAGGGAGTGATTATTGAAGGTGGAGAGTAGGGTGCAATTGAGTGAGTTGCTTTACTCTGGGTGGTGTCAAGCTTCTTGAATGTTGTCCCAGACAGTGGAACGGTAAATCTTTACACATGGCTTCATCTAAGTTGAAACAATGGAAGATGGTCAGAATAAACTATTTATCCACAGTTTATTTCTAGTTAAGTTGGGACCATAAGCAAGAACAATCCCAGTCCGAATTAATTCAGAAACTGAAACAAATCTAATGATTCTCCTGAAAAGTTCTTCCATTGATTTTGAACAACAGAAAAAAATGAGGCTAGGTTTGGGGATTTTGCAAAATCTATATGTTATACTGAATCATGTTATAATTATACATGTTCCAAAAACTTATTGCCAACCAGAGGATTGGAAATTTTTTAGGAACCAGAAGCAGATGACTTTCAGTTTTGAAGTCACACCGGACATAAAAAGTCAACTTTGTTTCACCCTCTGCTCATGTTATCCGTTTCTCTGACAGCCTCTGTGTCGTCATGTGTGTCGCTATCTAACCAGTTCAATTCATTTGCTGTTAGCTATAAGAAAATAAGAACCAATGAATATGATGTGATAGCTATTCTTGGAAATGTGACCGCAAGGTGACCGAGACTGAGGACTGAATGTTGAAGGGAATTTGATATTCCTACAAGACAGACAAACAGGAAAAGGAGGTAGAGTAGCTTTGTTAATGAAGGAAGGTACCATTGAGGCAGTGAGCAGTCATTTAGGTGAAATAGATGGTGATGTGGAATCAGAGTGGATGGGATAGCGAAGGTTAGAATTCATGGGTGGGAGTTGGCTATAGCCACGGAGAGTTGCCCCACCTTTTAATTTTTTGAAAAATTCATTTATGGGCTGTGGGCATCACTGGCTGTGCCAGCATTTATTGCTTGTCCCTAGTTGCCCTTTGAGAAGGTGGTGGTGAGTTGCCTCCTTGAACTGTTACAGTCCATGTGCTTGAGTAGGCCCTCAATGTCTTTGGGAGGGAATTCCAGGATTTTGACCTGGAACGGCACTTTCATGTGGTGGTGGTCCCATTTATCTAGTGCTCTTTACCTTCCAAATTGGAAGTGATGTGGGTTTTGGAGGTGCCGTCTGAGGACCTTTGGTGAATTTCTGCAGTGCATCTTGGAGATAAGGCTGCGTCTGAGCGCGGGTGATGGGGGGGGGGAGTGGATCTTTGCGGATGTGGTGCCAAGCAAGCAGGCTGCTTTGTCCTGGAAGATGTCGAACTTCCTGTATATTGTTGGGGCTGCACTGATCCAGAGTTATTGGGGAGGAATCCATCACACACCTGATTTAGAGTCATAGAGGTGTACAGCACAGAAACAGACCCTTCGGTCCAACTCGTCCATGCCGACCAGATATCCCAACTCAATCTAGACCAACCTGCCAGCGCCCAGCCCATATCCCTCCACCTTCCTATTCATATACCCATCCAGATGTCTTTTAAATGTTGCAATTGTACCAGCTGCCACCACATCCTCTGGCAGCTCATTCCATACATGTTCTGTGTGAAAAAGCTGCCCCTTAGGTCTCTTTTATATCTTTCCCCTCTCACCCTAAACCTCTCATTCTGGACTCCCCCAGCCCAGGGAAAAGACTTTGTCTATTTACCCTATCCATGCCCCTCATAATTTTGTAAACCTCTATAAAGGTCACCCCTCAGCCTCCAAAGCACCAGGGAAAACAGCCCCAGCCTGTTCAGCCTCTCCCTATAGCTCAAATCCTCCAACCCTGGCAATATCCTTGTAAATCTTTTCTGAACCCTTTCAAGTTTCACAACATCTTTCTGATAGGAAGGAGACCAGAATTGCACACAATATTCCAACAGCGGCCTAACCAATGTCCTGTACAGCCGCAACGTGACCTCCCAACTCCTGTACTCAATACTCTGACCAATAAAGGAAAGCATACCAAATGCCGCCTTCACTATCCTATCTATCTGCGACTCCACTTTCAAGGAGCTATGAACCTGCACTCCAAGGTCTCTTTGTTCAGCAACACTCCCTAGGACCTTACCATTAAGTGTATAAGTCCTGCTAAGATTTGCTTTCCAAAAATGCAGCACCTCACATTTATCTGAATTAAGCTCCATCTGCCACTTCTCAGCCCATTGGCCCATCTGGTTCAGATCCTGTTGTAATCTGAGGTAACCCTCTTCGCTGCCCACTACACCTCCAATTTTGGTGTCATCTGCAAACTCACTAACTGTACCTCTTATTCTCACATCCAAATCATTTATGTAAATGATGAAAAGTAGAGGACCCAGCACCGATCCTTGTGGCACTCCACTGGACACAGGCCTCCAGTCTGAAAAACAACCCTCCACCACCACCCTCTGTCTTCTACCTTTGAGCCAGTTCTGTATCCAAATGGCTAGTTCTCCCTGTATTCCATGAGATCTAACCTTGCTAATCAATCTCCCATGGGGAACCTTGTCGAACGCCTTACTGAAGTCCATATAGATCACATCTACTGCTCTGCCCTCATTAATCCTCTTTGTTACTTCTTCAAAAAACTCAATCAAGTTTGTGAGACATGATTTCCCACCCATAAAGCCATGTTGACTATCCCTAATCAATCCTTGCCTTTCCAAATACATGTACAACCTGTCCCTCAGGATTCCCTCCAACAACTTGCCCACCACCGACATCAGGCTCACTGGTCTATAGTTTCCTGGCTTGTCCTTACCACCCTTCTTAAACTGTGGCACCACGTTTGCCAACCTCCAGTCATCTGACACCTCACCTGTGACTATCGATGATACAAATATCTCAGCAAGAGGCCCAGCAATCACTTCTCTAGCTTCCCAAAGAGTTCTAGAGTACACCTGATCAGGTCCTGGGGAGTTATCCATCTTTATGCATTTCAAGATATCCAGCACTTCCTCCTCTGTAACATGGACATTTTTCAAGATGTCACCCTCTAGTTCCCTACGTTCTATATCTTCCACATCCTTTTCCACAGTGAACACTGATGCGAAATACTCGTTCAGTATCTCCCCAACTCCTGTGGCTCCACACAAAGGCCATCTTGCTGATCTTTGAGGGGCCCTATTCTCTCCCTCGTTACCCTTTTGTCCTTAATGTATTTGTAAAAACCCTTTGGATTCTCCTTAACTCTATTTGCCAAAGCGATCTCATGTCCCCTTTTTGCCCTCCTGATCTCTCTCTTAAGTATACTCTTACAGCCTTTTTACTCTTCTAAGGATTCACTCGATCTATCCTGTCTATACCCGACATATGCTTCCTCCTTTTTCTTAACCAAACCCTCAATTTCTTTAGTCATCCAGCATTCCCTATACCTACCAGCCTTTCCTTTCACCCTGACAGGAATATACTTTCTCTGGATTCTTGTTATCTCATTTCTGAAAGACTCCCATTTTCCAGCCGTCCCTTTACCTGTGAACATCTGCCTCCAAACAGCTTTTGAAAGTTCTTGCCTAATACCGTCAAAATTGGCCTTTCTCCAATTTAGAACTTCAACTTTTAGATCTGGTCTATCCTTTTCCATCACTATTTTAAATCTAATAGAATTATGGTCGCTGGCCCCAAAGTGCTTCCCCACTGACACTTCAGTCACCTGCCCTGCCTTATTTCCCGAGAGTAGGCCAACCTTTGCACCTTCTCTAGTAGGAACATCGACATACTGAATCAGAAAATTGTCTTGTACACACTTAAGAAATTCCTCTCCATCTAAACCTTTAACACTATGGCAGTCCCAGTCTATGTTTGGAAAGTTAAAATCCCCCACCATTACCACCCTATTATTCTTACAGATAGCTGAGATCTCCTTACAAATTTGTATCTTAATTTCCCTCTGACTATTAGGGGTCTATAGTACAATCCCAATAAGGTGATCATCCCTTTCTTATTTCTCAGTTCCATCCAAATAGCTTCCCTGGATGTATTTCTGGGAATATCCTCCCTCAGCACAGCTGTAATGCTATCCCTTATCAAAAATGCCACTCCCCATGCTCTCTTGCCTCCCTTTCTGTCCTTCCTGTAGCATTTGTATCCTGGAACATTAAGCTGCCAGTCCTGCCCATCCCTGATATTCCAGTCCCACGTCCCTAACCATGCCCTGAGTTCACCTGCCTTGCCTGTTAGACCTCTTGCATTGAAATAAATGCCGGTGTTGGACTGGGGTGGACAAAGTTACAAATCACACAACACCAGATAGTAGTCCAACAGGTTTAATTGGAAGCACTAGCTTTCGGAGTGCCACTCCTTCACCAGGTGGTTGTGGAGTGCACAATTGTCTTACAGTTGTGTGATTTGTAACTTTGAAATAAATGCAGTTTAATTAACCGCTCCTACCTTGTTCTCTGCTTTGTCCCTGCCTGCCCTGACTATTTGACTCGCTTCTTTTCTCAACTGTACCAATCTCAGACTGATCTCTTTCCTCACTATCTCCCTGAGTCCCACCCCCACCTCTCCCCGAGCTCCCCACCCCCCCCATCCCCCCACCTTACTAGTTTAAATCCTCCCGAGCAGCTCTAGCAAATCTCCCTGCCAGTATATTAGTCCCCTTCCAAATTAGGTGCAATCTGTCCTTCTTGTACCAGTCACTTCTACCCCAAAAGAGATTCCAATGATCCAAAAATGTGAATCCTTCTCCCATACACCAGCTCCTCAGCCATGCATTCATCTGCTCTATCCTCTTGTTCCCGCCCTGACTAGTTCGTAGCACTGGGAGTAAAAGTGACATTACTACTCTCAAGGACCTCTTTTTAAATTCCTGCCCAACTCTCTATATTCTCCCTTCAGAACCTCATCCTTTTCCCTTCCGATGTCGTTGGTTCCAATATATACAATGACCTCCTGCTGCCCCTCTCCCTTTTGAGAACATTCTGCACCCTCTCTGAGACATCCTTGATCCTGGCACCAGGGAAACAACACACCATTCTGATCTTTCACAGCTGGCCACAGAAACGTCTGTCTGGACCTCAGACTAGAGAGTCCCCTAACATAATTGATCTCTTGGAACCCAACATACCCCTCATTGCCTTTGAGCCAGTCTCGATACCTGAAACTTGGCTGTTCGTGCTACATTCCCCTGAGAATCCATCACTCCCTACATTTTCCAAAACAGCATACCTGTTTGAAATGGGGATAGCCACAGAAGGCTCCTGCACTACCTGCCTATCTCTCTTACCCTTCCTGGAGTTAACCCATCTGTGTAACTGTATCTGAGATTTTCCCCCCTTTCCATAACTGCCATCCATCTCATCTCCTTGCTCTTGTAAATTCCTCATTGCCTCTAACTGTCGCTCCAACTAATCCATTCGATCTGATGGGATTCGCAACCAATGGCACTTATTGCAGATATAATCCTCAGTAGCCCATAAATATTCCCTAAACTCCCACATCTGATGTCACTCTACTAAAGGCCATTTTTGGTTGTTTCAATCTACAGACCCAGAAAATAGCCCTGTCTTATTCCTCTACAAAACACTGCTCCAGGTTAAATTAATACTTACAGCTTATATTTTTAAGTTTAATCAAGAGACATATCTTATAAAACATCTAATTATGAAAGAACCCACTCTACTCACTACTGCAAACTTACTGTAGGGCCACACCTAAAAATATTCACTTATCTGTTTCTGTGCTGTGACCTCTCCCAAACAGGTTCTTCCAAGATTAGTTGTGAATTTCACTGTTTGTTAATTTCCCCAGATATACTCCGATGTCCAGCGATACATGAATTCAAACAGTAAAGGCAGTAACTGTGCAGGTTCACTGTGCTTTCTGTAGCGTTTGTATCCTGGAACATTAAGCTGCCAATCCTGTCCATCCTTGAGCCACGTTTCTGTAATTGCTATGATACCCCGGTTTCATGTTCCTAACTTAGCAGTTAGCAGTGTGGGTGTCTTTCTCTCTTTCTCTCTCTCCTGCACTGACCTCACCGTGTGCTGCCTTTGTCTGTCCCTCTCTCTTTTACAAGTGCTGTCGTTTTGACTTTTTTTTTCTCTCCAAAGTTCAAAAACAATGCAACAGTGTATAAAGCAGTAATTGCTGCTCTTGGAATTCAAGGAAATCACCTCCAACACCAAACTGTGCCTTGTAAATGGTGGACAGGCTTCAGGGAGACAGGAGGTGAGGTACTTACTGCAGGATTCTCAGCCTCTGACCTGCTCTTGCAGCTACAGTATTTATGTGGTGAGTCCAATTCAATTTCTGGTCAATAGTAAACTTCAGGGTGTTGACTGTGGGGGATTCAGTGATGGTAACATGGTTGAATGTGAAGGGGCGGTGATTAAACTGTCTATTAGAGACGTGGAGTCATAGAGATATTCAGCACAGAAACAGGCCCTTCGGTCCAACTCTTCCATGCCAATCAGCCCAGATCCCTCCAAACCCTTCTTATTCATAGACCCATCCAGATGTCTTTTAAATGCTGTAATTGTACCAGCCTCAACCACTTCCTCTGGCAGCTCATTCCATACACGTACCACCCTCTGGGTGAAAATGTTTCCCCTTAGGTCTCTTTTAAATCTTTCCCCTCTCACCCTAAACCTGTGCCCTTTAGTTTTGGCCTCCCTTACCCTGTGGAAAAAGCCTTGAGTATTCACCCTATCCATGTCCCTCCTGATTTCTAGCTCTCTATTATATCACCCCTCAGCCTCCGAAGTTCCAGGAAAAATATAAGGTGCCGGTGTTGGACAGGGGGCAGTCAAAGACAGAAGTCACATGACACCAAGTTATATTCCAACACTTTATTTGAAATCACAAGCTTTTGGAGCGCGGGTCCTTCATCAGGTGAAGTGGAGAGTTGTGCACAGGTGCAGGTATCCCATGTAGTCTGTGCCTGTGCACCTCCCTCCATTTCACCTGGCGAAGGAGCCGCGCTCCAAAAGCTTGTGATTTCAAAATAAACCTGTTAGAACTGGTGCATATCACTTCTGACTTTGTCGAGGGAAAATCGCCCCAGCCTCTTATTCGAGATGGTCATTGCCTGGCATTTGTGTGACATGAATGCTACTTGCTACCTGTCAGCCCAAGCCTGGATATTGTCAAGATTTTGTTGCATTTGAACATGGACTGCTTTAGTATCTGAGTGATGGAGCTGAATATTGTGCAATCATCAGTGAACATCCCCACTTCTGACCTTATGATGGAGGGAAGGTCATTGATGGAGCAGCTGAAGATAGTTGATCCTAGGACATTACCCTGAGGGACTCCTGCTGAGATGTCCTGGAGCTGAGATGCCTGACCTCCAACAACCACAACCATCTTCCTGTGTGTTGGGTATGACCTAACCAGTGGAGAATTTGCCCCTGATGCCCACTGATTCCTGTTTTGCCAGGGCTCCTTGATGCCATACTTGGTTAGCAGTGGCTAGCACTGCTGCCTCACAGCGCCAGGGACCTGGGTTCGATTCCTGCCTCGGGTTACTGTCTGTGTGGAGTTTGCATGTTCTCCCTGTGTCTGCGTGGGTTTCCTCCGGGTGTTCTGGTTTCTTCCCACAGTCCAAAGATGTGTAGGCTAGGTGAATTGGCTGTGGGAAATTGCCCCGCGGTGTTCAGGAATGTGTACGTTAGATGCATTAGTCAGGGGAATGGGTCTGGATGGGTTACTTTTTGGACGGTCAGTGTTGACTTGTTAGGCCAAAGGACCTGTTTCTACACTGTTGGGATTCTAAGCTGTCACTCTCACCTAACCTCTGGAATTCAGCTCTTTAGTCCATGCTTGAACCAAGGCTGTAATGAGGTCAGGAGCTGATTGGGTGATCAAAATGGGGAAATGTGAATTCTACTTCCTTGAAAGCTCTAGCTCACACTGAGCAACAAAACCATGCCAGACAAGCTGCTTTGTTCACAGATGTAGTTGCAGTTGTTTGGCCTGGGTCTGGCTGTTACTTTGGCTGAGAAGCAGTCCATTATCAAACTACCATGTGTGTCCTCTGGCAATATCTGATGAATCACCTGATGTAGGAGCGTCGCTCCGAAAGCTAGTGTGCTTCCAATTAAACCTGTTGGACTATAACCTGGTGTTGTGTGATTTTTAACTGTGTACATCCCAGTCCAACACCAGCATCTCTGAATCATGACAATATCTATAATTAGCTCATATACCCACACACACACTCTCTCAAATACTCACTCACACTCACAACACATGTGCTCAAATACTTACACTTACACACTCTCACACTCACAACACACGCATACACACTAACACTCTCAACTACTCACACACACACTCAGAACACACACACACTCCCACACTCACAACACACACACACTCCCACACTCACAACACACACACATTCTCTCTCACACACAGACACACACACACACACACAGGCACACAAGCATACACACACACACATGCACAGACACACTCTCTCACACAGTCTCACATACACACACACTCACATACTCATGCCCTCTCACCACACACTGTCACATACTCTCTCACACACACTCACACACTCATACACACACTCATACACACCCATTCCCTAACCCACACCTACACTTACTCACACAGTCTCTCTCACAGACACCTACACTCACTCACACATACACACAAACACTCATACTCACACACACAAACCACACTCACTCACACACCTACACTCAAATGCACACACTCACACTCATACACCTACATTCACACATACCCTCACTCTTATACACTCATTCACTCACACATACACCCTCACTCTCACACACTCATTCATTCACACTCACTCGCGCACAGTCACACCTACACTCACACACTCGCACACACATTCATTCACACTCACTCGCGCACAGTCACACCTACACTCACACACTCGCACACACATTCATACTCACAGACACACACACTCACTCTTTCACTCTCACACACACATATACACACTGACATGGACAAATACATGTGCATACATTCACTCACACACAAACACTCATACTCACACAGACACATGTATATACACACTGACACACACACACACTCAAACATTCTTGCAAACTCACACAACATACACACCCATAAACACACTCATAGACACATGTACACACTGACACATACTCATAAACAGTCGTGCACACTCCTACACACAAACACACACACTTAAACCCATGCAGATACACTTTCTCTCACACTCACACACATACAAACATGCACACACACACACACACATAGGCACAAACACACATACCTACGCATAATCATGCACAGACACATATGCACACACAAACACACAATCAAACAGAAATGTGTACCATTACTCTCAGTTCACTGACAGAGTAGCCTTCCATCAGCCAGGGTCCTCGGTGTATTGACCAGAAATTCAGTTCTTGGAACAATCATGTCAAATTCCCCCAGAGTTACTGTAATCTGTATCAGATGTGAGGAATTGCTCCATTTCACAACTTCAGTGAAACTGTCTAAGAGTAAGTGAAAGAGAAACATCAGAATTTTGTCCTGTACTTTCCCCTTGTCTGCCACAGAATCACATCTTGTTCCATCACTGATTTTTAAAATCAGATTGGTTTTTCAAACATGGCTCCTTGACTGGTCGCTGTCTATATTTGAGGAACTACTAAGACTGACCAGTGGATGCTATCAGTTGAGCCAAGGCTAATACTTCATTACAGAAGAAGCAGTCATGAAAAGCACATGTCCCCTCCTGCTCTGTTATATTCCTGCTTTCATTTTGATGTTTGGAGATATCAGCCATAATGCAATTAAATCTGGGACATCAAGATTCCCTTCTCTGTAATTCCCAGTGGATAAGCTGATGATAAGGGATTTGTAGAATTTCCTTCCAAATGTAATCTTAACATCAGTTTCTAAATCTCCCCAACCCAACCTCATCCCAGATCCAACCTTCCAACTCAGCACCGCCCTCCTGAACTGTCCTACCTGTCCACCTTTCTTCCCACCTCTCCGCTCCACCCTCCTCACCGACCTATCACTACCATCCCCCACCTGCACCTACCTATCGCCTTCCCAGCCACCTTACCCCCACCCCTCTATTTATCTCTCAGCCCCGCCCCACACACACACACACACACACACATTCTTGATGAAGGGCTTATGCCTGAAACGTTGACTTTCCTGGTCTTTGGGGTGCTGCCTGATCAGCTGTGTTTTTCCAGCACCACGCTTTTTGACTCTCATTCCATCTCTTATGTCAAGTGTCAGTACCATAGATGGGGGGCAAGGGAAACAGTGAGGACACAGAGATTGGGTTGGGTGGAGGGGGAGGGGTGGGGTGGGGGGGAGCTTTTCCAAGCTTGGGTTTGATGCATGGGATTTCCAAACTGGGTGAGACAGCCAGGAATTCTGAGGAGCAAAGGGCTCCACTGATATTGTGCTCCCAACAGCAGCCCAGGGAATGGTGGAGGAATTGCGAGGGCTAGGTAGAGAGCTGGCTGGTGTTCCCATATCAGGCGAGTGTAAACTAGATGGTGCAGGAATGCAGTGACCAGGCAGGGCTGCACTTGTTAAAAGCTGGCACGACGTGTTGAGAAAACTGTTAAAATTGCCTTTATGATCCATGGAGGTCTTGAAAAGAAGACAGGAGTGAAGAGCTGTGTGAGAGTTGAAAAATGGGGTGAAGAGAGAACTGGCTAAAAAACCAGGAAAAGGGGCAGAAATATTTTCACACGGTGAGGTGTTGCAACTGGAATGTGCAGCCTGTCACCATAGTGGTTCCGGGTTGACAGTTGCTTTCGAGTAGGAATGGGCTCATTGAGACAAGTAGAAATTTCTCCTGTGGACCTGGGGAATTCTCTACCTCGGAAAACAGTCAAGGCCAAAATATTGAACGTTTTCAAGAACAAATTCAATTTAGTTCTTAGGATCAAAGAGTATCAGAAGAAAATAGGAGCAGGGGTCCGAGCTGGATGGTCAGCCATGATCATATACAGCAGGATTAAGGGGCTGAATGGCCTACTCCAGCTCCAATTTCTATGCTTCTATGTTTAAGACTCTTCTTAAAACCTCTCTATTTGATCCAATGTTTTGTACGGGAACCTTGTATCAGCTTCTCTATCTCCATGTCATGCTTTTGGTTTACACTGTGATGAAATACATTGGAATATTTCATGACATGAAAAACTTGATGCAAATGTAGGCAGCTGCTGTTTATCAAATGCTTTTTCACACTCCCCAGCTGATGGCCTCAGTCATTGCCCATGTTAAACACCATCTGATGTTGTTTAATGCTTCCTGGGTTGATAAGCTTTCCTGTTCTTGATGCTTGGGCCTAACATTTTGGGTATGCAAGTTCAGAGGCCAATGGGACCTTCAACTTGCAATTGAACCCCCCCCGCCCACCCCAGACCATTACCACATGCCTCTAGTTCTCCCTTCTGAAATTCAGAGCTACGGTCTTTGCTTAAAATCTCTGCAGTTTGTACGTGACTTGCCAAAAGCCGGACTCGAAGGTTCGTGTATACGAAATCCGGTAAGCATAATAAAGCAACGTGAATTCTAACTATTGTTTCTTCCCTCTCACGGATCACGCATCAGAGTCCGATTCTCCGTGCTCCATGATTTTATCTGAGTTCTGAGGTAGTTCCTGTGGAGGCCACAGTTTCCTGTTTTCAAAGCTATTTGCTCTTTATCTTTTCAATACATTCAGGGTCTTGCAAAATGGCCAGGCTAGGAGGATCGGTGCAGTTGACCTTGAAACCTGGAAGAATTATAAACTGTGAGGAAGACACTGTAGAATTCTGAAAGCACATTGACAAGTTAGTTGTGCGGGCGGATAGGTGGTAGTTGGGGTTCGGTGTGGAGAAGAGTGAGGTAATGTACTTTGGTAGGAAGGAACACTGAAAGACAGCATTAAATAGAGGGTACAATTCAAAAAGGAATTGGTTCAGCTCAGTTGGTTGGATTGTTGGTTTGCAGAGCAGTGTGATGCTATAGCAAGCATTCAATTCTCATCATTGGTTTGAAAACCTCTCCTTCTCAACTTTTACCCTTGCCTGAAGTCTGGTGTCCCTTAGGTTAAATCATCACCAGTTACTTCTCTTTAATGAGAGAGCAGTCCTGATGGTCTGGTAAGACTGTGGCAACACAACAGCAATTTGAAAGGGGTATAGGAGCAGAGGAACCTGGGTATATACTTGCAAGGATGGCAGGACAAGTGGAAAGAGCAGTTAATAAGGTGTGCAGTGCCCTCAGCTTTATTATTTTGGGCATAGCAGATAAGTGCAAGGAAGTGATACTGAATTTATAGATGACCCTTGTCAGCCATCAGCTGCTGTTTTGGCTACAGTTGTGGATGCTGCATTTTTAAATTACTATCTGCCTGTCTACTGGTGCACAAGGGCACCCAGAAAATAATACTCTGCTTTTCTGTATTTCACACCCAAGTGTATAACTTCCCATTTTATCATCTGCCAAGCGTTTACCCATAGACTCAACTTGTCACCTCAAGGCAAGTAAGTTCTGAAATACAGGACCCGAAAGGTTAACTCTGTTTCTCTCTCCACCAGACATACTGATTATAAAGCAATTTCAGTTTATGTTTCATATCTCCAGCATTCACAATTCTTTATTGTATTTAAGGCATGTGGTATGTTGGCCTTCATCGCAAGAGGATTTGAATTTAGAGGTATGGATATCATACTGCAGTTATACAGAGTCTTGGAGAGACCACACAAGGTGGTATTGTGTGCAGTTTTGGTCTCCCCACTGAACTAAAGGATATACTTGCCATAGAGAGGTTCACCCAGCCCTTATCGAGAATGGGAGGACTATTCCGTGAGGAGAGATTGGTTCGAATGGGCCTGTATTCAGAGTTTAGATCAGAGTGGTGCTGGAAAAGCACAGCAGGTCAGGCAGCACCGAGGAGCAGGAGAATCAATGTTTCGGGTAAAAGTCCTTCATCAGGAATGCTGATTTTGTCCGAAACGTCGATTTTCCTGCTCCTGAGATGCCGCCTGACCTGCTGCGCTTTTCCAGCACCACGCTAATCTAGACTCTGATCTCCAGCATCTGCAGTCCTCGCTTGGGCCTGTATTCAGTAGAGTTGAGAAGGATGAGAGGAAATCTATTTGAAATGTCTAAAACTCTAACAGGGTGGACAGACTAGATGAAAAGGGAATGTTTTCTGTGGCTGGGGAGTTCACAAGCAGGGGACACAGTCTCAGAATACAGAGTAGACCACTTGGGACTGAGATGAGAATCACTTTCTTCACTCCGATGGGAGTAAACCTGTATAATTCTCTATCTCAGAAGGTTGTGGAGGCCTACTCACTGAATATACTCAAGAAAGAGATAGACTTTTAGGTGTTGAAGACATGAAGGGGGAGGTGGGAACGGGATTGAGATAGAGGATCAGCCATGACCATATTGGATTGTGGAGCAGGCTCAAAGGCCAATCCTGATCCCTGTTTTGATGTTTCTCTTTTGTTTGCTTGTAGACTCTGTTTTGATGGATAAAGTTGCGGTGTTGCGTTCGGCTTTGTGTTAACACATTGCGATCTAGAAATAAGCACAATGCTTCCTTCAGAAAGCGCCAAGCTTTAATCTCAAGGAAAATATTGATGAAGAATTGACTATTACTGCCCAGAACCCATTCATTGTTGCTCAGGGTCCAATCCGAAGAGCATGAAATATCACAGTTTCAAACTGATTCTAATCTTCAGTATTAACTACAAGTATGAACTGACTTTATTGAAATATAGAGTAGAGATCTTAAATGTTAGGAGACAAGGGGCTGAATCTTATGATTTTTCTTGTCAAAACTGAGTTGTGTTGAGATTTTGTTTTTGAAGAGATTTTTTTCCACAAATCCCAATGAGTTTCTCTCCCCATGTGATGAAACTCTCCTCAGTCACTGCTAATCCTCGCCCTGTGATGTCTCTCACATACGATTCTAGCTTCATCCTACCTCGCCACTGCTCCCACAATAACTCACTGCTCAGTGGATATCCCAGAATCCACCAGTATCCCTTGTCCCTGCGCCATCTTTAAAAGCCCATTGTTCTCCCAGACAATCACTGTCAATCTGGGGCTGCCCTGCATGGTCCCTGACTTTTACCCCCAGACATGGCAGACAGGGGGGTGATCAGTGCCCCACGGTGTGGGCAGGGCCTTGGAGCTCCTTCTGGATTGGCTGGGGCAGACATGGCATGTCCTCTCCCCCCAGGATGGGGAGTGGAGGCCGTGACACCAGACCATGCCCAGGCTGGTCCGAGGTTACCACCCAGGTCCGGGCAGTCTCAGCCGGCTCTGGGGGAATGCCCAGTGCTGTCAATGACCTTCTCCACTCCACTCGCAAAACTGCCGCCATCTTCTCTCTGATACCTCTCTCCTCCAGCTCTGACAACCACCAACCCTGAATGCCCTCTGTGCCGCCCACTTAGTCACTTGGTCCAGCTTCCTACCTCCACCAACAGCTGTGCCACCCACTTTCATCTTCATAATGCCTACCTCTCTCTCATTCCAGGAGGAAGACATCCCCCAATAGGGCAGAAGACTGAAGACGGATGTTGTGCAGTCCGACATTAATGTCCTCACCCTTTATCTGGAGGGACCCTGACTTTGACGACCCCATAAAGGTCCGAGGCCGGTCTGATGGGTTACTCTTGACTTACTGAGTCACGACTCCCTGAGAGAAGGCTGGGGCCTGCTGACAACTATGACAAACTTCCTTCCTTTGTGTCTGCAGTAAATGATACGAGACAGTAATAATATCAGCCCAGTGTCACTCGCTGAGGGGGCAAAGTGCAAACAGGGAAGGGAAGACCATTCAGGGATGCTGTGAGCATCCAAGTACACTGTGACAGTGAGTGAAAAGCCTGGAGATTCAGCTCACAGACTGGATCAGGCCGTTTGGGTGTCCCTGAGTACACAGTGTCCTTGCTGTAGCATTACAATGAGGGTTCCTGCTGCAGCCAAAGGTGCAGCACTGAAGTCCAGAGGCATACTGTAATTAAATGGGAGATGTGCCATAACAGTTCTCTGAGGCTAGTACATATCGGTGCCAATGTCCAGGGATGTAGGGTGCATATAGCTGGTGCCGATGGAGCGTAACCTGAGATTAGATGCGAGCATAAGAGGTACAGTTAGTAAGTTTGCAGATGACAGCGAAGAGGGTTACCTCAGATTGCAACAGGATCTGGACCAGATGGGCCAATGGGCTGAGAAGTGGCAGATGGAGTTTAATTCAGATAAATGCGAGGTGCTGCATTTTGGGAAAGCAAATCTTAACAGGACTTATACACTTAATGGTAAGGTCCTAGGGAGTGTTGCTGAACAAAGAGACCTTGGAATGCAGGTTCATAGCTCCTTGAAAGTGGAGTCGCAGGTAGATAGGATAGTGAAGGCGGCGTTTGGTATGCTTTCCTTTATTGGTCAGAGTATTGAGTACAGGAGTTGGGAGGTCATGTTGTAGCTGTACAGGACATTGGTGAGGCCACTGTTGGAATATTGTGTGCAATTCTGGTCTCCTTCCTATCAGAAAGATGCTGTGAAACCTGAACGGGTTCTGAAAAGATTTACAAGGATGTTGCCAGGGTTGGAGGATCTGAGCTACAGGGAGAGGCTGAACAAGCTGGGGGCTGTTTTCCCTGGAGCGTCAGAGGCTGAGGGGTGACCTTATAGAGGTTTACAAAATTATGAGGGGCTTGGATAGGATAAATAGGCAAAGTCTTTTCCCTGGGGTCGGGGAGTCTAGAACTAGAGGGCATAGGTTTAGGGTGAGAGGGGAAAGATATAAAAGAGACCTAAGGGGCAACTTTTCCATGCAGAGGTTGGTACGTGCATGGAATGAGCTGCCAGAGGAAGTGGTGGAGGCCAGTACAATTGCAACCTTTAAAAGGCATTTGGATGGGTATATGAATAAGAAGGGTTTAAAGGGATATGGGCCGGGTGCTGGCAGGTGGGACTAGATTGGTTTGGGAATATCTGGTTGGCATGGACGGGTTGGACTGAAGGGTCTGTTTCCATGCTGTACATCTCTATGACTCTATGTTTCTACCCAGTCTCAAACATGGGAGATGATCAGAGCAAGCTGTGAACTGAATCTGCCCAGAACCTGCTCTAGTTTCCATGTCAAAAGTTTTTGGCATTGAGCTTGTTTAACGAGTTCAGTCAGATTGAAAGCTGGATATTAATGAGGTGAGTTGTGGCATTAATGAGGTGTCTAACAAGTAATAATGTCTTGTTACATCACACAGCTACCTAGTGAGAAACTCACTTTGCAAAAAACATAAAAGACAGAACGAGATTCACTTGGCATCGAAATAGGCCTTGCTGACACATCACCACAGCAAGGCCTGTTTCGATGCCAGGTGAATCTCATTCTGTCTGATTGGCATGGATGGGTTGGACCAAAGGGTCTGTTTCCATGCTGTACATCTCTATGACTCTATGTTTCTACCCAGTCTCAAACATGGGAGATGATCAGATGACACCTCACCACAGCCCAGGTCACTCAGACCCATATCACATACAACCCAAGAGGTCAGAGCTTCTTGCTGGGTCCCTGGGAATGGACAATCGAAGAGCATCAATTCGCACAGCACGAGAAGAGGGTATTGATTGGTCAGGCCATTGTTGGTGTGGAGATATGCCGCGGGAGCAGTTAACTGTCAATTGTCATTCTCAGACTAGGGCCCGGAGGTCTCTGATTGGTCAGGAAGTTGTCATGGGAATGCAATAGGAACCTTGTATTCCATCTTCAATTATTCACGTTTGCCATTGCAGCAACCTGATCCTCTGAGTAAAGGTTTCTGTGGAACTTTGACAACTGGGCTAACGTTCAATCACCGGTCTTGTTTATGTGCCAGGAGAAACCCAAAATTAACCTCTCACCGTCTACCCCCCTCACCACACATACAACCTCTCATTTCTTGAAGGAATCTGGATGTTTAACTGTTCATTTAGTGTGAAATGAAACAACTGCAGAATTAAAGGAATCTCCCCTCTGAATTCCAGTAACATCTGGAATCATTAATTCATCCCTCAGATCGTTCAGCTAAGTCACCGTGTTTGTCTCAGACAGACACATTATCCAAATTTCCCTGTTTACTCAATCTGGAGATTGTGATGTGAAGGCTGTTTGAGAGATGTTTTCGTTCTTTATCACTGACCATTACACATTCCTGATGACTATATAAGCCCACATGTCGACTTTACTATTTAATGTTGTGTGGAGATGAGTTCATATGTAAACGAGATATTTTGATGCTTAATTGTAAAGGATGACGAATGATTAACCCTCGACCAGCAGCAGCAACAGCAGATTATCCGACCATGATTACAATGCCATTTGTGGGATCTTGCTGTGTCCGACCTGGCAGTCACACTTGCTTCCACTTGACCATGTGGTAAATGTCTTTCGTTAACTGTCCAGTTCATCGGGACTGTCCTCAACTCATGACAACTGCTACATAAACACAAGCCCCTCTATTATTGCTTTGGGACGGCTAGCATTCTTATCCTGAGGGCTTAAAGTGGTCTAAAGTATAAGGTCAAATCTGGAGCAGCTGGAGAAGGAAGGCAAAAGCTGGGGAATAGTAACTGCCAGGAGGGCTGTTGGACAGGAAGGGAGGTGTGATGATGGGAAGAGTGAGACCACCAACAATTAAAACACAAGCAGGAGGGTAAACTGCAGTGACTGAATGCAGTAACCAGCGTTGGTCAATCAGCAACAGTTAAAAACGACACAACGCCTGATTACAGTCCAACAGCATTATTTGAAAGTACAAGCTTTTACAGCACTGCTTTTTCGTCAGGTAACTAGTGGGGCAGGATACACAGGACACAGAATTTATAGTAAAAGGTCAAATTTCATGACAACTGATGTAATGTATTCGACAAACCTAGATTGCTGTTAAGTCTTTAATCACTTCGAATGGGGATGCAGGTTCCCATTGATTAATATGTAAATCCCAGAACTTCATTCAAGTCACAGTCCCGCCATAACTTAAAGTTTTATTTAAAAAGTGACATCTCAGCTCAGGAAATGCATTAAAGGTGTAAGGTTAGGGTCTGTCTGTATCCCAACTTGGAATCAGACCGGTTTGATTTGTAAGAAGTCTCATGGATTGATTGCCGACAGATTGTGTGCTTTTCGAACAAAATAGAATGTATCTGCAAATACAAATTCACTCCATCGACTTATATATGTGTGTGTGTGTGCGTGTGTGTGTAGGAGTGTCTGTGTGTCTGCGTCTGTCTGTCTGTGTGTATAGTGCAGTGGGGTCACCTGTAATGTGACATGAATTTAAGGTCCCAGTTGAGGCCATTCCCATGGATACCGAACCTGGCTATCGGCCTTTGCTCAGCCACTTTTCATTGTTGGAGAAAGTGAGGACTGCAGATGCTAGAGATCAGAGCGGAAAAATGTGTTTTTGGAAAAGTGCAGCAGGTCAGGCAGCATCCAAGGAACGGGGGAATCGACGTTTCGGGCACGGGCCCTTCTTCAGGAATGAGGAAGGTGTGCCAAGCAGACTAAGATAAAAGGTAGGGAGGAGGGACTGAGGGGGGGGGGGGGGGGGGGGGGGGTGGGGGGCAGTGGCGTTGGGAATGCGATAGCTGGAAGGAGGTTAAGGTGAGGCTGATAGGCCAGAGAGGGGGGTGGGGGCTGAGAGGTCAGGAAGAAGATTGCAGGTCAAGAAGGAGGTACTGAGTCCGAGGGTTGGGACTGAGATAAGGTGAGGGGAGGGGAAATGAGGAAGCTGGAGAAATCTGAGTTCATCCCCTTGTGGTTGGAAGTTTCCTAGGCGGAAGATGAGGCACTCTTCCTCCAGGCGTCGTGTTTCCATGGTCTGTCTCCCCCTACTTGCAGAACGTTTCAGAGAACACCTCTGGGACACCCGCACCAACCAACCCAACCGCCCCGTGGCTGAACAATTTAACTCCCCCTCCCACTCTGCCAAGGACATGCAGGTCCTGGGCCGCCTTCATCGCTTGACCATGGCAACATAGGGAAGGTCTTGGCAAGGTGCTCATCCTCATTGATAACAAGTTGCAGGCTGTAAAGAACATGGCATAGTTTCTCAGCTCTGGGGAAGTACTGGACAACGAAGGGTACCTTATCAGTTGCATCCTGCATCTGTCTCCTGAGGAGGTCATTATGGTTTCTTGTTGTTGCACGTCGGAACTGGCGGTCGATGAGTTGAGCATCGTATCCTGTTCTTATGGTTGTATCCTTCGGCACCTTCAGGTGTCCATCACGTTCCTCTTCATCTGAACAGATCCTGTGTATGTGTGTAGGGCTTGTCCGTAAGGGATGTCTGTTTTTGTATGTTTAGGGTGAAAGCTAGAGAAATGTAGCAGCTTGGGGCATTGATGGGTTTGCAATAGAGTGAGCTACTGAGGTGCCCATCTTTGAGGGAGATGCATGTATCCAAGAATGAGACAGAAACCGAAGAGTGGCCCATAGTAAATCTGATGGTGGGGTGAAACTTGCTAATGTCACTGTGTAGTTGTTTCAGTGACCCCCTTGCTACGGGATCAGAGGAAGAAAATGTCGTCAATATGTCTGGTATATAGCGTTGGTTGGAAATCCTGTGCAGCAAAGAAGTCTTGTTCGAACCTGTGCATGAAAATGTTGGCATATTGGGGTGCAAGTTTGGTCTCCATGGCTGTTCTGTGTGTCTGGATGAAGAACTGGTTGTCAAAGCTGAAGGCATTGTGGTCAAGGATGAAGTGGACGAGTTGTTGGACGGTGCTTGGAGAATGACAGTTGTTGGTGTTGAGTACTGAGGCTGTTGCCGCGATGCCGTCATTGTGGGGGATGCTGGTGTAGAGTGCGGAAACGTCCATTGTGATGAGGAATGTTCTTGGTTCGACTGGTCCATGAGTGCTGAGTTTGTGTAAGAAATCTGTAGTGTCACGGCAGACACGGGGGGTCCCCTGTACAATGGGATTCAAGATACTGTCAGCATAGCCAGGGAGGTTCTCACACAGGGCCTATTTGCTGATATGATATTTGCAGGCTGTGAAGAACATGGCATAGTTTCTCAGCTCTGGGGAAGTACTGGACAACGAAGGGTACCTTATCAGTTGCATCCTGCATCTGTCTCCTGAGGAGGGTGTCCTGGTGTTTTGGCTTTGTGTATCTTTGGAAGTTCCCCATGTGAGAGGTATGTGAGAGGTGTGTAGGGTGCTCTGAAGGACTGGATGACAAGTGATTAAAGACTTAACAGCAATCTACGTTTGTTCAATATGTCGCATCAGTTGTACGACACTTTGATCTTTTACAATAAATTCTGTGTCCTATGATCTTACCCCACTAGCTACCTGACAAAGGAGCAGCACTCCAAAAGCTAGTGATTCCAAATAAACCTGTTGGACTATAACCTGGTGTTATGTGATTTTTAGCTTTGTCCACCCCAGTCCAACACTGGCACCTCCACATAATGAGCACAAGAGTAATGATCATGATGAAAGCTTTAAGGGTGGGAGAGACTCAGGCAGGAGTCGAGTCTGATGCTGCCAAAGGTATGGCTAGTGTAGAGAACAGAGAGTGGAGTATCTTCAAGGAGGAGGGGGATGGATATTGAAAATCATGAACCTCTCAAGTTCAGAATGCTGATGTTGAACTCAATCAAGTATTGGAAAGCAAATGGGGATGTCGAAGTTCTATCTCACAGAATGGCAGCATTATTACTGTGTGTGGAAGGAGTCCACTCAACTTGTTGCACCTGCACCAACAGTCTAATTACAATGGAAAGAGACTGTTAATCTTTAAATAAATGTATTAAATTTATTAATCTTTAAATAAATGTATAATCTTTACATAAATATATGATTCTTAAATTTAACAGGATATTTAACCTCCAGCCTTGTCCAAGTGAAGCCACTGTCAGATTGTGGCTTCACTTGGACAAGGTTGGAGGTTAAATATCCTGTTAAATTTAAGAATCATATATTTATGTAAAGATTACACATTTATTTAAAGATTATACATGTATTTAAAAAGAAATGAGCTCTGGAAGTTAATGGAACTACACATCTTGGCTTCAGTGCAGAAATATGTCTCTACTTGACCGTCACCAATGACCCATCAAGATTCACAGGGTAGGGAGCGGCTGTATGGTCAGTTCTCGGAAGACTAAGTGCATAATAGATTTTTAGACCTCCTAGATTTGGCTTGTGGAATAAGCAGGGTTAATTAACAATCTTGGTTTGAAAGGTGCTTTCGGCAAAGGTAACCACAACATGATAAGATTCTTCATTGGAGTCGAAGGTAAAGTAGTCTAATCAGAAACTAGGGTCATAAATCAAAACAATGCAAATTATAACAGTATGAGGGACGAGTTGGCTGTAATAGGCTCAGTGACTTCATCACAAGGTGAGACAGTGACCAGGTAATGACTAGCACTTAATGAACAAATGCACAGGTTGCAGAAATCATACATCCCTCTGGGTGAAAAGTACACAAATAGAGAAAGGGCCAGTCATGATTAACAGAGGAATTTAGAGATAGCATTCGATCTAACAGAAATCATGTAAAATTTCTTGTAAAAGTAGTAAACCTGAGGACTGGGAGTGCATTAGAATTTAGCAAAGAAGGACCAAGAGGTTGAATAAGAGGGAAAAAAAAGAGTAAACTTGCAACAAACATTAAAACAGGATGTAAGAGCATCTTTAAGTATTTAAAAAGAAAAAAAAACACATGCAATAAACCCCTTACAATGCAAAAATGGGAGAATTAATAATGGAGAACAATGAAAAGGCAGAATAATTAGACAACTACATCTATTCTGCCTTCACTGAAGAAGACACAAAAAAGCCTCTCAAAAGTACAATAAAACAAGGGTCTTTTGGGAAGGAGGAATTGAAGCAGGTTAGGATTGATGAAAAAAAGTGAGGAGAAAATAATAAGACTGAAACCTGATGGACCTCCAGAACCTGGTAATCCCTCCGTGGCATGGACTGGGAAGCCCAGAGTGGGACTTTGGTGATGGGATGCTGGAGCAGTGGAACAGGAAGCGTTGGACTCTCTTTAAGTTATCTTTTTCCATTTTATTGTATTTCACAACATCCTTCCTATAGCAGGGAGATTAAAATTACATGCAGTATTCCAAAATTGGCTTAACCAATGTCCTGTACAGCTGTAAGATGACCTCCCAACTCATATATTCAATGCCCTGACCAATGAAGGCAAGCATACGAAATGTCTTCTTCACTATGCTCTACTTTCAAGGAGCAATGAGCCTGCACTCCAAGCTCTCTTTGTTCAGTAACACTCCCTAGGACCTTACCAGTAAGTGTATAAGTCCTGCTAAGGTTTGTTTTCCCAAACTGCAGCATCTCGCATTTATCTAAATTAAACTCCATCTGCCACTCCTCAGCCCATCTGATCAAGATCCCATTCTTTGCTGTCCACTTTCTCTCTAATTTTGGCATCATTTGCAAACTTCCTAACTGTACCTCTTATGCTCACATCCAAATCATTTCTGTAAATGACAAAAAGTCGAGGACCCAGCACCGATCCTTGTGGCACTCCACTGGTCACAGGCCTCCAGTCTGAAAAACAACCCTCCCCACCACCCTCTGTCTTCTACCTTCAAGCCAGTTCTGTATCCAAATGGCTAGTTCTCCCTATATTTCATATGAATGAAACCTTGCTAACTAGTCTACCATGTCGAACGCCATATAGATCACATCCATCAGTCTGCCCTTACCAATCCTCTTCATTACTTCAATGGGCTGACTGGCCTGCTTCCACACTGTAGGGTTTGTATGATGCCTTTTTGTTCTTCATGTTAATGTGTGCCTGCTGGCTAGAAAGTTATTGCAAACAATTGCACGATTGACTCATTTTGAATTTATTGAAGCATGGTTACTCTAAGTTTAAATCAAAGTTCATAAAGAATTCAAAGTTTGAAGTGAGCAGAAGTAAGATACAAAGGATTAAATTGAAAATTTAATGACTCCCAGTTGGAGATGGTGGATAGGCTTTGGGGAGTCAGGTGGTGAGTTTCTTAGTGCTGTATTCCTAACCTCTGACCTGCTCTTGTTGCCACTATAATATGGCAAGCCCAGTTGAATTTCTGGTTAACGATAACCCCCAGGATTATGGTAGCAGGGGATTCAGTGATGGTAACACCATTGAATGTCAAGAGAGCGGTGTTTGGATTGTATCTTGTTGGAGATGGTCACTGCCTGGCATTTGTGTGGCGCGAAGGTTACTTGGCACCTATCATCCCAAATCTGTAAATGACCTGCTGACTGTGGGGATACACTGCTTCAGTATCTGAGGAGTTGCAAACAGAATCAAACACAATGCAAGCACTCCCATTCGAAACCTCACCTTGGATGGAAAGCCTGAGGTGAAGATATTTGAGCCCAAGACGTTGCCCTCAGGCACCAGAGCAGATTTCGTCTAGGCCCAAGACGTTAACTCCTTCCCTAATGTTAGCATCCTCATCCTACCACGGTAGTACACTCCTGAAACTCTTTACCCCTCAGATTTACACCCTTTTGTGTTTCTCCACTGTTCTCCCTTCGGGTACCTGAGCCCTGTGCCTTCCCCTTCTCTTTTAAGCCCCTCCTGTTTGACCAAGTAATCACTGGCTATATAATTTCTTGGCAAAGAAGGATACTTGAAAGGAGTGAAGAAATAAGAAAGATTAAAGAAGAGAGCAGGAAATGTTCTGTAAGTGATCATTTTGGCAGCATGCAAGTATTTTAAAAACTAAAATGTGTTATTTGTGTGTTCCAGTAAACAGAGCACCATGAAGAGTCTCCAGAGATGATTCTGTGGATTGGTTCTTGGAGAAAGCCCAGTATTCAGTCTCAAAGATCAACACGGAGCAGTCAAGATCGTGGGATAGATCAATGTGGAGCCCAGGAGGTTACTGACTGCAAGTCCCAAAGCAGCTTTTTGCAAAGAATCAAAATTACTCACTTTTGGATAAATATTTACCGTTTGCATCAGTGTATTTTACACTCCAAAGCAATGTACAACAGTACTGGATATGGATAGAAGCACCTGAAATTCCCACTTCTTCAACCCAACTTCCCACTTCCTCAACTCCCACTTCGTCACTTCATCAATCCCAAGTTCCCACTTCGTCAACCCCGTTTTCCAATTCCTCAACTCTATATTCCCACTTCCTCCACCTGCTACTCTACCTCCTCACTGAACCCCTCAGTCCACACTTTTCCAGTCCCCATCAATCCAATTTCCAACCTTCTCATTGTTTCTTTCCACCACTTACCCTCCTTATCACCATATCAGTCAATCCTTCGTCTCTCTCCTCCAGCCATTTGTCCTGTCCAGTTCCCGGGGACAATAACTCGACATAGGACTCTACAATAGAGTAGAAACCGGAGCCTATGGTTACGAGTTTGGACTGGAAACCTTCTAATAATTGGTTCAAATCCAACAAAGACAAAGTTGTGAAATTCCATTCAATAAGTCTGGAGCTGGTGAAATTGCAATGGATTCACTAAAGTTCACTAGATAAGAGAACTGTCAATGATACTCTATTCTATTCAGTTTGGCTGAACCAGGACAATCAAATTCTACATTTCTCACTGACCATCTCCACAGTTCAAAAAGCATTTTCCCAGGGTTAGTCTGATGATGACCATTGTCAATTATTAGAAAAGCCTATCTGGCTCACTAATGTTCTTTAGGGAAGGAAACCTCCTTCCTTCCCTGGTCTGTCCTACATGTAATGTTCATAAGTGTCCTCTTGGCAATTCAGAATGGGCAATTTCTGATGAAGAGCTTATGCTTGAAATATCGACGCTCCTGCTCCTCGGATGTTGCCTGACCGGCCGTGCTTTTCCAGCGCCACACTCTTCAATTCTGATCTGAGCACCTGCAGTCCTCACTTTCACCTAAAACTGCTAGCCCAGCCAGTGACACCCACATCCTGTGTGTGAACCATCAAAAACACCTACAGAGTCCTTTTGAAGTCTGCTGTTTCTTCCAAAGCTTAAATTCTCACACCTTCGTTGTTTGTTGGCAAACTTCTGGGGTTTCGACAGTCTTTACATGTTTGGTTTGTTTCTCCCAGAAACCCGTCTAGACCATTGAAGGTGTATAGTCACGTAACATCACACACTTTCTGTTTGGGCTTGTAAATTGTTTGTGCACCATCTCTACTTTTCAACCTTTGAGCTGAACAGAGCTGGAACTTACCAGGAGCCCCATGCTCACCTATGGAGACTCTTTGCCAGTATTGCAACACCTTCTTCTGCACGTCACTGTGTTGCTCTGAGCTGTGTATCTGTGCGACCCTCAAGATGGCGTCGCCGGCAAGTGCTCGGGTTCCTAAGCCTGTCCACTCCAGACCGCTGCTCCCTCCCTTCTTGCTTTACCTTTGCTGACCTCTTCCTTTTTCTTTTTCCTTCATCTTCTTCCTGTCAGCGGTGGTGGAGAAGGTGACATCTTAGAGGAGGGCGGCTGGAGCGGGACTCTTGGTGAGTCAGCGGCCTGGGCGGCCCTGGCCTAGCAGTGGAGTCGAGGAGCCTGGCTGTGATAGGCCCATCAGGGATCGGGTCCTCCAGATGTTGGCCAGGCAGCGGTTGCAGAAGTGGCGGTGGTGGTGCTGTATACGCTGAGCAGGGACTCCTGGTGGCAGAGCCTGGTTGTGGTAGGCCGAAAGCCAGGGACTCCTGGTTATCAAGGAGGTGGCTGTGGCAGCAGAGCAGGGTGGCTCCAGGTGGGGGAGGCGGGGGAGGGGGGAGGGGGTGGGGGGTGGGGGGGATCCAGAATTGCCACCTGGTCAGGAAGAGTGGTAACTGGTGGGTCTGGCACGGGCAGCAGGGAGGCCATAGTGGAGGGTTGGCAGCACAGATGTCATCGGTGAACCAGCTCAGGCCTCGTGGCGACAGAATGAAAATGGATTCTTTTTCAGTGGTGTCTTTTTATTCTTAGAGTTTTCAAAATGGCGTTGGATCATGGTGACAGGTGAAGCTCTTTGCTGTATTTTACTGTATTATTTGCTGTGAAATGCAGGTGAGAATTAAACATTCAATTCATTCCTGCGCTGGGGAGAGCTTCATTACACTCTCTTTAAGAGTAGACAAGGTTTTTTTTTTCCCCGGATGGGGAGTCCAAAACGAGAGGGCATAGGTTTAGGGTGAGAGGGGAAATGTTTAAAATGGATCAAAGGGGCAACTTTTTCACACAGAGGGTGGTATGTGTATGGAATGAGCTGCCAGAGGATGTGGTGGAGGCTGGTACAATTGCAACATTTAAAAGGCATCTGGATGGGTATATGAATAGGAAGGGTTTGGAGGGATAGTGCTGGCAAGTGGGACTGGATTAATTTAGGACATCTGGTCGTCAGGGACTGTTTCCATGCAGTACATCTTTATGACTGTATAACTGTCTCCTCATTCAATATTATACTTGAAGGATCTGTGGAACATGAAAAACATTGGAACAGTAAAAGGTCTTGATTGGTTGATTTATTGTTGTCACATGTACCGAGATACAGTGAAAAGTGTTGTTTTATGTGCTCTACAGGCAGATTGAACCATACAAGGTGCATCAAGGTAGCAGAGAAGGTGCAGAGAGAGAGAGAGAGAGAGAGAGAGACAGCAAGACAAAGAGAAAGAGAGAAAGAGAGAGAGAGAGAGATCAGAATTAACATTTGAGAGGTCTGTTCAAAAGTCTGATAACAGCGGGGAAGAAGTTGTTCTTGAATCTGTTCAAATGTGTATTCAAACTTTTATATCTTCTGCGAGATGGAAGAGGATGGTAACGAGTATAACTGGGGTAGGAGGGGTCTTTGATGATGTTGGTTGCTTTCCCAAGGCAATGGGAAGTGTAGATGGAGTCAGGGATGGAAAACCGGTTTGCATGATGGACTGGGATAAGTTCACGGCTTGGGTCTTGGGGCAGAGTAGTTGACGTACCACACTGTGATGCATCCAGATAGGAAGCTTTCTACGGTGCATCTATAAAAATTGGTCAAATTCATTTTGGACAAGCTGAATTTCCTTAGCCTCCTGAAGAAGTAGAGATGTTGTTGTGCTTTCTTGATCGTTGCGTCGACAAGATTGGACCAAGACAGTGATTGTTGGTGATCGTTACTCCCAGGGACACGAAGCCCTCAACCATCTCCACCTCAGCACCATTGATGGCCCTCCACACCACTGCCTGAAGTTAATGACCAGCTCTTTCATTTTCCTGACAGTGAGGGACAGATTGTTGTGGTTACACCATACCAGTAAGCTCTCTATCTCTGTCCTGTATTCTGTCTTATCATTGTTTGAAATCAGATCATTGTTTGAACTCTACCACCAATATTGGTGTCATCTGCAAACTTACTAAAATTAGAACAGTTGTGCAAGGTTTGTGAAGGTTTGTAGCTCAGGTTGAGGTTTAGGGTGTAGGTTTGCTCGCTGAGCTGTAGATTTGATATCCAGACATTTCATTACCTGGCTAGGTAACATCATCAGTGGCGACCTCCAAGTGAAGCGAAGCTGTTGTCTCCTGCTTTCTATTTATATCTTTCTCCTGGATGGGGTTCCTGGGGTTTGTGGTGATGTCATTTCCTGTTCGTTTTCTGAGGGGTTGATAGATGGCATCTAGATCTATGTGTTTGTTTATGGCGTTGTGGTTGGAGTGCCAGGCCTCTAGGAATTCTCTGGCATGTCTTTGCTTAGTCTGTCCCAGGACAGATGTGTTGTCCCAGTCGAAATGGTGTTTTTTTTTCATCCGTATGTAGGGCTACGAGGGAGAGAGGGTCATGTCTTTTTGTGGCTAGCTGGTGTTCATGTATCCTGGTGGCTAACTTTCTTCCTGTTATCTAGTCATCTAGCCTACACATCTCTGAATTTCACCTGGCCAATTCACCTGACTTGCATTTCTTTGGATTGTGGGAAGAAACCCACACAGACATGGGGAGAATGTGCAAACTCCATACAGACAATCACCTGAGGCTAGAATTCAACCTGGGTCCTTAGCACTATGACGCTGTGCTAGCCACTGAACCAGCATGCTGCCCTCAACTCACATGAGCACAAAGTTACTGAAGGTACTGCAAGCAAATAACAAGATGATAGCCTCTACTCTTGTACTTCAAGAAAGAAATCTTGCACAATTGTACAGGGCTTTAGTGAGATCACACCTGAAGAAGGTAGCAGTTTTGGTCTCCATAGTTATGGTAGTGTAGACAGTAAGGCTGCTTACTCTCGCTGCGTAATCTAAAACAGGGAACAATCGCAGGCTCATTCCTGATGAAAGGCTTTTGCCTAAAACATCGATTTTCCTGCTCCTCAGATGCTGCTTGACCTATTGTGCTTTTCCAGCACCACTCTAATCTCGACAACAATCTCAGGCTAACAGGCCATTCATACAAGGCTGAACAAAGGAGATATTTCTTCTTCAGACCACAAGTGCGTCATTGGTTATAGTCTGCCACTGGGCTGGAAGGCCCTGGCTTCAAGACCAACTCCAGGACTTATTGACGCTTAATGAACTCAGCTGGGAGTGCTGACATGCCAGCTGGGATTGGTACTGGTCTGCAGCCTCGGTAAATGGGGCAAATTAACATGATGGTGGATGTGTGAACAATAAGCAGAGCCCAAATCAAAACTCATCTCAAGGGTCCAAAAGAAGACATTGCTATGATTAAAGTCTGACTCCAGGGACTCTTGAGATTTTAAAACAAATTTGGGTTCAGGGATATGACTGAACCAAGGCTTATTCATAATCTTTTCACCTGTCATCCAGTTCCTCTATCATTTGCCTATCTCCCTAAGTTCAACTTCAGGCATATGTCTTCCATAACGACAAAGCCAACACAAGGTTTTCAATGTATTAAAACTTCAGAGGTACAAAGTGAATAAGTGAACATCTTGAAATTTGTTTTTTTTTTCTCTCAGGTAACCAGCGGATGCAATTTTAAGATAGCTTCCAAAAGAACCAAAGATAAGGAGACTTTTCTTTAAAAAGCACAGTACACTTACTGAAAGGGTGGTGTTAGCAGATTCAATCATAACCTTCAAAGAGGGTAACTTTGGAGAAAGGGTGGGGCAATTACGTTGATTGGGTAGCTCTTTCCAGCAACCAGCACAGTCGCACTATGCTGAATGTAAACATCAACTGTCCTGCATTATTATGTGCATCCAGCTGTTGCATTTTGTGCATTATTAATGAAACACTACACGATCAAGAGCGTTATCTGTTTGAAGAGAGATCAAACCATCTGTGCTCTCAAGTATACACAGTTCCACACTGATGTTCAAAAGAGAAAGGACATTGGTCTAAAATTGTCAGCACTTGATGTAGAGGGGGCTGGCGTTGGACTGGGGTGGACGCAGTCAGAAGTCACATGACACCGAGTTATAACCCAACACGTTTATTTGAAATCATAAGGTCTTGGAGCTCTGCTGCTTCACTTGCTGAAGGAGTCGTGTTCCGAGGGCTTGTGGACTATAACCTGGCGTTGTCTGACTTCTGACTTTGTCAGATTACAAGGTCATTTCTATCACTTGTGTGAGGGGCTCTGATGGGCACAATTGTGTATCCTCTCCTACGTTGTCACAGAAACTACAGTCCAAGAAAGTTCATTATGTGCAATAAAGCACAAGACGACAGTCAAGGTCATGAATGGGCACGGTGGAAATACAGGCCTTTCCTTCGAGGTTTCCCTGATACTTTATGAACGGTTCAGCCAGAAGGTGGTTAATCTGTCAAAGTCATTACCACAGGACGCCAAGTCATGGTGTCTATTTAAGACAGAGATAAATAGATTCTTGATTAGTAGAGAGGGGGTTCAAAGGTTACAGGCAGAAGGCAGGAGAATAGGGTTGAGAAACTTATCAGCCATGATTGAATAGTGGAACAGACTCAATGGGCTGAATGGCCTAATTCTTCTTCATACAACATAAGGTCGAATGTTGAATGGTAGAGCAGGCCCAAGGCTGTGAATGCGTGCAAGTTGACCACAAAGCCTGTTGCAATTAGAGGCAGCCTCACAATATATTACAATTGTGCCTCCCTCCCCCTCTGTCAGGCAGTTGACTGTGGGGGTGGAGTTCTGCTCAAGAGACGCTGTCAGAACACTGAGCATCTTCAGCACCCTCTGTTTTCATTTGCAGCCCTCCCAAGTCTATCATGATCCAAGGTCAGAGTACGTTTAGTTTTGTTGGATTGAACCGCTGCCTTGGATAGATGCATTAAACAACTCCCAGTGTCAATTCCATTTGTGATTCAGGCTCTGCTCAAATCCCTGGGGGACTTCCATGCCTTGACAGAAGCCAGATTGAGCAGGCAAGTTGAATTCTGTCCTTTATTCACTGTAAGAGGAGCCTCTCGCTGCACATGTTTAGACCAGCTCCAGCTGTCACAGACTGAGGGGTAAACGTCAAACTGAGATTGTCAACATCGTTCTCAAGGGAACAAAGCTCAGCCAGCCCACTTCAACCACTTTTAGCGTTTGTACTCAGCGTTATTTATTCAACAGGACAGAGTCTGAGCATGTTTCTCTCTACAGTAGCAGAAATATTTATCTGACAACAGCATTTAACAGTCACATATGAGTTACTTGTTAACGTGGACAGGACTTGGGGGTGCAGAGTGCTTACTTCAGCTTTAACCTCTTCACCATCCCTCTCTCCTCCCCACAAGCCCCGACGAACAGAGCCAAAGGCTATACCAAAACCATAAGACATGGGAGAAGGCCATTCAGCCCATCAAGTCTGCTCTAATGGTCAAGAAAGGGAGCAAAGAGAAAGGAGCCAATTCTGATAGACCCTCTCCTCTATATCAGAGCATGCAAAGTCTGGTGAACCCCCTGTCACACTCTGGGGGTGGGCTAGAAGTTGTGTGAAGGATGGAGTGGTCTTCCCTGATAAAGAATATGTAAACATTATCCCTTACCTGTGTTTGCAGGAGATCATGCAAAACATCAAATGTCTGCCTTCTTTCCTGATTTGCGACAGTGACCTCACTTTCTAAACGTCCCCACTGGCTGTGACACACTCAGACACGTACTGAGAAGTGTGATTGATGTGATAAAAATGTAGCAATCTCTCTCTCTCTCCCCTCTCTGAGACCTGACCCTTTCCCATCACTAGCTGATGGCTGTACTGATGGTGCAAGGTTTGTAAGTGTCTTACATCGCAGCAATTAAACTTTCCAGGATTGTGTTGGGACATTTGTTCTTTTTGATGGATGATCTGTTAATGTAGTTGTTGTGTTTATTTCGGACTTTCTTTGTTTATTCATTGACTCGGATGGAACAAAGCGTTGATTGTATGTGTTGCTCTGGGGGCCTCCCTGTTTGTAAATCCTAATCTGTGAGGCTGACAATGAGGTCTTTATGTTCACCTAACTTTAACCCAGGGCCCCCAGTTGTAAGACATAGAATATTGGTGCAGGAGTAGGCCATTTGGCCCTTCAAGCCTGCTCTAGCATTTAGAAAGATTGTGGCTGATTATCCAACTCTGTTCCCTGTTCCTGCTTTCTCCCCATGCCCTTTGATCTCTTTAGCCCTAAGAACTATGTTTACCTCCTTGGGGTGGCACGGTAGCACAGTGGTTAGCATTGCTGCCTCACAGCACCAGAGATCCAGGGCCAATTCCCATCTCAGGCAACTGTCTGTGTGGAGTTTGCACATTCTCCCTGTGTCTGCGTGGGTTTCCTCCGGGTGCTCCAGTTTCCTCCCACAGTCCAAAAATGTGCAGGTTAGGTGAACTGGCCGTGCCAAATTGCCCATAGTGTTAGGTGAAGGGGTAAATGTAGGGAATGGGTTTGGGTGGGTTGCTCTTCAGAGGGTCGGTGTGGACTTGTTGGGCCGAAGGGCCTTTTTCCACACTAAGTAATCTAATCTAATCTAAAAACATTCAATGTTTTGGCCTCAATAGCTTTCTGTGGCAGAGAATTCCACAGGCTCATCAGCCTCTGGATGAAGACATTGCTCCTCATCTCAGTCCTAAATGGTTAGCACTGCTGCCTCACAGCGCCAGGGACCCGGGTTCAATTCCAGCCTCGGGTAACCGACTGTGTGGAGTTTGCACATTCTCCCCCTGCCTGCCAGGGTTTTCTCTGAGTGCTCCGATTTCCTCCCACAGTCCAAAGATGTGCACATTAAGGTGGATTGGCCGTGCTAAATTGCCCATAGTGTTCAGGGATGTGTAGGCGAGGTGGGTTAGCCATGGGAAATGCAGGGTTAGTGGGAGAGTGTGGGGGGGTGGGGGGTGAGGTGGGTCTGGAGCGGGATGCTCTTCAGAGGCGGTGTGGATTCAGTCCACTACATTGTAGGCATGCGATAACTGTCTGATTGTATGAAGTGGCCGGCCCTTATGCTGAGAGTGTGACCCCTGATTGTGGACTCCCTGCTCCTGTTAGAACTTTATAAGTTTCCATGAAATTCCCTTTCAGTCTTCTAAACTCCAGTGAGTACAGTCCTGACTGACCCAGACTCTCTTTATATGTCAGTCCTGCCAAGAATGATTGGATATAGCCTCTGCCATTGTGGAGTCAGGCCTTCCTGATAATGAGAAGATCACTGTAATTCAGCCATACCTTAGAGTCATAGAAATGTACAGCATGGAAACAGACCCTTCGGTCCAACCCGTCCATACCGACCAGATATCCCAAACCAATCTAGTCCCACCTGCCAGCACCCAGCCCCTATCCCTCCAAACCCTTCCTATTCATATACCCATCCAGATGCCTATTAAATGTTGTAATTGTACCAGCCTCCACCATTTCCTCTGGCAGCTCATTCCATACACACACCACCCTCTGAATGAACAAGTTGCCCCTCAGGTCTCTTTTATATCTTTCCCCTCTCACCCTAACCTATGCCCTCTAGTTCTGGACTCCCCCACCCCAGGGAAGAGACTTTCTCTATCTTGTCCATGCCCCTTATGATTTTATAAACCTCTATAAAGGTCACCCTCCGATGTTCCAGGGAAAACAGCCCCGGCCTATCTTACTTCTCCTTACAGCTCAAATCCTCCAACCCTGGCAACATCCTTGTAAATCTTATCTGAACCCTTTGTATTACTTATTATAATCAGGGCATGTTGTGTTGAGTAAGTGTCCCTTTAAGAGGTGAGTCATGTGAGCACCGGTCAGTGAACAGTCCGGTTTGTGACTTGCTCAGGCCTGGAATGAGTTTTTACGGTGTGTACGGCTTTGAGATTAAAGCCTCCCTGTTGCTTGGCAACAACCAAAGACCTTGAATGTTCTTTCATTCTGACTGGAGCCTAATAACTGCCCAGTACAGAATGCACAGCACCAGGCTGACACTCCAATGCGGGGATCCTGTAATGTCAGAGACTGGCTTTAAGATGGACTTTAAGATAATCCAAGAGCCCGCCTCTCCTGTCAGGTCAAGTGAAACATCTCACATCACAAAGTGAACTGCAGCTGGAGGCTTCCTCCCCAGTGACCTGGCACCCCATCATTCAGAGAGATTTTTGTGACATTACCACCTGGCAGCTTGTGTGTGTGCTTCACATCATAACCATGAGCACACTTCAAAAAGGACATCAGTGGCTGTGGAGTCCTGACCTCTAGACAGTGTGATAGACAGACGCTAACTGAAAGGCAGGTCCATCGTTTTGTAAAAAACTGGATGAATGGGGATTTCAAAATCAAAAATAATTATTTCATTAAATAGATCATTAGGCTTCAATTTAATCCCTCTAACCCCTTCCTATTCATATACCCATCCAGATGCCTTTTAAATGTTGTAATTGTACCAGTGCAAGGAGTGGAGGTGCCCCAATACACCATTGCATTTTGGCTGCTGAATAATGGAGGCTGTTTGAAATCTAATTTTGTAATGTCTCCCTTTCTCATTAATAAAAGGCTTTCTTTTTCAATTCCTCAACTGTGTTGTCTTGTTACTCGCACAACACCCGCCCACCCACACTGACAAGCCCTTGGCCTTACCTCCATCTCAATAGACTCCATTTTAACAGATCAATCTCCTCTATTGATCCCTCAGTCAGTCCACGAGCTTCCTAAAGCACCAATTTAAACCTCTGACATGCTGGTCCAAGCTTCAATCACCATAATATTCACTACCCCCTCCCACAACACATCCCCACCTCAATAGTTTCCAGTTAATGCACTGGAAGTGGCCCAATGACCAGCCCTTCATTACCATGGTGGGCTGACTCAGTAGTATTTCTATGTTGGTGAGATGCAGACCCTAGGAGTACATGCCCAGTGAAATAGCAACGAGAGTCTGAGCTATAGGGAGCTATAGGCTGAATAGGTTGGGGTTGTTTTCACCGGAGCATTGGAGGCTGAGGGGTGACCCTATAAAATCATTGGGGTTATGGATAAGGTACAGGCTAAGGTCTTTTCCCCAGGATAGGGGAGTCCAGAACTAGAGGGCATAGGTTTAAGGTGAGAGGGGAAAGATTTAAAAAGGGACCTAAGGGGCAACGTTTTTCACACAGAGGGTGGTACGTGTATGGAATGAGCTGCCAGAGGATGTGGTGGAGGCTGGTACAATTACAGCATTTAAGAGGCATTTGGATGGGTATATGAATAGGAAGGGTTTGGAGGGATATGGGCCGGGTGCTGGCAAATGGGACTAAGTCAGATTGGGATATCTGGTCGGGGGCAGACAAATTGGAACCGTTGGGTCTGTTTCTGTCCTGTATGACTCTATAACCCTGTAGCCTACATTTCTCATGCCACATGGAAATACCAGGCCAACTCCTGTGAGGGGCATGACCCCATGTGTGGACAGTGCCTCCAGTTACTCAAACACAGCTACCAGGTTTCTGAGCTGACCAAGCAACTAGATCCAACTTCAGGTGAAGTACAACATACTAGGCCCACAGCTACAGGGAGGTCCAGTGGTGGGTCAATGGGTTACCCTTCGGTGGGGATAGGAAGGAAAATTATTGATGGGACATTCAAAGCTGAATTGGTGGGGGGGGATGAGGTGGTCAACAGATGGATGTTGTGTACCATGTGGGGACACCAGTGGCAAAGGAAGGAACAGTCTACCACAGTTATTTTGAGGACCTACACAACACCTTCCAAACCCATGACCACTTCCATCTGGAAGGATAAGGGCAGCAGATATATGGGAACACCACCCCCCTGCAAGTTCCCCTCCAAGCATTCGCCATCCTTTTTCTTCCAAGATGACAGTGGAGCATCAGCACATCACTTGGGCTCCTCAACCCAGGAGCCTGGAGCTCATTCACTCTGTTTCTTTCTCTTTCAATGCTTTCTTCAAATGTTTCCTTTTATTATGATGTGGAGGAGCCGGTATTGGAACGGGATAGACAAAAGTGTGGAAACAGGCCATTTGGCCCAACAAGTCCACACTGACCCTCTGAAGAGTAACCCACTCAAACACATCCCCCTACCCAATTACTCTACATTTCCCCTGACTAATGCACATAAAATGGTTCAATATTTAGAAGAAACATATACTGAAACTTCTCTTTGTGGAATGTGACTGTTGCAGCTCAGTCCACTGGCATGTCCATTCTACACATTCGGCCAAATTGGATTGTGCCTTTTGATGAAACACAACTTAATCATTCAGAATCCAATTTGTATGTTTGTACAACTGAGTTTTCCACTGGGTTGGCACATTTATGTTGAGATTTTGGTTAATCAATTTTGCTTGTTTTCACAGTTTCCTTTACTCAGATGTAAAACTTTGTGGTATATGTGTGCAATAATTTGTATAATTTCAGTTGAATATCTCGAGGCAGAGTTGCTGAGGTAACACTATTTGTAAATAAGAATAACATAGGGTTCAGGAATGATTTTCTTTAGTACTTGATACTGTTTTCGGTTAGTTATGACAGTTTTTGAAAGACACCCCTGTACCTGCGATCTACTGGACAGGAAGGTATTTTAAAAATGCACAGTCATTGAATGTTGGCTGTTTTATATGTGATGAACTTTATAAATTGTTTGGGTTTCATGCAATATAGTTATGATTCAGCTTCATTGTATACTGGATTGTAAACATAAATTGAGAAACCTGCTAACATTTGGAAAGCATTTTGAAAGTTGACTCAAAAATGAAGCAAAACAAAGCTGTTAATGAAGTATGCTTCATTCACGTTTGAGCTCAAAGGGCAGCTGTTTTAAGTTAATTTAACTTAACAAAAGCGTCAAAGGCTGAGGGGCGACCTCATAGAGGTTTATAAAATCATGAGGGACATGGATAGGATAAACAGACAAAGTCTTTTTCCTGGGATGGGGGAAGTTCAGAACTAGAGGGCATTGGTTTAGGGTGAGAGGGGAAAGATATAAAAGGGACCTAAGGGGCAACATTTTCACGCAGAGGGTGGTGTGCATGGACTGAGCTGCCAGAGGAAGTGGTGGAGGCTGGTACAATTGCAACATTTAAAAGACACCTGGATGGGTATATGAATAGGAAGGGTTTGGAGGGATATGGGCCAATTGCTGACAAATGGGACTAGAGTAGGTTGGGATATCTGGTCGGCGTAGACAGGTTGGACTGAAGGGTCTGTTTCAGTGACTTTGTGACACAGTGACATCTCTGTGACTTTGTGACCTGAACTACACACCCCTGAACACTATGGGGCAATTTAGCATGGCCAATTCACCTAACCTGCACATCTTTGGACTGTGGGAGGAAACCGGAGCACCCAGAGGAAACCCACGCTGACATGGGGAGAATGTGCAAACTCCACACAGTCACCTAAGGTGGGAATTGAACCTTGGACCCTGGTGCTGTGAGGCGGCAGTGCTGAACACTGAGCCACTGTGCTAACTTTTGCAGTAAGCATTTTCTCCCGTCCCAGGTCTAGCAATGAGGTGGCTTCCAACAGCCAGGCATGGCGGGATAAGCCTGCCACTTGGCAGGGTGGTCTCCAGGTGTGGCAATCTTGTCCAGGAAGGGGTGGTCTTGGCCTGGAGTGGTGGCCTTCTTTGGCTCCATTCCAGTGGCTCAGCATGAAGGTCTCATCTCAGCGTGGACTGGTGATCTTGGCATGGCCATGCACGCCAGAATCAACCTAGTTTTCCAATGTACCCCTGAACCCAAGGGCCGTTAATTGAACTGCGATGAACTTTTACTTTCTTTTCTTCTTATTTATGACTTCTGTCATTAATTTAGACACTGTGGTATAGTGATTTATAGAAGTTTTTCAGTGTATTTTTTTGTTTGTAAAAACATACGTGAAATATCTCGCTGTTCTTTCACTGTCACTGGGTCAAAATCCTGGAACTGCCACTGTGATTGTCCCTGTGCAGTAGTTCAAGAAAGCAGCTCACCACCATCTTATTGATAGCAATTGATATATTGATAGCAACTAGAGATCAGCCAGCCAGCAACATTCATCAAAAAATCCCAACAAAGACACTAAAAGGTATATATCTCTACACTGCTCTAAGTATCATGCATTGGTGAGTATAAAAATATGATAAAACAGGTTAAAACTGGGAAGGAAACATGATCCAGGAGACAGGGCATTAAGACTAATTCTGGGCCAAAAGAGTTTGGTTCAAGGCAGACGTTAAACAGAGCTGAGTGAGCCAGTGAGGAACTTTAACATTATTTGCAGGGGAAGGTTTGAACCAATCGAGTTGGGGAAATGGAGACAAGGCAGCGAGAGGATACAGTAGATATGAACATTTGAGTAAAGCAGAGTTCAGAAATAGGAGGGGTCAGATAGGGGAAAATGGGAGGAAGTTAAAGCTGGGTTTGAGGGAACATGTATGTCATGCACTTAGTAAATAAGGTAAGTAAACCTCAGGCTCAACTCACTGTAAGTACAATGTATTAGTGGCAATATCAGAGCCTTGGCTCGGAGGAAGAGAGGATTGGAAACTTTACTCCAGTCTCCAACATATCTGGAAAAGAGAAGCTGAAACAAGAAACACTGGCAGCAATGTGGATCTGAGGAACTACTGAGAGACTAGAAAGGTTGCTGTTGAACACACCAATAACTATGCATTAAACAGCCAAAGACTTTCAAAGATATGCAAGGACTGGATTGTAAATCCATAGTTTAGTACAAACATCAGTTTCCACATTTCCCTGTAGACCACTTCCCTATCCAGACTCCACCATCCCCACTCAAGAACTAGCCAGCTCTTTTTAATTTTCACTCCGACATTATCCTGGATCTCTGGATTGTAGATCAATGGCATTACCTCCCCGTAGTACCCAGGTGATCTTTCTGTTTTTATTAAGAGGAGATCTTACATACAACTGAGTGGCTTTATTCCGATCACTAAATCACCCATGTTTCTTTCCAACCTATTAACCGCAGCCAGTAAATCATCCATCTGGTTAGTTAGATACTTACATGCAAGAATTAACTTGAACCATCAAAAATGAGGGAGGGTGGTAGGGAGAGCAGGATGGGGCTAAGTCAAAATGGAGTCGGAGAGGGAAATAAAATAGCATCCCCTCCCGCGGTGCCCCTATCTCTCTAAAGACATTGATGGATACCACATGCTCTGTCTCCAATGATACCCGGGCTCAAACTCCCCAGAGGAAGATGGGCAGGCAGTCAGCAGAGATCACACACTCCACAGCCGGCTGCCTGGACCTCTTTATAGCCAGCCTGGTCAGTAGTACACAGTTCCATTTCTCAGAAACCTAATTTTCTAAGCACCTTGTTCAGAGATGTTTTCACACACCACTGGAGCAGATTGGATTTGAACCCTGGTCTGGCGGTTCAGAGGTACGTTTACAGAAGAGGGCCCATTTGCCAGCTCCTAATGAGAAAGTTCAATGAGCATCACCAGCCATCAAGCAATGCCAGAGCGAATGGTGTTAACCCTTAAAGGGGGCTGCATTTCTAACACTAACAGCTTACGGGATCAAAGATCAAGTCAAATCAGTGAGAACTAATGAACAGTAAAGACAGTATTGTCATTTGGGTGTATTCAGCAGGTGAGAGAGAGCTCAGATATGTGTGATCTCCCACCTCCAAGGAGCTGGTAAGCAGGGGAATGTTGGCAGTACATTGGTTTATCCTAATATTTATCTTCACTGCTGCCCTTGGATTATCTCAGACACAATAACCCTGCAGGTATCCACTCGTATATCTCAGATACAATAACCCTGCAGATATCCACCGGGTAGCTCTGATACAATAACCCTGCAGGTATCCACCGGGTAGCTCTGATACAATAACCCTGCAGGTATCCACCGGGTAGCTCTGATACAATAACCCTGCAGGTATTCACTGATATATCTCAGATACAATAACCATGTGGGTATCCCACTGGGATATCTCCGATACAATAACCGTGGAAATATCCACTGGGATATCTCCTATACAATAACCATGCAGGTATCCACTGGGATATCTCAGATATAATAACCATGTAGGTATCCAGCAGACTAATGCCATTTACAAGTTTGCTGATGACACCACCATAGTCGGTCGAATCTCAGATGGCGACGAAATGCACTACAGACGGTAGGTGGAAGACCTGAGAAAGTGGTGCACTAAGAACAACCTAGCTCTCAATGCCAGCAAAACCAAGGAACTCATTATTGACTTTCGGAGGGATGTTACTCATGCACCCCTTATACATTAAGAGCGCAGAGATGGAGTGAGTGGAGAGCGTCAAGCTCCCGGGAGTGGTCATCCACAACAAGCTTTCTTGGATTCTTCATGTGGATGCACTGAATACAAAGGCCCAACAACGTCTCTTCTTCCTCGGGCAGCTGAGGAATGACATGTGGCATGACAGCGAATACCCTTGCCAACTTTTATAGGTGCGCCATTGAGAGCATTCTGTCTGGATGAATCACTACCTGGTATTGCCAGATCGGAGACGGTTACAGAGAGTGGTGAACTTGGCCCGGACAATCACAAAGGCCAACCTCCCATCTATAGAATCCATCTACTAGGCCTGCTATTAAGGACAGGCCTCTAGCATTCTCAAAGATCCATCGCACCCCAGCAATGCTTTTCTACGACCTCTACCATCAGGGAGAAGGTACAGAAGCCTGAACACACACACCAGCTGGTTTCACAACAGTTTCTACCCTACTGTTGTTAGAATACCGAATGGACTCTCAAACACTGAACATTCACCTGTACCTGTGTTTTTGTTTTTGCTGCTGTTTACCTTTTATTTACTACTTATGCTACTTAACTACTCAGGTTGGTATTAGTTACTCAGTTGTAATCTGCTATGGAGGGCAAAGTGAACCAACCCACAATCGAGCGAGAACTTGACCGTTTCCGAAGGCCACACAGCAGCGATGATGCACCCTTGACCGTGGTGACTATTGGAACCTGTACTCCGCCGATCAGCGACCACGTTCTGTGGTCTCTTTTCAACTTCGTAACTTCTATTGCCTTGGCTTTCTGGCTTTGGTCTTTTCAGTCAAGTCTAGAGATCGTAAAGCTGTGGGAGACGTAGCTAAGGCTGAACACTACAGCTCAACATCCAAATCGCTGAATATAGCCACAACATCTCTGTCCATCCTTACTTTTGTGATTTTGTTCGGACTGCTGGTTACTGGTGTGATCCAGATTCCCCGTTACTGAGGACCAAACTCTATTCAAGGATGAACATCACAAATCATTGATGCATAACAAATGATTGACTTTTCCTGTAAATAAAAAAAATATGGGCGGCTCAGTGGTTAGCACTGCTGCCTCACAGCACCAGACTCCAGGTTCGATTCCAGCCTTGGGCGACTGTCTGTGTGGAGTTTGCATATTCTCCCTGCGTGGGTTTCCTCCGGGTGCTCCGGTTTCCTCCCACAGTTGAAAGATGTGCAGGTCAGGTGAATTGGACATGCTAAATTGCCCATAGTGTTAGGTACATCATTTAGAGGGAAGTGGATCTGGGTGGGTTACTCTTCGGAGGGTCGGTGTGGACTTGTTGGGCTGAAGGGCCTATTTCCAAACTGTGGGGAATCTAATCTAATCTAACTATGTGATCTGCCTGTATTGCTCGCAAGAAAAAGCTCTTCACTGTGCCTCGGTACACGTGACAATACATTCAAATCAATTCAAATGATTATGCAGATATCGATCAGGATATCCCCGATACAATAATCGTTCAGATATCCACTGGGATATATCAGATACAATAACTGTGCAGGTATCCACTGGGATATCTCAGATACAATAACCACGCAATATCCACAGGAATCTCTCAGATAAAATAACCATGCAGGTATCCACTGGGTTATCTCAGGTACAATAATTGTGCAGGTACTCACTCGTATATCTCAGATACAATAACTATGCGGTATCCATCAGGATAGCTCAGATACAATAACCATGCATTGTTCATCAGGATCGCTCAGATACAATAACCATGCAGGTATTCACTGGGACATCTCTGATGCAATAACCATGCAGTATCCTCAGGGATATCGCATATACAATAACCATGCAGGTATCCACCAGGATAGCTTAGATACAATAATAGTGCAGGTATACACTCATTATATCTCAGATACAATAACCATGCAATATCCTCAGGGATATCGCATATACAATAACCATGCAGGTATCCACCAGGACAGTTTAGATACAATCACTGTGCAGATATCCACCGGGGTAAACCATATGCAATAACTGTGCAGGTATCCACTGGAATATCTCATATAATAATTGGGCAGGTATCCACTGGGTTCTCTCAGGTAAAATAACCATGTGGATATCCATCAGGATATCTCAAGCACAATAACTGTGCTGGTATCCACTGGGATATCGATATGTCAGGTATAATAACTGTGCAGGCATCCACAAGGATATCTCAGATACAATAACCATATAGTATCCACAATGCAGACACGGGGAGAATGCATGGGTTTCCCCTGGGTGCTCCAGTTTTCTCCCATAATCCAAAGATGTGCAGGTCAAGTGAATTGGCCATGCTAATTTGCCCATAGTGTTAGGCGCATTAGTCAGGGGTAAATATAGGGTAGGGGAATGCATCTGGGTGGGTTACTCTTCAGAGGGTCGGTGTGGACTTGTTGGGCTGAATGGCCTGTTTCCACACTGTAGGCAATCTAATCTAAGCTAACAACCGTACAGGAATCCACTGGGATATCTCAGATACAATAACCATGCAGGTATCCATGGGGATATCTCAGATACAATAACGTTGCAGGTATCCACTAGTCTATCTCAGATACAATAACCATGCAGATATACATCAGAATATCTCAGATACAGGAAACATGCAGGTATCCACTGAGTTATCTCAGATACAATAACCATGCAGTATCTCTTGGGATATCTCAGATACAATAATCATGCAAGTATCCACTGGGATATCTCCAATACAATAACAGTGCAGGTATCCAGCAGGTTCTCTCCGATAAAATAACCTTGCAGATATCCATCAGGATAGCTCATATACAATAACCATGCAGCATCCACCGGAATATATCGGATACAAAAACTGTGCAGGCAGCCACTGGATTATTTCAGATACAATAATCATGCAGTATCTGCTGGGATATCCCAGATACAATAACTGTTCAGATATCCATCAGGATATGTCAGATACAATAACCATGCAGGTATCCACCGGGATATCATAGATACAGTAACCATGCAATATTCACTGGGATATCTCAGGTACAATAACTGTGCAGTATCATCAGGATATCCCAAATACAGTAACAGTGCAGTTATCCACAGGGATATCTCAAATACAATAACAGTGCAGGTATCCACTATTATATCCCAGATACAATAACCATGCAGCGCACAGGGCTATCTCAGATACAATAACCGTGCAGGTACCCACTGAAATATCACAGATACAATATTCATGCAGGTATCCACCGGGATATATCACATATAATAACCGTGCAAGTACCACTGGGATATCTCAGATACAATACCCTTTCAGATATCCACAAGGATATCTCAGATACAAAAACCATGCAGGTATCCACCGGGATATCACAGATATAATAACCATGCAGACATCCACCGGAACATCTCAGATACAATACCCGTGCAGGTATCTACCGGGACATCTCGGATAAAAGAACACTGCAGGTATCCACTGGGATATCTCAGATGCAATAAGCGTGCAGGTACCCACAGGGATATTGATATCTCCGATACAATAATCGTGCAGGTATCCACTGAGTTATCTCAGATACAATAACCATGCAGTATCTCTTGGTATATCTCAGACACAGTAACCGAGCAGATATCCATCAGGATATCTCAGGTACAGTAACTGTGCAGGTATCCACTGGGTTATCTCAGATAAAATAACCATGCAGTATCTAGTGGGATATCTCTGATGCAATAACTGTTCAGATATCCATCAAGATACGTCAGATACAATAACCATGCTGTTATCCACTGGGATAGCTCAGATAAAGTAATCATACGGGTATCCATCGGGATATCTCAGATATAATAACAATGCAGTATCCACTCAGAGATCTCATATACAATAACCCTTCAAATATTGACCGGGATATCTCAGATACAATAACCTTACCCACCGGGATAGCTCAGTTACAATAGCCATTCAATATCCACCGGCATATCTCAGATAAAATAACAGTGCAGGTATCCACTTGGCTATCTCAGATACAATAGCCATGCAGTTTTCACTGGGATATCTCAGATACAATAACAGTGTAGGTACCACTGGGATATCTCAGATAAAATGCCCTTTCAGATATCCACAAGGATATCTCAGATACAATAACTTTTCAGGTACTCACAGGGATATCGATATCGCAGATACAATAACCATGCAGTATCTCTTGGTATATCTTAGATACAGTAATCGTGCAGATATCCATCAGAATGTGCCTGATACAATAACTGTGCAGGTATCCACTGGGTAATCCCAGATACAATAACCACACAATATCTACTGTGATATCTCAGATAAAATAACCATGCAGGTATCCACTGGAATATCACAGATTCAAAAATCATGCAGGTATTCACTGGGATATCTCCAATACAATAACTTGCAGGTATACAGCAGGTTATCTCTGTTAAAATAACTGTGCAGATATCCATAAGGATAGCTCAGATACAGATACAATAACCCTGCAGGCACATACAATAACAATCCAGGTATCCTCCGGGATATCTACAATAACTGTGCAGTATCACCAGGATATCTCCGATACAGTAACAGTGCAGGTATCTCAAATACAATAAGTATGCAGGTTATAGCACAGTTGGTATAGCACAGATGCAATAACCATGCGGTATCTGCTGGGTTGTCTCAAATACAATAACTGTTCTGATATCCATCAGGATATGTAAGATACAATAACCATGCAATATCCACTGGGATATCTCAGATAAAGTAACCGTACAGGTATCCACCGGGATATCTCAGCTATAATAACAATGTAGTATCTACTTGGAGATCTCATATACAATAACCCTTCAGATATCGATTGGGATATCTCAGATACAATAACCTTACCCATTGGGATAGCTCAGATACAATAGTCATTCAGCTATCCACCGGGATATCTCAGATAAAATACCCATGCAGTATCCACCGGGATATCTCTGATACAATAACAGTGCAGGCATGCACTGGGAAAGCTCAGATACAATAATTGTGCAGGTACCACTGAGGTATCTCAGATACAATAACCGTGTGGGTATCTACTGGGATATCTCAGGTACAATATCCATATTGTATCTACCAGGATATCTCAGATACAATAACCATGCAGGTATCCAATGTGTTATCTCAGATACATAACCGTGCAGTTATCCACCAGTATATCTCAGATACAATAACCATGCAGGTAATCACAGGGATATCTCAGATAAAATAACCACGCAGATATCCATTTGAATATCTCAGACTCAATAACTATGCAGGTATCCACTGGGTTATCTCAGATACAATAACCGTGCAGGTATCCACCAGTATACCTCAGATACAATAACTGTGCAGGTATCCACTGGGTTATCTCAAATAGAATAACAGCGCAGGTATCCACTGGGATATCACTATCTCTGATACAATAACCATGCGGGTATTCACCGGGATAGTTCTGATACAATAATTATGCAGTTATGCTACACGTTCCCCATCCCCCAGCTCAGCAAGGGGATGGGAACCAGAGGTGTAGTTGTAGTGCATAGGAGGATGAGAGTAGGAAGGACAGGGACAGGATTTCAGGGTCACAGGAATGTGCTGGCAGACAGCAAGCTGATTGGAAGTGCATCTACTTCAACGCCAGAAGTATCTGAAATAAGGTAGGGGAGCTTGCAGCATGGATAGAACAGGGTGAGGAGTGGATGTTGCAGGTTCCAGGGTTTAGATCTTTCATTAAGAACAGGCAAGGCGGTAAAAGAGGGGGAGGTGTGGCCTTGTTAGTCAAGGATAGTATAACTGTGGCTGAAAGAACTTTTGACGAGGTAGTGGGGGCTGAGGTTAGAAACAGGAGAGGCGAGGTCACACTGCTTGGAGTTTTTTATAGGCCTCCACAGAATCCCAGGGAGGTGGAAGAGAGGATTAGCAAAATTATTTTGGGTAGGAGTGAAAGGAACAGGGTGGTCATTATGGGGGACTTTAACTTCCCCAACATTGACTGGAAATGCTATAACTCTAGTATGTCGGATGGATCAATTTTTGTCCAATGTGTACAGGAGGGTTTCCTGACACAGTATGTCAAAGGGCCGACAAGAGGGGAGGCCCCACTGGAGGCCCTGCTTGGTAATGAACCAGGCCAGGTGTTTAATTTAGTTGTAGGTGAGCACTTTGGAGAGAGTGACCATAATTCAGTTATGTTTAGTTTAGCAATGGAAAGGGATAGGTACATGCCACAGGTCAAGAGTTATCGATGGGGCAAGGGCAATTATAATGCGATTTGGCAAGAATTAGGATGCATAGAATGGAGTAACAAAATGCAGGGGGTACAGACAATGGAAATGTGGAGCTGGTTTAAGGAACAGATATTGCATGTCCTTGAAACATATGTCCCTGTTAGGCTGGGAGGAAGTGATAAGGTAAGGGAACCATGGTTTATTACAGAAATTGCATCTCTTGTTAAGCAGAAGAAGGAGGCTTATGTGTTGATGAGGCAAGATGGTTCAGATGAGGCAATGGAGAGTTACAGATCAGCTCGGAAGGATTTAAAGAGAGAGTTAAGAAGAGCAAAGAGAGGACACGAGCAGTCATTAGCAAATAGAATAAAGGAGAACCCTAAAACTTTCTATAGGTATGTGAAGAATAAGAGGATGGTCAGGGTAGCAATAGGGCCAATCAAAGACAGAAGTGGGAAGTTGAGTGTGGACCCTGTGGAGATCGGAGATGTGCTAAACAAACATTTCTCATCGGTTTTCACTCAGGAAAAGGAGAATATTGTAGAGGAGAAGAATGAGGTACGAGATATTAGACTAGAAAGGATCGAGGTTAGTTACAAATGGGTGTTATCAATTCTAGAAGGTGGGCCGGGATTTATCCGAGGATTCTCTGGGAAGCTAGGGAGGAGATAGCAGAGCCTCTGGCTTTGATATTTGAGTTGTCATTGTCTACAGGTTTGGTACCAGAGGACTGGAGGATTGCAAATGTTGTGTCCTTGTTCAAAAAGGGCAGTAGAGATGACCCAGGTAATTATAGACCAGTCAGCCTTACTTCTGTTGTAGGAAAGGTTTTGGAAAGGATTATAAGAGATAAGATTTATAATCATCTAGCAAGCAACAATTTGATTTCCGATAGTCAACATGGTTTTGTCAAGGGCAGGTCGTGTCTCACAAACTTGAGTTGTTTGAGAAGGTGACCAAGCATGTGGATGAGGGTAGGCCAGTTGACGTGGTATACATGGACTTCAGTAAAACCTTTGATAAGGTTCCACATGATAGGCTGTTGGAGAAAATACAGAGGCATGGGATTGAGGGTAATTTAGCAGTTTGGATTGGAAACTGGCTTTCAGAAAGAAGGCAGCGAGTGGTGGTTGATGGAAAATATTCAACCTGGAGTCCGGTAACTAGTGGTGTGCCACAAGGATCTGTTTTGGGACCACTGCTGTTTGTCATTTTTATAAATGACTTAGACGCAGGCATATGTGGATGGATTAGTAAATTTACAGACAACACTAAAGTTGGTGGAGTAGTGGACAGTTTGGAAGAATATTACAGGTTGCAGGGGAACTTGGATAAACTGCAGAATTGGGCTCAGAGGTGGCAAATGGAGTTCAATGCAGCTAAATGTGAGGTGATGCACTTTGGGAAGAATAACAGGAAGACAGAGTACTGGGTCAATGGAAAGATTCTCGGTTGCGTGGATGTGCAGAGGGATCTTGGAGTCCATGTACATAGATCCCTGAAAGTTGCCACCCGGGTTGATAGTGCTGTTAAGAAGGCATACCATGTGTTAGGTTTCATTCGTAGAGGGATTGAGTTCCGGAGCCGAATATCATGATGCAACTATACAAAATGCTGGGGTGGTTGCACTTGGAATATTGTGTACAGTTCTAGTCGCCCCCATTATAGGAAGGATGTGGAAGCATTGGAAAAGGTGCAGAAGAGATTTACTAGGATGTTGCCTGGTCTGGAGGGAAGGACTTATGAGGAAAGGCTGAGAGACTTGGGTCTGTTCTCATTGGAAAGACGACTAAGAGGGGATTTGATAGAGACATACAAGATGATCAGAGGATTAGATAGGGTAGACAGTGAAAGTCTTTTTCCTAGGATGATGACGTCAGCTTGTACGAGGGGGCATAACTCCAAATTGAGGAGTGATAGATTTAAGACAGATGTCAGAGGCAGGTTCTTTACACAGAGAGTAGTAAGGGTGTGGAATGCACCACCTGCTAATGTAGTCAACTCAGCCACATTAGGGAGATTTAAACAATCCTTAGATAAGCACATGGATGATTTTGGGATAGTGTAGGGGGACAAGCTGAGAATAGTTCACAGGTCGGCACAACATCGAGGGCCGAAGGGCCTGTTCTGCGCTGTATTGTTCTATGTTCTATGCACAATAACTGTGCAGTTTCACCAGGATACCTCAGATACAGTAACAGTGCAGTTGACCACAGGGATATCTCATATACAATAATCATGCAATATCCACTGGGTTATCTCAGATACAATAACCATGCAATATCCACTGGGTTATCTCAGATACAATAACCATGCAATATCCACTGGGTTATCTCAGATAAAATAGCCACACAGATATCCATCAGGACATCTCTAATACAATAACCATGCAGGTATCCACTGGGATATATCACATACAATAACCATGCAGGTATCCACTGGGGTATTGAAATTTCAGATAAAATAACCTTGCAGATATCCATCAGGATATCTCAGGTACAATAAGTGTGCAGGTATCCACCGGCATATCTCAGATACAATAACCGTACAGGTATCCACTGGGTTATCTCAGATACAAGGTAAAAGCAATGACTGCAGATGCTGGAAACCAGATTCTGGATTAGTGGTGCTGGAATATTCCTGACGAAGGGCTTTTGCCTGAAACGTTGGATTTTCCTGCTCCTCGGATGCTGCCTGAACTGCTGTGCTTTTCCAGCAACACTCTACTCCTATCTCAGATACGATAAATATGCAGAATCTCTTGGGATATCACAGATTTAATAGACCATGCAGATAGCCATCTGGATTTGTCTGATACAACAACTGTACAGGTATCTACGAGGGTATTGATATCTCAGATACAATAGCCATGCAGGTATCCACCAGGATAACTCATAAAATAACCATACAGGTATCCACTGGAATATCACAGATACAATAATCATTCAGATATCCACTGGGATATCTCTGATACAATAACTATGCAGGTATGAACCAGGTTATCTCAGATAAAATAACCATGCAGATATCCATCAGGATATCTCAGATACAATAAACAGGCAGGTATCCACTGAGTTATCTCAGATAAAATAACTGTGCCGTATTCACTGGGATATGCCAGATACAATAACCATGCAGTTATCCATTACGATATCTCAAATACAATGACCATGCAATATCCACTGGGATATCTTAGATAAGATAACCATACAGGTATCTACCGGAATATCACAGATATAATAACAATGCAGTATCCACTAGGAGATCTCATATACAATAACCCTCCAGGTATCAACTGGGTGTCTCAGATACAACAACTGTGCAACAACTGGAATATCTCAGACAAAATAACAGTTCAGGTATCTACTTGGCTATCTCAGATACAATAACCATGCAGTATCTATTGGTATATCTCTGGTACAATAACCATGCTGATATCCACTGGGATGTATCACATACAATAACCGTGCAGGTATCCACTGGGATATCTCAGATATAATAACAATGCAGATATCCACCAGGATAGCTGAGATAAAAGAAAAGTGCAAGTATCCACCAGGATATCTCAAATACAATAACTGTGTGGGTATCCACTGGGATATCTCAGGTATAATATCCATATTGTATCCACCGGGATATTTCAGAAACAATAACCATGCAGGTATCCACCACGATATCTCCAACACAATAACCATGCAGTATCGACAGGGATATCTCAGATACAATAACTGTGCAGGTATGCACTGGAATATCTCAGATATAATAGCCATGCAGGTATCCACCTGGATATTTCAGATACAATAGCCATGCAGGTGTGTGCTGGGGATATCTCAGATACAATAATTGTACAGGTATCCCACCGGAATACCTCAGATACAATAACCATGCAGTATCCACCTGGATATCACAAACATAATAACCGTGCAGGTATTCACTAAGATATCGCAGATACAATAACCATACAGGTATCCACCGGGATAACACTGATACAATAATCCTGCAGGTACCCAGAGATTTATCTCAGATACAATAACACAGGGGTAATCACAGGGATATCTCATGTACAATAAAGGTGCATGTACTCACTGGGATATCCCAGATACAATAACCACTTGGGTATCCACTGGGATATCTCAGGTACAATATCTATAATGTATCCACCGGGATATTTCAGAAACAATAACCATGCAGGTATCCACCACAATATCTCCAACACAATAAGCGTGCAGTATCCACAGGGATATCTCAGATATCATAACAATGCAGTACCTGCTGGGATATCTCAGATACAATAACTGTTCAGATATCCATCAGGATATGTCAGATAACATAACCGTGCAGTATTCACTGGGATATGTAAGATACAGTAACCATGCAGTTATCCACCGAGATACCTCAGATACAATAACCATGCAATATCCACTGGGATATCTCAGATATCATAACAATGCAGTATCAACTGGGAGATCTCAGATACGATAACCCTCCATATATTGATTGTGATGTCTCAGATACAATACCCTTAATGGCATCCACTGGGATATCTCAGACAAAATAACAGTGCAGGTGTCCACTTAGCTATCTCAGAACAATAACCATGTAGTATCCACTGGGATATTTCCGAAACAATAATAGTGCAGGTATGCATTGGGAAAGCGCAGATACAATAACTTGCGCAGATATCCACTGAGATATCTCAGATACAAAACCCTTTCAGATATCCACTGGGATATATCACATAAAATAACTGTACAGGTATCCACTGGTATATCTCCTATACAGTAGCCATGCAGTATCCACCGGGATATCTCAGATATAATAACACCGCAGGGGTATTGATAGCTTGGATACAATAACTATACAGGTGACCACTGGGTAATCTCAGGTACAATAACTGCACAGGTATCCAGTGAGATATTTCAGATGCAAGAACCATGCAATATCTACTAGGATATCTCAGATACAATAATCATGCAGGTATCCACTGGGATATATCACATACAATAACCATGCAGACATCCACTGAGGTATTGATATCTCAGATACAATAACTGTACAGTTGTCCACTGGGTAATCTCAGGTACAATAACTGCACAGGTATCCAGTGGGATATCTCAGATACTATAACCATGCAGGTATCCACCAAGGTATCTGATGCAATCACCATGCAATATCCACTGGAATATCTCAGATACAATAACCGTGTAGGTATTCACAGGGATAGTTCATATACAATAAAGGTACAGGCATTCACTGGAAAATCTCAGATACATTAACCATGCAGGTATCCACTGGAATATCTCAGATACAATAATTGTGCAGTGTCCACCTGGATACCACAAATACAATAACCATGTAAATATCCATCAGGATAGGTCTGGTACAATAACTGTGCAGGTATGCACAGAGATATCTCAGATACAATAACCATGAAGGTATCCACCGGGATATCTCCAATACAATAATCTTGCAGGTATCCATCAGTATATCTCAGATACAATAACTATGCAGGTATCCACCAGAATATCTCTGATATAATAATCTTGATGGTATCCACCAGTATATCTCAGATACATTAACTGTGCAGTATCCAACTGAATATCTCAAATACAATAACCGTGCAGGTATTCACTGGGATAGCTCTGAAACAATAACCATGTAGGAATCCACAGGGATATCTCAGATACAATAACAGTGCAGGTATCCACTGAGATAGGTCTGATACAATAACAGTGCAGGTATCCACAGGGATATCTCAGATACAATAACAGTGCAGGTATCCACTGAGATAGGTCTGATACAATAACAGTGCAGGTATCCACAGGGATATCTCAGATACAATAACAGTGCAGGTATCCACTGAGATAGGTCTGATACAATAACTGTGCACGTATCTGCAGGGATATCTCAGATATAATAACCATGCAGGTAACCACTCGTATATCTCAGATGCAATAACCATGCAGTTATCCACCAGGATGGCTCAGATACAATAACCTTGCAGGTATCCACTGGGATATCGCTATCTCAGATGCAATAACTGTGCAGTATCTGTGTATCTCAAATATAATAACTGTACAATAGCTTTCCCAGACAGGGTGCCTGGCCTTGCACTCAGATCGTGTGCAGAGCAGCTGGTGGTAGCATTCACAGACATCTTTAACCTCTCCTTCCTATGATCTGAAGACCCCCACCTGCTTCAAGAAGACCACCACAATGCCAGTACCAAAGAAAAACCATGCAGCATTCCTCAATGACTACCGCCCGGTGCCTCTGACCTCCATCATTATGGAGTGCTTTGAGAGGTTAGTCATGGCTCACACCAACTCCAGCCACCCAAGCTGCCTTGACCCTTTGCAATTCACCTACCAGCGCAATAGCTCCATGGCAGATGCCATCTCCTTGGCTCGACACCCATCTCTAGAACAGATGGATAACAAAGATACCTACACCAAGCTCTTATTTATTGCCTGCAGCTCCTAACAATTCCTAACAAACTCGAGAACTTAGATCTGGGTAAACCCCACTGTAACTGGGTCCTTGACATCCTGACCCACAAACCACAATCAGTAAAGATCAGCAATGACACCTCCTCCACCATTATCCTCAACACTGATGTGCCACAAGGCTGTGTACTCAGCCCCTTATTATACTCCTTATACACACACTACTGTGTGGCCAATCTGCACCACCCCCTCTCCCCCGACTTCCATGAGCAAGTTTGCTGATCACACCACCGTTGGAAGTTGGATCTCAAACAGCAACGAGAGAGAATTCAGAAAAGCGATCGAGTGCTTCGTGGCACGGTATAAAGACAATAATCTCTCCAACAATGTCAACAAAATGAAGGAGCTGGTGTTTGACTTCAGGAAGCAGAGTGGAGGCCATACCCCCAACTGCATCAATGGTGCTGAGGTGGAGATGGCTCGGGAGTGATGATCCCTAACAATCTGTCCTGATCCACCCACATCAATGTGACAGTCAGGAAAGCGCAACAGTGCCTCTACACCCTCAGAAGGCTAAGGAAATTCAGCATGTCTGCAAAGACTCTTGCCAATTTTTATAGATGCACCCTAGAAAACATCCTCTCTGGCTGCATCCCTGTGTGGTACAGCAACTGCGGTTCTGCAAGAAGCCACAGAGAGTCACGAACACAGCCCCAGTCCATCACAAAAACCAGCCTTCCATCCACTGACTCCATCTACACTTCCCACTGTCTCGGGAAAGCAACCGACATCGTCAAAGACCCCCTCCCATCCTGGTTATACTCTTTTGCACCCTCTTGCCTCAGGCAGAAGATATAAGGATTGAATATTCTTCCCTGCTGTTTTGAACAGACCTCTCAAATGTCAGTTCTGATCTCTCTCCGCACCTCGTTTACAGCTGTGACATTGTTATTCTGTTACCCTGACACACATTGTATGTTACCATCTGCCTATATATCACACAAAACAGCACTTTTCGCTGTACCTCCGTAATTGCAACAAGTCAAATGCAAACTTTGCCCTTGGTATTCTCCATGCCAATCCACCTAATAATCACCATAGTCAAAGTTCAGGAAATGGGCAGAAATGAAATAAAATTCCAAGTGTTCCTTACAGACCTCACAAGATAAAAGACACTCTCATTCACTAAAGCCTATTCAATACGGTTAAATCCTCTCTAGCTCTTCATCCTTTATGAAAAGCAAACATTTGCTTTCATAATCCCTAGTCAAAGGCATCTTGTCCTTTCAAACAGTGCAGCCCCCACTGTGATAATGATAGGTTGTGGAAAACAATCTAGCTGTTTGCAATAATTACAACATATAAGCTTAAGGGTAATATCAATTGAGACCAGCTAACACAGATTTCTTTCAACTCACTGACGCGAGTAGACACTTGTTTAAGAAGCAGGGCTCTTGAAATGACAACAGCTTGACAGTTCTGCAGACCTGACTGTCCTTCACAGACAAGTCTCCTGTAGAAACTAACAAGTCAACACAGAGAGCTCAGAACTCTTTTCAAAGGAAGTGGAGTCAATGTGAGCCCATTCAATATTGCAGAGTTCAGATCTCCCCCAGGTGTAAATCCCACCTGTTACTACCCCCCACATCCCTGAGTTCAGTCTGTGTGTACAGAATGCCTGAAGGCATGGCCACTGTCCTGGTCATGCCACAGACGAAGAGCCTCTCCTCCACGCTGTAAAACTCCAAACTCCATTTCCCTTCTTTGATCACTATCCAGACGTCCTTTTGAGATGAATATTCTCAATCCTACTCCTGCAGGTTTCAGTTATTAACCACTACAATAGGAACATGGAAAACAGGAAATTTGGAGTGATTGTAGTGAGGTCAGCAGAGTGGTCCTAAAAGAATGCGAGTTCCCTAATTGGGGCTGTTAATCTGGTCCAATCAGGGAGCCCAGGCTGAAAGAGAGAAACAAGAGTACAGTGGAAATTGAATAAAAAAGAGAAACAGAAGTTTACTCTGAGAGCTGGCTCAGTGTGTGTGCAAGGACTCTCCTCCTTGAAGGGGACTCTCCCTGAACTAGCTGCCCCCACATTGAGAGAGAGAGAGAGAAGAAGGAGGAAGGAAAGAAGGAAGAAGAAGAGGAGGCAGAAGCAGAAGGAAGTGAGAGCTTTTGAGGCTGGGGCCTACCTTTGGAGCTGCAGCCTGGGCCTCACCCAGGTCAAGGTAGTGTTGCTGCTGACCTGGGGCCCACTCTCACTGCTGGTCTCTGAGACCCTGCCCGGACCTGCCTCACTGCTGCTGCCTGGGACTTGCCTTGGGGCCCCTCCCAGGACCTCCACCACTGCTGCTGACAGAGGCCCACCTCCACCACTGCTGCCTGAGGCCTAACATCCAGCAGCAGAGTATGGCGAGCCCGAAGGTCGTGGGGCCCAGCCGCACCTATGCCGGGGTAGCCGCTGCCTTAGGCTCGGCTGGCCCAGCCCCGGCTGCAAACCACACCCCCTTCAGGCACCTCACGAAACGCCTGGGGGTCAAGGCCTATTCCCACCCCAATATGAGCATCGAGGCCTGCAGCAAGGCCATGGCTAGTGTGGTCGGCCCACTGGCCATCGTCGCTGCGGCCCGGATGTATGGGAAGGCCGTATTTTTCCTAAAGACCGAGCAGGCGGTCCACCTGGCCGTGGAGAGGGGGCTCACTGTGGGCGGGACACATTTGCCCGTCGACCCTCTGGAGGTTACGGCCCAGAGGGTCGTGATCTCCAACGTCCCGCCCTTCATTGCCAGCGAGCTCCTTCTCCCCCACCTCACCACCTTGGGGGAGATCCGGTCAGGGATCCAGCCGCTCCTGCTCGGTCTGAAGGACCCCGCCCTCCGGCACATCTACTCCTTCTGACGCCAGGTGTTTATTTGCCTGGCCCGGGAGGAGGTCACAGAGGGCTCCTTTACCCTCCTCCACGAGGGTGTGGCCTACCGCCCCTTCTAGACGGCAGACGGCGTGCGGTGCCACCTGTGCCGCAAGGTGGGGCACATTAGGAAACACTGCCCCACCCAGAAGGCTGCCCAGCCCTTGCCAACGGCTGACGGTGGTGCCGCCGCACCCACTCCCCCTCCCCCACAGTCAACACCGCAGGCCCCGGCACCGGAGCCTGAGCCGGAGGGTTCCGATCCTCCAGCCTCCGGCAGGGAGGGGGGTGAGCGCCCAGCCGGCCGGAAGGCGCTCAGGAAGGCGCGACGCGTCAGGCCCGCCCACGGGGAGACCACCCTATCCCCATCCCCGACACCCAGCCCACGACCTGCCCCGCCCCAGCACGACAATGCCCCTGCGGCCGTGCCAGCGTCGCCCCGGCGCGGGAACCCTGACCCCCAAACCCGTACCCGACCCTGACCCCACATCTACCCCCCACCCCGATGGAGAAACCCCTGGGGCTGCGACGCCCGCCCCAGGCCCTGCAACACCTGGCCCCGGGGGACCCTGAGCCTGAGCCTGAGCCCGAGCCCCGCCCAGCCACACCCTGGCACTAACCTCGGGGGGACCACCGCTGCCCGACCTCCCGCAGCAACCGTGTCTCTGGGCCCCGGAGAGGGAACTGGGCCCCTGCCCCGCCTGCCATCACCTGATAAACCAGGGGCGGGGCAGGAAGTGACATGGCTGACCCTCCCCACCCTGGCTGCGCCCCCTGCCTTCCCCCAGCCAATCGTATTCTGGGAAAGGCTGGGGGGAGGGGCCTCAGGCCCCATGACCACCTAGGCGGGCGGGGAGGGGAAGGCCCATAAATCCCCCCCTGTCTCTCTGGGGAGGAGAGACAGTCCTGCAGCGTGCTGGCGGCGCTGCCCCTCTCCAGGGGACGGGCCCACGGTACCCCCCGATGATCCCGCACCGCGGCCCGACCTGCCCAAACCCCCAGGGGCTACCAGCAGGGCTTCCTGCTGTCTCGACTCCACTGGCCCCTGGGGGGGACTTCAACAACCATGAGGACCGCGGTGCGGGTGACGACAAAGGACCCTTTACTGGGTCGCCGAGTGGCGGAGGGGAGGTAGGTGTTATCCCCGCTCCTCCCTCCCAGACTGTTTTTCCGGGAGCCTTGGCCCTGGGGGATGACCTTTTCCTGGGGGATGACCTTTTCCCCGAGGAGCCTGGTGTCGGGAGAGGAGCGGGGCCCCGAGCCTCTGCCGCCCGACGACCCGATCTCGGGGCGTTCCGGGATGGGGTGCGCTGAGGAAGGTACCGCTGGTGACCCCTGGGGGTAGGGTCGCCGGGGGTTTGAGGCCGGTTGGCGGCGCCGGACCAGCCCCCATCCTCTCGGTGGGGGAGGGGTTGGCGACCGAGGGCGACCTCCCAGAGGAGGGTTCGGGATCGGTGGCGGACACCGGGGATGACGTGGACTCTGTCTGTAGCGACACTTTTGAGTCCCAGGTGCCCCCCGCCGATCTCCCCCTCATCCCCCTCGAGGAACTCCGGGAATTTGTCGAGGAAACTCGAGGTCGCCGGGATAGAGCCCAACTGGCGCTCGACCGCTGGAGCTCTTTCGAACAAGTTTATTGGTTGGTCCACGCTGCTCGCCAGGCGCCTGGGCTCGATTCCAATGAGCGAAAGCGAGTCAGGAACTTCCTGGGGGCACTCCTGGTGAGGGCGAGGGACTCCTGTGCCCCTCCCTCGTCCTCCCAGTAATTGTACTTGTTTTTTAACTGTACTGGTGGTGGTAGCACAACGCTTCCGACATGGAGACGACTATAGCCAGCCTCAACATCAACGGCAGCAGGGAGTCACAGCGCAGATTCCAGACCCTCTCGGTCCTTCGGGACGGGAGGTATGCGGTGTGCTTCCTGCAAGAAACCCACACTACCCCGGGAGACGAAGCCACCTGGCTCCTGGAGTGGCGAGGGGGGGGTCTACATGAGTCACCTCACCCGCAGATCTGGCGGGGGGGCTATCCTGTTGGCCCCGCATTTTCAGCCGGAGATCTTGGGGGGTCAGGGAGCCGGTGCCAGGCCGTTTGCTTCACCTGACGGTTCGGCTGGGGGGCGCGGTGCTTCACTTGGTGAACGTATACGCTCCCCTGGCCGGGCCGAGGCAAGCGAGCTTCTTTCAAGAACTGTCCGCTCATCTCGCTTCCATCGACGAGAACCAGTGCGTCGTCCTCGGGGGAGATTTTAACTGCGTCCTCGAGGGCAGGGACCACGGCGGTGCCCGCACTGGCTGTGCGTCGGGGAAGAGGTTGGGGGACTTGGTCAAGTCCTTCGACCTGGTGGACGTCTGGCGGAATCTCCATCCCGACTCCATCGCCCTCACCTTCGTGAGGCCTGGGGTCGGAGCGTCCAGAATCGACCGCCTGTACGTTTCGCGGGCGTACGCCTCCTGTTTTCCGAAGGCCTCCACGCGGCAGGTGTCGTGCACGGACCATCACCTGGTGTGGGCGGAACTCCTTCGTTCGGCGCCAGGCTCGGCTCCGCGTACTGGCACTTTAACAACCTGCTGCTGGAGGACGAGCGGTTCCGGGACTCGTTTCGTCGTTTCTGGGCCGGCTGGAGAAGGAAGCGGGGAAGCTTCCCCTCCCTGAGGCTATGGTGGGACGTGGGCAAGGCTCACGTCCGCGTCTTCTGTCAGGAGTACGCGAGGGGGTCGACCAAGAGGCGGAAATCCAGGATCGTGGAGTTGGAGAGGGAGATGCTCGACCTGGAGTCACGCCTCGGTCAGCCCGACGCGGACCCGGCCCTGCGCGGGGTGTACGAAGAGAAGAAGGCCGCGCTCCGGGACCTGCAGCTCGTCGGGGCGCGTACGTGAGGTCGCGGATCCAGCTCCTCCAGGACCTGGACCGCGGCTCCCCCTTCTTCTACTCGCTGGAAAAAAGGCGCCGCACCCGTCAGCAGCTCCTTGTGCTGCTGGCCGACGACGGGTCCCTCGTCTCGGATCCGGAGGGCGTCAGGGCCCACGTCCGAAACTATTACACGGCTCTGTTCTCTCCGGATCCGTCCAGCGAGGACGCTCGCAGAGTTCTGTGGGAGGACCTGCCGCAGCTCGGCCAGGAGGACGCCGGAAGGCTCGACGCTCCCGTCACTTTAGAGGAGCTGACCGGCGCCCTCGACCGGCTCTCGAGGGGCAAAACCCCGGGGCTGGACGGGCTGACTGTGGAGATCTTCAGGGCGTTCTGGGACGTCCTGGGGAACGACTACGCACAGGTCCTGGGGGAGTGTCTAAATGCCGGACAGCTGCCCCTTTCTTGGCGCAGGGCGGTCATCGTCCTGCTGCCGAAGAAGGGGGACCTTCGTTCCTTAAAGAACTGGCGTCCGGTCTCCCTCCTCAGCACGGATTACAAAATCTTCGCCAGGGTGTTGTCTTCTCGCCTGGCTTCCGTGCTGGCCCACATGATTCACCCGGCCCAGTCCTACACGGTCCCGGGCCGGAGGATACACGACAACGTCCACCTGGTCCGGGACCTGATCCATTTCTGTCGACGGGCTGGTCTGCCGAGCGCCTTCCTGTCTCTCGACCAGGAGAAGGCATTCGACAGGGTCGATCACGAGTACCTGCTCGGGACTCTGCGGGCGTTCAGGTTCGGGACGCGGTTCGTCGCCCGGATCCGACTTTTGTACACCGCCGCAGAGTGTCTGGTTAAAGTTAACGGGTCCCTGACGGCGCCCCTTCGCTTCGGGAGAGGAGTGCGTCAAGGCTGCCCCCTGTCCGGCCAGCTGTATTCCCTGTGCGTGGAGCCTTTCCTGCGCCTCTTGTGGAGGAGGTTGTCGGGGCTGGTTCTGCGCGGCGCGGGCACGGGGGTGGTCCTCTCGGCCTACGCCGACGACGTGCTCCTCACTTTCACCGACCCGGCTGACCTGGGGAGGATGCGCGAGTGCCAGGCCGTGTACTCTGCGGCGTCTTCCGCCAGGATCAACTGGGTCAAGTGTTCCGGACTACTGGTCGGTCCGTGGCGGGTGGACTCTCTGCCGGAGGAGTTACGGGGGTTCAGCTGGAGTACCACCCATCTCCTCTACCTGGGGGTCTACCTCAGCCCGGCTGAGGAATCCTGGCCGGCCAACTGGCAGGAGCTGGAGGCCAAAGTCTCGGCTCGCCTAGGCCGCTGGACAGGACTGCTCCGAGTGCTATCTTACAGGAGTCGAGTGCTGGTCATAAACCAGCTGGTGGCTGCCATGCTGTGGTACCGGCTGGTCACTTTGGTCCCTCCTCCTGGCTTTGTCGCTGACATCCAGAGAACGTTGGTCGACTTCTTCTGGGACAAAAAGATGCACTGGGTCGCCGCGCAGGTTCTGAGTCTCCCTATCGAGGAGGGCGGTCAGTCGCTGGTGTGCGTCCGCACCCAGGTCGCGACGTTCCGCCTTCAGACCTTGCGGCGATACCTTTACGTCGAGCCTCCTCCTAGGTGGTGCGCCCTGGCGACGTATTTTTTCCGCCAGGTGCGTAACCTTAACCACGACACGCAGCTCCTGTTCGTCGACCGTGACGGTTTGGAGGTTGCCCTCAAGGTGCTGCCTGTCTTTTACCAGGACCTGATCACTGTCTGGAACATGGTCGAATCGCGTCGCGCCTACCCTCCGGCTGGAGTAGCGGCTGTCGTCAGGGAGCCGTTGCTCAGGAATCCGCACCTCCGTACTCGCGGGTTCGAGTGGCTGTCGGAGGGGAGGGCCGTGGCGGCGTGGGAGACCAGAGTCGGGGACGTGCTGGGTGCCTGGGGCCTGGGCTGGACGCTGCCGCAGGACATAGCGAGCAGGGCAGCGGTAGACGTCCGGTACGTGGCCACCGCCATCAGACGCCTTAAAACGGCGGTGCTCGGACCCGACGTAGTGCACCGGTTGGAGGACGCTCAGGTGTGCGGTGGGATCCCGTCCGCGCTCACCCCGGCCCGGACGGAATTTCACATTGGCCCCAAGGTCCCGTACTTCCCGCGGGAGCCTGTGCCCCACAACCTGAGCCGCCTCCGGAATTTTAATTTTGTCCCTTTCAGGGATATAAAAAGGAAGGCCCTGTATCGACTGCTGCTGCACACCGTCCACCTCTTCTCCCTCATCCACCGTCTGGACACGCCTTGGCGTGCCCATTTGCCACCGGGCGGTGGAGATCCCCAGTGGAGGGCTCTCTACGCAGGAGTCCTCCCCCTTTCTCTCGGGGATCTGGGGTGGAGGGTGCTGCACGCAGCAGTCCCCTGCAACCGCAGATTGCGGTGGTTCACGGACTCCCAGCCCAACTGCTTGTTCTGTGGCGCTGTGGAGTCCGTGGACCATGTATATATTGGGTGTGGGCGTTTGCACTCCCTTTTTGATTTTCTCAAAAACCTTCTCCTCTGTTTCTGGCTGCACTTCAGTCCCACGCTCCTGATCTTCGGGCACCCGGTACGCTGGAGGGAGGGCAGGTCCGAGGACCTCCTCGTGGGTCTGCTCCTGGGCCTGGCCAAACTGGCCATCAACAGGTCCAGGCAGCGGGCCGTGGAGGGGGTCGTTAGGGCCGACTGCCTGCCCCTCTTCCGGGGTTACGTTCGAGCCCGGGTGTCCTTGGAGAAGGAGCACGCGGTGTCCACCAACACCCTGGAGTCATTCAGGGAGAGGTGGGCGCCGCAGGGAGTGGAGTGTATCATTTCTCCCTCCAACTCTATTTTGATTTAATCCCTACCCTCCCCTTCACTGTTTGATCACACAGCATTGTCCTTTGTCCTTTGGTGTGAAGCGCACTGCTTGTCACTGGCCACTCGGGTGTTTTCCTTTTCCTTTTGAGAGTTGGATCCATGTGCAAGGACTCTGCTCCTTGAAGGGGACTCTCCCTGGACCCGCTGCCCCACATCCAGAGAGCTGAAGGAAGGAAGAAGAGAAGAAGGAGGAAGCAGAAGCAGAAGGAGGTGAGAGTTCTGAGTCCTGGGCCTACTTTTGGAGCTGCAGTCTGGGCCTCACCCAGGTCAAGGCAGTGTTGCTGCTGACCTGGGGCATACTCCCACTGCTGGTCTCTGGGACCCTGCCTGTAACTGCCTCACAGCTGCTGCCTGGGACTTGCCTTTGGGCCCCTCCCTGGACCACCACCACTGCTGCTGTTATTAGAGGCCCACCTCCACCACCGCTGCCTGGGACTCAATTTTGGGGCTGCCTGGGACTTGCCTTGCGGACTCACCCCAACAGGTCCACCCCCACCACTGTGACCAAGGGCCTTGGGTAACTCACCTTGGGCACCTCCCCAGGACTTCCGCCACGACTGCTGCCAGAGGCCCGTCCACCAGGTCAAAGGACTTGACCAAGTCCCCCAACCTCCTTCCCGACACCCAACCCGTGCGGGCACCGCTTGTCACTGGCTACTCGGGTGTTTCCTTTCTTCCTGCTGGTGGAAATTGAATAAAGATTTGTGCACCTTGTGTGTTTCACTGTGTCTCACAGCTGCACACACACAACCTGGGTGCTTTTTAAAAAAAAGAGAGTGCGGCAAGAGGAGCATTCAACTTGCAGGGTAATCCAATAGGAATGGACACTAGCGCCAGTCTGATTGAGCAGGAAGGGAACCACTTGAGTGAAGGGAACTGTGTAGCCTCACTCAGCACATATTCTGAATAGATGGACTCCAGGTCAGCGCCCCCGCCCCCAGCTAACCCCCAAATCAAAACAAAACAAAGCCAAGCCTGGACCAACCAGTTAAAGGACTCTTCAGGATCTGGGCCAGCAAGCGTTATAGTTGTTGGTGTGCAGACTCGAGACAGCAAAAGAGTCCCACTAGATGTGAGCTCAGCGATCTGGCCGGCGTCCAAGAGAGTACACATCCTGGAAAGTCCCACAGGAACATTTGAATTACTTGGCAATCTCCAAATCCGAACCAATCTAAGTTATCTTCTGGTTAACCAGTCACTGAGTTCTGATGGAGGTTCAAGCCCGCACAGCCTTTTCAGAGATCGCAGAACTCGTCTTTAACAAAATTCACGCTGAACCCCAATCCTGAAGTTTGTGCGAGACGTTGGCGAGACTGAGATCCTACACCGGGGAACCTGTACAGATTGAGGCAAAACTTTGGTCTCTTCTAAGAAGCAGCTGGGTCAGTTGTCACTGATTGTGGTAAAAGACTTGGGACCCAGCTTGGTGGGGGGGGGGAAAAAAAGATGGTTGGGAAAGATTCAACTTGATTGGCTCGACATTTCTCCATTACAAAATGGCTGCCTGAGTGAAGTCCCAATTAAATATCCGGACATTTCTCAGGAAGGTCGAGGGACCATCAAAGGAGCCAAGGCCACCTTGGCATATTGACCAGGAAACAACTCCACGTGTGTGCGAGGCCAGCCCAGGACCATTTGCCTTACGGGCAAAAGTAGAAGCATGAAATCAGAAAGTAAAGGAATCATCAAACCAGTCTAGTTTGCGGAATGGGCAGTACCTCAACTATCTGAACGAGACGGATGGGGAGTATTTAGTTCAGATAATTGATCATTCGGATAACCAGAAACAAACAGTAATTTGCATCCTGATTATCTGCACATTTCTCAGTTGCCTGGCAATGCACACCATAATGCCATTTAACCGATAACTGATCTATCTAAACAAGCGGTAATTTGAGTGCCGGTTATCAAACATCACTCGGTTATCCAGCAATACACACTGTTTAACCGATAACTGAATGCTGAGTTGGCTAATGCCGTTTTTACAATATCGTGTTCGGATAATCCAAAATTCGGATAATTGATGTTCAGGTAATTGAGGTTCTACTGTACATGCAAAGCTGGCAGAGGGGTAGCAGTCCTTCACAAAGCTGGACATGACTGATGTGAACCTACAATGGCAATTAGATGAGGATTTTCTGAAGTACACCACGATTAATACCCATAAGGGGTTGTACAACACATGAGACTGCCATTTGAGTATCATCAGTCTGTGTAATGTTCCAGCAGATGACGGAGAACATTTTACAAGGTCCACCCCAGGTCACCATTTATCCAGATGACATGTCCATAACCTCAGAAGGAAAGCCATTTTTCCAGTAACCCCACGTGACTTACTTGGGCTAGCCTCAGTTACATCCATTAGAAGATAAAGTGATGGCGATCAGAGGTACCCCAGCTCCCACATCTGTACCAGCTGGTGAACTAATACAGGAAGTTCATCCATAACTTGGCCTCCATCAACTTTGCATCAGCTATTAAAAATATCAGACCTTGGACGTAGAAAGATCCAGTCCTGACAATCCTGAAACAGTTGGTGGTGATGGGGGAAACAAAAGGGTCATCACAACCAAAATCAAAACCTTTTTGGACTCAGAGAGACTAACCCTGGGGTGGGGATGTCCAAAACTAGGGTTAAGGGTGAGAGGAGAAAGACTTAAAAAGGACCCTAAGAGGCAAGTTTTTCACACAGAGGGTGGTTGTGTGTGTGGAATGGGCTGCCAGAGGAAGTGCTGGAGGCTGGTACAATTACAACATTTAAAAGGCATCTGGATGGGTATATGAATAAGAAGGGTTTGGAGGGATATGGGCCAAATGTTGGGAAATGGGACTAGATTAATGTGGGCTATCTGGTTGACATGGGTGAGTCTGTTTCTGTGCTGTACATGTCTATGACTATGACCCTATCGCTGTAGAGGACAGGTACGTTATGGGGAGAAAGAGCGATTGCCTCAAGCAAAGGTCACCACCAGATCCTGAACTTCACCTGGGTCATCCAGGGGTTTCCAAACTGAAGATGTTGGCGAGAGGTTATATCTGGTGGCCAGGTTTAGATGCAGACATAGCCACTGTGGAGGAAGCAGTGCCAAGACTGCTAACAAACATTTGGTTTTAATTTTGAAAGTATACTTTATTCATAGAAAATAAATCTTTGGTACATGACAGTCAATGAACCCACTCAGATCGCTACTCTTTTTGCTTCAAGGTGGCACATTAAGTCTTTGAGGTCCATCATACTCTATATTTACAGACGACCTCTTGGCCTGTAGCTGAGGCAACAATGGAGCCCAGTTACTGAATGGGACCCCGTTATTCTTTGGCACACGGACCTTACACGGTGGTCGTTCCCACCATGCCTCTGCAGCAGCTGCCCCAAGCTTCAGCACATAGTCCTGGACTGCAATCAGTCTGCGATCACCTCCAGCATTCCCCCATATTCTTAGGAATAGCCTGGTAAACCGTGGACTCGGTTACACGTTGACTATGCAGGTCCTTTCATAGGCTCCATGTTCTGAAGTCATTGTGGGCGCCCACTCAAAGGATGTGCTGTACACGCCGAGGAGAAAGGGAGCACTGTAAATGTGGTGCTAGACACGCACAGCAGGTCAGGCAGCATCCGAGGAGCAGGAGAATCGACGTTTCGGGCAAAAGCCCTCCATCAGGAACAGTACATACATAGGGTCCAGTCGTCAAACATGGGGATGACAATAGAAAAACCATGCACATCTTTTGCAAAACACGGACTCCCAGAAGTGTTGGTCACTGAAAATGAGCCAATGTTTCCTGCCAAATCAGCAGGGAATTTGAGTATTTCCTCAAGTCAAATGGCATTTGTCACATAAGGACAGCTCTATGCAATCCATCGTCCAATGCTCTGGGGGAAAGAGCAGTCCAAACTTTGTACGCAGACTTAGAAAAACAGCCTACAGCTTCACTCGATACAAACTGTGCTGGTTCATTGTAAATTAAAGGGCCAGCCCTTCATGCAACTACAGGGATAGCTCCCGCAGAGCTGCTAATAGGGAGAAGACTCAGCACCAGGTTCAATCTGATCCTCCCAGACCTGGGGTGAGGGTGAAACAGCATCAGGGATATCAATGCCAGACTGCTAAGCGAAAGAGGCAGTTTACTTCGGGGATGGAGTTTGATGTAGGAACCAAGGAAATGGTCCTGCTTGGGTAAGAGGCATGGTCAGTGCGAGGTAGACAGGCAGGAGGCTGGAAGAACACAGCGAGCCAGGTAGCATCAGGAGGTGGAGAAGTCGACATTTTGGGTGTAACCTTTCTTCAGGATTGAGGGTGGGTGTGTGGGGTGGGGGGGGGAGCTGAAGAAAGGTTACATCTGAAATATTGACTTCTCCACCTCCTGATGCTGCCTGACTTGCTGTGTTCTTCCAGCCTCCTCCCTGTCGACTCTAGATTCCAGCATCTGCGGTTTTATTTTGTTTCATGGTCAATGTGAGGTCAGGTCTTGTGACGTACAGCATTTGGGTAGGTGTGACGGTCCTGAACAAAGCACATGGACCATATGAGAGCTGCAAAACTCACAAGCGACAGCCTTTCCGACTGTTCCAGAACCCGTGGGTTCTCTTTCTCTGTCAAGCGTTGAAGATACCTGCGAAGCTGAGATGGACATAGTGGCTGTCACTGCCTCACATCTTTGCACCTGAAGAAGAGCATGAATTTCTTCTGAGATGCTCCGGGCGCAAGAGGTGAGCTACTGTGCGTTACGCACCGCCCGTATCAGAGGCAGAGTCTGAGGATCCTGACCTAGTGCTAGAGTGCTCCAGGGGGAGCTGCTAAAAAACAGAACTGGCCTATGACCTCAGACTCACTGGGGAAGGGATGTCGTGATTATAACATAGAATATGAGTTCCCTGACTGGGGCAGTTAACATCGAGGAGCCCTGGCTGACAGTTGAGGGTCAGATATCCTGTTCACTTTGAGAGCTGGCTCTGAGGGAGCTGGATCAGTGTCAAGGACCCTCCCCAAGTGTAAATGGACAGGATACCAGCCTCTATGAAGTTATTTCATATCTGATCTCATCTTCTGCTCAAGGGTTAATCCTGCTTTAACATGTTGTGGGATTGAGGAGGGAATTGTATGAAAACGTTTGGCAAACAGTTTTTAGGAGGAACTTGGGATTGTTAGGATAAAAAAAGCACAATCTGTGTTTTTTCTGCTCAAACACTCACTTGGAAAGATATGGTTTTGATACCATTTCCTGTCCAGCCAGTGTGCAGTGAGAAGCTTCTGCCCGTGACAACTGAGAGATTGATGGTAAGCTTTCACGCAATCCAGTTCTGAGCTGGTTCTGCATTGAGAGAAATCACAGCTCTTTCCCATATTCACATCTCACTATCACTTAAAACCGCTCAGCAGCTGCACCTCAACAAACAGACAGTCAAACTGAGAGCTAACTGGGCAGTCACAAGAACAAGGGCTGGGCAGGGAGTCACTGACCAGGAGTCACACTGACTGCGACTTGGATTCACCCTCTCCCTCAATCCTCACTCACTCCCTTAATCCTCACTCACTCCCTCAATCCTCACTCACTCCCTCAATCCTCACCTACTCCCTCAATCCTCACTCACTCCCTCAATCCTCACTCACTCCCTCAATCCTCACCTACTCCCTCAATCCTCACCCTCTCCCTCAATCCTCACCCTCTCCCTCAATCCTCACCCTCTCCCTCAACCCTCACTCACTCCCTCAATCCTAACCTAATCCCTCAATCCTCACCCACTCCATCAATCCTCACTCACTCCCTCAATCCTCACCCTCTCCCTCAATCCTCACCCTCTCCCTCAATCCTCACCCTCTCCCTCAATCCTCACCCTCTCCCTCAACCCTCACTCACTCCCTCAATCCTAACCTAATCCCTCAATCCTCACCCACTCCATCAATCCTCACTCACTCCCTCAATCCTCACCCTCTCCCTCAATCCTCACCCTCTCCCTCAATCCTCACCCTCTCCCTCAATCCTCACCCTCTCCCTCAACCCTCACTCACTCCCTCAATCCTCACCCTCTACCTCAACCCTCACTCACTCCCTCAATCCTAACCTACTCCCTCAATCCTCACTCTCTCCCTCAATCCTCACCCTCTTCCTCAATCCTCACTCACTCCCTCAATCCTCACTCACTCCCTCAATCCTCACTCACTCCCTCAATCCTCACCCTCTCCCTCAATCCTCACCCTCTCCCTCAATCCTCACCTACTCCATCAATCCTCACCCTCTCCCTCAATCCTCACCCTCTCCCTCAATCCTCACCCTCTCCCTCAATCCTCACCCACCCCCTCAATCTCACCTACTCCCTCAACCCTCACTCACTCCCTCAACCCTCACTCACTCCCTCAATCCTCACCTACTCCCTCAATCCTCACCTACTCCCTCAATCCTCGCTCACTCCCTCAATCCTCACTCACTCCCTCAATCCTCACTCACTCCCTCAATCCTCACTCACTCCCTCAATCGTCACCTACTCCCTCAACCCTCACTCACCCTCAACCCTCACTCACCCTCAATCCTCACTCACCCTCAATCCTCACTCACCCTCTCCCTCAATCCTCACCCTCTCCCTCAGTCCTCACTCAGTCCTCACTCACTCCCTCAATCTTCACTCACTCCCTCAATCTTCACTCACTCCCTCAATCCTCACCCTCTCCTTCAATCCTTATGTCTCACCTTCATTCTTCTCCCTCACCTCTTCCTTCCCATTATCACTCCCCACCCTCATCCTCAATCCTCACAGCCCACCTCTCAAACCACTCCCTCGCCCTGACTCCTCACTCTCACCATCCACCTTCACACCTCACCCTCACCCCTCACCCCTCACTCATCAAAATATTGCCAGTTTCTTTGTTCTCTCTTCAATTATTTAGCCAATTTTTTTAAGGCTACAACAGAACTTGTTTCCATCCTCCCATCACTGAGGGATAACTTCATCGACACTTCCTTCATTGCTTGAAGTTTCATTCGCTCATTTCTCTGACTGCACATTTCCTGCACCACCTGAACTCAGCCCCCTCAGTGACTCTACCCTTCAAAGCTTTTAGCATTGCTATCAAATTCCTCTTTCAGTGCCTTGTCTCTGTGAACAAAGTCACCCTCTCTTGTCTCTCTGTGTCACGAGGAGAAAGTGAGGACTGCAGATGCTGGTGATCAGAGCTGAAAATGTGTTGCTGGAAAAGCGCAGCAGGTCAGGCAGCATCCAAGGAGCAGGAGAATCGACGTTTCGGGCATGAGTTCTCCTCATTCCTGAAGAAGGGTTGATGTCCGAAAGGTCGATTCTCCTGCTGCTTGGATGCTGCCTGACCTGCTGCGCTTTTCCAGCAACGCATTTTCAGCTTTGTGTCACAAGTCCTCTCATCTCTGCGATTTTTTTTGACTGAATCCCGCTCACTTTCTCCAGCGGTTTAGTGGACTGTCCAGAATTGGTCAGAAGGTTCCAGAATTTTAGACCCAAAAGTCAAGTCAGGATTCCAACAATTTACTCAGCACCACTTCCCCGGTAATTGCAACTGTCTTGACTTCCTCCCTCCCTTTTAATTCCTTGATTTACAGCTATTTCTGCAAGGTTACTTGTACTCTCTCGAACAAAGACCAATGCAAAATATAGAATAGCTTTGATGAAAAACATGAACAGTAGACCCTTTACTGTGTGATCTGCACCATCATTAGACAGAAGGTTATGAGTTTCTGATCAGGAACTGTCGGGTAGGAGAGAAAGAAGGAGAGGTGTGAGGGTTGTTCAAGGTGACATTACATTGCTGGGTACAGTGAGAATGAGAGAGAGAGGGGTGGATGTAGTGTTAGAATTAGATAATTTTGGAATAAGATTTCATTGTCACATGTACTCAAGTATGGGAATACAGTGTAAAAAGTCGCCATTGCCTGGCGCCATCTTGATTACACATTTGATTACAAAGCTGAAGTTTTAAAAAACCTGAAAAAAGAAAAGAAACAAAGCCAAAAATCTAGATATCAGTGTGTTATCTCGGCCTTATCTCCATGCAGACACTCAGGTCAAGTCAAAGTGAGGCTATAGATTGAATGCATCTGTTTAAGAACCAATTGAGGTACACTACGCCAACACAACTAGTGGCAGACAGCTGCAGGATCACTTTTCCAGAGAACCTACAGGGGGCATCCATTACAGAGGAGCATCGGTGAGGGATATCCCCTATTCTAATAGAAACTGGGATTGTCATGGTTGAAAAAGCAGAGAGGGGTAGAGTGTTTCTGAAGTGTGTTGAGGAGAATTGCATCAATCAGTATTGGAGCTGAACAGATGCAGAAACTTGCGCACAAGTCCGGGAAGCTCCTCGAGAGAGCTAGCATAAACACAAGGGGCCAAATGGCCTTCCATTGTGTTGCAATAAATCAATCAGTGAAATGATATGATTGTAGCAGTACAAAGCTCCTCAATAAACTCCTCTAGTTGGGGATTAGCAATGCCTTGTATAGTTAAAACCAGCGTAACCATTGATAGCTACTGATGCTAAAACAGTCCAAGTTTGCTTGATCGTCAGGTAAAGGTAACACTTTTCAATTGACATGAGTTTACACGGTCAATCTTTCCCATTCAGACTCACTAAGTTAACCCTAGCCCAGTCCATTGACCATCTGAGGAGCGGAATAGAATGGATCCTCCTTCAGGCTATGCTCAAGGAAGCTGGCTTCATGCTGGGAGGGAGTGTGGGGATGAGCAATAGCTAGGACCTCTGCCCAGGGTTACTGCCAGGTGGGGTGCCCATATGAAATGCCCACCTTGATTCACTGAGACCTCAGCTTACTCTAATCAATGTGTTCGACATTGAAACAGGCCTGGATTAAAGGCTGTTCCTACTGGCTAAAGGTATAAAGACCCGGGGGTGGGGGGAGAATGGAGGGGGAAAATCTGGACAGGAGATACAGGGCAGATGTGAGGAGGAACAGTTTTTACTCAGTGAGTGCGAATGTCTTGGGTCTCACTGACAACAAGAGTTGGGGAATGTGGAAATAATCAACAATTTCAAATAGGAATTGGATGGGCACTTGTAGAGAATATACTTGGAATACAGATGTTTAGAGGAGGCGATGGTCTAGTGGTATTATCGCTGGACTGTTAATCCAGAGACCTGGATAATGTTCTGGGGATGTGGGTTCAAAGCGCACACCACCCCACGCCCCCCCCCCCCATGCTGGATCAATTTAGTCACAAATGAAGAGTCTAATGATAACCATGAATCTATTGTCAATTGTTGTGAAATCCACACCGGAGTTCACTAATGTCCTTTAGGGAAGGAAATCTGCCACCCTTACCTGGTCTGGCAAGGATGGGTAATAAATACTGGCTCAGCCAGTGATGGCCACATCCAGTGAATAAAGAAATAATGGGGATGGGTGGGAGGTATTGCTCCAGAGCCATCATCAGTGATGGTGAGTAGGGAAGGCACTTATTTGGTTGGGGAGATGGGGTACCCATTGTCCAGTTCTCAGCTCCAACAGAAATAAACCAGAGTCAATGACTTCAATCAGTTCCTGATCAAGGAGCTGGACATGGGCCCATGGGAAATCATTAAATAATCTCCCTGTCGAGCTCATTGAGTATGAGTTCCCATGGTAACAGTCAAGGACCTGTCCATCTTGAACTCATCACCTGAGCCCTGGATTGCTGTTTGGAGAACAAAAAGCACTTCTTAAGATCTTTAAAAAACAAAGTAGACTGAGGGGAAGTGATGACTTGTGGTATCATTATGAGACTACTCATCCAGAAACTCAGCTAATGCTCTAGGGACCCAGGTTCAAATCCCGTCAGATGATAGAATTTGAATTCAATAAAAACAAATCTGGAATTAATTACTTAAAAAAAAGCAGACTGGTGAGCCTGGGTAGTTGAATCGGAATAGCACCAGACTTTTAATCTGAAGGCCCAGGGTCCTAGTGACTGCTTGTTCTTACAATGACAATTAAACATAAGAATTAGTGGTTGTTCGGGTTGTAAGTTTGCTCGCTGAGCTGGCAGGTTTGATCTCAGACATTTTATCACCATGCTCAGTAACATCATCAGTGAGCCTCTGTTGAAACACTGGTGTTATATGTCCCACTTTCTATTTACGTATCTTGGTGATATCATTTCCGGTTCTTTTCCTCAGAGGTTGGTAAATGGGGTCCAGATCAACGTGCTTATTGATGGAGTTTCGGTTTGAATGCCAGGCCTCTAGGAATTCCCATGTGTGTCTCTGTTTAGCCTGTCCAAGGAAGAATGTGTTGTCCCAATCAAAGTGGTGTCCTCCTTTATCTGTGTGTAAGGATACAAGTGATAGCTGGTCGTGTCTTTTGGTGGCTAGTTGGCGCTGTTGTATCCTGGTGGCTAGTTTTCTGCCTGTCTGTCTGGTGTAGTGTTTGTTGTCGTCCTTGCATGGTATTCTGTATATGATGTTCGATTTGCTGGTTGTTGGTACAGGGTTCATCAGTAGCTGTTTTTAGTGTGTTGGTAGGTCTGTGAGCTACCATGATGCCAAGAGGTTGGTGTAGTCTGGTAGTCATCTCAGAAATGTCTTTAATGTATGATAGTGTGGCTATAGTCTCTGGGTGTGTTGTGTCTACTTGTTCTTTAAGAATCAGTGGACTGTGTTTATCAGGTACCTATTGTTCTTGAATACGCTGGATAGGTATTTATCTTTTTCTGCTCATAGTTCCTGGGTGGGCTGCAGTGTATTGTGGCTCATTTAAATAGTGTCCTGATGCAGCTCCGTGTGTAGCTGTTGGGATGATTGCCCCTGTAGTTGAGTATCTAGTCTGTGTGTGTTGCTTTCCTGTAGACGCTGGTCTGCAGTTCTCCATTGACTATTTGTTCCGCTGTGACATCTAAGAAGGGGAGTCTGCTACTGTTCTCCTCCTGTTTTGTGAAAATTATGCCAGTAAGGACGTTGTTGATGATGTTGTAGGTTTCCTCTAATTTGTTCCATTTTGTGATGACAAAGATGTCACTCATGTAGCAGAGCCAAAATGTGGGGTGGACCATGGGGAGAGCTGTTTGTTCTAGTCTCTGCACCACTGCTTCTACTAAGAGTCCTGATATCGGTGATCCCATGGGTGTCCCGTTGATTTGTTTGTAGGTCTGGTCAGTGAAGGTGAAGTGTGTGGTGAGGTACAGGTCCACTAGCTTGAGGGTGCTGTCCTTGCTGATGGAGTTAGTGCTGTTTGGTGTTTGTGTCCTTGGTTCATCTCGTCGTGACTTCAGTGCTTCTTTGGTCAGGCTGATGTTAATTGATGTGAATAGGGCCATTACATCGAAGGAGACCATGACTTCATCTTCTTCTATCTTGGTGTCTTTGATGATGGTCAGGAATTCTTGGGTGGAGTGGATGAAGTGGCATGAGTCTTCTACCAGGTATTTCAGTTTATGGTGAAGTTCCTTTGCTAGTCTGTATGTTAGTGTGTGCTGGGAAGTGAGACTATGGGTCCGAGGGGGGGCCCTGGTTTGTGTACCTTAGGTAATCCGTAGAAACAGGGTGGGTTGGATCCATCAGGAGGCAAAATTGAGGACTGCAGATGCTGGAGATTAGAGTCAAGATTAGAGTGGTGCTGGAAAAGCACAGCAGATCAGGCAGCATCTGAGGAGCAGGAGACTCGACGTTTCAAGCCGGAGCCATTTTCTGATTAAGGGCTCCTGCCCGAAACATCGATTTTCCTGCTCCTCGGATACTGCCTGACCTGTTGTGCTTTTCCAGCACCACTATAATCTTGAGTTCATTTTATTGGAGACCTGTCTTGTTAATTTGGCCTGGTTTATGAAGCTTCATCAATGAGGCTGTGACATGGTTTTCTAGCTGTGTAGTCAGGTCCATCGCCACCTGTTGGTGAGTGTCAGTATCTGTGAGCAGTGAGTTCGCCTTTTCAATGGACCGTGTTCTGTTTATGATGAAGGTCGTGCGCTCTTTTTCTGCTGGTAAGATTACAACGTTTCTGTCTTTTCTGAGTCCACCCAGGGCTCTCCTTTCCTGTGTGTAATATGTGTTCCTTTCCTACTTCCTGCTTAATGTTGGTGCTACTATCTGTCTGATGGCCTGCTGGGTTTCTGCTGTGAGTCCATTGTCTTTCAGAGTTGATTCTGATGCTGCTAAGAAGTCCTTTTTGTCTGTGTCTCTGTAGATGTAGCTCATCCCTCTTACTAGGACGGCTTTATCCGTGTTTGTTAGTGTCCGTTCTGATAGGTTTTTAATCCAAGCTTCTGAATCGTCTGTGTTGTTCTTTTGTGCAAGCTTGTCCAGTTTTTCTTGTAGGGATAGTTTTATCTTTTCCATGGTCTGCTGTTGGTTGATGCTGATGGCTCGTTCTAACATGCTGGTCCATTCCTGGTCTGTCGTATTGGCGTACAAAGTTTTTTTGTGCAAAGTTTCCTGATTGTATTTGTAGAGTCAGTTGTGGGCGTCGTTCACCGTTTCTCTCAGCATTCTGTGGCCATTCTGTTTGCATGTTCTTCTGGCTTGTCTGGTGTTGAGCGATGGTTTGTACTTGAGACATCTTGGTACATTAGATTAGATTAGATTACATCACATTACAGTGTGGAAACAGGCCCTTCGGCCCAACAAGTCCACACCGACCCGCCGAAGCGCAACCCACCCATACCCCTACATTTACCCCTTACCTAACACTACGGGCAATTTAGCATGGCCAATTCACCTGACCTGCACATCTTTGGACTGTGGGAGGAAACTGGAGCACCCAGAGGAAACCCACGCAGACACGGGGAGAACGTGCAAACTCCACACAGTCAGTCGCCTGAGGCGGGATTTGAACCCGGGTCTCTGGCGCTGTGAGGCAGCAGTGCTTACCACTATGCCACCGTGCCGCCCAAACAGGTAATACCTGTTTCCTGAGGCATTCATGTAGGATATACCGTTATTGGTGGCTGGCACTCAGCTGGATGGCGTTGGCTCCCCATCTTCGGGATAGTTTGAGCGTATTGCACCCATAAGGGTTCATTTCTCTGAAGGGTGCTTGAGGAGCCATTAGCTAGGGTTGTTGTGGCACAGTGATAGTGACCATATCTCTGAGCCAGGTGGCCCAGGATCAAGTTCCACCTGCTCCAGAGGTGTGCAATAACATTTCGGAATCATGTTGATTTTACAATAATGAAAAAGCTGACCCCAGAATACTCAATTGGCCACAAGGGTGATTTACTGATGGTAGTTAATTATTAAAAACCAAAATAAAATGTTCACAGTGATTTGGTGATGGGGAGAAATGGTTTACTTTGTGTAAGAGGACTTCCTGGATATAAAGAATAAAGTATACCTCGCAGCTATTTTGGTTCACCTGATCATTGGGCACCCAGTGCGGAGGGCTGCAGGCAGATGGGAGGACACCTCATGGGTCTTCTCCTAGGGCAGGCTGGCTAAAAACAGGCCCAGGTAGTGGGCTATGGTGGCTCTATTTTAGTGTTCAGCCAGAAATGCTGACTGCCTGTCCCTCGTTCACAGTTACATTCATGCCAGGGTGTCCTTGGAGAGGGACCGGGCATGTCCATCGACATTCTTGATGCTTTTTGAGGGAAGTGGGCACCACGGGGGTAATCGTGCTTTATCTCTCCTTCCAAATCCATTTTTATTTAGCCCCTACATGTTCTCCCTACCTCTGCCACACTTTCTAATGGTCTGCCTTCCCCTTAATGGGCTTTGCATGTAAATTAATCAATTCGAAACACGAGTGATAAACTGCTGATGGTTAATAGAAAGTAAAAAAGCTCCTTACTGTGGTTTGTAGATGGGAGATACACTACCAGTAGGATGTGGATGCTTTGGAAAAGGTACAGAAAAGATTTACCAGGATGTTGCCTGGTATGGGGGATTTTAGTGATGAAGGAAGGTTGGATAGACTGGATTTGTTTTAACTAAAAGGCAGGCACTTCAGATGTGACCTGATAGATGTTTATAAGATTGTGAATGGCATGGATAGAGTGGATAGGCTTTTTCCTAGGGTGGAGGGTTAATTAATGGGGAACACAGATTTAAGGTGCGAGGGGGCAAGTTTAAAAGAGATGTAGAACATAGAACATAGAACATAGAAGAGTACAGCGCAGTACAGGCCCTTCGGCCCTCGATGTTGCGCCGACCGAAGCCTACCTAACCTACACGAGCCCAATAACCTCCATATGCTTGTCCAATGCCCGCTTAAATGACCATAAAGAGGGAGAGTCCTCCACTGATACTGGCAGGGCATTCCATGAACTCACAACCCGCTGAGTAAAAAATCTACCCCAAACATCTGTCCTATACCAACCTCCCCTTAATTTAAAGCTGTGTCCCCGAGTAACAGCTGACTCCATACGCGGAAAAAGGTTCTCACTGTCAACCCTATCTAAACCCCTAATCATCTTGTACACCTCTATCAAATCTCCCCTAAACCTTCTTTTCTCCAATGAGAAAAGCCCCAAGTGCCTCAGCCTTTCCTCATACGATCTTCCTACCATACCAGGCAACATCCTGGTAAACCTCCTCTGAACCCGTTCCAATGCCTCCACATCCTTCCTATAGTATGGCGACCAGAACTGTACACAATACTCCAGATAAGGCCGCACCAGAGTCTTATACAACTGCAACATGACCTCAGGACTCTGGAACTCAATTCCTCTACCAATAAAGCCCAGTACACCATATGCCTTCTTCACAGCACTATTTACCTGGGTGGCAACTTTCAGAGATCTGTGTACATGGACACCAAGATCCCTCTGCTCATCCACACTACCAAGTAGTCTACCATTCGCCCAGTAATCCATCTTCTTGTTACTCCTACCAAAGTGAATGACTTCACACTTAGCTACATTGAATTCCATTTGCCACCTTTCTGCCCAGCTCTGCAACTTATCTATATCGCGCTGTAACCTGCCACATCCTTCTTCGCTGTCCACAACTCCACCGACTTTCGTGTCATCCGCAAACTTGCTCCACCTAGCCTTCAAGCCCCTCCTCCAGGTCATTTATAAAAGGCAGGTTTTTCGCACAAGGGGTGGTGAGTACCTGGAACATCTGTCAGAGGAGGTGGTGGAAGCAGACACAGTAGCAGCATTCAAGAAGCACCTGGACAAATACATGAGTAGGAAGGGAACGGAGGAATACCGATCCTGTAAGTGGAGACAGTTTCAGTATGGAGGGGCAAATTGTGGTGGTGCAGGCTTGGATGGCCGAAGGGCCTGTTCCTGTGCTGTATTGCTCTTTGTGTGTGTGATAACACTTATCAAAAGTAAATGAGAGCAAAAGAAGAAATAGAGCAGACCCAGGGATTGTCTGTCCTGGGCTGGGGTATATATATACAATGAGTTGTGGCTTTATTTTGGTGTTCAGTAAGAAATAATGCCCCTTTCCAGTTGGGTTATTACAAGGGACAAGGCTGCATTTCTGGCAAATGGAATCCTGGTGTTTATTGCAAAAGGACTGGATTGTAAAAGTAAGGAAGTGTTGTTACAATTATATAAGGCATTGGTGAGACCACACCGGGAGCACTGTGTCCAGTTTTGGCCTCCTTACTTGAGGAAGGATGGGGAGGCACTGGAAGCAGTTCAGAGGAGGGTCACCATATTGATCCCAGGGATGGAAGGGCTGGTGGGTGACAAGGGGTTAAACAGCTCAGGCCTGTACTCGCTGGAGTTCAGGAGAATGGGGAGGGGTGGGGGGGGGGGGGTGATTGAGGGATACAAAATGCTAAAGGGGACTGATAGGGGGGATTTTGAACAGATGTTCCCCCTTGTGGGACAGTCTCAAACAAAAGATCACAGATATCGAGTGAGAGGAGGGAGGTTCAACACTGAGAGGAGGAGGGGTGGGAATCTGTGGAGCTCACTGCCCGAGGGTAAGGTGGAGGAAAGATCAATCCACAGATTCAAGAGAGAAATTGACATGGTTCTAATGAAAAGTGAGATAAAGAGATAAAGGGAGCAGGCAGGACAGTGGGGTGGAGACCACGATAAGATCATACCCATGTGAAGGGGCTAGAAGGGCTGAATTGCCTACTTCCACTCCTAATTCCTGTTTCTATGTTCACTGAGAGCCATCCCCTGTCATTGATACTCTTTTCCCCCTGCGTCCCCCACCCCAGAGACCCTGTAGCTACTCCCTCTCTGCCAATCACACCAGGCTCTTCCATGATCCTGGAGCTCCTCCTACAGTGACCACAGCCTCCTGCAGGCAGCTGGGACTGGCCAGGGGCTTGGTCCTGGGGCAGATGTTCTGACAATCTCGGCGCTGACGTACTGGCATGTGACTGGCATGGCCCTTCCTGGAAAGAGGGATCACTGACTCTGGAGTGAGCAGGTAAACAGCCTCACCACCTGAGCAGGATTCCAGGCAGCCACTCCAGCACATGGGATGTATTTACTGGAATCTCCAACAGACACAGCTTCATTATCAGACAACCCTCAATGTCTTTGGGATAACGTGTGTGGAAACAGAATTGTTGCTCAAATAAACCCAACAAATCTCACTTCAATACCAACCATCCCCAGACACCAGTGAGCCGCACACAAGAACAACATCCTCTTTCCCAGATACCAATACCTTCGTATAACATCCTGGGCTCCACAAGTAACATATGTGCCACACAAGTGCCAGGCAATGATCATCACAGAATCTAACCATTGCCCCTTAATATTCAATGGTGTTACTTTCACTGAATCCCCCCACTATAAACATCCTGGGGGTTACCATTAACCAGAAACTCAACTGGACCCACCACATACAGCGCCTATAAGAGCAGGTCAGAGGTTAGGAATTACTGCAGTGACTCACCTCCTGAATCGCCAAAGCCTGTCCACCATCTCCAAGGTACAAGTCAGGAGTGTGTTGGAGTACTCCCTCACTTCCCTGGAATGGGGGCAGCTCCAACAACACTCAAGAAGCTTGAGACCATCCAGAACAAAGCAGCCCACTTGACTGGCACCAAATCCACTCCCTCCACCACCAATGCTCAGTAGCAGCAGTGTCTACCATCTACTAGATGCACTGCAAAGATCCTTAGACATCACCTTCCAAACTCACAACCACTTCCATCTCGAAGGACAAGGGCAGCAGCTACATGGGGACACCGTTCCCTGCACGTTCCCCTCCAAGCCCACATTGTGTGAATAAAGAAGAAAACAACTTTGATAGCTTGGCTTTGTATAGCTGAGGTACAGCTTCTACCTTGTCCCCTCTGGACCAACGAGAGCTTACTTTGTATGTTCAAGTCCCACACCAAGGATGTAAGTCCCTAAGCGGGCTGGCACTAAAGTGCTGGACTGAGGGAGTGCCGCACCAGTACCAACTCTTGAGTACGCCTTCAAACTGAGACCTCGCACCTACCCTCATGTGTGAATGTGAAAGATAAGGGCTGCTGGCCAATGTCTAGGCCTGAAACAAAAGCAGAGGCACGTCACTTCCACATGATCTGATTGCAGTGCAAAGGCGCTACGTGAATGCAAGTCTTTTTTTATATGCTGACAGGGAGCGCTACCTGCACAGTGACTGCACCCCCTTGGAAGGTTCTGGAATTTCTGATGAAGTAATTGTGAATTTCCTGAGGTTAGGATTCTAAAAATCAAACGTCTTTCTCCTATATTCCAACAGTGATAGAGCTGAGACATGGAACAGCGGATTTTACCCATTAAGCTGAGGCATGAATCAAGTGGACATTAAACATGAATCAAGTGGAAATATCATCTTCCCCTTGCTTCTCTCTGACAGACTGCAGATTGAACAGGATGGAAACAAGTCCCTGAACTCTCTGATGTTACTGGGGTCAATGCTATTGACTTTGTATAAATGGGAGGCGGTGGATGGTAAATATGAAGTGCTCTTTAATCTTGCTAAGTACAAGCTGTTTCCTGCAATGAGCTGCTGTTCATCAGCAAAGCCTGGTCCTGACCAGACTATTACCTTGGTAAAAGACTGAGCAACAAACACCCCAGACAAAGAGTAGGGGTGGCCCAGTCAGTTCCTCAATCCAGTGACACCAACTCAACAATCAATCTGTACCTCAGAGTCACATACCTTATCCTTGTTCAATATCCCTTAAGACCCTAAAGCAACTATTATCAGACCGCTGCCATTTGACAAGCCCAACTGGAAGGATCCCTGAATCTATATGCATAGGAGGCGGGAAGTGCAAGGTGTTCCAGATTTCCACCATCCAATCTATGAACATTGTTTCTGGTTTCACCCCAGTACACCAGGCTCAAACATTAAACATCGAGGGCTGAAGGGCCTGTACTGCGCTGTAATGTTCTATGTTCTATATCCCCTAGACAACTGAGACTTGCAGTAACACCAGCAGGCCCAAAGGTTTGAAGAAGACCTCAAATGGTTGGGATGGTTTTTTATTTGTTCACGGGATGTAGGCATCTCTGCCCAGGCCAGTATCTAACGTCCATCTCTCTTCACCGGTGTTAGCTCTGCTTTTGGATCACATGCAGGCCAGACCAGGTAAGGCTGGCAGATTCTCTTCTCCAAAGTAGAGAACCAGGTGGGATTTGACCATGGTAGGCCATTAGCCTGGCTTTGAATTTAAATTCCACCATCTGCCTTGGTGGGACGTTGAGTCCATGACCTGGAACATTAACCTGCTTTATGAGTGCAGTGAATTGACCAGTATAGACCAGCAGCTCTGAGTGAGACACTCAAACCGAATTGTCTTGTCCATTTTGGTAAGACCTGGGTCTGATGTGGGTTACTTCAGCTCATCATTTTCACACTCACCTAACAGGGGTGTTGGAGCTGATGTGCGGAATGCTGTGGCATAGTATGGTAGAGGATGGTGTGGTACAGTTTGGTACAGGATAGTGTGATATGGTAGAGGAGGGTGCCCCTGTAAGTGAGGTAACGATGGAGAGTCAGTAAGTGGAGAGGAGGAGCTTTGGCCGTGTGATATTTTCCAGCATGATCCTGCAAACCTTTAACTTACATTTTGTAATTTTTTAAAGAAGGCCTGAAGCTGTGTGTGTGTGTTGGTGTGTGTGTGTGTGTGGGTATGTCTGTGTGTGTGGGTATGTCTGTGTGTGTGTTTGTTGGTGTGTGTGTGTGTGTTGGTGTGTGTGTGTGTTGGTGTGTGTGTGTGTTGGTGTGTTGGTGTGTGTGTGTGTGTGTTGATGTGTGTGTGTGTGTGTGTTGGTGTGTGTGTGTGTGTTGGTGTGTGTGTGTGTGTGTGTTGGTGTGTGTGTTGGTGTGTGTGTGTTGGTGTGTGTGTGTGTGTGTTGGTGTGTGTGTGTGTGTGTTGGTGTGTGTTGGTGTGTGTGTGTGTGTTGGTGTGTGTGTGTGTTGGTGTGTGTGTGTGTTGGTGTGTGTGTGTGTGTTGGTGTGTCTATATGGGTATGTCTGTGAGTGAGTGTGTGTGTCTGTATGTATGTCTAAGTACGTGTGTGTGTGTGTTGGTGTGTGTGTGTGTGTTGGTGTGTGTGTGTGTTGGTGTGTGTGTGTGTGTGTGTTGGTGTGTGTGTGTGTGTTGGTGTATGTGTGTGTGTGTGTTGGTGTGTCTATATGGGTATGTCTGTGAGTGAGTGTGTGTGTCTGTATGTATGTCTAAGTACGTGTGTGTGTGTGTGTTGGTGTGTGTGTGTGTGTTGGTGTGTGTGTGTGTGTGTGTGTGTGTGTGTGTGTTGGTGTGTGTGTGTGTGTTGGTGTGTGTGTGTGTTGGTGGGTGTGTGTGTGTTGGTGTGTGTGTGTGTGTGTGTCTGTATGGGTATGTCTGTGAGTGAGTGTGTGTGTCTGTATGTATGTCTAAGTACGTGTGTGTGTGTTGGTGTGTGTGTGTGTGTGTGTGTTGGTGTGTGTGTGTTGGTGTGTGTGTTGGTGTGTGTGTGTGTGTTGGTGTGTGTGTTGGTGTGTGTGTGTGTTGGTGTGTGTGTGTGTGTGTGTGTCTGTATGGGTATGTCTGTGAGTGAGTGTGTGTGTCTGTATGTATGTCTAAGTACGTGTGTGTGTTGGTGTGTGTGTGTGTGTGTTGGTGTGTGTGTGTGTTGGTGTGTGTGTGTGTGTTGGTGTGTGTGTGTGTGTGTTGGTGTGTGTGTGTGTGTGTGTGTGTGTTGGTGTGTGTTTGTGTGTGTGTGTGTTGGTGTGTGGGTGTGTGTGTGTTGGTGTGTGTTGGTGTGTGTTGGTGTGTGTTGGTGTGTGTGTTGGTGTGTGTGTTGGTGTGTGTGTGTGTGTTGGTGTGTGTGTGTGTGTTTGTTGGTGTGTGTGTGTGTGTGTGTCTGTATGGGTATGTCTGTGAGTGAGTGTGTGTGTCTGTATGTATGTCTAAGTACGTGTGTGTGTGTGTGATGTTATGTCTGTATGGGTATGTCTGTGAGTGAGTGTGTGTGTCTGTATGTATATCTAAGTACGTGTGTGTGTGTGTTGGTGTGTCTATATGGGTATGTCTGTGAGTGAGTGTGTGTGTCTGTATGTATATCTAAGTACGTGTGTGTGTGTGTATGTGTGTGTATGTGTGTGTGTCTATATGGATATGTCTGTGAGTGAGTGTGTGTGTCTGTATGTATGTCTAAGTACGTGTGTGTCTGTGTCTATGTGTGTTTGTGTTAGTATGCCTGTGTGGGTATGTCTGTGAGTGAGAGCCTGTGTTTTGAAGGTGTCTGTGTCTATGTGTGTTTGTGTTAGTATGTCTGTATGGGTATGTCTGTGAGTGAGAGCCTGTGTTTTGAAGGTGTCTGTGTCTATGTGTGTTTGTGTTGGTATGTCTGTGTGTGTGTGAGTATCTGCGAGTGGGTGTCAGGGGAGAACGGTAATGTTCCCAGTGCTGTGAGTGTTCCTGTTTAATCCAGCAATACTTTCTCCTCCCTTTACAGCATCATCTTCCAACCACTTGGCTTTGAGCTCCCATGTGGCCTACCTCACAAGGTATTATACACTAACACATGTCTAACAGACATGTGAACATAAATCAGGAATGCCTTATAACATGGGGAATACACACGATATTAAAATACCTTGTACAAGTGCTAAGATGTAGTACTCTGTGCCTGGTCCTTGTCAGTCTCAGCAACCTGATATGAAAGTCCAGCATAAAAGAGAATAGTAATCAGCTCCTTCGATATTACAAACTGAAAGGTTAAAAGTCTTTTTCAACACAATATCTGAAGGATTATGTCTGCACTGTGTTGGAGCTAGTCCCAGAAGCTTTTGTACATTTACAAAATTCTTATAAAGCAGCAAAATAATTTTGAACTATTTAGGGAGATGCAATTAAACATTCCTGAGACAAATAGCTCAGAATGATTGCTTAAGTACCAAAAAAATGAACTGTTTCAAGTATTTCACTAGATCAGAAAATGTGAGTGGGGGTCTGTGAATAAGAGCCCTTCCAATCATCCACAATTACTCACAGGATAATTGACAATACAAGATGGGAAACAATCCAACCTCCACTATCTCCAGTCCAAATCCAAAACCAGTCCAGGCTGACTCTAGGGAAAGTAATCCAGCTTGCAGATCATACTCACTCTGTGCACTCACTTGGAAACTGGGTTCCAGATCATTGTCAAGCTGGTCTCAAAACCAGATAAGGAAATGAATCTTAAAACTAAGATCCTTTTTTAAGTGGAGCAGAACATTGACCCCTCCCCCACCCCCTCAATTTGTCATGATTAAATCATTCAGACATTTCATTGCACACAGCTTGAGTGCTGCTGTAAAAAGGCATACTTATTGGGGATGTTCATCTTGTGGTCATGGGGACAATTCTTAAGAAATTCAAATGTAAAGGGGGATCTACGTTTAGACTGTCTGACAGAAGACTGTTAGCTGTTTAGCAAGTGGGCTCTGATTGGGTTAGAGGCTCTGACTGACAGTGCAGCTCTCTGTCAAATTAGATCTGAAGATCAGGCCCAAATTGGGCAACATGGTGGCCCAGTGGTTAGCACCGCTGCCTCACAGCACCAGGGACACAGGTTCAATTCCAGTCTCAGGTGATTGTCTGTGTGGAGTTTGCGCGTTCTCCCCGTATCTGCATGGGTTTCCACTGGGTGCTCCAGTTTCCTCGCATAGTCCCAAGATGGGTAGGTTAGATGGATTGGCCATGCTAAATTGCCCATAGTGTCGAATGTTGTGCAGACTGGGTGGATTATCCATGGGGCATGGAGGGTAACAGGGATAGGGTAACGGGGTGGGTTTGAATGAGATGGTCAGTCAGGAAAGAGTCAAACTGGTTCCCTAAACTGCTAGGCCTCAATTTCAAGGCAATGGCAACAATGGTCTGTGAAGGAGCATCAAATTCTCAACCCCAAATCCCAACAATGAAATCCTTCCAGCCAGCCTATCCCCCACCAGCTCTGGTCCATTCTAACTGCTCGTCAGGCAGAAGCCCCTTCATTCACTATTGGACAACATGAACCTCATATAAGAACTAGGAGCAGGCCATCTGGCCCATCGAGCCCACTCCGCCATTCAATGGGGTCATCTGTATCCCACAATCCCCTCACTGTTCAAAGGTCTATCTACCTTTGCCTTAAATACATTCAACAGGAAAGCCCCAACTGCATCACTGAGCAGGGAATTCCAGAGATTCCCAACCCCTTGGGTGGAGTTCCTCCTCAACTCAGTCTTAAACCTGCTCCCCCTTATTCTGAGACTATGCCCCCCCCCCCTACTTCTAGTTTCACCGGCCAATGGAAACAACCTCAGACAAAAAGCATGGTGCTAGAAAAGCACAGCCAGTCAGGCAGCATCCGAGGAGCAGGAGAGTCGATGTTTTGAGCAAAAGTCTTTCATCAGGAAGGGCTTATGCTCAAAATGTTGACTCTCCTGCTCCTCGGATGCTGCCTGACCAGCTGTGCTTTTCCAGCAACAACGTTTCAACTCTGACTCTCCAGCATCTGCCCTCCTCACTTTCTCCCGGTGGGAAGAACCTCCTTATCTATTCCATTCATAACCTTATATGTTTCTAAAGGATGCCCCCTCCTCGTTGCTTTCCCATTCACCAAGATATCTGTTCAAATTCACTGTTGGAAAACCCCACCAACGCCTCACACCCTTCAACCACTGCAACCTCCTCCTGTCTGCTATCTCAAGAGTCCTGAGCTTTCACAGGAAGAGAATGAGGCCAGTCAGCCCCTCTCACCTTCAATTCAAACACCGTGCCACATCCCCCCACCCCGCCCCCACTTGGTGTATAGTCTTACAAACCCATGTCATATTGAGAAACAAAGAGATGGCAGACTGCATATACTGGTTCAATCTTCACAACAGATGGACACAAACAATGTTCCCAAGAATGTAGGAGAACGCAGGATCTAGTGACAGGAAGGAAGTGAAGGAAGTCAGTATTAGTAGAGAACTGTTGTTGCAGAAATTGCTGGGATTAAAGTTAATGCCCAGGGACCAATAATCTACATCCCAGGGTACTTCAAGAAGTGGCCCTAGAAATAGTGGATGACACATCTTTCAAAATTCAATCGAATCGGGAACAATTCTTATGGATTGGAGGCTCACTATTGTAACTCCACCTTTTAAAAAAAGAGGTAGAGAGAAAAAACACAGGATTAAAGTCTGGTTTGCCTGACATCAGTAATGGGGGAAATGCAATCATAAATGATTCAAGGCAGATCTCTCATTACTTCATTTCTTTCCAACAGCATGCTGCACTTGTTTTCACCGTATTCATCCGCAGCCATTTGTTGTTGACATAACAAGTGAATCTGAATGGAAATATGCTGGCTGAAAGGTTGGCAGAGACAGGCACCATGCACAAGGAACTGGCATGAATAATTGGAAAGGAAGTGCTGGCAGTCGAGATGGAAAAGGAGGAGAGGTTTGGACTAGTTGTGTAACACAGCTTTCAAGGAGCTAGGACAGACATAAAGGACTAAATATTTTCTTTTTTACTTTGCTCATGCAATTTGGACATCACTGGCAAGGCCCAGCATTTATTTAGGCAGAAGTGAGGATGGCAGATGCTGGAAACCAGAGTTAAGATCAGAGTGGTGCGGGAAAAGCACAGCAGGTCAGACAGCATCCGAGGAGCAGGGAAATCGATTTTCCTGCTCCTCGGATGCTGTCTGACCTGCTGTGCTTTTCCAGCACCACCCTGACCCCAGCATTTATTTCCCATCCCTAGTTGCCCTTGCGGTGGTGGAGAAAGTGAGGACTGCAGATGCTGGAGAGTCAGAGTCGAAACGTCTGGGGGCACTGGAAAAGCACAGCAGGTCAGGCAGCATCCGAGGAGCAGCAGAGTCATCGTTGCGGGGGGTTGAAGGGGGCTGGGAGAGGAATGGGAGGGTGGGACTGGTGGTGGAGGGAAGGTAGCTGGATGGCGATAGGTGGATACAGGTGGGGGTCAGAGGGGAGGGTGAAGTGGATGAGTGAGAAGGATGATGGCCAGGTAGGATAGGTGTGCCTCCTGCCAGACTGGAAAGGATGGGCCGTCCTTACTGGGAGTGAGGAAGGGGATAGAGAACATGATAACAAGTGCAAAGAAAGGGAAGGAATGGGAGTTGGTTCACAATGTGAAGGTGTTAACCTCAGTATTAAGCCCAGAAGGGTGTAAAGTGCCCAGCCTGAAGATAAGATGTTGTTCCTCCAGTTTGTGCTGGGATTTACTGGAGCACTGCAGCATGCCGAGGACAGACACATGGACATGCAGTCAGTACGCTGTGTTAAAATGACTGGCAATGGAGAGGCCCGAGGTGTTCTGCAAAATGGTCACCCAGTCTGCGTTTGGTTTCTCCAATGTAGAGCAGGCCACGCTGGCTGTAGCAAATACAATCCACAAGATTGGAGGAGGTACAGGGGAAATGGTGCTTCAGTTGGAAGGACTGTTTAGAGACTTGGATAATGCAGACGGGGGAGTGAGGGGAAGATGTGTTTGGTGGTGGTGTTCTGTTGGAATTCTCTGAAATGTGGGGAATGATCCTTTGAATGTAGACGTTGCTGGGATGAAAAGTGATGACAAGAGGGACCGATCGTGCTGATGCTGGAGTAGGCCTCAGGACAAAGAGGTGAGGCAGCAGCTGCAGCTGTGGCACATAGTTGTAGTAGGCCAAGAACAGGGACTCTAAGTGGTGTCAGGCCTGGATCAGGGACTCAGTGATATTGGGCCTGGATCAGGAACTCCTAATGATGATTGGCCCTGATCGGGGATTCCTAGAGATTTTGGGCCCGGATCGGGGTTTCCAAGCGATATCAGGCCCAGATCAGTGTTTCCTAGTGATGTTGGGCCTGAATCAGTGATTTGTAATTATGTCAGGCTCGGTTCAGGGATTCCTAGTGATGTCAGCCTGAATCAGTGATCCCTTGAGATTTTGGGCCTGGATCGAGGATTCCTCATGATGCCAGGCCTGAATCAGTGATTCCTCGTGATGTCAGGCCTGGATCGGGGATTCCTTGAGATGTCGGGTCCAGATCAGGGATTTCTAGTGATGTCAGGCCTGGATCGGGGTTTCCTAAGTGATAATAGGCCTGGATCGGGGTTTCCTAGTGATGTCAGGCCCGGATCAGGGATTTCTAGTGATGTCAGGCCCAGATCGGGCATTCCTAGTGTTGTCAGGCCTCAATCTGTGATTCCTTGCGATTTCGGGCCCGAATCGGGGTTTCTAGAAATGTCAGGCCCAGATCGGGGTTTCCTATAGATGTTGGGCCCGGATTGGGGGTTCCTAGTGATGTCGGTTTGACAGCAGAGCAGGTGGCTCCTGGAGCGTCGTCTGGACCTGGAACAGGGAATCGTTGTGCACCGGAGACTGGAGACCACCTCACAGAAACCTGAGACCTTAAGAAAATCCAGAGCTGTACTTGACAAGAAAGACTGTAAAGTTAAACTTTGTTTCTTATTTTTCAACCTTGTATTTTTCTGTCAATTGAACAGAAGATGAAGCTCTATTAAAGTAATTTCTTCTTATGCATTCCAGATGCAATTTGATTAGTCTTGAAACAAAACACACCTTATTCATACATTACAGTTAAAATACAACAAAAGAAAAAATAAATTGGCATAACTTAATTCTACTGGGAAACTTAACAGAATAATGTATTATTTAAATACTAAATAGTAACTGTGCCAATGTAGTAACATTGACAAAGGCAAATTCAATAAATTAGATTGTCTCACAGGTTATTCTCCAGACCGGGAGGGGAAAACATCAAGAGAAAACTCTGAGGCAGAGAAGTGAGGAGAGATATACTGCAGCTTCCAATCCCAGCTTCAAGACCCCAGCAATGGCTGCTGAAAACAAAACCTGTGGAGCTTGACTCCACCCATTCAGGCTGCTTCTATTGTTCAGGTTTGGAAAAAAAAAATGGCATCACAAGCTGGAGGGTTTGAACTTTAGGGAGAGGATGTATAGGCTGGGGCTATTTTGCTTGGAGTGGTGGAGGCTGAGGGGTGACCTTATAACGTTTTATAAAATCATGAGGGGCATGGATTGGGTGAATAGTCAAGTCTTTTTTCTAGGAGGGGGGAGTCCGAATCTAAGGGGCATAGGTTTAAGGTGAGGAGCAAAAGATTTAAAAGGGACCTAAGGGGCAACTTTTCACACAGAGGGTGGAGCATGTATGGAATGAGCTGTCAGGGGAACTGGTGGAGGCTGGTACAATTGCAACATTTAAAAGGCTGGGTATATGAATAGGAAGGGTTTAGAGGGATATGGGCCAAATGCTGGCAAATGGAACTAGATTAATTTAGGATATGTGGTCGGCATGGACAAGTTGGACCAAAAGGTTTTCATGCTGTATAACTCTACGACTCTATGGAATGCAAATGGACATCTTGCTGCCCCTGTCTTAAAACCTCTCTCCAAAAAAACCCAGGACAAAATACACTTCTCAAAACTATAGTATCATTACAACATCTTCCATCATTCTTCCCCCTCCCCGTTTCCCTGCAAAAATTCGATGGATTTTCCTTCCATTGTGGCCAAGAATTCCACAATCTGCACCACTGCAACCTCCGATCCCGCCCTTCACGTTCCCTAAACCCAAACTCATGCCTGGTTCTCACCCCTTTCTAGACTGGGGGAGACTGTTTTATCGCTGCTCATCATGGTCCCATGCCTCAGGACTAATCAAATTTACATGTAGAGGTCTGAACTTCATGTTAGACCTTTCGTTTGTAAGCACAAGATGTCCTTTAAAAGCAGTGGAAAGTGTATCCAGACCTGTGTTCGGGCCTCCCGCCACTATTTCCAGACCTTACTCATGTGAGTAATGCCGAGAAAACAGGTTTCCAGTGAGCGGCACGGTGGCACAGTGGTTAGCACTGCTGCCTCACAGCGCCAGAGACCCAGGTTCGATTCCCACCTCAGGAGACTAACTGTGTGGAGTTTGCATATTCTCGCCATGTCTGCATGGGTTTCCTCCGGGTGCTCCGGTTTCCTCCCACAGTCCAAACACATGCTAAAAATGGCGCATAGTGTTAGGTGTAGGGGAATGGGTCTGGGTGGGTTGCGCATCGGATTTGTTGGGCCGAAGGGCCTGTTTCCATGCTGTAAGTAATCTAACCCAAACTCAGAGCTAATTTAACGGATTCTGACTGGGGGTAATGAGTCAGGTGTTAAATGGATCCTCTCATAAAAAATATTTAGACTTATAAGGAGGTAAGAGCTGAAAATGTGTTGCTGGAAAAGCGCAGCAGGTCAGGCAGCATCCAAGGAGCAGGAGAATCGACGTTTCGGGCATGAGCCCTTCTTCAGGAATGAGGAAAGTGTGTCCAGCAGGCTACGATAAAAGGTAGGGAGGAGGGACTTGGGGGAGGGGCGTTGGTCAAGGTGAGGGTGATAGGCCAGAGTGGGGTGGGGGCGGAGAGGTCAGGAAGAAGATTGCAGGTTAGGAAGGTGGTGCTGAGTTCAAGGGATTTGACTGAGACAAGGTGGGGGGAGGGGAAATGAGGAAACTGGAGAAATCTGAGTTCATCCCTTGACCTCCTTCCATCTATCGCATTCCCAACGCCCCTCCCCCAAGTCCCTCCTCCCTACCTTTTATCTTAGCCTGCTGGACACACTTTCCTCATTCCTGAAGAAGGGCTGATGCCTGAAACGTCGATTCTCCTGCTCCTTGGATGCTGCCTGACCTGCTGCGCTTTTCCAGCAACACATTTTCCAGCTCTGATCTCCAGCATCTGCAGTCCTCACTTTCTCCTTATAAGGAGGTAATGAAAGTTAAGCTTGTTAGCCTAGAAATGTGCCAGTGTTTAAAAATAAAATTTTTTATTGGCAAGACCTGGACAGATGTGTAGCCCAAGGACTTTTGCTGGGACTCTTTCACTTTTATTATTGACATAAGTGAAGATAAGAGCTTACAACTGATGCCAAATTAGCTCATGTAACGTATTGACACATTTTAGCCACCAGAAGGCTTGCAATAACATCTTGGATTTACGTAGCCACCTTGGATGTCTGTCCACCTGCTCCAAAGCTACATGAAGTGGTGGATTTTGACCATGACAACCAGGAAATTTACATTGTTTTACAGTTGTCAGTGTGAAAGCATCGACACTATGACCAGTCCTTGGCGGTGTAGCTTTGAGTTGGCTGGGACTGGACCAGGTTCCGGTGATTAAGAAAATCTTTTTCACTTTGTTTTTTTTTCCTGTGAAGGAATAACCAAAGTGATGTAGGAAAGCACACAGGCAGCCTCCCTCACACTGACAAGCTCATTTCCCCCAGTCCGATCAATTGAGGGATAAGTGTTAGCCAGAACGATGGGAAGATCTCCACTGATTGTTGAAGGATCCACTCATTTTCAATGGCTAAACTCCCACATTAAGAAGGGGGAAGAGATATCAGAGGATGACTGGTTCCTGTGTAATCACAGCCCCAGTTTATCCAGAGAAAGCAAACTGGACAAGTGCAAACAAATTAGGAGAGATCATTTAGTTGTGGAAAGGGTTAACAACACGAGAGAGAAAAAAAATCACTTGCCAGAATCGAAGAAGCTTGTTGTTGTTGTCGGAAAGATGAGTATAAATCTCACATGTCTGTGGTTTCAGGCTGCTCAAACACCACTCTCTCTCAAACTAACCCACAACACAAGCTCAGTAAGAAACATTCTTGGCTCAGCAGCAAATTAAAGCGTTGTCTGTCATGACAGATTCTGGGTCACGCTGAAAAGCGAGACATGTTGTTAACAATCTACGTTCAGCACTCATCTGAACAAATTCAACATAATCACAACACCTAGATTAGGAACACCTGCAAAACTGAAAACAAATAGTGCACTGTAATGTGTAATTCTGTGGTTGCACAGTACCTGCTGAATAATCCCAAGTGCGTTAATAGCTACATGAGGAATCGGTTTCAGACAACCAGTCGAATTCATAACATAACTCACCTACATTGGTTTCAGGGTAGACTTTTACAGTTATCTCTGGGGAAGTATAACTAGGCTGCAGAGGTGTAGCTTCCTGAGTGATAAAGGGTCGGTTCGAGGTGGACCAGGCCCCAATGATTAAGAAAATGTCCTTCAACAAGCACAGCCAGTACTGAGGATATGTGAGCAAATGAACACAGGCCATGAGTACCCTGTGCCCTGAGTGACCCCAGACACTGAATGACAACAGACTCCGAGGGAAACCAGACCCTGAGGGAGACCAGTCCCTGAGGGAGACCAGTCCCTGAGGGAGACCAGTCCCTGAGAGAGACCAGACCCTGAGGGAGACCAGACTCTGAGGGAGACCAGACTCTGAGGGAGACCAGACCCTGAGGGAGACCAGACTCTGAGGGAGACCAGACCCTGAGGGAGACCAGACTCTGAGGGAGACCAGACTCTGAGTGACCATGGGCCCTGAGTGACCCCAAGCCCAGGTGAGCCTCATTGGCTAGACCAATCATCCAGTGAATTAACCGTGATATTACTTTGGTTATTTATAGTCACTGGAGTCATCGCCCTTTGATTTCCAATCATTTTGAGGTATACGAGGTAAGCTGTGTTCACCAGAGCCTCAGAGCCTTGGATCCACTGGTGTTTTCAAGGAGAAACACCATCTTCACAAGGGCAATCTGGTTTGGGCATTAACTAATCATCAGAGTTTGCCACAGCTGAGCCGAGCAATACTCTCACTGCTGAAGATAGCCTTTACCATGCCATTGCCTTGGTTCAGATCAATTGATTGTGCACGGGACTCATTTTCAGACCACCAAATGGAGCAACAACTATTTAATCAAAGATATTGTCAAGATTCCTCCTTATGCTCTCCCGCCTTACATTTTACAAACCTCAGCTGTTCACTTGAATTTTGCACAGATTGGATCATGCATTAACTGTGCAAGCTCTTGGCCCCCTACCACACAGACACAGATCTAAGCTCTGCACCCACACCCAGTTCCACATTTGTTATACAGGAATCAACCCCACGTTCAGATGGGGGCTGCTACTGCTGAAGACCACTGGGACTACACCCAGCACAAGACACACTCCTCCTACAGCCAGAGTTAACTGGTTCAAAACTACACCCCCAACATCCCCTTACTGACCCCCTCGCCCCCAGCAACCACCTCCTATGTTCTGTCCACTCCAGTGCCTCTAATGCCAGTCCATCCACCCTGTCTTCCTCACCCCTTGCCTTGTGCCACTCCCATTTCTGTATTCTCAAGCCCCTCCCCGCCCCCTATTCCTGCCACTCCCAGCTTGTGAACCACACACACACACTCCAGGTCTCAGAGGGGGAGAACTGGAGTTAGGCCTCAGGCTGCAGACTCATGCAGTCTCCATGGTCACGACGCACTGCCCAGAAGATGCAGGTCCTTCTACAGAACACCGGCCTGTAACTCGATGAGCAGCATTTAAAAAGTTACCAGGAGAAGAGAAAGTAGCAAAAAGACTGAAAACGACAGCAAATTTCCTGATCCCCAACTGTGATAATTCTTTGCTTTTTCTTGTGTTTATTTATCAAGAGTCCCTGATCTTACTTTTTGCTCTTCTTTCTTTGTTGTTTTATTCTGTAGATCTTACTCAGCATCCCAAAATTAACTGATTTTCTTCAACAAACCTGTGATTCCTCCGTGTGGGCCAGAGTTTGGATATTTTGCATGGAATATGAATGCCAGTATCGAACCCGCACCACATGTTGTCCTTTGAGCTGAATGGTTTGCTTGAGTTATCTCAGAGGAGGAAGTGAGGACTGCAGATGCTGGAGATCAGAGTCAAAACGTGTGGCACTGGAAGAGCACAGCAGGTCAGGCAACATCCGAGGAGCAGGAGAGTCGACGGTTCAAACATAAGGTCTTCATCAGGAATTCCACTTTGCAGGCCAGACCAGGTAAAGACTTCCTTTCCTGAATGACATGAGTGAATGAGATAGGTTTTTCCAACAATCAACGATAGTTCATGGTCACCATCACAGAGACTAGCTTTCAATTCCAGATTTATTTATCAATGGAATTCAAATTGCACCAGCAAAATCCATCAAATATCCTTAGTCAGGACCTTCCAAACCCACGACCACTTCCATCTTGAAGGACAAGGGCAGCAGATACATGGGAACACCCCATCCCATGCCAGATCCCCTTCAAGCCACTCATCATCCTGACTTGGGAATACATCGGCTGTTCCTTCAATGTCGCTGGGTCAAAATCCTGGAATTCCCTCCCTAAGGGCATTGTGGGTCAACCCACAGCAAATGGACTGTAAGAGTTTAAGAAGGCAGCTCACCACCACCTTCTCAAGGGGCAACTAGGGACAGGCAATAAATGTCAGTGATACCCATGTATGGTGAATGCATTTTTACAAAGCTGCTACAGTGGGATTTGTTTTTCTGTGCTAAACACATGGGCTTGAACGTCTGTGTTACTGGGCCAGAACTATTACCACTACACCACCATCTCTCCACCATGTGTGCCTGCTATCGTATTTGCTTTTGGTACATCCTCCTATCTCTGTTTTTGTTCAGTCTCAGCTTGATGTTCCGGGTGTTTGCAGACCAGTGTTGTTCGATTTCACAGCCAATAGTCCATCAGAGGGAGAAAGGGCTCCGAGGGACTGTCATGGGAGCTGACTCTGGTGCCTGAACAATCTGAACAAACTGGAACCCACGGTGTGATCATCACTTGAGATAAATGCTTGACAACCATCAGTAAGAAACTCCACAACAACAGGGCCCAGACTGGTCGCTGAGTTGGCTGAGGGTGAGCTCATAAAATTCTAACAGGACTAGACAGGGTAAACACGGGGAAGGATATTCCCAATGACTGGGGAGTCCACAATCAGGGGCAGGCCATTTCAGACTGAGATGAGAAAAGATGTCTTCACCCAGAGATTGGTCAGCCTCTGGAATTCCCTGTCACAGAAAGCGGTTGAAGTCAAACCATTGGATGTTTGCAAAAAGGAGTGAGCTACGGTTCTTGGAGCTAAAGGAATCAAAGGGTGTGGGGAGAAAGCAGGGACAGGGGACTGAGTTGGCTGATCAGCCATGATCAAAATGAACTGCGGAGCAGGCTCAAAGGGCCGAATGGCCTCTTCCTGCCCCTATTTACTAGGTTCCCAAGTTTGGAACGTGCCCTGTCCTGAAGGATCCCAACAGCCTGAAATAGTTCCTGGAGCTGCCAATGGCCCTCGTGTGAAATTGTGCAAAAGAGACTCAGGAAAACACAATTATAAAAAGGACATTCCATTGCGTGTGCATCAGATTTCTGTTCATTACAAACTGATGCCTTTGGAAGATCAACCTAATATTCAGGCACTTGCTTTAGATCGCCTGACAATATGCAGCTTGAAATAACCCTACAAAGGCCAGTTTACTATCACCACGTCACCCTTTATTTACAATCCTTGGCATTGATCCCATTTCCTCCAGAGCCAGTTCTCAGTGTGAACAGGACAGCTGTTTCTTTTTCTATTTTTTTCCAAACCCCTACACTACCACCTAACTGCGTTAGTGCTTATTTTTTCCCCAGCACCCATGGTGTGTGTGTGTGTGTGCAGGTGTGAAACACAGTGAAGGACACAAGGTGTATGAATCTTTATTCAATTTCCACCACCAGGAAGAAAGGAAAAACACCCAGTGGCCAGTGACAAGCACTGCCCTTCAAACCACAGGGCAATGCTGTGTGATCAGACAGTGAAGGGGAGGGTAGGGATTAAATCAAAATACAGTTGGAGGGAGAAATAATGCACTCCACTCCCTGCGGTGCCCACCTCTCCCTGAACAACTCCAGGGTGTCGGTGGACACCGCGTGCTCCTTCTCCAAGGACACCCGGGCTCTAACGTAACCCCGGAAGAGGGGCAAATCTCCCTGTTTCTTTTTTTTTCTTTTTTTTAATGGTCTTATGGCAATGCTGTGTGATCAAACAGTGAAGGGGAGGGCAGGGATTAAATCAAAATAGAGTTGGAGGGGGAAATAAACATTCCTGTTTATTTTTTTTAAACAGTGAAGGGGAGGATAGGGAATCCCTTGTTTTTTTTAAAGTAACATTTCTGTTTATTTTTTTATTTTTTTCTTCTTATTTAACCCCTAGGCGGTAGTGCTTATTTTTTTCCCCAGCACCCATGGTGTGTGTGTGCAGGTGTGAAACACAGTGAGAGACACAAAGTGCACGAATCTTTATTCAATTTCCACTACCAGGACGATATGAAAAACACCCGAGTGGCCAGTGACAAGCACTACCCTTCTCATCAAAGGGGCAATGCTGTGTGAGCAAAACAGTGGAGGGGAGGGGAGGGACTAAATCAAAATAGAGTTGGAGGGAGAAATGATGCACTCCACTCCCTGCAGCGCCCACCTCTCCCTGAACGACTCCAGGGTGTTGGTGGACACCGCGTGCTCCTTCTCCAAGGACACCCGGGCCCCAACGTAACCGCGGAAGAGTGGCAAATCTCCCTGTTTCTAGCTGTCAGCCAGGGCTCCCTGATTGGACCAGATTAACAGCCCCAATTAGGGAACTCGCATTCTTTTAGGTCCACTCTGCTGACCTCACTACAATCACTCCAAGTTTCCTGTTTTCCCTGATCCTATTGTAGTGGTTAATAATCGAAACCTGCAGGAGTAGGATTGAGAATATTCATCTCAAAAGGACGTCTGGATAGTGATCAAAGAAGGGAAATGGAGTTTGGAGTTTTACAGCGTGGAGGAGAGGCTCTCTGTCTGTGGCATGAACAGGACAGTGGCCATGCCTTCAGGCATTCTGTACACACAGACTGACCTCAGGGATGTGGGGGGTAGTAACAGGTGGGATTTACACCTGGGGGAGACCTATGAGGTCTACCTGGTTGACCTCATTACAATCACTGCCGAGCTTAATCTAAAGCTGGATGGTAAAGGATCGGCAATTCACTGACCTGTATTGCAAAGCAGTCTTCAATGTAATTACGATTTGGAGTTGCCAGTTTTGGACTGGGGTGGACAAAGTTAAAAATCACACAACACCAGGTTATAGTCCGACAGGTTTACTTGGAAGTACGAGCTTTTGAAGTGCTGCTTCCAAGTAAACCTGTTGGACTATGACCTGGTGTTGTGTGATTTTTAACTTCAACATAATGATTAGATTCCGGCCCTTTGGCCCAACTAGTCCACACCAACCCTTCCAAGAGTCACCCACCTAGACCCAATTCCCTCTGACTAAAGCATCTAACACTACGGGCAAGTTAACCTGGCCAAATCACCTGACCTGCACATCATTGGACTGTGGGAGCACCCGGAGGAAACCCACACAGACACGGGGAGAATGTGCAAACTCCACACAGACAGTCGCCCGAGGCTGGAATCAAACCGGGGTCCTTAGTGCTGTGAGGCAGCAGTGCTAACCACTGAGTCACCGTGCTGCCCCTAATGAAAAAGTTGGCTGGCTCATTATTCAGAGACTGCATTTCCTGTGTTCTAGACTCTAATTGTATGTCTCATGCCTGTTTTAATAGACGAGCTTTGTTGATCACTGTGCAGTCACATTAACACTCTCTCCACTCCACGTGGCGATTGATCAGGACAAATACAACTCAGTTCCCTGAAGAATCATCGACATCTTGTTTGTGTGCCCAGTACCGCAGCATGACATGTGTTGTGGTTCATTTCTATGTTAAGGTCCCTGTGTACGTGGATAGGTCTTTGCTGAACTTATAGCTCCTTATGTTAGGAACCAGTGAGACCTGGGAAATCTACCCACCCCCCCCCCCCCCCCCCAACAGTCCTACCGCATGTTCGACTTGCACTGAACATCAGCTGGGGATGTGAGGCTTGTAGCTTTGATTCCCTCCGTACCGAGGGCTGTGTGGAATCAGGCTCTGAGCTAGAACTCCACAACGCTGAGAAATCTGACTGAGAAGCCAAACCTTCCCGTTCCATTTATTTATCCCTTCATAGGTCCTGGGTGTTATTTCCCAGGCACACCTTCTTTGCCCATTCCTAATCACCCGAGGGATTACTCCTCCCTGTCAAACTGCTCGAAACATGGGATGGTGCGGTAATTCTGCTATCTTTTTAATTGCACCAATGAGTAACTTGGATACCATCCTTGCCCAATTATTTAGGTGGATTATTCCCAATAGGCAGGCACTGCCAACATCTGGCACCCAACAGACTTTATAGCTAACCTGTATTTCTCCAGTTCAATCTCACCAACATGTGCAGGCTGAACTAATTGCACTATATAAATTCCATTTTTGACAGGCTGCAATGCAAAAACACCAGACTGTTGATGAAGTGTTTATTGTGCAATAAAAAGCTTGTTTGAAAAGCCAATATAAACCAAGCCCCCCCCTGCTGTATCAGGAAATTCTTTACAAACCTGAACTACATGTACAACAATGAGCTGTTAAGCCTACTTTAGGTTCAACCGCACCAACAGGACAAGAGATGGCAATGCGAAACAGCATTAACTGTGATCACAAACCCAGCGGTCAGTCACCTCATTGTCCCACTTGCAAAGTGTTGAGTTCACATATTATTATGTCAATTCAACCAATTGTGCTTCCCTCTCCACAGATGCTACCAGACCTGCTGAGTTTCCCTGAATTCATTTCAGATTTCCAACATCCGCAGTTAACTAAATATGCAGATAAAGTTGCCTTTATTATCTGAGGCATAGAGTTTTGGAGCAGGAGGTAATGCTGGAACTGTATGAAACATGGGTAAGGCCACAGTGTAGAGTATTGCATGGTGTTCAAGAATCCATATTACAAGGAGGGATGTGATAGCAATGGAGAGGGTGCAGAGGGAGATTTACCAGGATGTTGCCCTGGACTGGAGAGCTTCAGTAATGACGAGAGGTTGGACAGACTGAGGTTTTTTCCTTCGAGAGGAGGAGACTGTGAGGGGAGATGATTGAGATGGTTAAAATGGTGAGGGGTATAGAAAGGGGTACACAGGAAGGAACATCCCACCTTGATGGAGGGCTCAGTGATCAAACAGCCATAGATTTAAAGTTAGGGGCAGGAGGTTGAATGTGACTTTCTCCCCCTGAAGGTGGTGGGAATCTGAATTTATTACCTGTGAGGATGGCAGAGACAGAAAACCTCATAAGATCTAAGAAGGACTTGAGACGCCAAGGCCTACAAGTCCATGGTGGCTCATGGTTGGCACTGCTGCCTCAAAGCGCCAGGGACTCGGGTTCCAGCCTCAGGCAACTGTCTGTGTGGAATTTGCACATCACCCACCCCCCTCCCCGCCCCCCCCCCCCCCGCCACCGCCCCCTCCCCCCACCGTGTCTGTGTGGGTTTCCTCCCACAATCCAAAGATGTGCAGATTAGGTAAACTGGCTGTGGTAAATTGCCCACAGTGTTCAGGAATGTGTAGGTTAAGTGCATTAGTCAGGGGTAAATGTAGGAGAATGGGAGGGATACCCATTTGGGAGGGCCTGTTTCCACACTGTAGGAATTCTAGGGCCAAGTGCCGAAAAATGGGTTTAAGAATAGTTAGGTTTGTGTTTTTGACTGGCACCCCATCTCCAACCTCCCTTGTGTTTCCCAAGTCTTGGAGAGTGCATGGTCACATCCATCTTGCCCAAAAATCCCCTTGTTGCGGTCCCTCTAATCAGTTTAGCGGCCCTCTCATGGCAATGAAATGACCCGAATTGAAATCAAGCCTCACATCCTACAGAACTCTGACCCAAACCCTCCCTGAGTCATCCGCTAACACAACTGTCATGGAATGTGCAAACAGTGATGGTACAACTGATGACACACAAAAAATGTAGAAACATTGAAAACAGGAGAAGGCCAATTTGAGCCTGCTCTGCCATTGACTGTGATGGAGGAGAGAGTGAGGACTGCAGGTGCTGGAGATCAGAGCTGAAAAATGTGTTGCTGGAAAAGCGCAGCAGGACAGGCAGCATCCAAGGAGCAGGAGAATCGACGTTTCGGGCATCAGCTCTTCTTCAGGAATTCATTCCTGAATTCATTCCTGAAGAAGGGCTGATGCCCGAAACATCGATTCTCCTGTTCCTTGGATGCTGCCTGTCCTGCTGCGCTTTTCCAGCAACACATTTTCAGCATTGACTATGATGATTCGACTCAGCACCCCGTTCCCACATTGTCCCCCACACCCTTTGATCCCTTAAGAACAGCGTCTAACCTCTTGAAAACATGCAATGCTTTGACATCAACTGCTTTCTGTCACAGAGAATTTCAATTAGTCTTTATGGGATTTTGCCAAAATACACAGGCCCTGACAGAACGGAGTTGGGCAACTTCACCAGCACGTCCGCCCTCATTTTAATCACTCACCTTATAACCAAACTGCTTGTGATTAAAGTCAAAACACATGGAATATGTACTTGCAAATTAACTCCAATTGCAAAACCCTTTTCATCTACCATGCATTTGCATCTGTCTGGAATCGAATTAATGATTATACATTGCGTGAATGTGGTTACTCACATCCAGGACTTGGAGAAGTGAAAGTTGGGATGTATGTTTTCAACTCCACTCCAACAATTATAATAGTGATTTGTGCACAACCCAATGTCTCTCCCTCAAACCCACATGTTTTCCCTGAATACATGGACTACATATGATCTCTGTTCAGCAGTACATGACTTTATAGATAAAATTTTATATGATCTTGTTTGTACTATATATGACTGTATATAGACAATATCTGATCTCAGCTGGATGATATATGGACTATGTACGATCGTGGTTGGCCTGTATATGGATTATATATGATCATTGTTGGACGATATATGAACTGTGTATAGGCAATACACGATTCAGTTGGAATCTATATGGACTATATAGGAAGTGGATTCTGGGTAATCCAAAATGGAGGATGGAAAAATGTTGTGACTGTAAGGGCTGCTCCTTTCTTGATATATTTTCAGTGTTGGAGCTGATTTCCTCAAATTCTTGGAGCACTTATTACTGTTTTACAAGCTGTTGTATTGCTTTAGAACTTTGGAATAAAAATTATCAAAACACCGGCACTTTAAGAAAGGTGAAAGAGAGACAAAGCAGTGTCCCTGTGCAAAATACAGAATTAAACCGACACAGCTACCTGACCCAGCAGTAAACCAACCTGTACAGCTGTCTGACCCAGCAGTAAACCAACCGGCACAGCTGCTCGACCCAGCAGTAAACCAACCTGTACAGCTGTCTGACCCAGCAGTAAACCAACCTGCACAGCTGCCAGACCAAGCAGGAAACCAACCTGCACAGCTGTCTGACCCAGCAATAAACCAACCTGCACAGCTGTCTGACCCAGCAGTAAACCAACCTGCACAGGTGCCTGACCAAGCAGTAAACCAACCTGTACAGCTGCCTGACCCAGCAGTAAACCAACCTACACAGCTGCCTGACCCAGCAGTAAACCAACCTACACAGCTGCCTAACCCAGCAGTAAACCAACCTGCACAGCTGCCTGACCCAGCAGTGAAACAACCTGTACAGCTGCCTGGCCCAGCAGTAAACCAACCTGCACAGCGTTCTGACCCAGCAGTAAACCAACCTGCACAGCTGTCTGACCAAACAGTAAACCAACCTGTACAGCTGCCTGACACAGCAGTAAACCAACCTGCACAGCTGCCTGACCCAGCAGGAAACCAACCTGCACAGCTGTCTGACACAGCAGCAAACCAACCTGCACAGCTGCCTGACCCAGCAGTAAACCAACCTGCACAGCTGCCTGACCCAGCAGTAAACCAACCTGCACAGCTGCCTGACCCAGCAGTAAACCAACCTGCACAGCTGTCTGACCCAGCAGTAAACCAACCTGTACAGCTGCCCGACCCAGCAGTGAACCAACCTGCACAGCTGCCCGACCAAGCAGTAAACCAACCTACACAGCTGCTAGACCCAGCAGTAAACCAACCTGTACAGCTGCCTGACCCAGCAGTAAACCAACCTGCACAGCTGCCCGACCCAGCAGTAAACCACCTACACAGCTGCCTGACCCAGCAGTAAACCAACCTGCACAGCTGTCTGACCCAACAGTATACCAACCTGCACAGCTGTCTGACCCAGCAGTAAACCAACCTGTACAGCTGCCTGACCCAGCAGTAAACCAACCTGCACAGCTGCCTGACCCAGCAGTAAACCAACCTGCACAGCTGCCTGACCCAGCAGTAAACCAACCTACACAGCTGCCTGACCCAGCAGTAAACCAACCTGTACAGCTGCCCGACCCAGCAGTGAACCAACCTGCACAGCTGGCCGACCCAACAGTAAACCAACCTGCACAACTGCTCGACCCAGCAGTAAACCAACCTGCACAGCTGTCTGACCCAGCAGTAAACCAACCTGCACAGCTGTCTGACCCAGCAGTAAATCAACCTGCACAGCTGTCTGACCCAGCAGTAAACCAACCTGCACAGGTGCCTGACCAAGCAGTAAACCAACCTGTACAGCTGCCTGACGCAGCAGTAAACCAACGTACACAGCTGCCTGACCCAGCAGTAAACCAACCTGCACAGCTGTCTGACCCAGCAGTAAATCAACCTGCACAGCTGTCTGACCCAGCAGTAAACCAACCTGGACAGGTGCCTGACCCAGCAGTAAACCAACCTACACAGCTGCCTGACCCAGCAGTAAACCAACCTGTACAGCTGTCTGACCCAACAGTATACCAACCTGCACAGCTGCCTGACCCAGCAGTAAACCAGCCTACACAGCTGTCTGACCCAGCAGTAAACCGACCTGCACAGCTGCCTGACCCAGCAGTAAACCAACCTGTACAGCTGCCCGACCCAGCAGTAAACCAACCTGCACAGCTGCCCGACCCAGCAGTAAACCAACCTGTACAGCTGCCTGACCCAGCAGTAAACCAACCTGTACAGCTGTCTGACCCAGCAGTAAACCGACCTGCACAGCTGCCTGACCCAGCAGTAAACCAACCTGCACAGCTGTCTGACCCAGCAGTAAACCAACCGGCACAGCTGTCTGACCCAGCAGTAAACCAACCTGCACAGCTGCCTGGCCCAGCAGTAAACCAACCTACACAGCTGCCTGACCAAGCAGTAAACCAACCTGTACAGCTGTCTGACCCAGCAGTAAACCAACCTGTACAGCTGCCTGACCCAGCAGTAAACCAACCTACACAGCTGCCTGACCCAGCAGTAAACCAACCTGTACAGCTGCCTGACCGAGCAGTAAACCAACCTACACAGCTGCCTGACCCAGCAGTAAACCAACCTGCACAGCTGCCTGACCCAGCAGTAAACCAACCTACACAGCTGCCCGACCCAGCAGTAAACCAACCTGCACAGCTGTCTGACCCAGCAGTAAACCAACCTGCACAGGTGCCTGACCCAGCAGTGAACCAACCTACACTGCTGCCTGACCCAGCAGTAAACCAACCTGTACAGCTGTCTGACCCAGCAGTAAACCGACCTGCACAGCTGTCTGACCAAGCAGTAAACCAACCTGTAGAGCTGTCTGACCCAGCAGTAAACCAACCTGCACAGCTGCCTCACCCAGCAGTAAACCAACCTGTACAGCTGTCTGACCCACCAGTAAACCGACCTGCACAGCTGCCTGACCCAGCAGTAAACCAACCTGCACAGCTGTCTGACCCAGCAGTAAACCAACCTGCACAGCTGCCTGACCCAGCAGTAAACCAACCTACACAGCTGCCTGACCAAGCAGTAAACCAACCTGCACAGCTGTCTGACCCAGCAGTAAACCAACCTGCACAGGTGCCTGACCAAGCAGTAAACCAACCTGTACAGCTGTCTGACCCAGCAGTGAACCAACCTGCACAGCTGCCTGACCCAGCAGTAAACCAACCTGCACAGGTGCCTGACCCAGCAGTGAACCAACCTACACAGCTGCCCGACCCAGCAGTGAACCAACCTGCACAGCTGCCTGACCCAGCAGCAAACCAACCTGCACAGGTGCCTGACCCAGCAGTAAACAAACCTGTACAGCTGCCCGACCCAGCAGCAAACCAACCTGCACAGGTGCCTGACCCAGCAGTAAACCAACCTGCACAGCTGTCTGACCCAGCAGTGAATCAACCTGCACAGCTGTCTGACCCAGCAGTGAATCAACCTGCACAGCTGTCTGACCCAGCAGTGAACCAACCTGCACAGCTGCCCGACCCAGCAGTAAACCAACCTGCACAGCTGCCTGACCCAGCAGTAAACCAACCTGCACAGCTGTCTGACCCAGCAGTAAACCAACCTGCACAGCTGCCTGACCCAGCAGTAAACCAACCTGCACAGCTGTCTGACCCAGCAGTAAACCAACCTGCACAGCTGCCTGATCCAGCAGTAAACCAACCTGCACAGCTGCCCGACCCAGCAGTAAACCAACTTAAACAGCTATCTGACACAGCAGTAAACTAACCTGAACAGCTGTCTGACCAAGCTGTGAACCAACCTGCATAGCTGCCTGACCCAGCAGTAAACCAACCTGCACAGCTGTCTGACCCAGCAGTAACCCAACAACACAGCTGTCTGACCCAGCAGTAAACCAACCTGCACAGCTGCCTGACCCAGCAGTAAACCAACCTGTACAGCTGTCTGACCCAGCAGTAAACCGACCTGCACAGCTGCCTGACCCAGCAGTAAACCAACCTGCACAGCTGTCTGACCCAGCAGTAAACCAACCGGCACAGCTGTCTGACCCAGCAGTAAACCAACCTGCACAGCTGCCTGACCCAGCAGTAAACCAACCTACACAGCTGCCTGACCAAGCAGTAAACCAACCTGTACAGCTGTCTGACCCAGCAGTAAACCAACCTGTACAGCTGCCTGACCCAGCAGTAAACCAACCTACACAGCTGCCTGACCCAGCAGTAAACCAACCTACACAGCTGCCTGACCCAGCAGTAAACCAACCTGCACAGCTGCCTGACCCAGCAGTAAACCAACCTACACAGCTGCCCGACCCAGCAGTAAACCAACCTGCACAGCTGTCTGACCCAGCAGTAAACCAACCTGCACAGGTGCCAGACCCAGCAGTAAACCAACCTACACTGCTGCCTGACCCAGCAGTAAAGCAACCTGTACAGCTGTCTGACCCAGCAGTAAACCGACCTGCACAGCTGCCTGACCAAGCAGTAAACCAACCTGTACAGCTGTCTGACCCAGCAGTAAACCAACGTGCACAGCTGCCTCACCCAGCAGTAAACCAACCTGTACAGCTGTCTGACCCACCAGTAAACCGACCTGCACAGCTGCCTGACCCAGCAGTAAACCAACCTGCACAGCTGTCTGACCCAGCAGTAAACCAACCGGCACAGCTGTCTGACCCAGCAGTAAACCAACCTGCACAGGTGCCTGACCCAGCAGTGAACCAACCTACACAGCTGCCTGACCCAGCAGTAAACCAACCTGTAAGCTGCCTGACCCAGCAGCAAACCAACCTGCACAGGTGCCTGACCCAGCAGTAAACAAACCTGTACAGCTGCCCGACCCAGCAGCAAACCAACCTGCACAGGTGCCTGACCCAGCAGTAAACCAACCTGCACAGCTGTATGACCCAACAGTAAACCAACCTGTACAGCTGCCTGACCCAGCAGTAAACCAACCTACACAGCTGCCTGACCCAGCAGTAAACCAACCTGTACAGCTGCCCGACACAGCAGTAAACCAACCTGCACAGCTGCCCGACCCAGCAGTAAACCAACCTGCACAGCTGCCCGACCCAGCAGTAAACGAACCTGCACAGCTGCCTGACCCAGCAGTAAACCAACCTACACAGCTGCCTGACCCAGCAGTAAACCAACCTGTACAGCTGCCCGACCCAGCAGTAAACCAACCTGTACAGCTGCCTGACCCAGCAGTAAACCAACCTGCACAGCTGTCTGACCCAGCAGTAAACCAACCTGCACAGCTGCCTGACCCAGCAGTAAACCAACCTGCACAGCTGTCTGACCCAGCAGTAAACCAACCTGCACAGTTGTCTGACCCAGCAGTAAACCAACCTGCACAGCTGTCTGATCCAGCAGTAAACCAACCTGCACAGCTGCCCGACCCAGCAGTAAACCAACTTAAACAGCTGTCTGACACAGCAGTAAACTAACCTGCACAGCTGTCTGACCAAGCTGTGAACCAACCTGCATAGCTGCCTGACCCAGCAGTAAACCAACCTGCACAGCTGTCTGACCCAGCAGTAACCCAACAACACAGCTGTCTGACCCAGCAGTAAACCAACCTGCACAGCTGCCAGACCCAGCAGTAAACCAACCTGTACAGCTGCCCGACCCAGCAGTAAACCAACCTGCACAGCTGCCTGATCCAGCAGTAAACCAACCTGCACAGCTGCCTGACCCAGCAGTAAACCAACGTGCACAGCTGTCTGACCCAGCAGCAAACCAACCTGCACAGGTGCCTGACCCAGCAGTAAACCAACCTGCACAGCTGCCTGACCCAGCAGCAAACCAACCTGCACAGCTGCCTGACCCAGCAGTCAACCAACCCTCACAGCTGTCTGACCCAGCAGTAAACCAACCTGTACAGCTGCCAGACCCAGCAGTAAACCAACCTGCACAGCTGTCTGACCCAGCTGTAAACCAACCTGCACAGCTGCCTGACCCAGCAGCAAACCAACCTGCACAGCTGTCTGACCCAGCAGTAAACCAACCCACACAGCTGTCTGACCCAGCAGTAAACCAACCTGTACAGCTGTCTGACCCAGCAGTAAACCAACCTGCACAGCTGTCTGACCCAGCAGTAAACCGACCTGCACAGCTGCCTGACCCAGCAGCAAACCAACGTGCACAGCTGTCTGACCCAGCAGTAAACCAACCCTCACAGCTGTCTCACCCAGCAGTAAACCAACCTGTACAGCTGTCTGACCCAGCAGTAAACCAACGTGCACAGCTGCCTGACCCAGCAGCAAACCAACCTGCACAGCTGTCTGACCCAGCAGTAAACCAACCCTCACAGCTGTCTGACCCAGCAGTAAACCAACCTGTACAGCTGTCTGACCCAGCAGTAAACCAACCTGCACAGCTGCCTGACCCAGCAGCAAACCAACCTGCACAGCTGTCTGACCCAGCAGTAAACCAACCCTCACAGCTGTCTGACCCAGCTGTAAACCAACCTGTACAGCTGTCTGACCCAGCAGTAAATCAACCTGCACAGCTGTCTGACTCAGCAGTAAACCAACCTGTACAGCTGCCTGACCCAGCAGTAAACCAACCTGTACAGCTGTCTGACCCAGCAGTAAACCAACCTGTACAGCTGTCTGACCCAGCAGTAAACCAACCTGTACAGCTGCCTCACACAGCAGTAAACCAACCTACACAGCTGTCTGACCCAGCAGTAAACCAACCTACACAGCTGCCTGACCCAGCAGTAAACCGACCTACACAGCTGTCTGACCCAGCAGTAAACCGACCTACACAGCTGCCTGACCCAGCAGTAAACCAAACTGCACAGCTGTGTGACCCAGCAGTAAACCAACCTGTACAGCTGCCTCACCCAGCAGTAAACCAACCTGTACAGCTGCCCGACCTAGCAGTAAACCGACCTGCACAGGTGCCTGACCCAGCAGTAAACCAACCTGCACAGCTGCCTGACCCAGCAGTAAACCAACCTGCACATTGCCTGACCCAGCAGTAAACCAAACTGCACAGCTGTCTGACCCAGCAGTAAACCAACCTGCACAGCTGTCTGACCCAGCAGTAAACCAACCTGTACAGCTGCCTGATCCAGCAGTAAACCAACCTGCACAGCTGTCTGACCCAGCAGTAAACCAACCTGCACAGCTGCCCTACCCAGCAGTAAACCAACCTGTACAGCTGCCCGACCCAGCAGTAAACCAACCTGTACAGCTGCCCGACCCAGCCGTAAACCAACCTACACAGCTGCTCGACCCAGCAGTAAACCAACCTGTACAGCTGCCTGACCCAGCAGTAAACCAACCGGCACAGCTGCCCGACCCAGCAGTAAACCAACCTGCACAGCTGCCTGACCCAGCAGTAAACCAACCTGCACAGCTGTCTGACCCAGCAGTAAACCAACCTGTACAGCTGCCTGACCCAGCAGTAAACCAACCTGCACAGCTGCCTGACCCAGCAGTAAACCGGCCTACACAGCTGCCTGACCCAGCAGTAAACCAACCTACACAGCTGTCTGACCCAGCAGTAAACCAACCTGTACAGCTGCCTGACCCAGCAGTAAACCAACCTGCACAGCGGCCTGACCCAGCAGTAAACCACCCTACACAGCTGTCTGACCCAGCAGTAAACCAACCTGTACAGCTGCCTGACCCAGCAGTAAACCAACCTACACAGCTGCCTGACCCAGCAGTAAACCAACCTGCACAGCTGTCTGACCCAGCAGTGAGCCAACCTGCACAGCTGGCCGACCCAACAGTAAACCAAGCTGCACAGCTGTCTGACCCAGCAGTAAACCAACCTGCACAGCTGCCTGACCAAGCAGTAAACCAACCTACACAGCTGCCTGACCCAGCAGTAAACCAACCTACACAGCTGCCTGACCCAGCAGTAAACCAACCTACACAGCTGCCTAACCCAGCAGTAAACTAACCTGCACAGCTGCCTGACACAGCAGTGAACCAACCTGTACAGCTGCCTGACCCAGCAGTAAACCAACCTGCACAGCTGTCTGACCCAGCAGTAAACCAACCTGCACAGCTGCCTGACCCAGCAGTAAACCAACCTGCACAGCTGTCTGACCGAGCAGTAAACCAACCTGCACAGCTGCCCGACCCAGCAGTAAACCAACCTGCACAGCTGCCTGAACCAGCAGTAAACCAACCTGCACATCTGCCTGACCCAGCAGTAAACCAACCTGTACAGCTGCCTGACCCAGCAGTAAACCAACCTGCACAGCTGCCTGACCCAGCAGTAAACCAACCTGCACAGCTGTCTGACCCAGCAGCAAACCAACCTGCACAGCTGTCTGACCCAGCAGGAAACCAACCTGTACAGCTGCCCGACCCAGCAGTGAACCAGCCTGCACAGCTGCCCGACCAAGCAGTAAACCAACCTACACAGCTGCTCGACCCAGCAGTAAACCAACCTGTACAGCTGCCTGACCCAGCAGTAAAGCAACCTGCACAGCTGTCTGACCCAGCAGTAAACCAACCTGCACAGCTGCCTGACCCAGCAGTAAACCAACCTGCACAGCTGTCTGACCCAGCAGTAAACCAACCTGCACAGCTGCCCGACCCAGCAGTAAACCAACCTGCACAGCTGCCTGACCCAGCAGTAAACCAACCTGCACAGCTGTCTGACCCAGCAGCAAACCAACCTGCACAGCTGTCTGACCCAGCAGTAAACCAACCTGTACAGCTGCCCGACCCAGCAGTGAACCAGCCTGCACAGCTGACCGACCAAGCAGTAAACCAACCTACACAGCTGCTCGACCCAGCAGTAAACCAACCTGTACAGCTGCCTGACCCAGCAGTACACCAACCTGCACAGCTGCCCGACCCAGCAGTAAACCAACGTACACAGCTGCCCGACCCAGCAGTAAACCAACGTACACAGGTGCCTGACCCAGCAGTAAACCAAACTGCACAGCTGCCTGACCCAGCAGTAAACCAACCTGCACAGCTGTCTAACCCAGCAGCAAACCAACCTGCACAGCTGTCTGTCCCAGCAGTAAACCAACCTGTACAGCTGCCTGACCCAGCAGTAAACCAACCTGCACAGCTGCCTGACCCAGCAGTAAACCAATCTGCACAGCTGCCTGACCCAGCAGTAAACCAACCTACACAGCTGCCTGACCCAGCAGTAAACCAACCTGTACAGCTGCCCGACCCAGCAGTGAACCAACCTGCACAGCTGGCCGACCCAACAGTAAACCAACCTGCACAGCTGCCTGACCCAGCAGTAAACCAACCTGCACAGCTGCCCGACCCAGCAGTAAACCAACGTACACAGCTGCCTGACCCAGCAGTAAACCAACCTGCACAGCTGTCTAACCCAGCAGCAAACCAACCTGCACAGCTGTCTGACCCAGCAGTAAACCAACCTGTACAGCTGCCTGACCCAGCAGTAAACCAACCTGCACAGCTGCCTGACCCAGCAGTAAACCAATCTGCACAGCTGCCTGACCCAGCAGTAAACCAACCTACACAGCTGCCTGACCCAGCAGTAAACCAACCTGTACAGCTGCCCGACCCAGCAGTGAACCAACCTGCACAGCTGGCCGACCCAACAGTAAACCAACCTGCACAGCTGCTCGACCCAGCAGTAAACCAACCTGCACAGCTGTCTGACCCAGCAGTAAACCAACCTGCACAGCTGCCTGACCAAGCAGTAAACCAACCTGCACAGCTGTCTGACCCAGTAGTAAACCAACCTGCACAGCTGTCTGACCCAGCAGTAAACCAACCTGCACAGGTGCCTGACCCAGCAGTAAACCAACCTACACAGCTGCCCGACCCAGCAGTGAACCAGCCTGCACAGCTGCCCGACCAAGCAGTAAACCAACCTACACAGCTGCTCGACCCAGCAGTAAACCAACCTGTACAGCTGCCCGACCCAGCAGTAAACCAACGTACACAGGTGCCTGACCCAGCAGTAAACCAACCTGCACAGCTGCCTGACCCAGCAGTAAACCAACCTGCACAGCTGTCTAACCCAGCAGCAAACCAACCTGCACAGCTGTCTGTCCCAGCAGTAAACCAACCTGTACAGCTGCCTGACCCAGCAGTAAACCAACCTGCACAGCTGCCTGACCCAGCAGTAAACCAATCTGCACAGCTGCCTGACCCAGCAGTAAACCAACCTGTACAGCTGCCCGACCCAGCAGTGAACCAACCTGCACAGCTGGCCGACCCAACAGTAAACCAACCTGCACAGCTGCCTGACCCAGCAGTAAACCAACCTGCACAGCTGCCCGACCCAGCAGTAAACCAACGTACACAGCTGCCTGACCCAGCAGTAAACCAACCTGCACAGCTGTCTAACCCAGCAGCAAACCAACCTGCACAGCTGTCTGACCCAGCAGTAAACCAACCTGTACAGCTGCCTGACCCAGCAGTAAACCAACCTGCACAGCTGCCTGACCCAGCAGTAAACCAATCTGCACAGCTGCCTGACCCAGCAGTAAACCAACCTACACAGCTGCCTGACCCAGCAGTAAACCAACCTGTACAGCTGCCCGACCCAGCAGTGAACCAACCTGCACAGCTGGCCGACCCAACAGTAAACCAACCTGCACAGCTGCTCGACCCAGCAGTAAACCAACCTGCACAGCTGTCTGACCCAGCAGTAAACCAACCTGCACAGCTGCCTGACCAAGCAGTAAACCAACCTGCACAGCTGTCTGACCCAGTAGTAAACCAACCTGCACAGCTGTCTGACCCAGCAGTAAACCAACCTGCACAGGTGCCTGACCAAGCGGTAAACCAACCTGCACAGCTGTCTGACCCAGCAGTAAACCAACCTGCACAGGTGCCTGACCCAGCAGTAAACCAACCTACACAGCTGCCTGACCCAGCAGTAAACCAACCTACACAGCTGCCTGACCCAGCAGTAAACCAACTTAAACAGCTGCCTGACCCAGCAGGGAACCAACCTGTACAGCTGCCTGACCCAGCAGTAAACCAACCTGCACAGGTGCCTGACCCAGCAGTAAATCAACCTGCACAGCTGTCTGACCCAGCAGTAAACCAACCTGCACAGCTGTCTGACCCAGCAGTAAACCAACCTGCACAGCTGCCTGACCCAGCAGTAAACCAACCTGCACAGCTGTCTGACCCAGCAGTAAACCAAGCTGCACAGCTGTCTGACCCAACAGTAAACCAACCTGCACAGCTGCCTGACCCAGCAGTAAACCAACCTACACAGCTGCCTGACCCAGCAGTAAACCAACCTGCACAGCTGTCTGACCCAGCAGTAAACCAACCTGGACAGGTGCCTGACCCAGCACTAAACCAACCTACACAGCTGCCTGACCCAGCAGTAAACCAACCTGTACAGCTGTCTGACCCAGCAGTAAACCGACCTGCACAGCTGCCTGACCCAGCAGTAAACCAACCTGTACAGCTGTCTGACCCAGCAGTAAACCGACCTGCACAGCTGCCTGACCCAGCAGTAAACCAACCTGTACAGCTGTCTGACCCAGCAGTAAACCAACCTGCACAGCTGCCTGACCCAGCAGTGAACCAACCTGTACAGCTGCCTGACCCAGCAGTAAACCAACCTGCACAGCTGCCTGACCCAGCAGTAAACCAACCTGCACAGCTGCCTGACCCAGCAGTAAACCAACCTACACAGCTGCCTGACCAAGCAGTAGACCAACCTGCACAGCTGTCTGACCCAGCAGTAAACCAACCTGCACAGGTGCCTGACCAAGCAGTAAACCAACCTGTACAGCTGTCTGACCCAGCAGTAAACCAACCTGCACAGGTGCCTAACCCAGCAGTGAACCAACCTACACAGCTGCCTGACCCAGCAGTAAACCAACCTACACAGCTGCCTGACCCAGCAGTAAACCAACCTGTACAGCTGTCTGACCCAGCAGTAAACCAACCTGTACAGCTGCCTGACCCAGCAGTAAACCAACCTACACAGCTGCCTGACCCAGCAGTAAACCAACCTGTACAGCTGCCCGATCCAGCAGTAAACCAACCTGTACAGCTGCCTGACCCAGCAGTAAACCAACCTGCACAGCTGTCTGACCCAGCAGTAAACCAACCTGCACTGCTGCCTGACCCAGCAGTAAACCAACCTGCACAGCTGTCTGACCCAGCAGTAAACCAACCTGCACAGCTGTCTGACCCAGCAGTAAACCAACCTGCACAGCTGTCTGACCCAGCAGTAAACCAACCTGCACAGCTGCCTGACTCAGCAGTAAACCAACCTGCACAGCTGCACGAACCAGCAGTAAACCAACTTAAACAGCTGTCTGACACAGCAGTAAACTAACCTGCACAGCTGTCTGACCAAGCTGTGAACCAACCTGCATAGCTGCCCGACCCAGCAGTAAACCAACCTGCACAGCTGTCTGACCCAGCAGTAACCCAACAACACAGCTGTCTGACCCAGCAGTAAACCAACCTGCACAGCTGCCAGACCCAGCAGTAAACCAACCTGCACAGCTGTCTGACCCAGCAGTAACCCAACAACACAGCTGTCTGACCCAGCAGTAAACCAACCTGCACAGCTGCCCGACCCAGCAGTAAACCAACCTGCACAGGTGCCTGACCCAGCAGTAAACCAACCTGCACAGCTGCCTGACCCAGCAGTAAACCAACCTGCACAGCTGCCTGACCCAGCAGCAAACCAACCTGCACAGGTGCCTGACCCAGCAGTAAACCAACCTGTACAGCTGCCTGACCCAGCAGTAAACCAACCTGCACAGCTGCCTCACCCAGCAGTAAACCAACCTGCACAGCTGCCTGACCCAGCAGCAAACCAACCTGCACAGCTATCTGACCCAGCAGTAAACCAACCCTCACAGCTGTCTGACCCAGCAGTAAACCAACCTGCACAGCTGTCTGACCCAGCAGCAAACCAACGTGCACAGCTGTCTGACCCAGCAGTAAAGCAACTCTCACAGCTGTCTGACCCAGCAGTAAACCAACCCTCACAGTTGTCTGACCCAGCAGTAAACCAACCTGCACAGCTGTCTGACCCAGCAGTAAACCAACCCTCACAGCTGTCTGACCCAGCTGTAAACCAACCTGTACAGCTATCTGACCCAGCAGTAAACCAACCTGCACAGCTGTCTGACCCAGCAGTAAACCAACCTGCACAGCTGTCTGACCCAGCAGTAAACCAACCTGCACAGCTGTCTGACCCAGCAGTAAACCAACCTGCACAGCTGCCTGACTCAGCAGTAAACCAACCTGCACAGCTGCACGAACCAGCAGTAAACCAACTTAAATAGCTGTCTGACACAGCAGTAAACTAACCTGCACAGCTGTCTGACCAAGCTGTGAACCAACCTGCATAGCTGCCCGACCCAGCAGTAAACCAACCTGCACAGCTGTCTGACCCAGCAGTAACCCAACAACACAGCTGTCTGACCCAGCAGTAAACCAACCTGTACAGCTGCCAGACCCAGCAGTAAACCAACCTGTACAGCTGCCCGACCCAGCAGTAAACCAACCTGCACAGGTGCCTGACCCAGCAGTAAACCAACCTGCACAGCTGCCTGACCCAGCAGTAAACCAACCTGCACAGCTGCCTGACCCAGCAGCAAACCAACCTGCACAGGTGCCTGACCCAGCAGTAAACCAACCTGTACAGCTGCCTGACCCAGCAGTAAACCAACCTGCACAGCTGCCTCACCCAGCAGTAAACCAACCTGCACAGCTGCCTGACCCAGCAGCAAACCAACCTGCACAGCTATCTGACCCAGCAGTAAACCAACCCTCACAGCTGTCTGACCCAGCAGTAAACCAACCTGCACAGCTGTCTGACCCAGCAGTAAACCAACCTGCACAGCTGCCTGACCCAGCAGCAAACCAACGTGCACAGCTGTCTGACCCAGCAGTAAACCAACTCTCACAGCTGTCTGACCCAGCAGTAAACCAACCCTCACAGTTGTCTGACCCAGCAGTAAACCAACCTGCACAGCTGTCTGACCCAGCAGTAAACCAACCCTCACAGCTGTCTGACCCAGCTGTAAACCAACCTGTACAGCTATCTGACCCAGCAGTAAACCAACCTGCACAGCTGTCTGACCCAGCAGTAAACCAACCCTCACAGCTGTCTGACCCAGCAGTAAACCAACCCTCACAGCTGTCTGACCCAGCAGTAAACCAACCCGCACAGCTGTCTGACCCAGCAGTAAACCAACGTGTACAGCTGTCTGACCCAGTGAAATTCATAGCTAACATTGGAGAAACCCAGTGAGGGAGCTCAAAACAGGGGAGCAGTTCAGTTTTTTTTGGGTATAATCTTACTCTTTTTCTTTTGTAATTCTACAGTTGTGATAGTGGGGGGTTTTCTGATTATATGACTTTTTACTGAGGTCTGACTCTTGATTAAATTTAAAAAGTATAAACCATAACTACTAAGTTAGCCTGGAGCAGTGTTTTTTCGAGCAATAAGATGGTGCTATTTCTGGGTCTGTAGATTGTGAAGGAGCAAAGGTGGCCTTTAGTAGAGTGATATGCTCTTCCTGTCGGATGTGGGAGATGACGGATAGTTTCCATGTTAGTGATGGTTATATCCACAGGAAGTGTATTCAGTTGTGAATCCCATCTGGTTGTATGGATCGGTTGGAGTGACATTTAGAGGAAATAAGGAATTTACAGGAGCAAGGGGTTGTGATGGATAGCAGTTATAGGAAGGTTGGGGGCAGGGAGTCTCAGATACAGTCACATAGATGGGTTAACCCCAGGGAAGGTAAGAGAGGTAGGCAGGTAGTGCAGGAGTCTTCTGTGGCTATCCCCATTTCAAACAGGTATGCTTTTTTGGAAAATATAGGGGGTGATGGATTCTCAGGGGAATGTAGCACGAACAGCCAAGTTTCTGGTATTGAGACTGGCTCTAATGTAATGAGGGGTATGTCGGGTTCCAAGCGATTGACTGTGATAGGGGACTCTCTAATCAGAGGCACAAACAGACGTCTCTGCAGCTGACATAAAACATCAGAATGGTGTGTTGTTTCCCTGGTGCCAGGATCAAGGATGCCTCAGAGACGGTGCAGAATGTTCCCGAAGGGGAGACTGCCCAGCAGGAGGTCATATTGGAACCAACGACATAGGAAGGGAAAAGGACGAGATTCTGAGGAGAGAATAGAAGAGGTTAGGCAGGAATTTAAAAAAGAGGTCCTTGAGGGTAGTAATATCTGGATTACTCCCAGTGGATCATTGCAATCTCTTCTGAGGTCGAAGTGGCCTGTACAAGAAGGATGGAATGCACCTAAATTGGAAGGGGTCTAATATGCTGGCAAGGAGATTTGTTATAGCTGCTGAGGAAGATTTAAATTAGTTAGGTGGGGGGTGGGACCCAGGGAGACAGTGAGGAGTCTGAGACTAATACATTTGGGAAAAGGAGCAAGCCAAATGGTCAGGGAAGGCAGGGACAAAGCAGGACTGATAAATTAAACTGCAGTTATTTCAATGCAAGAGGCCGAACATGGAAGGCAGATGAACTCAGAGCATGGTTAGGAACATGGGACAATTACAGAAGCGTGGCTCAGGGATGGACGGGACTGACAGCTTAATGTTCCAGGGTATGGATAGTATAGGAAGGTTGGGGGGTGGGGGGGCAGTGCAAGAGAGGAGGGTTTTGTTAAAGGATAACATTATGGCTGTACTTAGGGAGGATATGCCTGGGAATTCGTCCTGGGAAGTCATTTGGGTGGAACTGAGAAATAGGAAAGGGATGATCGCCTTACTGGGATTGTAAAATGGACTTCCCAGTCGTCAGCAGGAAATTGAGAAACAAATTTGTAAGGAGATCTCAGTTATCTGTAAGAATAATAGGGTGGTTACGGTAGGGGATTTTAACTTTCCAAACATAGACTGGGACTATTCTATTAAGGGTTTAGATGGAGAGGAATTTAATGTGTACAAGAAAGTTTTCTGATTCAGTATTTGGATGTACCTACTGGAAAAGGTGCGAAACTTGACCTACTCTTGGGAAATAAGGCAGGGCAGGTGACTGAGGTGTCAGTGGGGGAGATAACAAGAATCTAGAGAAAGTATATTCCTGTTGGAGTGAAGGTCAAGGCTGGTAGGTTTAGGGAATGCTGGATGACGAAAGAAGTTGAGGTTTTGGTCAAGAAAAAGAAGGAAGCATATGTCAGGTATAGACAGGATAGATCGAGTGAATCCTTAAAAGAGTATAAAGGCAGTGGGAGTATACTTAAGAGGAAATCAGGAGGGCAAAAAGGGGACATGAGATAGCTTTGGCAAATAGAATTAAGGAGAATCCAAAGGAGAATACAAATACATGAAGGACAAAAAGGTAAGTAGGGAGAGAATAGGGCCCCTCAAAGATCAGCAAGGCGGCCTTTGTGTGGAGCCACAGGAGATTGGGGAGATACTAAACGAGCATGTTGCATCAGTGATTACTATGGAGAAGAACATGGAAACTAGAGAACTTGGGGAAATAAATAGCAACATCTTGAACAATGTCCCTATTACAGAGGAGGTGGTGCTGGGTGCCTTAAAACATACAAAAGTGGATAAGTACCTGGGACTTGATCAATCCCTGGAACTCTGTGGGAAGTGATTGCTGGGCCTCTTGCTGAGATATTTGTATCATCGATAGTCACAGGTGAGGTGCCGGAAGACTGGAGGTTGGCAAATGTGGTGCCACTGTTTAAGAAGGGTGGTAAAGACAAGCCAGGGAACTATAGACCGGTGAGCCTGACCTCGGTGGTGGGCAAGTTGTTGGAGGGAATCCTGAGGGACAGGGTGTACGTGCATTTGGAAAGGCAAGGACTGATTAGGGATAGTCAATATGGTTCTAAACATGGGAAATCATGTCTCACAAACTTGATTGAGGTTTTTGAAGAAGTAACAAAGAGGATTGATGAGGGCAGAGCAGTAAATGTGGACTTCAGTAAGGCATTTGACAAGGTTCCCCATGGGAGACTGATTAGCAAGGTTAGATCTCACGGAATACAGGGAGAACTAGCCATTTGGATACAGAACTGGCTCAAAGGTAGAAGACAGAGGGTGGTGGTGGAGGGTTGTTTTTCAGACTGGAGGCCTGTGATGAGTGGAGTGTCACAAGGATTGGTGCTGGGCCCACTACTTTTTGTCATTTACATAAATGATTTGGATGTAAACACAGGACGTATAATTAGTAAGTTTGCTGATGACACCAAAATTGGAGGTGTAGTGGACAGTGAAGAAGGTTACCTCAGATTGCAACAGGACCTTGATCAGATGGGCCAATGGGCTGAGAAGTGGCAGATGAAGTTTAATTCAGATAAATGTGAGGTGCTGCATTTTGGAAAGGCAAATCAGAGCAGGACTTATACACTTAATGGTAAGGCCCTAGATAATGTTGCTGAACAAAGAGACTTTGGAATGCAGGTTCATAGCTCCTTGAAAGTAGAGTCGCAGGTAGATAGGATAGTGAAGAAGGTGTTCAGTATACTTTCCTTTATTAGTCAGTGCATTGAGTCTAGGAGTTGGGGTGTCATGTTGCAGCTGTACAGGACACTGGTTAGGCCACTTTTGGAATACTGTATTCAATTCTGTTCTCTGCTATAGGAAAAGTGTTGTGAAACTTGAAAGGGTTCAGAAAAGATTTATAAGGATGTTGCCACGGTTGGAGGATTTGAGCTACAGGGAGAGGCTGAATAGGCTGGGGCTGTTTTCCCTGGAGCGTCAGAGGCTGAGGGGTGACCTTATAGAAGTTTATAAAATAATGAGGGGCTTAGATAGGGTCTATAATCAAGGTCTTTTCCCTGGGGTGGGGGCGTCCAGAACAAGAGGTTTAGGGTGAGAGGGGAAAGATATAAAAGGGACCTAAGGGGCAGCTTTTTCATGCAGAGGGTGGTGTGTGTATGGAATGAGCTGCCAGAGGAAGTGGTGGAGGTTGATACAATTGCAACATTTAAGAGGCATCTGGATAGGTATGTGAATAGAAAGGGTTTAGAAGGATCCGGGCTAAGTGCTGGCAAATGGGACTAGCCTTCTTTGGGATATCTGGTCGGCATAGAGAAGTTGGACCGAAGGGTCTGTTTCCATTCTGTACATCTCCATGACTCTACTTCCACCTTTTTGAAATGGCCTAGAAGCTTCTGAACTCTGTTACAATTTGCAAGAAGTTCCTTAAACCCATAAATCCTTCTCACCTGGAACGACATGACCTTTATTCATTTTGACCACTCTTTACTTTTAATGGATAATCAGACTTATCCAGTATTATCATCACCTTCTCTCCCACAAACCTCCCAGGCATCAGTGTCTGCCAATCACTGTCAGCTCCAGAGCAGCCAATCACAATGAGCGGAAGAGTTGAAGAGTGTGGTGCTGGAAAAGCACAGCCGGACAGGCAGCATCCGTGGAGCAGGAGAAACGACGTTTCAGGCATAAGCCCTTCATTAGGAATGTGTCATTCATCAGGGATAGGTTCGTAGCAACATAGACACATAGAAGGTAGTAGCAGAAGGAGGCCATTCAGCCCTTCGGGCCTGCTCCACCATTCATTATGATCATTGAGCTCAATACCCTATACCCGCACTCCCCCCATATCCCTTGACCCCTTTAGCTTCAAAAGCCACATCTGTCTCTTTTTTTTTGAAAATGCGTAATGTTTTGGCCTCAACTCCTTTCTGTGGTAGCGGATTCCACACCACTCCCTGTTGAAGGAATTTCTCCTCATCTCAGTCCCAAGAGGATTTCCCCTTTTCCTTAAACTATGACCCCTGCTTCTGGATATCCCCCACTACTGGGAACACTGTCCTGTCTCATCCTGTTTGGGTTTTACAGATTTCACAGATTCCACCCCCTTCCCCATTCTTCTAAGCTTGAATACAATCCTAACTGACTCAATCTCTCCTCATAGGTCAGTCCTACTATCCCAGGAATCAATGTGCTAAATCTTCACTGCATCATGTTGCAAGCACATCCTTCCTCAGATAAGGAAACCAAAACTGCACACAATGTTCCAGGTGTGGTCTCACTAGGGTGCTGTACAATTATAGGAAGACCAACATATAGTTTGTCTCTTTCCTGCCTGCTGCACCTAGTGCACAATGACACCCAGGTCTCATTCAACATTCCCCTCTCTCAATTTACGGTCATTCAACTATTTTTCCTCCCAAAGGGGATAACTTCACCTTCACCCACATTAAACTGCATCTACCAAGTATGACAATAAAAACCTAATTCGATTCATTTGCCCGCTCTCTCAGCCTGTCCAAACCAAGCAGCAACATCTCTGTATCCTCCTCACAGCTCACCCTTCCTACCCTGCTTTGTGCCATTACAAACTCTGAGATATTACATTTCGTTCCCTCATCTAAATCATTATTATATGTTGTGAATAGCTGGGGCCCCAGCACTGAGCCCTGCAGTGCCCACTAGTCACTGACCATCATCAGAAAACGATCCATTTATTCCTCCCTTTTGCTTCCTGCTCAGTCACCAAATTTCTATCCACCCCAATAAACGACCCCCAATCCCCCCATAATGTTGCACATCTATCTCTTACGTGGGACTTTGTCAAAAGCTTTCTGGAAGTCCAGGTAAACCATGTTCACTGGTTCCACCCGATCAACTTTACTAGCTACACCCTTGAAGAATTGCAGTAGATTTGTCAAGCGTGATTTTCCTTTTGCTGCTCCATACCAACTCTATCTGATTCTATCACTGTTTTTTTTTAAGTGCCCTGTTATAAAATCCTTGATAATGAATCCGAGTAGATTCCCCACTACTGACATTAGAATCTAATTCCGTTCTCTCTCCACCTGCATTTTGTACATAGTGGAGCCACATTAGCTACCCTCTAATTTGTAGGAATTATTCTAGAGTCTAAAGAATCTTGGAAGATGACCACGATTTCTGGAGCCACTTCCTTAAGTACCCTGGGATGTAGATCAGCAGGCCCTGAGGATTTATCAGCCTTTAACCCCATCAATTTTTCCCAACACCACTAAGTCTGATTTGTTTCAGTTCCTGTTTCTCACTAAACCCTGTGTTCCCCGTCACTCTGGTACATTATTCGTGTCTTTTTTTGTGAAGACAGAAGCAAAGTGTGAATTTACTTTGTCAGCTATTTCTTTGTTCCCATTAGAGATTCCCCTGTTTCTGACTATTAGGTACCACATTAGTTTTCATCAATCCTTTTTCTGTTTCATACCTATAGAAACTTTTTACAGTTAGTTCTATGTTCTCTGCAGGCTTACTCTATTTTCCAATTTTACTCTATTTTATAAAACCCTTTTTTTCCTTTCTTAACTAATCCCTTGGTCTACCTTGGCTGACTTCTAAACAGTTCCCAATCCTCAGGACTTTGTTTTTGTCTTGCCAATTTGTCTGCCTCTTTTTTGCATCTAATACGATCTCTCACTTCCCTCGTTAAGTCATGGTGTGGCACTGTGCTTTTTGCACTCTTGTGCCTGACAGCAATAAACCATTTTTGGAGTGCACCCATTCATTCTTTTAATGTTTGCCATTGCCTAATCACTGTCCTTCCTTCCAGTAACATTTCCTAATCCATCATAGGCAACTTGCACCTCACAGCATCGTAGTTCCTTTTGTTAACATAGAACATTACAGTGCAATACAGGCCCTTTGACCCTTGATGTTGCGCCAACCTGTGGAACCAATCTGAATCCTCTCTATCCTACACAATTCCATTCTTGTCCAAATGCTTATCCAATGACCATTTAAATGCCCTTAAAGTCGGCGAGTCTACGACTGTGACACGCAGGGCATTCTATGTCCCTACGACTCTCTGAGTAAAGAAACTACCTCTGACATCTGTCCAAATCTACCACCCCTCAATTTAAAGCTATGTTCCCTCATGTTCACCATCACCATCTGAGGGAAAAGGCTCTCACTGTCCACCCTATCTACCCTTCTGATTATCTTGTATGTCTCAATTAAGTCACCTCTTGCCTTTTTTCTTTCTAACGAAAACAGCCTCAAGTTCCTCACCCTTTCCTCATAAGACATTCCCTCCGTACTAGGCAACATCCTAGTAAATTGCCCTGAACCCATCCTTCCTATAATGCAGGGACCAGAACTGTACATAACACTCCAAGTGCAGCCACACCAGAGTTTTGTACAGCTGCAGCATGACCTCGTGGCTCCGAAACTCAGTTCCTTTACCAATAAACATCAACACACCAAATGCCTTCTTAACAACCCAATCAACCTGGGTGGCAATTTTCAAGAATCTATGCACATAGACACTGAGATCTTTCTGTTAATCCACACTACCAAGAATCTTACCATTAGCCCAATACTCTGTATTCCTGTTGCTCCTTCCAAAGTGAATAACCTCACACATTTCCACATTAAACTCCACTTGCCACCTCTCAGCCCAGTTCTGCAGCTTAGCTATGTCCCTCTGTAAGCTGGAACATCTTTCAGCACTGTCCACAACTCCACCGACCTTAGTGTCATCTGTAAATTTACTAACCCATCCTTCTACGCTGTCATCGAGATCATTTATAAAAATGACAAACAAGACAGATCCTTGCAGTACACCACTAGTAACTGAACTCCAGGATGAACATTTCTTATCAACCACCACCCTCTGCCTTCTTTCAGCTAGCCAATTTCTGATCTAAACCGCTAAATCACCCTCAATCCCATGCCTCCATATTTTCTGCAACAGCCTAACATGGGGAACCTTATCAAACACCTTGCTGAAATCCATATACACCAGATCAACCGCATTACCCTCATCCACCTGTTTTGTCACCTTCTCCAAGAACTCAATAAGATTTGTGAAGCTTGACCTACCCTTCACAAAACCGTGTTGTCTATCCCTAATGAAATTATTCCTTTCTAGATGATTATAAATCCTATTTCTTATAATCCTTTCCAACACTTTATCCACAGCTGAACTAAAGCTCACTGGTCTATAACTACCAGGGTCATCTCTACTCCCCTTCTTGAACAAGGGGACAACATTTGCTACCCCTCAGTCTCTGGCACTATTCCTGTGGACAATGACGACACAAAGATCAAAGCCAAAGACTCTGCAATCTCCCCGCTGGCTTCCCAGAGAATCTGAGGATAAATCCCATCTACCCCAGGGGACTTATCTATTTTCACACTTTCCAGAATTGCTAACACCTCCTCCTTATGAACCTCAATCCCATCTAGTCTAGTGGCCTGAATCTCAGTATTCTCCTCGACAACATTGTCTTTTTCCAGTGGGAATACTGAGGAAAAATATTCATTTAGTGTTTCCCCAGTCTCCTCAGACTCCATGCACCACTTCCCACTACTGTCCTTGACAGACCCTAACCTTGCTCTAGTCATTCTTTTATTCCTGATATACTTATAGAAAACTTTAGGGTTTTCCTTGATCCTCCCTGCCAACAACTTCTCATGCCCCGTCCTGGCTCTTCATAGCTCTCTCTTTATCTCCTTCCTGGCTAACGTGTAACTCTCAAGCCCCCTAACTGAGCCTCCATGTCTCATCCTAACATAAGCCGCCTTCTTCCTCTAGACAAGAGCTTCAACTTCTTTAGTAAATCACTGCTCCCCCACTCGACAACTTCCTGCCTGCCTGACAGGTATATACTTCTCAAGGACACACAGTAACTGTTCCCTGAATAAGCTCCACATTTCAAAAGTGCCCATCCCCTGCAGTTTCCTTCCCAATTCTATGCATCCTAAATCTTGCCTAATCGCACCATAATTGCCTTTCCCCCAGCTATAACTCTTGCCCTGCAGTATGTACCTATCCCTTCCCATTGTTAAAGTATACTTAACCAAATTGTGGTCACTATCATCAAAGTGCTCACCTACCTCCAAATCCCCCTTAAAGATCCTGAAAACATGACCTGAGACATCGCGGACCCTGGCACCTGGGAGGCAACACACAGCCATGAGTCTATGGGTGTGTCTGGGTGTGTTTGTGTGTCTCTCAGTGTGACTGTGGGTGTCTATTGATGTCTTGAGGTATGTCTGTGGGTGTGTTTGAACATGTCTCACTATGTCTGGGTGCGCCCGGGTGTGCAGTTGGTGAGAGAAGGTGTGCTGTACATCACAGAGTCTGAGAAATTGACCAGTCTCTGTCATCACCTATACTGTGGAACGGCCTGGTTCTGAAGGGGGTTAATGTTCATGTAACATTGGGTCCACCCATTGCATTGATGCCCAGCTAGTGAGTGGAGACACAGAGTTCTACCGTACACTCAAACAAGAGTAGGGCCCTCAGTCCTTTGAGCCTACTCCAATTTGCATCATGGCTGCTCTGATTGCAAAGTCCACTCTACATTCCTGCACATCCCCCATAATCTGTCATGGCCTCACTGATGAGGAAGCTCGCTTTTGGAGGGAGCAGGTCCACCTGTACCAGCTCCCTAAGATCCTCGTGATGATGAACTTGTCATTCTTGCCATCGTGACATTAAAAACACGAGGAGTTCTCACCTCGGAAGATCCCACAGTAACCAGGTAAAACGTGGAAATGAAGAGAGGTGAGGTTGTCAGCTGAGGGTTTATAGCATCAGGAGGAATGGTGGTCTGTAAGATGCTGATAATGGTGAACGTTCTCTCGAGTGACACACGGTTATCCAGAGACCAGCCTGGTATTAATGGAGGAGAGGCTGCAGGGTCTGAAGGTGTGTGTTCAGGACAGAACACCAGTGAGTTTGTTTTCACGGTGATATGACTAAGGTGAGAGAGTCAGGAAAGACAGAGGTCACTGTTGCTGGTAGCTGTGCAGTGAGGTGAAATGTTGAGGAAGGGAGGGAGTCCTGTCACGCGATGGCTGCTGTAGTTGAGAGACGGCAGACAGGAACCCTCCTGAGGTGAGGCTTGGACAATGCCGTCTCCTTGGGCGCAGGGAGAACCGAGATGCCCAGGCGGGTGGGTGAGACGTCCTGCAGCACTTTCATCAGGAGCAGGGAATTCATATGGCCAGCTGTCAGACCAGTTCCAACTTGCTTCGCTGAGCTTTGATTAACTAAAGATAAGTATTAGTCAAGATCTGTGAAGCAACAATGGGAATCTTTGTCAGCCCCTGAACCTTCTGACCTCTGTTGTTCCTGAATCAGCTTGAACACAGGATGAGTGACCTCATAAGGACAGGACTATTGTAGAAGGAATTAGAGTCCAACAGTGCCTCCTCGATCTTATTATGTCTCTCTCCTGCTAACATGAGGGACCTTTTTTTGTTTTTCAGATGCTTTGTATTTTCTTCCTTATTTAATGACCTATTGAAGACCATATACTGGATTAGTGGTGCTGGAAAAGCACAGCAGTTCAGGCAGCATCCAACGAGCAGCGAAATCGATGTTTCGGGCAAAAGCCCTTCACCAGGAATAAAGACGTCGATTTCGCTATTCGTTGGATGCTGCCTGAACTGCTGTGCTCTTCCAGCACCACTAATCCAGTATTTGCTTTCCAGCATCTGCAGTCATTATTTTGACCATACTTGACTGCACAACATGGTCCGTGAGTTAATTTGCTGGTTATAACTTTTACACGTGTTATTTGCTGACAGAGTTATGCCATTATTTAAATGTGCACTGTTAGAGTTTGGATCTGTTGTTCATTTGTGTCAAACATTACTCAGTTATTCTTGGCTTCTGATGTTTGAACAACACTTCCTCATGACTAATGTTATCACATTAAGATAACAGAAAAGGGATGTGCTATTTTAAATATCTCGGAACACAATCTCTTAGTTCAACAGCTGAATTTTAAAACCATCAGTAGGAATTGCCTCAAAAGGAGTTACACAGCCCAAAGTGGTTTTAGAAATTAGATTACTTTCAGCGTGGAAACAGGCCCTTCGGCCCAACAAGTCCACACTGGACCTCTGAATAGCAACCCACTCCCCTACATTTACCTAACACTACGGGCAATTTAGCATGGCCAATTCACCTAACCTGCACATTTCTGGACTGTGGGAGGAAACCGGAGCACACCCATGCAGAGAATGTGCAAACTCCACACAGACAGTTGCCCGAGGCAGGAATTGAACCTGGGTCTCTGGCGTTGTGAGGCAGCAGTGCTAACCACTGTGCCACCGTGCTACCCCAAGTGGTGGTGTTGTAGAACAGAGAGACCTAGAGGTGCAGGTACCTAATTCTTTGAAGTTTTTTGTGTCACATGTAGACTGAGTTGTTAAGAAGGCGTTTAGCACACTCACCCTCATTGCTCAGACTTGTGTGTACAGGAGTTGGGACGTCACGTTGAGGATGTACAGGATGTTGGTGAGGCCTCTTCTGGGTTACTGTGTCCAGTTCTGGTTGCCCTGTTATAGGAAGGATATTATTAAGCCGTGGGCGGCACGGTGGCACAGTGGTTAGCACTGCTGCCTCACAGCGCCAGAGACCCGGGTTCAATTCCCGCCTCAGGCGACCGACTGTGTGGAGTTTGCACATTCTCCCCGTGTCTGCGTGGGTTTCCTCCGGGTGCTCCGGTTTCCTCCCACAGTCCAAAGATGTGCAGGGCAGGTTAATTGGCCATGCTAAATTGTCCGTAGTGTTAGGTAAGGGGTAGATGTAGGGGTATGGGTGGGTTGCGCTTCGGCGGGGCGGTGTGGACTTGTTGGGCCGAAGGGCCTGTTTCCACACTGTAAGTAATCTAATCTAAAAAAAAAAGCTGGAGAGGATTCAGAGCAGATTTACCAGGATCTTGCTGGGAATGGAGGGTTTGAGTTACGAGGAGAGGCTGGATAGCCTGGGACTCTTACCCAAAATCAATAAACTTGATTGCCCCAGTCGAGTGATTGTCTCTGCCTGCTCCTGCCCCACTGAAGTCATCTCCTCATATCTCAACACCGTCCTATCCCCCTTGGTCCAGGAACTCGCCACTTACATCCGGGACACCACCTCTACCCTTCACCTCCTCCACGACTTTCAATACCACGGCTCCCAACACCTCATCTTCACAATGGACATCCAGTCCCTAAACACCTCCATCCTACATGACAAAGCCCTCCGTTTCTTCCTTTCCCGCCAACCCAACCAGTTCCCCCTCCACTGACACCCTCATTCCATTGGCGGAACTGGTCCTCATCCTCAACAACTTCTCCTTCGAATCCTCCCACTTCTTACAGACCAAAGGGGTAGCCATGGGGACCCGCATGGGCCCCAGATATGCCCATCTCTTCATAGGGTGTGTGGAACAGTCCATCTTCCATAGTTACACTGACACCATTCCCCACGTTTTAGTCCGCTACATTGATGACTGTATTTGTGCCGCCTTGTGCTCCCACAAAGAGGTTGAAGGGTTCATCAACTTCACCAACACCTTCCACCCTGACCTCAAGTTCACCTGGACCATCTCCGACACCTCCCTCCCCTTCCTGGACCTCTCCGTCTCCATCTCCTGCCAACCGACTCAACACAGACATCTGCTTCAAGCCCACCAACTCCCACAGCTACCTGGACTACCCCTCCTCCCACCCTGCCTCCTTTAAAAACACGATCCCTTGCTCCAATTCTTCCACCTCTGCTCCCAGGAGGAGCAATGTCACTCCAGGAAATCCCACCTGGCCTCCTATTTCAAGGACCACAATTTCTCCTCCCCCACGATCAATAATGCCCTCCAGTGCATCTCCTCCACTTTCCGCACTTGAACCCCACCCCTCCAACCACAACAAAGATAGAACCCCCTGGTTCTCACCTTCCACTTCACTAATCTCCAGACACAGTGCATTATCCTCTGCCATTTCCACTACCTACAAGCAGACCCCACCACCAGACATGTATTTCCCTCCCCACCCCTATCAGCATTCCGCAGACCATTCACTCTACGACTCGCTGGTTAGGTCCACTCCCCCCACCAACCCACCCTCCCTTCACGACATCTTCCCTTGCCAACACAAGAGATGTAAAACCTACGCCCACACCTCCCCCCTCACCACTGAAAAGGCCCTAAAGGATCATTTCAAATCCAGCAGAGATTTTCCTGTACATCCACTGTACCTTTTGCTCTTGATGTGGTCTCCTCCACATTGGGGAGACAGGGACGCCAACTTGTGGAATGTTTCAGGGAACCTCTCTGGGATACCCGCAGTAATCAACCCGATCGCCCTGTGGCTGAACACTTCAACTCCCCCTCCCACTCCGCCAAGGACATGCAAGTCCTGGGCCTCCTCCACCGCCAAATCACACCACGACCGGAGGATGAACGCCTCATCTTCCACCTTGACACCCACCAACCACATGGCATCAACATCGACTTCACTAGTTTCCTAATCTCCCCTCCCCCCACCTCATCCCAGATCCAACGCGGCAACACCCTCTTGAACTGTCTTATCTGTCCATCTTCCTTCACACCTATCCACTCCACCGTCCCCACTGACCTATCACAATTACCCCCCACCTACTTATCGCCTTCCCAACTACCTTAACCCCAGCCCACCCCCACCCCCCTATTTATCTCTCAGCCCCCTTTCCCCAACCACATTCCCGATGAAGGGCTTATGCCTGAAATGTCGACTCTCCTGCCCCTCGGATGCTGCCTGACCTGCTCTACCTTTTCCAGCACCACACTCTCGACTCTGACTCTCCAGCATCTGCAGGTGCCCACGTTCTCCCTTTGTTCACTGCAGCATCGCAGGTTGAGGAGTGACCTTATAGAGTTTACACAATCATGAGGGAGGTGGATAAGGTGAATGGCAGGTATCTTTTCCCAAGGGTGAGGGATTTCAAGATTGGGAGCATATCTTTAAGGTGAGAGGAGAAAGATTTGAAAAAGACACAAAGGGCATTTTTGTTTTAGACAGGGTGATTCGTGTGTGGAATGAACTGCCAGAGGAAGTGGTGGATGTGGGTACAGTCACATTTATTGGTTAGGCCGCTGTTGGAATATTGTGTGCAATTCTGGTCTCCTTCCTATCAGAAAGATGTTGTGAAACCTGAACAGGTTCAGAAAAGATTTACAAGGATGTTGCCAGGGTTGGAGGATCTGAGTTACAGGGAGAGGCTGAACAGGCTGGGGCTGTTTTCCCTGGAACGTCGGAGGCTGAGGGGTGACCTTATAGAGGTTTACAAAATTATGAGGGGCATGGATAGGATAAATAGACAAAGTCTTTTCCCTGGGGTCAGGGAGTCCAGAACTAGAGGGACATAGGTTTAGGGTGAGAGGGGAAAGACATAAAAGAGACCTAAGGGGCCACTTTTTCACACAGAGGGTGGTACGTGTATGGAATGAGCTGCCAGAGGAAGTGGTGGAGGCTGGTACAATTGCAACATTTAAAAGGCATCTGGATGGGTATATGAATAGGAAGGGTTTGGAGGGATATGGGCCGGGTGCTGGCAGGTGGGACTAGATTGGGTTGGAATATCTGGTCGGCATGGACGGGTTGGACTGAAGGGTCTGTTTCCATGCTGTACATCTCTATGACTATTTAAAAGACATGAATAGGAAAGGTTTGGAGGGATATAAACCAAGTACAGGCAGGTGGAACTAACTTAGTTTGGGATTATGGTCAGCATGGACTGTTCGGACCGAAGGGTCCGTTTGTGTGTTGTATGACTCTACAACATAATGGGTTTAAATGTTTGTAACAGCATTACCTCAAAAGGAGAAGTATAGTAATGTGCAATTATATCATTTAGTCCACTAGCTGGCCACCGATCTGAGACTAGCTGCTAGATGTAACAGACTTGGTTGAAGTGCAAAGCTGGAAAATACTGAAGTCGAGAACATTTTGAGGACAAATAAAGCATGGTACAGCTGGTTTCATAGTATTTATAAGAAGATGAGTCACCCTGAGAACAAAGAGTGCCTCAACATCATTGGTGAGAAAAAATCTTAGCTCAGAAAGATGTAAGAATCTGTTTGGCTGCTGTTTAGGAATAACAAGGGAAATAAAACACTGCTATTTCGAGGCACTTTAATGTGGAGTGGGTTAAGTGAGAAGTGCTTGGAATTTGTATCAAAGCCCTTGTTTCAATTGTGTGGGGGACTCCACCGGGAAAATCACTTTGGCAGCAGTAGTTTCTAGGATGTGATTAATAAGAATGCTATTGCAACAGTTTGCTGCAACACCAGCTTATGGTACAAAATAGGGATAAAGCCATTTTTAAACCTAGTGTTGTGTAATAAGGCAGCGTTCATTAGTTAGCTCAGAGAAAGACCCACTGGGGAAAATAATGATTGTACAATTCAAATCCTTCAGAAACCTCAAAATGACAGAGTGGGAACAATTTCACCCCATCCACTCTGTCCAGACTGCTCATCGTTTTGGAAACCTCGATCAACTCACCTCTTAGCTTCCTCTTTCACTGGGTGTAGAAGGCTGAGAGGCGATCTTATCGAAGTTTATAAAATAATAAGTGGTATTAGATAGTTGTCTTTTTCCCTAGGATGGGGGAATTTCAAGTCTAAGAGGCACACTTTTAAGGTGAGAGGAGAGAGATTTTAAATCAACACGAGGGGCAAATTTTTCACACAGAGGGTGGTTTGCATGTGGAATGAACTTCCAGAGAACGTGGTGGATGCGGGTACAATGACAACATTTTCAAGACATGTGGATAAGTACATAAATAGGAAAGATTTGGAGGAATATGGGCCAGGAGTAGGCAGGTGGGAACACGTGGATTAGTTGGACTGAAGGTTCTGTTTCTGTGCTGTATGACTCAATGAAGCTCTAACAGTCCCAATGTTTTCAATCTATTCTCAAAACTGAAGGTAATAAATCCATCACTGCTAAGTTTGGGAAATACATGTTTTTAATCTGTACATGTGCAAGGGCTCCAGCAATGTTCTTGACCTATAAAACCAAAGTGACAGCACAGTGATTCTGAAAGGTCTCACAAAACTTCCTTGCTTTTCTTCTTCAAAGCAGCCTGTATAAACTTCACAGTAAGATTCGTTTCTAAATCGAATTTATTAACCGAGTGAAGCGCTGACTGACCAGGGAAAGCTGCACAGAAACTAAACAACCAGGATCAGCTACAGAGCGAAGGGACAGCAGGAAACTAAAAGACAGGGCTTAACAATAATGTAAAAATAAAGTACAGATCCTGCCGAATGAAAGGTCCACAAAGCAGCTTATCAGAGCTGCTAAAAGTGGTTATGAAAGGAAACTTGAAAGGAATTGCACTCAATAAGAGGAAATGTTGTAGTTACATAAAAGGAAATGTGATGGTCACGCGCAATGTTGGCTCAATAAAGACTGAAAGTGGGATATTATCAATGACTGGGGAAGTGGCAAACACTGAATAAATACTTTCCCTTCAGTATTTACAGTAAAAACGAAGGATAGCATGCCAGAAGTGCTGGGGAATTAATAATGGATCAGGAACAGAGACTGAATAAAATTAATGTAAGTTAAAATATCAACGGTAAGGAAATGAATAGAACAAAAGCGTGACAGATTCCTGGCACCTGACAGTTGTTAAAGGAGGTGGGGAATGCATTGTAGATGCCCTAACTATAACCTTGCAGGGATGCCCAGATACAGGGGTTGTTCTGGATTGGGAAACTGCAGCTGTCCCTCCATTGTTTACACATTCTCCACGTGTCTGCGTGGGTTTCCTCCAGGTGCTCCGGTTTCCTCCCACAGTCCAAAAATGTGCAGGTCAGGTGAATTGGCCAGGCTAAATTGCCCGTAGTGTTAGGTGAAGGGGTTAATGTAGGTGAGTGGGTTGCGGGTCGGTGTGGACTCGTTTGGCCGAAGGGCCTGTTTCCACACTGTAAGTAATCCAATCATTGATTAAGAAGGGCAAAAGAGGAAAACCAAGGAATTCCAGACCAATCTGTCTGACCTCTCTGGTGGGGAACTTGTTGGAGTCTATAATCAAGGATGGGGGTAACTGTACAGCTTGAAACTTTTCCGTTAATCAGGCAGAGCCAGCATGACGGGTTGATGACGGGTTAGTCATGTCTGACAAACTTCACTGAACCTTTTGAAGAAGTGACTAAAGTAGTGGACATGGGAATGTCTATGGATGTTGGTTATATGGACTAACAGGAGGCATTTGACAAAGTGCCATGTAAGAAACTCAGGGAAAAGCCCACAAAATGGAGAACAACTTACGGCTGGGAAACTGGTTGAGTGGCAGACAACAGAATGTAGGGATTAATGGGTAGGTGCTCAAACTGAAAATGTGGTGCTGGAAAAGCGCAGCAGGTCAGGCAGCATCCAAGGAGCAGGAGAGTCGACGTTTGAAGGGCTGATGCCCGAAACGTCGATTCTCCTGCTCCTTGGATGCTGCCTGACCTGCTGCGCTTTTCCAGCAACTCATTTTTCAGCTCTTATCTCCAGCATCTGCAGTCCTCACTTTCTCCTCGTAGGTGCTCAAACTGCCCGGATGTGCCCAGTGTGTCCCACAAGGGTCTGTGTTTGGGCCTCAATTATTCACTATTTATTAACAACTTTGATCAGAGCATTGATAGTTATATGTCCAAATTTGCTGACGACACAAAGTTAGGCAGCACTGCACACAGTCTAAATGACAGCATAAAATTACAAAAGGTTATTAGTGGACCACGTGAATGGGCAAAATTGAGGCAGATGGAGTTCAATGTAACCAAGGTTATTCATTTTGGAACTGAGAAAGGGTAGGTTGGGTATGACATGAAATACTGTGGATGTCCAAAGAGACTTGGATGTTCAGGCACATCGATCTTTTAAAAAGTCATGACTAAGCTCAGAAAATAATCAGGAAAGCCAATGGAGTACTGACCTTTATATCCAGACATCTGGAGTGTAAGGGATGGAGACGCTCTGCTGCAGTTCTACAAAGCTCTGTATACAAGGTTGATACCTGGACTCAGGGGTTAAGGTATGAGGAGAGACCATGCAAATTAAGCCTATCTTCTCTAGGATTTCGAAGGAGCGAGCTGGTCGAAGTCTTCAGGGTATTAACAGAAAAGGGTTGGAAATTTCAGAACCAGAGGGGATAGTCTAAGAAATAGGGCAGAGTGCTCAGGAGAGATGTTAGGAAGCACTTCTACTCACAAAGGATAGTAGAAGTTTGGAACTCTCTTCCACAGTTGTTATTTTAAATCTGGAGGTAGATATTTTATTAAGCAAAGGTATTAAGGGATACGGGCCAAAGGCAAGTATACAGAGTTAGGCCAAAGAGCAGCTGGTACTTTATTGAATGGTGGAACAGGCTAGAGGGCTGAATGGTCTACTTTCTGTTCCTATGCTCCGATGACTCCAGCTGGAGATCTGAGTTCACCATCTGGGACATCACACATTTGGAAAGATGTCAAGACTCTATTGTGGACTCATTTGCTGCCAATATGAAGACAGAAGGAGGAAAGCAAGTCACGAGGACAACAAGGAGGTCTTCAAGGGAATATCGATCAACAGGTAACATGGAGCGGGGGGGGGGGGGGCAAAGGTTTGTTGGTTGGAGTGTAACAAGGGAAGATGTCAGATTATCCACTTTAGCAAGAAAAGTAGAAAAGCAGAAATCTTAAAAATGTATTCACAGTGGGGATCACTGGCTGGCCACACAAATGCCAGGCAATGACTATCTCCAATAAAAGACTACCTAACCACTGACCCAGATATTCCATGTTGTTATGATCACTGAATCGCCCACTATCAACATCTTGGGAGTTACCGTTGACCAAAAACTCAACTGGACTCACCATATAAACACGGTGACTCCAAGAGCAGGTCAGGGACTCGGACTAGCTGACGTACCGACTTCCCAAAGTCTATCCAACATCTACAAAACACAAGTCAGGAGTGTGAGGGAATACTCCTCATATACCTGGATGGATGCAGCTCCAATAACTCAAGAAGCTTGACACCGTCCAGGGCAGGTGCAGGGAAATGGGATTAGCGTGGATGGACATTTCGGTCGGCATGGAGTAGTTTGGGCTGAAGGGCCTTTAGGACTCTATGATTCCATGACTCAATGACAAAGCTACCCCTGCTTGATTGGCACTCTCTCCACCAGCAATGCGCAGTAGTAGCAGTGTATGCTATCTATAAGATGCATGGCAGAAATTCACTAAGGTTCTTTAAACAGCACCTTCCAAACCCACAACCACTTCTCTCTGGAAGGATAAGGGCAGTGGAGGCATGGTAATACCAGCTTCTGCAAGCTCCCCTCCAATCCACTCACTCCCTCCAATCCACTCCATGCTGACTTGGAAATGTACTGCTGCTCCTTCACTGTCGCTGGGTCAGAATCCTAGAATTCCCTCCCTGCCAGCGTTGTGGGTCTACCTACAGAATACGGACTGCAGCAGTGCAAAAAGGGCAGCTCAGCACCATTTTCTCAAGGGCAACTAGGGAAGAGCAATAAATAATGGCGGAATCAGTGCCACCCATATCCCAAGAGTGAATACAAATGGGAAATGCTGGAGAAATCGAGCAGGTCTGGCAGCATCCGTGGAGAGAGAAACTCAGAACAAATATTTTGAGTCTGGTCTGACTTCATCAGAAGAAATGGGTTATCTGAGAAGGAAATGTTGAGCAAGTTGGACTTGGATTCTTTGGTGGTGGGAGGTCATTTTTCTTTACGTTATAAGAATCTGAATTTGACCAGCTTGATGCAAAAAGCACTTTTCCCCTTTTGCAGAATCTGGCATGAAGGGTTATAATTCAAAAACGAGTAGCGTCCCATTGAGGAGGAATTGCTTCTTGCATTGTGTAACTGTGCATTGGAATTCTCTTCCAGATAGATGCCTAGATTGGCAAGGGAGCCAAGTGTAGAGAAGACAGGCAGGAAAGTGGAGTTAAAGCCATAACCAGGTCAGCCAAGATCTAATCAGTTAGTACAGCAGCTTCAAAGGGCTGAATGGCCTAATGCTGCTCCTATTGCTTTTGTTCTTACCTCAAACATTAGAGATAGTTCAGAACAGAAATTCCTGGGATGATACGATGTCTCAGTGATTAGCACTGCTGCCTCATAGCGCCAGAGACCTGGGTTCAATTCCAGCCCCAGGCGACTGTCTGTATGGAGTTTGCACGTTCTCCCAGTATCTGTCCGGGTGCTCCGGTTTCCTCCCACAATGTTCAGGTTTGGGTGAATTGGCCATGTTAAGTTGCCCCATAGTGTTCAGGGGTTAGGTGCATTAGTCAGGAGTAAATGTAGAGTAATAGAGGAGGGGTCAGTTACTCTTCACAGGGTAGTGTGGTGTGGACTTGTTGGGCCAAATGGCCTGTTTCCACACTGGAGGGATGCTATGATTCTAGGACAGCAGGGACCACAATTTAATCAGGTTGGTGTTGTCAGATCCAAGAGGAATTGAATCAAGGTATTCCCTCCCTCGTGAGGGCAATTGAACCCGGAGAAGCAATGTCCCACAGTAACAAAGTTTGTAACACGAGGACAGTGACTAAGGACAATCAGACAAAGAAGCAATGAGGATATGGGGAGAACTGTATTTACACAGCAAGCTGTGATCCAGAATGTGCTATAAGAACGGGACAGTGGAAGCGAATTCTATTGCGATTTTTGAAGGGAAAATCCGAGAAATTGGTGAGAAAAAAGAAATGTGAAAAGGCTATGGGGAAAGAGCAAGGCAGCAAGACAAACTGCAGAGCTCCATCAGAGAGCTGGTCAGCGCAGCCAAGTCGGACAGCAAGGCCTGTGTCAGTGCTGGACATCCCCACGGCTCTATGACCAGGGATGGGGCATGTTCCTCAAGGTTTGGAGTTTACTTTCAAACAGATTAAGGGTGAGGTTAAATAGTGAAGGAGAGGGGTAAGAAGGAGAACATTCTCATATTGAACAAAACTAAACCAACAGGACATGATGGAACATGAAAAGCCAACCAGCGTTTTCAGAATTAATCGGAATCGGGCATTAACAGTGAATACAGTCATAGAGATGTACAGAACCGAAACAGACCTTTCAGTCCAACTCGTCCATGTCAACCAGATAGCCCAACCTAATCTAGTTCCATTTGCTAGCATTTGGCCCACATCCCTCCAAACTCTTCCTATTCATATATCCATCCAGATGCCTTTTAAATGTTGTAATTGTACCAGCCTCCACCACTTCCTCTGGCAGCTCATTCCATACACATAGCACCCTCTGTGTGAAAAAGATGTCCCTTTTATTCCTTTCCCCTCTCACCCTAAACCTATGCCCCTCTAGTTCTGGACTCCCTGACCCCAGGGAAAAGACTTTGTCTATTTACCCTATCCATGCCCCTCATGATTTTGTAAACCTCTATAAGGTCACCCCTCAGCCTCCGAGACAGTTTTACAGTGAATTGACTCCTTGCTGAGAATTGTCAGAAATCTTAATTAAGTACAGTTTTTCTCATGTTAGTGACATTACTCACCACGCAGGGGAGTTAAATACTGGTTACATACTTTAACCCTTAGAAAGCAAACAGCACAAGACAATCTCACTTTTCCCTCTCAATCTTCCTCTTCTCTTTCATTCTCACTCTCATTCACACTTTTTGGGGAGGGTTTAAAACGACTTGGCAGGAGAATGACGAGGTAAAAACAATGACTGCAGATGCTGGAAACCAGATTCTGGATTAGTGGTGCTGGAAGAGCACAGCAGTTCAGGCAGCATCCAAGGAGCAGCAAAATCGACGTTTCGGGGAAAAGCCCTTCATCAGGAATAAAGGCAGTGAGCCTGAAGCATGGAGAGATAAGCTAGAGGAGGGTGGGGGTGGGGAGAAAGTAGCATAGAGTACAATGGGTGAGTGGGGGAGGGGATGAAGGTGATAGGTCAAGGACGAGAGGGTGGAGTGGATAGGTGGAAAAGGAGATAGGCAGGTAGGACAAGTCATAGGGACAGTGCTGAGCTGGAAGTTTGGAACTAGGGTGAGGTGACGAGGAGAATGACAAGGTCAGCTAGGATCCAAAGCGCAAGCAGCAATGCTGGGGATGAGAAACAGCAAGGCAGTGTCAAAGCTGACAGAAACAAAGGCTAGAAAGCAAGCAACAAAAGAATCAGGGCTTCACAAATCGCAGGATCAGGGCTTCACAAATCGCAGGATCAGGGCTTCACAAATCGCAGGATCAGGGCTTCACAAATCGCAGGATCAGGGCTTCACAAATCACAGGATCAAGGCTTCACAAATCACAGGATCAAGGCTTCACAAATCATAGGATCACAGAATTAGATCTTCATAAATCACAGAATTGTTTTGGTGCAGAAGTAGGACCTTCGGCCAGTGTTTACACTGAGCATTTTAACTCCATGCTCAACCTCCTGCCTTGTCCCTGTAAACCCTGCACATTGTCTCCATCCAAAGCCCCTGTTGAACACCTCACCCCACATTACGAGGCAGTGTAGTCTAGACCTAAACCACCCTTTGATTTGATTTATTACTGTCCCGTGTATGAAGATACAGTGAAAAATATTGTCTTACATGCCTACGGGCATTATACTATACAAGTGCATCAGGGTAACAGAACAGAGTGCAGGATACAGTGTTACAGCTGACCAGAAGGTGTAGAGATTAACATTAAAGAGATAATTTCAAAAGCCTGATAATAGCTAGGAAGAAGCTGATCTTGAATCTATTGGTACGTGTACACAAACTTTTATATCTTCGACCTGACAGAAGAGGGTGGAAGAGAGTATAAGCAGGTTGGGAGGGGGATTTGATGATGTAGCCTGTTTTCCTGAGGCAGCAGGCAGTGTAGATGGAGTCAGTGCATAGGGGGCTGGTTTATGTGATGGACTGGGCTGTACACAACTCTCTGTAGTGTCTTGCAGTTCAGGGTAGAATAACTGTTGTGAGGCATCCAGATACGATGCATCTGTCCTCACAAGGCCCGCAATATTTCCTCAAACATTCCTGTGGAACAGTAATTACCGTGTCCTGTTTCAGTCTAATCAAAACCACCAAACCACAAGTTTATCAGCAAGGTTCAAGCCCAGGGGATGAAAAGAGAGGGCAGCAACATGGATATAAAATTAGTTGAGTGACAGGAAACGGAGGTTAACGGTTGACAGGGAAGGTTTAGATTGGAATTCCCCAGAGGTCACGGATAGGGATTCCTGCTCTTCCTGATGATTATTAATGATCCAGATTTTAGCGCAGAGGCCACCATTTACAAACCTCCAGATGATACTAAACATGTCCGCATTGTGAACAGTGACAAGGATGGTTTAGATAGAACATAGTACAGCACGGAACAGGCCCTTTGGCCCACAATGTTATGCTGAGGATTAATCCTAATCTAAAATAAAATAAAATAAAATAAAATAAAATAAAATAACTTAACCTACGCACCCCTCAACTCACTGCTTTCTATGTGCGTGTCCAGCAGTCACTTAAATGTCCCTAATGACTCTGCTTCCACCACCACTGCTGGGAACGCATTCCATGCATTCACAACTCTCTGTATAAAGAACCTACCTCTAACGTCTCCTCTATATCTTCCTCCTAATATCTTAAAACTATGACCCCTCGAGCCAGTCAATCCTGCCCTGGGGAAAAGTCTCTGGCTATTGACTCTATCCATGCCTCACATTACCTTGTATACCTCGATCGGGGTTCACCTCTCTTCCTCCTTCCCTCCAAAAGTCCAAGCTTAGTCAACCTCTTTTTGTCAGATTTTTGAGGGGTCATTGGCAGGTCAGGTAGATGCAGCAGGATCTGAATTATTGTCCGAAAAGGAAAAGGCAAGGGGAAGAGAGAAGAGATGACTAGCTCCTCCAGCACAAGTTTACCTGACTGCATGACCTCCTTCGGTGGTGTAACCATTCTGTCATTCTGCACTCACTGCTCACGTAACTTCAGCATCCTTCCACTCCCACCTCTTTGAGACAGGTATCTGGTTTCTTTCTCAAAGCCAATACTCCCCCATCTGGCCTTGCTCAACCAATCAACTCTTTCAGTCCTCTGCTCTTTCACAGTCCTTCCTGGCGTTCTCCCTCCGAACCCTTCCCGATTTCACTTCCTGGACACCTCTTCCACCTCAAACGTGTTCCGATTCTACTGTAACCTACCCCATCATAAACTCTGCCCCTCTCTCTGCCCAAACGCTTCCAGATCCGATGGGTAAGAGAGGGGAAGGAAACTCATAGTGAGCCCATCCAGCCTGTCTGTAAGGATCAGCTGATAGGTGCAGAAGAACCCCCTCCCTGGTGGTAATAATAACCTGCTGGTGGATTCACGGTGAGTGAATGGGCAAGTGCCAGGCAGATGCACTATAATGTGGACAAAGGTGAGGTTATCCACTTTGGGAGGAAAGACAGGAAGATGAATGGCGATAGATTGGGAAAGGGGAAGGTGCATTGAGACCTGGGTGTCCATATACACCAGTCACTCAAAGCCAGCACTGCCGGTGCACCTGGCGATGAAGAAGGCAAATGATATGTTGGCCCTCCTAGTGAGAGGATTCCAGTGTGAGAGTAAGGATGTCTTGCTGCAATTGTACAGGATCGAAAAGTGTGGCGCTGGAAAAGCACAGCAAGTCAGGCAACATGCGAGCAGCAGGAGAATCAACAATTCAGGCATAAGCCCTTCAGCAGCCCTCCACATTCCTGATGAAGGGCTTATGCCTGAAATGTCGATTCTCTGCTCCTCGGGTACTGCCTGACTGGCTGTGCCTTCCCAGTGCCATACCTTTCGACACTGACTCTCTGGTATCTGCCGTCCTCACTTTCTCTGCAATTGTACAAGGCCTTGGTGAGACCACACCTGGAGAATTGTGTGCAGTTGTGGTCTCTCTATCTGAGGAAGGGAATGGAGTGGCAATGAAAGGAGTGCAGCAGAGGCTGACCAGACTGACTCCTGGGATAGCAGGACTGATGTATAAAGAGAGACTGGATCGGTTGGGATTATACTCACCGGAGTTTGGAAGAATGAGGGGAACTCAGAGAAACATGAAATCTAATAGGACTGGACAGGGTAAACACAGGAAGGATGTTCCCGATGACCAGGTAATCCAGACTCAGGGTTCACGCGGGACTGAGCTGAGGAAAAATGTCTTCACTTAGAGAGTAGTGAGCCCATGGAATTCTCTGCCACAGAAGGCCACTGAGGACAAAACATTGGATGTTTTCAAGGAGAAATTTGATATCGTTCTTAGGGCTAAAGGGATCAACAAGAAAGTTGGAACAGGGGACTGAGTCAGCCATGATCAGATTGAGTAGCGGAGCAGGCTCAATGGGCCAAACGGCCTACTCCTGCTCCTATTTTCTAAGTACACCCCCACCCCTCAATGATTGGCAGAACCAGTGCCCAATAGCAAATGGAGGCAGGACTGTGGGCAAGCCCAGGAACAAGAGAAAGTAGTTGCCTTTATATGGGCCTGATTAGATATTAGGATGGGATCAGGTAGCCTCGGGATAAGGTAGGCGTGAGGGGGGGGGCAAGTTTGGGAGACAAGGTGAGGAAGACCAAGGAGGTAAAGAGTGGGCAAGTACTCCTGATGTGCAAAGGATACACTTCTCCTGCACATGTGCTTCCTTCCTACCTCACCCATGTCCCCACTGTATGAGGCATGTACATGGGTCAACCAGTTTGGTCATAAGCACAATTAACCAAAGATTCTGAGATTCCAGCAAGATTATCTCTGTAGCTATTTCCTTTAGATTAGATTAGATTAGATTAGATTAGATTAGATTACTTAGTGTGGAAACAGGCCCTTCGGCCCAACAAGTCCACACCGCCCCGCCGAAGCGCAACCCACCCATACCCCTACATCTACATCTACCCCTTCCCTAACACTACGGGCAATTTAGCAATGGCCAATTCACCTGACCTGCACATCTTTTGGACTGTGGGAGGAAACCGGAGCACCCGGAGGAAACCCACGCAGACACGGGGAGAACGTGCAAACTCCACACAGACAGTCACCTGAGGCGGGAATTGAACCCGGGTCTCTGGCGCTGTGAGGCAGCAGTGCTAACCACTGTGATAGCCCAGGATGCATCCCACCATGTCCAGGGGACTTATCAGTCTTGAGCCCGCTCGCACTTTCTCCTCTAGAGATACTTGTTGTATTTATTGCCTTTCTTCTTTCTGTTCCTTGATTATTTAGTAATTTTGGAAAGTTCTCAGTGTCTTCTAATGTGAAGACTAATTCAAAGTATTCATTCACCTCCACTGCCGTTTCCTCATTCCCCATTATTATTTCCCCAGCCTTGTTCTTCAGGGGACCTATGTTCACTTTGACTTCTCTTGTCCTTTTTATAAATTTAATGAAGATCTGGTTGAAAGTTATTCCTTGAAAAATTTCCCTCAAAGTTTATCTTCTGCTTTATCGAAAGTTGACTTTTCAAACTTTCCCTATTCTATAGTTTGCCACTGATCTTTACCTCATCTGATGCTATCCTTAACTTTTCTGGTTAATCATGGTCAGCGTGTTGCCTACCTACAATCCTCCTTCCTCACTGGGATAGGTCTTCACTGTGACCCATGGACTATTGTTTAAAGATCTGTCACTATCCCGCCGCCACCTTTGCTGCCAATCTCGTGTCCATCCCAGCTTGCTTTGACCTTACGCCTCTGCAATGGCCTTTATTCAAGTTTAGCACAGTTACCTCCATCCCAGCCTTCTCAAACTGAACGCTGTGTTCTACCAGGTTATGGTCACTGTTTCCTGGGGGATCTTACACTCTGGCATTATTTATTGAACCTGCCTCCCTCTAGATCACCAGATTCAAAATAGCCTGATCCCTGGTTGGATCCACCCAACTTGTTGTTCAGAAAAACTATCCTGATTTCTTCCTCATTGCTTCTATAAATCTGACTTCCCCAAGCTACAAGAAAATTAAAGTCACCCATGTTCTGCTCTCTTCTCTGTCCTACTGTATAGTTACTGGTTGGTTGGTTGGTTGGTTGGGGCCTATAGATCACTCCCACCAGTGTTTTCGTACCCTTCTTATTTCTCACCTCCACCTCCCCTACATCTTCTGCTACAGGCCCATTTATTGCTATTGTACTTATTTGACCCTGCTCTGAGGTTACTGTCCCCTCAAAAGATCTCAGACTGTTTAGTTCCAGCTTTGATCTCATTGTAACCGTGTCACTGTATGGACTGATTAACCTCGATTTCCTGCTGAGTACTGTGCACATTTAAGAGCCATTAATTTTACCTTTGAATCATTTTTCTCCATTGGAAACTATTTACTGTTTTTTTTACTATGAACACTCTCTCCTTCCCTGTTCTCCAAAAAGCAGCCCAGTAATGCTGCCATATTCTGTTGCTCTGTAAGTCCATGTTTCCCCTCTCCCAGACCCTCGATCCTGTGGTACGTTTAAAGACATGGCTATTTGATGCGCCAGCCTTAGAATTGAATTGAATTGATTGTCACATGTACTGAGGCACAGTGAACAGCTTTGTCTTGCAAGCAATACAGGCAGATCACAGAGTTAAGTAGCATAGGACAAGCAAAGGCCATTCCACCAGAATAGTTCCTTCTAGCCCAGTACTGATACCAGTGTCCCCTGAACTGAAATGGATTCCACCCACACCAATCTCCGAGCCATGCATTTAACTCCTTGCCTTTATATGCCCTATGCCAGTTTGTGCATTACCCAGGTAATGCCAGAGATTATTACCTTGGGTATTCTTTTTAACTTTAACTCCCAAATGTTCTAAATCCTGCAGCATAACCTTCTATTTAACACCAACGACATTGATAGGACAAATGTCAATGACATCTAGATCCCTCGCACCCCTCCCCCCTTCCTGTCCATGGTTTTCTGCCACCCTGAGGTAATGTCCCTAACCCTGGCACTGAGCAGGCAACAGAGTCCTTGGGACTCCAACTCACGGGTGCAGAGACTCCCCTAGTTACACCATCCCCGACCACAACTACATTCCCATATCCTCTCCACATTTGATGGACTCTGTGGGCCATGGTGCTGGGGTCAGATGGCTCGTTCTCCCACAGTCCCCACTCTCATCCACACAGCTTGTAACCGCTGGACAGGGCCCAAAAGCACCCCCACACACAGCCTCCGGCCCCTGAGCACAGACTCTCACAGGCACTGGTGCTAGTCGCAGGGTGTGTGCAATGGACCATTTGTTAAGTAATTTCTAATGGTTGAAGGTTCATGGGTGAAGATCCTATATTTCTGACACTTGAGTGAGTTCCAATAGGAGGTTGTGTTGGAATGAGATGGGATTTTACAGCAAACAGCACCACCATGTGGGAGATGTGTAAACAACACATCACCCTCCTCTCTCCTTCTCTATCAATCCCACTCACCCTCTGTCATTCTCCCCCTCTCCCTTTGTCACTCCCATCTTCCCACCCCCCCAATCACTCTCCAGTTCACTCTCCGCCACTCTATCAATGCCACTCTCCGTCTATCACTCTCCCCCTCTGCCGTTCCCATCTTCCCACCCTCCCTCCAATCACTCTCCAATTCGCTCTGTCACACTCTATATCAATCCCACCCTCCCTCTATCCCTCCAATCACTCTCCAGTTCACTGTCACACACTCTCCCTCCCTATCAATCCCACCCTCCCTCCATCACTCACTCTTCAGTTCCCTACTATGTCTCACCAACTCTCTCAACTTCCCCTTTGCTTCCCGACTTACAATATCAGGACATCTCCCACCCTGCACACCCCTAACTCCGGTACCCCAGCCATGGGAACACTGTGTGACAAAGTATCAATGGACTACTCCCCCCACCTCAACATGGTCAGAGCACGAGTACCCAGACCTCAGAATCATTTGAGACATTAACAATTGCCTCCCCAAGTATCTATGGTTGGTAACTGTGCACCCAGGATATTCCCAGGGGGTAATAAGCCTCCACCCCCACCCCAGTGGGTGATCAGAATGTCCTCCATCAAACCCGAACCTCCTGCTGTTCCTCAGGGTGAGTGTCTCCCTGCACCGCCCCTTGTGGTACCTGAGGGGTCAGACTGCCCAGGCTGGAGTCTAGCCATCTGTCCAAGGACCACCTCAAACACACGTTCCTCAGCATTTCAGCAAGCTTCACTTTCCAATGCTGCAGTCACTGGGGGACAACCCACACGGAGGACAGACACTGGGGGATCGTATAAGGCTCAGCAGCATTGTCCAAACTCGACCATTTGGTGATAGATTTGGGAAATTTGATTTGGAATGTCTACTTTCTATCAGACCTTATTTTAGTGATGCTCAGCGAGGTGCCAAGACAAGGTGTGTGGAACTGCAGTAGAATGGACACCTCTGACTGAAGATACTGGTATGACTCATTCATTATCATCCAAGTTGCACCATCTCCTTCCTCATTCTCCCTGCCCATGCTCTCATGGAGGCTGACAGCATGGAAACAGACCCTGCAGCCCAACTTGTCCACAGGGCCCATTTTCTCAATTTAACCAAGTTCCAATTGCCTGCATTTGGTCCTTATCTCTCCATAATTAAGCCATCCATGTATGTGCCTAAATGTTTCTTAAATGGAGAAAATTATACGCAACTACCACCAATACTTCTAGGAGCTTGTTCCAGATGCTCACCACCCTCTGGGGAAAAAAAAAATGCCCCTCTGCACCCTAAATCTCCTGGTATCTCTCCCCTCTTACCCTAAACCTGTGGCTTCTAGTTTTAGACTTCCCTACCATGGGGGAAAACTATTGGCTGTCTACCTCATCTTTGCCCCTCATGATTTTTACAGATCTCTATAAGGTCACCCCCTCAGTCTCCTACACTCCAAAGAAAATAGTACCAGCTGATCTAGCCTCTCCTTATAATTTGAACCTTCCAGTCCAGGTAGCATCTGAGTTAATCTTTTCTGCAGCCTTTCTAGTTTAATAATCTCCTATCTATAGTAGGGTGACCAGAACAGCACACAGTACTCCACATATGGCCTCACTAAGGTCTTGTACAGCTGCATTCTTCACCTGACTCCTATACTCAATCAAAACTGAAAGAACTAGCCATTTGGATACAGAACTGGCTCAAAAGGTAGGAGAGAGAGGGTGGTGGATAAGCTGCAGAGCTGGGCCGAGAGGTGGCAAATGGAGTTTAATGCAGAAAACTGGTGAGGTGATTCACTTTGGAAGGAGTAATAGGAATAAAGAGTACTGGGCTAATGGTAAGATTCTTGGTAACGTAGATGAGCAGAGAGATCTCTGTGTCCCATATGCATAGATCCCTGAAAGTTGCCACACAGATTGATAGGGTTGTTAAATGTGTCAGCATTTTATTGGTAGAAGGACTGAGTTTCAGTGCCAGGAGGTCATTTTGCAGCTGTACAAAACTCTGGTGCGGCCACATTTAGTATTATGTACAGAAAGGATATTAAAGCATTGGAAAGGGTGCAGAGGAGATTTCCTAGGATGTTGCCTGATACAGAGGGAAGGTCTTACGAGGAAACGCTGAGACACTTGAGGCTGTTTTCATTAGAGGATGATGAAAGGTGACTTAATAGAGGCATACAAGATAATCAGAAGGTTAGATAGGGTGGACAGTGAGAGCCTTTTCCCTCAGATGGTGAAGGACAACACAAGGGGACATAGCTTTAAATTGAGGGGTGATATTTGTAGGATGTCAGAGATAGTTTCCTTAATCAGTAGTAGGGGTGTGGAATGGCCTGCCTACAACAGTAGTAGACTTGCCAACATTAACGGCACTTAAATGGTCATTGAAAGATAATGGAATAACAAGTTATTTGGGCTTCAGATTGGTTTCACAGATTGGCACATCAAGAGCAAAAGGGCCTGTACTGTGCTGATGTGTTCTATGTTCTATTTTTAGCTGGTGTTGTGTGACTTTTTTTAAAGCCAGGATAGAGTAAACAGACAAAATCTTTTCAAGGGGGTGGGGGAATCCAAAACTAGAGGGCATAGGCTTAAGGTGAGAGGGGAATGATTTAAAAGGGACCTAAGGAGCAACTATCTCACGCAGAGGGTGGTGTGTGTATGGAATGAGCTGCCAGAGGAAGTGATGGAGGCTGGTACAATTATAACATTTAAAAGGCATCTGGATGGGTATATGAATAGGAAGGGTTGAGGGGGATATGGGCCAAGTGGGACTAACTTAGAATATCTGGTTGGACGAGTTCGGCTTAACAACCTGTTTCCATCGCTATGACTCCATACAATATAGAAATTTATTTCTAGCTGTCATTAATCTCAAATTTACATTTGTGCATTAGACGTACAAAGTGAGTGTGAGAGAGAGAGCGACAGAGCGAGAGCAAGAACACGTGTGTGCATAAGAGTGAGCGCAAACAAGCATTGAGGATGATTATGGGTTATTAGCATTGGGCTATGGAAAGGTATGAGTTGTTGGAAATCACTGACCATTTCAGGAAGTCCACCACTTCTACTCAAGTCTAAATGTTTGAGGATGGTAGATTTTCTGCATTTCAATGAAGTTCCCTTACTCCAGCACATCCTGTGCATCGTTCACTTATACTGCTTAAACATTTGCATTGAAATCTTAACCTGGCTCCTAAATAAAATTACTCACCTACATTTTTGAGGAGCCTCCTGACCTTTAAGTGCAGTCATCTGTGGCTCCAATCAGTGAAGGCAGGGGAATGTGTAGTTTGGGAGGGGCTATTATAGTGGGGTCCCGCTGTCTGAGCTGGGATGTCTGGGTTCAAGTTTCCCCACAGAGGGCTGATTAAAAAATCCATAAATTAATCAAGTTGATAAAAGTATTGCTGGAGGGGTAGCGATGCACATGATCAATATTGGTGGGAAAAGGGAGGACAATAATTGATTACCATTGGAAGAGTGGCTGTAAAATAAAAGAATCTGAGGAATTCTCCAGCCCTTGGGAGTTGGGCCTGTACTTGTTTCACTGCATCAGTGACAATGCTGACATAGCCTCTCAGATGTGAGGCAGTGTCTTTCCCTGTATCAACCAGTTATGGGGCAAGATGGAGGGAGGTGGAGGAGATGGCCTCAGAATCCCTGGGCTCGGGCCATGTCTGGAAGGTCCACACTTGCTCCACATCAGGCAGGAGCGAAGACCACTGGAGGGAGTAAATGCGGATTGGGATCTTTGTGCATCAGCATTGAGAGAGATCTTGCCCTACTTCAACGAGACAGAGAGAGAGACTCGCACAGACACAGAGAGAGAGAGAGAGAGAGAGACTTGCAGAGACAGAGAGAGAGAGAGACTCGCAGAGACAGACATCCCAGGTGGGTAATAAAGAACCAGAAGACCATTGTGGGGATAAAAGGTTCCTCCCTCAGACCACAGACTCAAAACATAAATTACCAGGAGCTTTCCACTGTAATGGAGCTGCTACATTTGACAAAATATCGACTCATCGCACATTACTTTATTTGGAGGAAGTGACTGAAAGTAACAGGATAAGGCTGCTCTACTTATTATAGTGGGGCCATTTTATTTAGCTACATACACTATGTAGCTAAGTGTGAAGTGATTCACTTTGGTAAGAGTAATAAAAAGATGGATTACTGGGCTAATGGTAGACTACTTGGTAGTGTGGAAGAGCAGAGGGATCTTGGTGTCCATGTACACAGATCTCTGAAAGTTGCCACCCAGGTAAATAGTGCAGTGAAGAAGGCATATGGCGTACTGGCTTTTATTGGTAGAGGAATTGAGTTCCGGAGTCCTGAGGTCATGCTGCAGTTGTAGAAGACTCTGGTGCGGCCGCATCTGGAATATTGTGTGCAGTTTTGGTCGCCATACTATAGGAAGGATGTGGAGGCACTGGAACGGGTGCAGAGGAAGTTTACCAGGATGTTGCCTGGTATGGTAGGAAAATCCTATGAGGAAAGGCTGAGGCACTTGGGGTTGTTTTCATTGGAGAAAAGAAGGTTTAGGGGTGACTTGATAGAGGTGTACAAGATGATTAGGGGGTTAGATCGGGTTGACAGTGAGAACCTTTTTCCACGTATGGAGTCAGCTATTACAAGGGGGCATAGCTTTAAATTAAGGGGGGGTAGATATAGGACTGATGTTAGGGGTAGGTTCTTCACTCAGCGAGTCGTAAGTTCATGGAATGCCCTGCCAGTAGCAGTAGTGGACTCTCCCTCTTTATGGGTATTTAAGCGGGCATTGGATAGGTATATGCAGGATAGTGGCTTAGTGTAGGTTAGGGGTGCTTTGATCGGCGCAACATCGAGGGCCGAAGGGCCTGTACTGCGCTGTAATGTTCTATGTTCTATGTTCTATGTTCTATGTACTTGGATGAGAGAAGGGAGCCTCATCGGTGTGAACGTTGATTTAAGATGCCACTTCAGATTGACAGGCCCGTGCCAACACTGAGACAATGCTGCAGAGTCTGAAATGCTGCTTTTTTTCAATCCCTCCCCATCCACAAATAAAATCAAGAGTAAACACATGAACAGAAAAAAAGATTTCAGTGTCATTGATCAATTAACTGGGAAACTCCCCTCCCCAGGACGCTGGTCAATAATTCTCTTCAAAAGTTAACTAATTATTTCTTCAAATACTCCACACAAACTCTGAAGGCACTCCAAAGACAATTCACGAGAATGCAAAACACTTTGGGAAATCAAGTCTGTGATAGATTCCTCACTGACAGAATGACTGGGGTATATTGCAATGATTGGGGACAGTGCAAGATCAGTTTTACAGCAGTGACTGAATACACCTTTGAAACCGATTGTCACAATATTAAAACTTTATTTAAAACAGTCTTGCTAAATCACAGACTGATTTAACAAAAGCTTACCCAGCAACTTCCAGTGGCTCAACAGATCTGACCAATTACAAAACGAGGCCCGTTTGTATTTGCCCAGGATCCTGGCTCTATATGGTACAGACATCCAGCATGTTGACTAGAAGTAAAATATCACATTTAGAAACAGAATACAAGTTCTTACAAAAATAACAGCATCTTCCCCCTTTGGAAAAACTGCTAATTTATGCAAAATTCTTCAAATGGATTAAAAAACTAAAAATTCTGGCCACTTCGGGAAAATGTTTCACTTGCGACTCCCATTAGGAATTCGAACTGATCTGCTTCACATTGGCAAGTTCATAGACAGCTTTTAATGAAGGGACTATAACCTCCAGCTGGGGCCACACACCCTATCACAGGCACAGCTTACACTTTCACCTCTAGGCTTGCTCCCAGCGCAACAAGATAACTGGTCAGGGGCAGTCTGACAGGGCCAGTATTACGGGATGTGCATTTAGCTATACAGCTGTACTGGCCAGCCCAGCCGGAGGGAGGGGAGACCCAGCATTCACTCCCTCTGGAAGGGGGGGGGGGGTCACTGAATGACAATCAGGAACCCTGGCCGATTCTATCCTCCTTCTTCCAGATCCCCACAGCCAATTGCAATCTCCAGCCTGAACACAATATGAAGATCCAACGAAGTCAGACAGAAACGAGTCTGAGTGTTCAGTTGGTAGCTGTTTGAGGTAATGCCTGCAGTTCAGCAGTAGCTATTGTCCACCCCATCCCCCTCAGGGCGACACTATCCCCTCCTGGGCCTGGTCTGAATTGTTCTTCCCAACCTATAGCATCTGGAAATGAAGGGCTTTCAGTGAATACATCAGACACTTTGGTCTTTCTGTTCAGTCCTAAGCTGTCACATCAACAGATCCAAGTCTGAAATACAGATAAGTGATGGTTACTTAAACTCCCCCTAGATTTTCGTGGGGGAGGGGTGCTCATGTGTGCGCAAGAGAGCCAGCGAGAACAAAGCGTGCAAGAACGAAGGTGTGAACGAAGTGGGTCAGCGCACGAGGGAGTGTCCGAGACAGAGACAGAAGGGAAGCTGGTGAAGGGCAGCTATGGAAGGGCTCACGTTTAAAGAGCTTTGAAAGCCACATCTAGCTGTATAGCTCAGATGATGCTGGAGATGAAACAGCAGCAAGAGCTGAGGACGCTTCGGTCAGTCTCTGATCAGTACAGCACAGCTTCCTGTCCTCACATTCCCAAGTTGTGAAATTCTTAAAGTGACAGCATTCAGGTTCAGATCCTTTCGAATCTTGTCTGCATTTCGTTCAGTGACAAACAGCAGTGGCTCAAGTTGCCTTACCAGAGGACACAGAGCTCAGGAGCTGCACAGGGCAGTGACAGACTTCAAACACATTTCAATAGTTTGGGTTAAGAGGTCAAAATGATTGGATACAGAATAATTCTGATTGGGACCTGAAGGGTTATTTCTGGGCAGCTCAGTTCCTGCTTGGCTAGTTTCTGGACACACAATTTCAGATTGGGAACTGGGTTTGGTGTCGAATGTAGCTTTAAGGGTGAAGGGGGAACAGGAGTGCTGATACGATGCATGGTTTTAACCTAGTGACAAACCAGCAATGTCCTGACCCAGCCTAGAGGAAGATCATCTCTGGCTGCTGCCTGGCTCCTACTCAAGCCCCCTGGAGGAAGCTGGATCAGGCAAACTAACTGCTCGTTAGGTCTGCCCCTCTCCTTCCCTCCCGCAAGGTTGATCGACTGAGTGTGGCTTTACAGGCAATGGAAACATCCTCGGAGGTCATACCCCTCACCAGGGCAAGAGTCCCAGCACTAACCAGCAGGGTCCAAACTGGAGCTGCACCTGGTTTCCACACAGTCACTAAGCACCCTGGTCTCTGCAGGAAGTAACCAGGCCATCAGATTGCAGGGCACCAGTCTCAAACGTTTTGTGCTTTAAATGCACCAGATGCAACTGGCCTTTCCCCCAGGGCAGGTTGTGCTAGGCTTGACCAGTCAGATGTCAAATACAGTTAAAACGCACACGATGTACAACAGGCAGGGGGGGGTCAGCATCACCACACATCATGCCAGGCTGCAGAGGGAGAAATATCTGATCAGGGTCAAATCACAGGCAGCCTCAGGTGACACGATGCCACTTGACCACTGCAGACAGTTTTGTACACAATCCAAAACTCTCCCATCACCATCAAACCAGGTGGAATCACAACACAAGCACATTAAGACCCTATGAGACTTCCCTACCCAGTTAAACAATTTCAGGCAGGCATTTCTGGACAAGGTTTAACTACTGTTCTTGTTAAAACTGGTTAGTCCTGACTGTAAAAATAAAACTCAGTTACTAATATCACGCGTGTACACATTGGGGGAGGCAGGGGTAAAAGTTCTAGGATCATGGCACACAAAGGAGTTCTCTTAGTGACATTTTTTTTTAAAAAAAAAAAGAAATCTTTTAAAAATTCTTGGTAACAAAAAGTGCCAATTCTGTTTTTATCCCAGCTGAACACATCCTTTCCACAGCACTGCTGTCAGCTCGAAGAGGCATACACATTCTTCAGGGAATAAAATTAAAAAAGACCATTCACGGGGGAGGGGGAGGGGGAGGAAGAGCTCATTGCTGTCCCATACAGATATGGCAATCCTTCAGAGTCGGGTCGGCGAGTGCATGCCTTCAGGAATGTACGCAGAGTTTGAAAATACCACGCACTCTCGTGGCCCTTCCCTCCACAGAATTCTTCGGCAGGCTCAGGGTTTACACAGAGGTTTCAGGCGGAGGTCTGGAATGGGTGGGGGTGGGGTGGTGGGAGGAGGGGCCTTCCTTCAGAGGAAGTAGTCAGCAACTGTCTTTTTGGCCGACACCCCTCGCGATTCTTGAGGGGCAGCTTCAAAAATTGTAAATTCCTTCTCCAAATGTTCGTCCAATTCAAGTATTGCTGCGACGTTTCCACACCTGGGCAAAGATAGGGGACAAGAATCAAAATCAGACACTGAGCAGCCTGGGAAATAGAACACTAGAGGATGTTCAATGTTAAACGCTTCATGGACTGTTCATTGAGCTCTCAGTATGGTGTACTTGCTCACTCTGAAGCTACATACAGCAATATACAGGGCAAAAAGGGAGGACTGCAGATTCTGGAAATCAGTCTAGATTAGAGTGGTGCTGGAAAAGCACAGCAGGGCAGGCATCATCCGAGGAGCAGGAAAATCGACATTTCGGGCAGAAGGGCTTTTGCTCGAAATGTCAACTTTCCTGCTCCTCAGATGCTGCCTGGCCTGCTGTGCTTTGCCAGCACCACTCTGATCTAGAAATATACAGGACTCTGCTCTTCACAGATGGAGAAAAAAAACATACCCTGTTTCAACTTAAGTTAACGAGTGACACCCATTTTTAGCTCGTTCCTCAGGGCAATGCCTTGACCAGAGTCCTTGTTTTAATTTTAAATTAAGATTGGCAGTTAACTGTCAGCCCTCATTAACTGATGCATTCACCAATGGCAACATCTCTACAATGCAACGTTCAACTGCCAACTAATCAGCACTTGCCTCTCAGTACAAACACGTCAGTTTTTCCCCTTAAAGAGAGCTGCCCTGCTGTGTATAAAAGCTTTGATAAACGTCTGCTTTTCTTCAACACAGATTCTGGACTGCAATATAACTTAGCACTCTGCTTAACTGGTGATAGCCCTCTGGTTTTTTAGCTTCTGAATCAGGAGAATCTACTCTCAGACTTAAAGTGACACCAAACTAGTTATTCTTAGCAGTAAGTGGTTAAAGAGGTAGCGATAACAAAACCAAAAAAAGACAGGTATATAAAAACATAGCACAAATGCTGGTGAATGGAAGAGATAGAAAGGACATTGGATGATAGATCAGATGATAGTAAGAGCGTCAAAGGCACAGTGACAAGTAACTCTGCAAGAGATATTAAAATCAAAAGGGTAAGTTTTACAACTGTATTCAGGATGAAACGTCACTCGTGGGTAATAAGTCTTTAAAAACTGAATGGTGAGGTTGTCAATTAAATAAGGAAAATGACAAGACACTGAAAACTTAGCATTTGTACTTAGAGCACAGGAAGGGGGAAACATGCTGGACTTTGAGATAACTAAACATTGGATCATTGACTGGAACTCACCAAAATTAACACAAGCAAAGATAAAAATGACACTGAGGAGTGACAATTCTTCAAGATGGATTCCACCTCTGGGTTTAAGAGATGAACAGGAAGGAACATTGCTAACTATAATCTCTCTTTCAATTCTGTAACTGTTCAGTTAGTTTTCAAAACTGCACGTGTCACTCTGCTATTTAACAATAGGGAGGAGGAAAATCAGGTAATTAAGGACCAGTTAGTTTAACATCAGTTACTGGAATAAGACTGGAGTTTCTAACTGAGGATAGAGTGACCGAAAAGCTCAGAGACAGCCAGTGTGGATTTGTAAACCAGTACGTCAAAGCCAATGAATTGGACTGCATCTCTCCAGGCAGTAGACAGGACCAGTAGCTAAGATGTGCCTGTCTGGGATGTGGGTAGGGTGAGGTACGATTACTGATCAGTATGTGCTCTACGAAACTGATGCTTCCAATGTTGCTCGCTGGCTGGGTCAAGGAACACTGTCAACCAGCACTGTTCAGGCAATCAGCCAAAGACATAGGTTCTAACCTTCACCATTCCTTTCTCAAAATACTATCCAACTGGCCTTATAGCTTGATCCCATTGTTTCGAAGTGTTTCAACTGCCTCAACTTCTTTGTCCCTTCTGACTGACAACCCCATATCCCCAATGAAGATCAACCTTTTGCAATCACATCAGATTAGATCAGATTAGATTACTTAGTGTGGAAACAGGCCCTTTGGCCCAACAAGTCCACCCCGCCCCGCCGAAGCGCAACCCACCCATACCCCTATATTTACCCCTTTACCTAACACTACTGGCAATTTAGCGTGGCCAATTCACCTGACCTGCACATCTTTGGACTGTGGGAGGAAACCGGAGCACCCGGAGGAAACCCACGCAGACACGGGGAGAATGACTGTGTGAAGTTTGCACAGTCGCCTGAGGCGGGAATTGAACCCGGGTCTCTGGCGCTGTGAGGCAGCAGTGCTAACCACTGTGCCACCGTGCCGCCCTACAGTGGGTTAATTACTTTCATTCTCTTCTTACCCAGGGGGTACAAGGAACTGTTGGTGGGTAGTCACCAGGGCAATGAAGGAATCGCAGACTAAATTTACATACAAAGGTCCCAAAAGCAATAGGACCATGTTAGTTGAGGGATAAAGTTTGGCCAGACCAGAGAGGGCTTAAAAATGTGTTGCTGGAAAAGCGCAGCAGGTCAGGCAGCATCAAAGGAGCAGGAGAATCGACATTTCGGCAGAGGGCCGCCCTGCTCATCAGAGACTGACAAGGGAACGCAGACAGCTACACGAGGGGGTTTGACTGAGCTTCAATTTAACATCCCATTTGAAAGACGATATCTAAATGTAGCCCTTGCTGTGGGTGCACAGTAGAACAGTACCCTGCTCGACACGGAGATAACCTCACGAGCAGGGAAATCAATAAATGGAAGCAGTTTCTGTTTGGTTCCATCAGGCAGCCAGTGCCTGCTGAATTGTTTTATTAAAAATAACTATAATCCAGAGAAGAGGAAACCATCAGACACCCGAACCGTGTATTTAGTGAGCACTCACCTGTAGCAGTAATTGGGGGCTGACCAAACAGTTAGCACGGTCTCGTTGAAGTGCCACTTATAACCCTCCATCACCAGCTGGTGGGCACGGCAAATCAGATCTATGCTGTTGGCAGCATTGAAGTGGGCAACAACATCACTGCCAAAGAGGTAGCCAGCTCCTCGAGGACTGATGCCCCAGCCGGTGGTATCTGGGAAAAAAAAACGTAAGACAAAGATCAGCTGTCGGCTTGACGATTCAAACAAAGGCAAGGCTATGCCCGAGGCTGGTCAAAGAGAAATACTGGGTTAAAGGCTGCAATGACCATTGGCAGCACCATACCATGGCAGAATGCCAAGTTCACTGCATTTTTGGAATAGAAAGATAGAAAGACAATCTCTGTAGGAAACTCAGGAGAAACTTCGTTACCCACAGAGTTTGAGGATGTGTAACTTGCTACAACAAGGAGCAGTTCAAATGAAGAGAATGGATGGACAGGAGGCCAAGTGCAAAAAGGGGAAAGGAGTAGCAGATAACAGTGATAGAGTGCGATGGTGTCAGGAGGTTTGTGCAGAGTCCCAATGCTGTTCATTCTGTGCAGTACCAAACAAAAACAACAGCAGTACAGAAGTCTGCTTTCTCACCCTCCACCCACCCAGCACCATCACATGGACTGACTGAAACAATTTGAGAGTTGATCAGTTGCTGTTTACACGTGGGATTGAGCAGAGGACCTGCCCGTGTTGCTTGGTCATGGGCATGTCCTCCAGTGACAGAGCAGGATTCAGAGAGAGGCCTTACAGCCTCCCCCAGGAGGGGCTGGGGACTGGTTTGTCACCATTAGGTAACGAGTGTGATTGGAAGCTGACAGCAGGCTCCTGTAAGAGTCCATCAATAGGCAGTCGCCTCAAAAATACACCCACTGTGCACACTTTGTGCATGTTCGTGTTCAGGATGTAATTAAACAGATGAAATCCAATGCAATGGAGTATAAAGCCTTAAAGCAGGCAGAAAAATCAAGGATGAAACTGAAAAAGTAGGAATCTTTAGACTCTGCTGCTCTCTATTGGTTAACCTGTTTAGCATAATCAAGATTTGGAGATGCCGGTGTTGGACTGGGGTGTACAAAGTTAAAAATCACAACACCAGATTATAATCCAACAGGTTTAATTGGAAGCACACTAGCTTTCGGAGCAATGCTCCTTCATCAGGTGATAGTCTATACAGCCAATTAAAATGTTGAAGTACAAATTGTGGAATGGTGGTCAGGAACTGATGATCAAACTGTCCACCCTCCCGACCTGGGAGAGCCAGAAAGGACAAACATTACCACTTGCTCAGCCCTGCTGTCAAGGGTTGGAATGAGACACTAAACTACTGAACCATGAACTGATTAACATTACCTTGATGGATGCTGCCTAACCTATCGTGCAGGTCAAGTGTCTATCCCTTCATTGATCAGGAGGCAAGTGACCTCAGCAAGGCACAGACACTTGGGCATTCAGGCAGACACCTGGCAGATACACCTTAACATGGAGAAGTATGGGGTGTTGCATATTTGACAAAAACAAGGACGAGAAGTACACACACGATGGAAAGATGCTGGCAAGTGTAGTTCAACAGAGAACCCCCAAGTTCAAGTCCATAATTTGATCAGAGGCACAAGCAAATCAGACTAATTCAGTTTAGATTAGATTAGATTCCCAATAGTGTGGAAACAGGCCCTTCGGCCCAACAAGTCCACGCTGACCCTCTGAAGAGTAACCCAATCCCATTTCTCCGACTAATGCACCCAACACCTGATTATTCAGGGAGAGTTAAATGAAGGGTCTGTTTCTGTGCTGTATGACTCTCTAATTTCATTTTAATTACAATGTTTTTTTTAAAAAGTTCATTCACCAGATGTGGACATCACTGGCGAGGCAGCATTTATTACCCATCCCTAATTGCCCAGAGAGCAGTTGAGAGTCAGCCACATTGCTGTGGGGCTGGTGTCACGTGGGCCAGACTAGGTAAGGATGGGAGATTTCCTTCCCGAAAGGGTACTGTTGAAACAGGAGTTTTTCTAACAATTGGTTTAATCTGAAAAGATCCTGGATTTTGTTTTAGCACAACTTGGATTCCAAATCTGCCATGACAGGATTGTAAACTGGGTCTCTGGATTAAGAATACTGTAGTGATAGTATAGGAGGCCATCACTTCCCCTTTAAAAACTGAAGAATTGGGCTGATTTTATACAAAGAACTTTGGTCACAGCACAATTGATTGAAAACTTGGCTTTAGAGAGGGTCATGGAGAGTTTACAGTGAAAACAGAACCAAGGTGATAGCAAGAGTGGGGAAAGTTTAGTAATGAGGGGGATAGGGTTAGTGATAGAGAGACAGAGTTGAAGCACAAGAGCGTGAGTGAAAGTTTTGATTTAAATATTGTGGGAACCATTGTAATCAAGTCTATTGCCTCCTTGTTGGAACAATGTTAACCTGGTATTCAGAGTAGGGTGGGGGGAGGGGGTTTCCTACAACTCTAGTGAAACACAGGGCAGCTGCAGCATAAACCATTTTACTCCAGGGAGTGGTTGAACTAAAGACCACAGCATTTTTTCAAGGCAGCATTGGGCAGGTGTTTGAAACAACAGAATGAACTATACATGACAAATGGATAGAAGATGGGAAGCAGAATGGTTTTGGATTTGCTCTCAAAAGATCCTTCAGAAGGTTGTGTACATGGTTAGGCAACAGAAGACTGGACACTGAAGACAGGAAACAGTGTGTACAGTTCCAGACAGCTGCACATGTGGGCGCTACACACACACACACACACACACACACACACACACACACACACAGAGTACAACATTGACACGGGAATCAGACAGGACTGGGGGGAAAGTGGGCCACTGATGGGGAGATGGGATGCAGGATGGATATCTCCCTTCAGTCCCCACCCCACATAGACACAATTTACCTGGAGAGATCAGCAGCTTCCGGCCTCACCTCACATCACCAATGTGATCAAAATAGACAGGAAGAGAACTTAAAGATCAACTTAGGCTTGAGCGCCCATTTACATTCCAATGACCCCGGCTCAGGAAAGGCTATACACTTGAGAGAGAGGGTCAAATCAGACAATGAATAGTCTCATTTAGACTCAACTCCATAGCCATTTGGTGGCTCTGTAACCGACCAGTAAGTACTCGCTTTCCAGGGCAGCGGGGGTAAAACTAGCTTTAACTTGATCGAAAAGCATTTCCAGGATTTACCTTCTGGGTCAGACCAGAGGAGATCACACATTGGACCATCATGGGGCACCTCCTGCTTCCTGTCAATTGTTCTGATCTGATCCAGAGTCTGGATAGATGGAGAGAGGCCACCATGAACACAGAAGATCTACAAGAGATGACAAGAAAACATATTGCTTAAAAGTGAAAGCAAACATTGAGAAGGGGGGGGGGGGAGAAAGCGGCAGGGGGAGAAGGGGGGGGGGGGAAGAAGAGAAGGGGGGGGAAGAGAAGAGAAGGGGGGGGAGAGAGAAGGGGGGGGGGGAAGGAGAGAAGGGGGGGGGGAAGGAGAGAAGGGGGGGGAGAGAAGGGGGGGGGAAGGAGAGAAGGTGGGGGGGGGGGGAGAGAAGGTGGGGGGAGGGAGAGAAGGTGGGGGGGGGGAGAGAGAGAAGGTGGGGGGGGGGGAGAGAAGGTGGGGGGGGGGGGGGAGAGAGAAGGTGGGGGGGGGGGGGAAGAGAGAAGGGCACAACAACGTCTCTTCTTCAGGAGGCTCAGGAAGTTTGGCATGTTCAGAAGGACACTAACAGCTTTTACAGATGCACCACTGAGAGCATATTATCTGAGTGCCTAATGGCTTGGTAGGGCAACTGCTCTGCCCAGCACCGTAAGAAACTACAGCCCAGACCATCATGGTGGCCAACCTTCCAAGCGTGGACTCCACTTACGTCTCATTGCTGCAAAAAGGCTGCCAAAGACAAAGACCCATCGCACCCTGGTAATTGCCTCCTACAACCTCTTCCACAGGCAGGAGATACAGAAGCTTGAACACAAGTACCAACAGGTTTAACAACAGCTTCTTCCCTGCCAGTATTAGACTGATGAATGGAGTCGAACTTCAAATAATGTAATGTCGCTTAGCCCACGTCCTGTGCAGTGTAACCTGCATGCCTTACTTTACGTTTGTTTCCACCCTATGATCTGTATCTCCTTGTTTACGATGATCTGCCTGTACTGTTCACAAACAAAGTTTTTCACTGTATTTCAGATTTGGAGATGCCGGTGTTGGACTGGGGTGGACAAAGTTAAAAATGACCACACCAGGTTATAGTCCAACAGGTTTAATTGGAAACACTAGCTTTCGGAACACTGCTCCTTCATCTCCAGAAGCTAGTACTTCCGATTAAACCTGTTGGACTATAACCTGGTGTTGAGAGATTTTTTTTTAAAACACTGTACTTAGGTACACATGACAATACATCAAACCAAATTGTGTCATGCACGGAGGGTTCAGAGGAGGTCGATAAAAAGATGGATGGGGTTACAAAGGGAAGTTTCAGAGCAAGGCTGAGCTGGGCCAAGCACCAGATCCTACAGACAGCCCTGGTCAGGAGGACTGAGGGGTACAAGGGCGGCACAGTGGCGCAGTGGTTAGCACTGCTGCCTCACAGCGCCAGAGACCTGGGTTCAATTCCCGCCTCAGGCAACTGTCTGTGTGGAGTTTGCACATTCTCCCAGTGTCTGTGTCGGTTTCCTCCGGGTGCTCCGGTTTCCTCCCACAGTCCAAAGATGTGCAGGTCAGGTGAATTGGCCATGCTAAATTGCCCGTAGTGTTAGGTAAGGGGTAAATGTAGGGGTATGGGTGGGTTGCGCTGCGCTTCGGCGGGTCGGTGTGGACTTGTTGGGCCGAAGGGCCTGTTTCCACACTAAGTAATCTAATCTAAGTAATCTAATCCAAAGATAGGGCAAAGGTAAAGTGGGGAGGTAGAGGAAACTGGGCACTGAGCTGAAACAGGGAAGAGATTTCCAAATCAATCTACTGGGGACAGAATGGAACCAGTGTCTCGGGTATTAAAGGTGAGAGTTAACGGAGAGGTCAGAATCAAGAATATGGCACGCATTGTTCACTTTGAAGTGAGGTGAGGCTCCCCTGGGATGTTGGGAAAAAGGATATTGGACAGATCAAATCTCAAGGTCACAAGAGAGGATGGGAAAGTATATGAAAGAGTTGATGGCACTGGACACCTATGCACATGGCAATGAACAGTCGGTCACCTCTTCACATTGGCTGCCAGACCAGCTGAGTTTATCCAGTCCTCTCTGTTTGTAATTCAGAGTGTCATTACTTTCCAAGCACACAATAGCACATCACAGACAGCAGCAAATTCACTCAAGACCTTGGAGGTTCAATAATTTGGTACCTGACCATCAAATATATGTGCTCGCAATTCTGATAACCTACTTACACCGACATTATCCAAGGCCTGTCTGTGTCGGCTCACAACTCAGACCAGACCAGCTCAGTTCATTTTTGCCATCAGATACCCCAGTTTGCAATCTCTTCAGAACTTTAATTCAGAGAATCATCCTTATCACTCCCATTCTATGATGAAAATGATAGAAGCAACACAGGGAGACAGAAACACACGATAAACAAATTGAACATGCAATGTCTTTCATGGGTTACCTTTCCATCCACAACAGCAGAGAGACTAAGGTAGTCGAAGATCTCCGTACAGTACCTCCACACTGTAATCGATCCATATTTACGCAGACATTCATCATAGAAGCCATAGACCTGAGTAATCTGCCTGCTTTCATGGTTACCCCGGATCAACGTGATCCTGTCTGGATAGCGAACCTGTCACAAAGAGAGCCAGCTTAGCCAAGAGAAATGAAAAGGGAAGGTTTTTTTTTGTAGCAAGATCATTTTTGCAGCAGCAGGATGGTGAGAGTGAGGACCAGGGGGCTGCTGGGAAGGTAAATAATCATTTATCTCGTGAATAGGTGGAGAGCACACTGAGCAGGAGTGGACACAGGACGGCCGGATAAGTGAGGTAATATATTTGGACTGTTGCTTTATCCAAAACACTACTATAGCGGTGTCTCCCACCCATCCTCCTCCTCCAAGCAAAAAAAAAATGGTTCTGTGCACCGATTCAGTAAGGTTTGTAATTTTCTCAACCGACTCGTTGGGAATTCAGAACAGTGGGAATGCATGTTAGGGCAGTTGAATGCTCCTCCTGTAGAATGTGGGAGGCAAGGATCCCCACTTGCTGACGTCATCCGCGGCAAGTGCACCCAACTCCAGCTCCTCAGAAACTGCGTTAAGTGAACTGGAGCTGGATGAACGCCAGGTCATTCAGGAGACGGAGGGAATATGAGTAGAGTTACAGGGAGGTAATCTCACCTCAGGTACAGGGTTACGGTCAGGAGATGGAAAGGGAACAGGCAGACAGTGCAGGGATCTCCTGTGGCCATTCCCCTTAATAATTTTGGATACTATTGTGGGGGGACAACTGATGAGAGGAAAGCCATATAGTGGCCAGGTGTCTGGCATGGAGCCTGGCTTTGCGGCTCAGAAGGGAAGGGGGAGGGGATAGAAAAGTGCTGGTGTTAGGGGGGCTCTATAGTTAGGAGGAATGGACAGGAGATTCTGTGGTCGCGAATGGGACTTCCAGAAGGTATATTGCCTCCCAGGTGCCAGAGTCTGGGATGTCTCTAACCGAGTCTATAGGATTCTGAAGGGGGAGGGTGAGCAGCCAGAAGTCGTAGTGTACATTGACACCAATGACAGAGCAAGGAAAAGGGGTGAGGAGCCACAAAGTGATTTCAGGGAGTTAGGGTGGAAGCTAAGAAGCAGGACGAGCAGAGTAGTAGTCTCAAGATTACTACCAGTGCTGTGTACTAGTGAGGTGAGGAACAGGGAGCGAGTGTAGCTAAACACATGGCTACAGGGTTGGTGCAGGAGGGAGGGCTTCAGATACGTAGATCATTGGGGCACCTTCTGGCAAGGTAGGACCTGTACGTGAAGGATGGGTTGCACCTAAACTGGAGGGGCACCAATGTCCTGGGTGGGGGATTTGCTAGAGCACTTTGGGAGGGTTTAGACTAGTTGGACAGGGGGATGGGAACCAGAGCCAGAGATCAGAGGAAAGGGCAGTTGTTGAATGGGCAGAAATAGAATGCAGAGAGTCTGTCAGGAAAGATACACAGTTGACAGGGCAAAGGGATGGGTTAAAGTGTGTCTGTTTCAATGCAAGGAGTGTCAGGAATAAGACTGATGAACTTAGAGCATGGATCAGTACTTGGAAATATGATGTTGTGGCCATAATGGAGACACTGATTTCACGGGGACAGGAATGGTTGCTGGATGTTCCAGGGTTTAGATCTTTTAAAAAGAACAGGGAGAGGGCTAAAAGAGGAGGGAGAGTAGCATTGTTAGTTAGAGAGTGCATCACAGCTGCAGAAAAGGAGGTAGTTGAGGAGGGTTTGTCTACTGAGTCAGTATGGGTGGAAGTCAGTATCAGGAAAGGGGCAGTCACTTTATTGGGTGCTTTCTATAGACCCCCCCCCCCCCCCCCCCCCCAGGGCCAAGCTAGATATATCCAAGGTTACTACAGGAAGCGAGGAATGAGATTGCTGCGTCTCTGGTGATGATCTTTGCATCCTCACTCTCCACGGGAGTAATACCAGATGATTGAAGGGAGGAAAATGTTGTTCCTCTGTTCAAGACAGAGAATAGGGAAACCCCTGGGAATTACACACCAGTTAGTCTTACGTCTGTGATAAGCGAGGTACTGGAAAGGATTCTGAGAGATAGGATTTATAACTATTTAGAAAAAAAGTTTGATTAAAAGGTAGCATGATTTTGAAGGGGACAGGTCATACTTCACAAGTCTTGAGTTCTTTGAGGTTGTGACAAGACAAGTTGACAAAGGTAGAGTAGTGGATGTGGTGTATATGGATTTCAGTACGGCATTTGGTAAGGTTCCATATGGTAGGTGCATGGAGAGTGAGGAGGTATGGGATACAGGGAAATTTAGCTGTCAGAATACAGAATTGGCTGCCTGAAAGAAGACCGTGAATAGTAGTGGATGGAAGATATTTCACCTGGAGGTCAGTGACCAGTGGTGTCCCGCAAGAATCTGTTTTTGGGCCTCTGCGCTTTGTAATTCTTATAAATTACTCGGATGAAGAAGTGGAAGATTAGATTAGATTACTTACAGTGTGGAAACAGGCCCTTCGGCCCAACAAGTCCACACCGCCCCGCCGAAGCGTAACCCACCCATACCCCTACATCTACATCTACCCCTTACCTAACACTACGGGCAATTTAGCATAGCCAATTCACCTGACCTGCACATTTTTGGACTGTGGGAGGAAACCGGAGCACCCGGAGCAAACCCACGCAGACACGGGGAGAACGTGCAAACTCCACACAGTCAGTCGCCTGAGGCGGGAAATGAACCCGGGTCTCCGGCGCTGCGAGGCAGCAGTGCTAACCACTGTGCCACCGTGCCGCGCAGTGGGTTAGAAAGTTTGCCGATGACACAAAGGTCGGTGTGGTGTTGCAGCTCGTGTCGAGGGCTGTTGCAGACTACAACACGACATTGACAGACTGGACTGAAGTGACAGATGGAGTTCAACTTGGATAAGTGTGATGTGATTCATTTTGGAAGGTCGATTTTGAATACCAAATACAGGGTTAAAGACAGGATTCTTGGCAGTGTGGATGAACAGTGGGATCTTGGGGTCCACGTACATCGATCCCTCAAAGTTGCCACCCAAGTTGATAGGGTTGTTAAAAAGGCCTTCATTAGCAGGGGGATTGAGTTTAAGAACCGCAAGGTTTCGCTGCAGCTCTATAAAACCCTGGTTAGACCACATTTGGAATTCTGGTTGCCTCATTATAGGAAGGATGTGGAAACTTTAGAGAGGGTGCAGAGGAGATTTACCAGGATGCTGCCTGAACTGGAGGGTTTAGCGTATAAAGAAAGGTTAAGTGAGCTAGGGCTTTTCACACTGGAAAGAAGGAAGAGAGGTGACTTGATAGAGGTGTACAAGGGAATGAGAGGCAGAGATAGAGTAGAGATGCCAGAGACTTTTCCCCAGGACAGAAATGGCTGTCACGAGGGGTCATAATTTTAAGCTGATTGGAGAAAGGTATAGGGGAGATGTCAGAGGTAGGTTCGTTATGCAAATGTGGGGTGGGTACGGTGGAATGCACTGCCAGAGGTGGTAGTAGCGTCAGAGGCTTTAGGGACATTTAAGTAAATGCTGGACCAAGTATATAGACAGCAGTAAATTAAGGGGTGTGTAGATTAGGTTGATCTTAGATACAAAATTGTGGGCCTGTGCTGTACAGTTCTACGTTCTAACTGGTTATGTCTCTGGATCAACAATCCCAAGGTTGGGTGGTTGACATCTTATGGCTAACTGAGAAACAAGGTAATAATTTTGATCACATGCCAACTGAGTAGGACAGCTCCCTCACGTTCTTACATTTGATTCTAAATGGTGAAGAGCATTTGAGTAATTAAAAAGATGGCTCTGAACGTTCCCATCCTCAGAAGACAAGGCCGAAGTCATCGCAAAGGTCTTCAGTTAAAATTATCACGTGGATGATTCAATTCAGCGTCTGTGGGAGATGCCCATTGTCACAGATACAAGTGTCCATTCAACATTGTTCACTTCACTACTGGCTAAAGGCAATGGGCACAGTGAGATTCACTGGTCATGGCAACAATCTAACAGCAAGGACAGTCTGTACAGCAGAGCTCTCCACTGTCTGAGTCATATTACAACTGTGCAGCAACATCACTGGCACCTACACAATGAGGAAGGCTTCTCAGTTACCAAAAAAAGGTGTAATAAATCTAACCTAGCTAATCAGGCTCTTTACAATTACCAATCAGGTGACAGAAGAAGCCACGAATTGTATCATTCCGCACCAATTACTCATCATGGATCATTCAGGGCACAGTACAAATACAAAAACAGCATCTCACCCAGAGATGGGGAACAAGCACATGGGCGATGCCAACATCTCACCATTCCCCTCCCCAGACCCCATGTATTGGCATCCTGACTTGGACATCCATCACCATGCCTTCAGTTACAAGTTGCAAAGGCTGGAACTCTAACAGCAATACTCTCAAATTTTCAGCCCAACTGGAGATTAGTCAAAAAAATATTTAATTGAATTAACATGTCAAACACTGACTTTTGTTGTGATTGGGCAAGACTCTGAAGTGTGAAGCTTTCAAATGTGAAGTGTCAGCAACAAGTCTGAAGAAAGTGGATAGTAGTAGAGAATGAACAATATCACCGATACACAATCCACAAAACACCACAGCTCGGCAGCAGAGGCAGTATTTCACACAGGTTAAGTATAGAACAATAGGCAGTAATTGCACATTCGATACAACCGAACAGAGGAAGAAATAAGGTAAAAGGTATATGTTAAGGGCTGGATAAAAGGGGGTGGGCTGGTGTAGATCTGTTGCTCCTATAATATTGAAACTAGCTTATCTGGAGGTGTAATGACTGCACTTACTCACTTAGGCCATTAAGTGGAGCACTTCGTGCTTCCCCACTAATTTTACTTTTAACTTTGAAGCACTGAATCCATGGGCATGTTCCCTGATGTCACAGACGCCAAAGACTTTCATTGTCTTGTACCATTAGGACAGAATGTACATGAGCAAGGCATCCAATCAGCAGGGCCATATCGAATGCTCACACAACCTGTACTCAGCTCGCGTTATTAAATGGACAATCGAAGGCAGAAACCTGGGATAATAAGCTCTCACTTCACACTGGGAGCCGGGACCAACTGCGACGTCTCTGATCACTAGCCAAGTGGTAATTAGACAAGGGATTGACACAGTCATCTTCAGTTATTTCATTACTGAGCCCACGGTATTGTCCCAGCGAGGGAACTCAGATTTAAAGATGCACCACAAAGAGAGTGTCCAAGAGGGCTGCTTCCTAAACCCCAACACCCTCAAACCTGAGCCAGAAAACCAGTTTTTCTCTCGGCTGCTGGATTGTTGGTGACGTAGTAGCAGGTCGCTAACTGCAGCCTGGATTAGTCCAGAATCAGGGACAGGAATGCACATTTTAATAGGATTGGAGTTTCCCTGTCAAAAGACAACTTCAGATTCAACAGTGATAATTTTAAAAAATATATATATATATATATATATATATATATATCATTCCTAGCTTATGGGATATGGGTGGCTCAGTGGTTAGCACTGCTGCCTTACAGCTCCAGGGGCCCAGGTTTGATTCCAGCCTTGACTGTGTGGAGTATGCATATTCTCCCAGTGTCTGCGTGGGTTTCCTTCGGGTGTTCCAGTTTCGTCCCACAGTCCAAACCTGTGCAGGTCAGTTGGTTAAGCCACTGTGAATGAAGGGTTACAGGGACAGGGCGTGGGGTTGGGTCAGGTTGGGATGTTCTTCGGAGGGGCGGTGTAGACTCAATAGGCCAAATGGCTCTTTTCTGCTCTGGAGGGATTCTATGATTCTATGTGGAGATCACCGGCTAGACCAGCATTTATTGTCCATCCCTAACTTTTTCCATGGAGCAGAGGATGCTGAGAGGGTTGAGATATACAAAATTATGAGGGGCACAGACAGGATAGATTGCGAAAATCCTTTTCCTGAGACACGTCAAAGACCAAAGGGTGCAAGTTTCAGGTAAGGAATAAGTGGGTCGGAGGAGATCGGAGAAATAAAATGGTTTGAAATATGGGACATACCACCTGAGAGGGTGGCAGAAGCAAGTATTCTCAACATTTATGAAGCATTAGAAAGAATTCTTAAAATGCCAGAGCATAGTAGACTAGGGACTAAGTATTGGTGAATGGGATTGGTGCATGTGGTCTGCACAGACATGGTGGGCTGAAGGGCCTGTTCCAATGCTGTATGACTTAACTGCGCTCGACAAGGTGGCGAGCTGCCTTGTTGAATTGCTGCAATCCTTGTGGTGTAGGAACAAGCACAAGTGCTGTTAGGAAGGAATGTGCAGCATTGATACTAAGTGAAGGATATTATGCATTTTCAATTCAGAATACAATGTCTGTCCAAGACATGGCCATTGTGGGTAAGATGGCATTTTGGAGGACAGTTACACGATATATGGAAGAAAATGAGAAGTCAGAAAGATTACAGCAAGTTAATAGAAGTAACCTGGTGAAAACTACACAGAAATAGTAGTTAAAGAGTATGCACAGAACGTGATCACATACAGAAATAAACTCCTAAAATGGCAGTAAGCCGACAGAAGTAGCTTGGGTGACAGAGGGGGACCCTAGTCCAGGTTCTCTATAGCAGTGCTCAGGGATGACTGGTGGAAATGATATGTGGACAAGTACAGTCTTAGCCACGATGCCCTTCAGCATCAACAACTTAGTCCAAAGACTGGCTGGCTGTTTTAAAGCAATTACCAGAGGGCAGTCTACATTTATAGGGCTTACTACTACCAGAGATGACACTAAGCTCAAGGGGCCAAGAAAGAGAGTAAATATCAAACCCAGTTCCATCTCACCTTCAGCGCCAGTAGCAGCAAGAATGTCTCCACACTGTAGAAACCTCGGTCAACAAAATCTCCCATGAACAAATAGTTGGTCTCAGGAATGTCACCTCCAACCTGCGAGGTCAAAGTGTAGATGACAGTGTCAGTGCAGACTGAGCAAAACATGTACACTCAAACTCAAACTCTACAATAGCCATAGCGACTTGACCACTCAGATCCAGAACTGGCTTGTCCATCGAAGGTAGAGGGGAGTGGTGGAGGGATGTTTCTCAGGCTGGAGGTCCATGACTAGTGACGTTTCACAGGGATCCATTCTGGTACCTCTGCCATTTGTAACGTTATAACTTGGAACAAAATGTAGACCGGTGGTTTCCTAAGTTCGCAGACGACACAAAAGTCAGGGCAGTTGTGGATCATGTCAAAGATTGTCAAATGATATAGCGGGATATTCAGAAATTCAAAAGAATGAGGGGCCATCTTATAGAAACAAAATTATGAAGGGAGTAGGTAAGATAGAAGTAGAGAGGATGTTTCCATTAACAGGTGAAACTAGGACAGGAGGGCACAGCCTCAAGAATTAGAGGGAGCAGATTCAGAACTGAATTGATAATTCCTTTGTTTGTTCAAAAAAGGAAGGGATACAGTGAGAGCACAGGTAAGTGGATTGGAGGCCATGAAGAGATCAGCCATGATCTTGTTGAGTGGTGGAGCAGGCTCGAAGGGCCAGATGGCTTACTCCTGCTCCTACTTATGTTATGTAGATGGGCAGACAAATGGCAGATGGAGTATAGTCTGGGTAAGTGTGAGGAGCTGCACTTTGAGAGGTCAAATGTTAAGGAAAAGTATACAGTTAATGGCAGGACCAAACAGCACTTGTGTACAGAGGGATCTTGGGGTTGAAGCTCCTTGAAAGTGACCACCCAAGTAGATCGGGTGGTCAAGTGGCATACAGCAAGCTGATGTTTACCGGTGGGGGAACTGAGTACAAGAGTCAGGATGTCGTGTTGCAGCTTTAAAAGACTTTGGTTGGGCCACATTTAGAGAATGGTGCTCAATTCTGGTCACCACATTACAGGAAGGATGTGGAGGTTTGGAGAAGGTGCAGAAGAGGTTTACCAGGCTGCTGTCTGGATTAGAGGGTACGACCTATAAAAGGAGTGGTGGAGGGGAGACTTGACAGAAGTCTATAAATTATGAGACGCATAGATAGGGTTGACGGTCAGAATAATTTTTCCTCAGAGTCAAAACATCTAATACTGGGGGGACATGCATTTAAGATGAGAGGGATAAAGTTCAAAGGAGATGGGGGGTGGGCGGGGGGGGAGGTGGAGTGGCCAAATCTTTTTAACAGAGTGCTAGAACTCTGGAATAAAACACCAAGGACTGTGGCGGTGGCAGATACGATAGGGGCGTTTAAGGGAATGAAATGCAAGGAATGGAAGGATATGGACCAAAGGCATTAGTTTGGTTGGTATCATGCTCAGCACAACACCATGGGCCCATTCCTGTGCTGTACTGTTCTATGTTCCACCTGCAAGATCCTACTGCAAAAGGTGTAGACAAGAGACAGTTACCAGCTCATGCAGCCTCACTCAGCCTGAGGCCTAGGAGAGTGAACAGATGCTCAGATACCCTGAGACACACTGGAGGTGAGCAGGATACACGCAAACTCAACACAGATGGACACAAGGTATTTTTGTGTTCTTAATATTGTAACAGATACAAATCACCACACTCAATACGTCATGAACATACCTTAAAGAGCTCTTTGAGATCATAGAACTGCCCGTGGATGTCCCCACAAACCTGCAAGGAGAAACAACCAGCTTAGAAAATAAATGCTTACAAACAGACTGTTTCAGGATAAACATCCAAGGGCTTTTTGCCTTCTTCATTCTTCAACGGGATATGGGCTGTGTTGGGCAAATTCAGTCCAGCCCAAGCCTAATTGCCCTTGAACTGAGAGGCTGGCTGGGTCATTTTAAGAGTCAGCCATATCGCTTTGTCCTGGAGTCAAACGTAGGCCAGATCAGGTAAGGATGGCAGATTTCTTCCCTAGAGATCATTAATGAATCAGATGAACTTTCATGACAACTGATGATTATACACCTTCATGGTCACCGTTAGAAAATCTGGAATTGAAAACAATTTAATCACCAATTTTTAATTCCGTCAGCTATAGTGGTGAGATTTGAACCTGGGCATATCCCTGGATTGTAAGTACACTGACACTATCGCACCAACCTCCCCAAAGAATCGAAACATTTGTCACTCAAAAAGAAACCACATTTAAGAGGAACAAACAAAAATTGTTGAAGAGCTCAGCAAGTGCGGCTGTACTGAGGAAGGGTCACTGGATCCAAGCCTCTAACTCTGATTTCGCTCCACAGATGCTGCCAGACCTGCTGAGCTTTTCCAGTATTTTCTGTTTTGTTTCAGATTTCTAACATCCGTTGTTTCAGTTTCTATTCCACATTGAAAGGGCTGTTTATCTAGCAAGGAAGTAACTTGTTTTTTAAATTTATCGTTAAGTAGTTCTGTTTCCCTGAAAACAAATTGGGAAGAACCACAAATACTGCATGATCTCTCAAACAATAGAGGCAGCCCCAATCTGGTGGGGCTCTCAATTTCCTGAGGGAGTTGGGGAGGAACTAATATTCTTTCTGAAACTGGTTACGGGTGTACTTCACACCTCACCTTACTCGCGACTGGCAGGAGTTAGATTAAGATCCCCAACAGCAAGGTAACAGGCCCTTGGACCCAACAAGTCCACACTGACTGTCCAAAGAGTATTCTGGATTAGTGGTGCTGGAAGAGCACAGCAGTTCAGGCAGCATCCAAGGAACTTCGAAATCGACGTTTCGGGCAAAAGCTCAATTTCGAAGCTACTTGAATGCTGCCTGAACTGCTGTGCTCTTCCAGCACCACTAATCCAGAATCTGGTTTCCAGCATCTGCAGTCATTGTTTTTACCCTGTCCAAAGAGTAACCCACCCAGACCCATTACTCTGCATTTAAGCCTAACTAATGCACCTAACCGACACATCCCTGAACACTATGGGACAATTGAGCATGGCCAATTCACTTAGCAGGCACATCTTTAGATTGTGGGAGGAAACCTGAGTACCCAGAGAGAATCCACACAGACAGTCGCCTGAGGCGGGAATCGAACCCGGGTCCCTGGTGCTGTGAGGCAGCAGTGCTAACCACTAACCAGTGCTCAGAGTTGGTTTTTGAAAAACTTTGGTGTTAGGACATAGGCATGTCCCCTCACCTCCACCCAAGGCCCCAAAGAGTCTTTTCACATCCAGAGATTTTCCTGCACATCCACCCATCACATTTACAGTACCCATCTCTTTTAATGAGGTCTCCTCGACATAAGGGAGGCAGGACACCAACTTGGGAAGCATTTCAGGGAATATCTCTGGGACGCGCACACAGCAAACATTCCCACCGCTCTGTGGCTGACCAGTTCAACACCCCCTCTCCACTTCCCTGAGAACATGCAAGCCCTGGGCCACATTCACCACCAAATCCAAGCCACCCACCAAGTGGAGAAAGAACACATCTTCCACCTCTGGACCCTACAACCATAGAGGATCAACATCAACTTCACCAGTTTCCAAATCTCCCCTCCCACCAACTCACCCCAGATCGAACCCTCCAACTCGACACCACCCTCTTGATCGGTCCATCTTCCTTCCAACCTCTCCACTCCCCCCTGGCCTATCATAATTACCCCCCACCTGCACCCACCAATCACCATCCCATTTACCTTACCCACAGCTCCCCCCCACCCCCTTATTTATCTCTCACCCCCTTCCTCCTGATGAAGGGTTTATGCCCAAAACATGAATTCTCCTGCTCCTCAGATGCTACCTGACCTGCTGTGCTTTTCCAGCACCACACTTTTACTTCAGGTTGCGTCATTGGCTTGTATTTATTCCCCATCGCTGGCTGATTTCAGGAAGCTGGGAGTTTCTCTCTTTTGGATGCCAGCAGTCCACGTAGTGAAGGAACTCTTGCTGACGTCAAGTATCACAAGTTCCAGACATCCTAGTCATTCACACAAACCTACGTAACATCCCATAGATCATCTCAGCTTAGCATCAGGACACCAGCACAAGTGCACACTACTGCCCACCGTTTGGATAATACATGGTTATAACATAAGACAACATATGCAATCCAATTTAACAGAGACAATGACAGGAAGAGGCCATTCAGCCCATTATATGAAGAGCAAGGATGGAGGGTCAGCTTAGGTTGGGAACGATTTGATCTGCAAACTCGATCATATTAATGCCAAGCACACAGTGGCATCAGACACACCACAGGCTTCTCACAACCCCAACTTCAACAGAATCCAAGATTGCCTCACTGAGGATTTTTTTTCCCCCCCATTTTTATGAAACAAATTTGTCAAAGTTGGGTCCACTTCAATTTGAGGGACTGGCCAAAAACTGCATCATCTCATTTCACTTCAGGGGGCTGAAGCAAGGGGGCTCAGAGAAAGTACCTTGAATCCACTAAAATCCCAGATGCTCCTAAGCCCCAAAGCTCTGATAGCAGACATGCCCCAGCTCTGCCTGACTGCCCTTCCCAGATGGGGGTTGCTCTCACTAACAGTGTAGCACCACCTCAAATGACTTCAAACAGAGAAGAACATCATGAACCTTTCTTCTGAAAAAAAAGAAAAAAAATCTTGCATCTTTACAACGAATGCAGTTAAAGGCACAGCATTAGCTCCAAGTCAATGTAAGAATTTAACCAAGTAAACTCACCGTGACTGGGGAATCTACTTGTTGAACGTTGCTCTCCTCAGCAAGAATTTCCCTGTTTAAGAAGAAGCAAGCTTTGAGATCTTGATAATGGTACAAGTGAACTTCAGTACTGAAACACCACTCAGTTTAGATCATGGAGGCTGTGATACCACATGCTTTTGAAAAACACAAGGAACAGACTGATCCCTCTGCTTGCTCCTTGTATGACCTCGAACTCCCCTCACACTGCAGAGTACCTGGGGAAATCACAATTGATTGCACAATTCCTTGATCTTTCTGAAAGGGTTCTTTATAAACAAAGACGTGCTTTGCTGGAGATTTTGCAGCATTTCTGGTTACACTGGTACAAAGATATTTTGGTACCTTGTATGGAAGAAAGGGTGCAACTAAATGGGATTCACTGATCAATCAAAGACTCATCTCCTGGACACAAGGGGTAGTTTTTTTTAGTAAACCTGCCACATTTCTTTAAAACAGAAAGAGGCACAGTGCTTGACTCAAAGAGAAACATCTCAAATACACCGCCATGTCAATCTGTCAAGTGAGACCATCTGAAAAAGTGTCCTGGTGGTTGGCAGGAGTAATAGCAAGATCATGTCATTTAAAGAGCAAAAAAAGTCTTCTTAATACTGCTTCCATCACGCTGCGGTATGATGGACAGCTGACATCGGGGGGAAAATGGGACATGAAAGTACCCCAAGATGAACTCTTATTTCTGGATAAATCGGCAGCAGCAAACAACTCAGCACGACTTTTTGCGCATCTTGGACAGGAGTTTTCTGAGTGTAGCAGTGGACCATCTAGAAATATTGGCACTCGTGCGCTTTTCAGCTTTGAGTCAGTTCCACCGTTCAACTGGATCATGGCTGTTGAACATCGGTCACATGCAAAAACATGCGATAGACGTTCAGCAGCCATGATCCAATTGAACAGTGGAACTGACTCAAAAGCTGAAAAAGCACAGGAGTACCTGAATCTCTTGGTAACTACAGCACAGCAGCATTTTCAATACTCTAGCAGGCATTACATTTTCCTCGGAGGTGTTTGTACAGGATTTTTTGTGGAGCTTTTGAAGCTGTATAAACAACTACTTATCTTTTTGATAAACTGTACCTTTAAACTATTGTTTTTAAACAAGTTTTAAGGGTCCAACGCCAAACTCTTGGTCCATATAGCCAAGTTCATGTGGCAGCCAGGAATATCAGTAGTTCTTTATTTAGATACTGGAACATTCGAGTCCCCTCCACCTTCGATTAAAATCCTGTGCCTGCTAGAATATTGAAAATGCTGCTGTGCTGTGGTTATCAAGAGATTCAGGGGACATGCTAAAGTCCTTTGCCCATCAAGGAACTTAGAGATGTACTGCAACTTCAAATGAGGGCCAATGTTAGAACAATGTGCATTGATATAGCACCTACGTGGTAAATGTGTCTTAAAAAAGGAAAAAAGTGAGGGAGAAGGAGGAGGAGAGTAATTCTAGCGATTTAGGCATAGGAAACCAAAGGGACGACCACATGGAATGTGGTGAAATGAAGGTCAGATTGAAGTACAGGAGAGATCTCAGTTGCAGGACTGAAAGTGCGAGCGAGAGTGCGAGCGAGAGTGCGAGCGAGAGTGCGAGCGAGAGTGCGAGCGAGAGTGCGAGCGAGAGTGCGAGCGAGAGTGCGAGCGAGAGTGCGAGCGAGAGTGCGAGCGAGAGTGCGAGCGAGAGTGCGAGCGAGAGTGCGAGCGAGAGTGCGAGCGAGAGTGCGAGCGAGAGTGCGAGCGAGAGTGCGAGCGAGAGTGCGAGCGAGAGTGCGAGCGAGAGTGCGAGCGAGAGTGCGAGCGAGAGTGCGAGCGAGAGTGCGAGCGAGAGTGCGAGCGAGAGTGGATATTGCAACTTCCAACTTTTGGAAAATGCAGGCATAAGAAACTGAACTCAAACATTTCCATTACCAGCAAAATAAAGTTGACAAGATCAATAGACAACGATTGGCTATTCAACTGTGAAAAACTAGAACAATCAAAACCCACCCGGTCTCTGCTGCCCTTCAGACATCATTCTGCACGAGTCAGTGAGGTGCAGGGACTGCCTCCATCAGACTGCAGGTGAAGGCTAACTGGAGCAGGCTTCTCCAAACTCCGATCAGCCCCCTCAGCATAGACGGGGAACAGGCCCAGCACCACGTGCTGGAGGTTGGAGGTTCCCTCAAAGTATCCAGGTCTGAAGAGCGAGTATGCTCATGGAAGTGAAAAATCTGAAACTCTCTCTCCCAGAAAGCTGACACAATGGGCAAGTGAAATTTCTAACTGCCAAGAATTTCGACAGACGAGGGTGTTAAAAGTTACAGAACAGAGCAGTGTGATCAAATAGACTGACAGAACTGGATTAAGGATCTGCACCTGTTCCTACACTCAGTGAATCCTTGCAGGCAGGTCTCTCAGAGATTAAGCTGACCACTAACTGCAAGTTTGAAAACAAACACACATCCTTGTATCCTTCACCAGGATGCCTTCCTAGATTTCAAAATCCACAAACATAGAACATTAATTTTAATTAGAAATGTTTCAAACTCCTGCAAGCAAAGGCAGATCCTTCTCCTTTACCACAATGGAGAATTTAAGTTGTGTATGAGTAATTCACTCTCCACCAACCTGCCAACAATGGGCTCGATTCCAGTTCATTTCATACCTGGCTTTGGCACACAGCACTTTCACTTCACTTTCTTTGATGAGTTCACAGCGCATTAGCTGCTCGATCTGATGGTCCAGGTCACTTGTGTCAGCCATGGTCACAGATGGAAATGGAGAGAGGTGGCTTCAAACACAGACTGAAAACAAAAACAGCTTCATCAGAAATCAATCCCCCCATCCCTCAGAAGGCTTTGTAATAAAATCTCTGATACAGTGGGATTAATCAAATCCTGACATCATACTCTGACTGAAGACCAAATAAATAAAAACAAAGTGCCAAAAAAGCATGTGATAAATAGATTAGGTTGCATCCATATCAATCCTGAACGTGCAGAGTTGTTGCCTCACAGCGCCAGGAACCCAGGTTCATTTCAATCCTCGGGGGAACTGTCTGTGTGGAGTTTGCACATTCTCCCAGTGTCTGCGTGGGTTTCCTCCGGGTGCTCCGGTTTCCTCCCACAGTCCAAAAGCTGTGCAGGTCAGGGTGAATTGGCCATGCTAAATTGCCAATAATGTTAGGTGCATTAGTCAGAGGGAAATGGGTCTGGGTGGGTTACCCTTCAGAGGGTCGGTGTGGACTGATTGGGCTGAAGGGCCCCGTTTCCACACTGTAGGGAATCTAATCAGTCTCCCTACACCTTCATATAAATTCAAGCATCGGGATGATAGAGGCACACACCAACATCCACCAAGGAGCAGATCTCCATTAAATAAGGAGAGAGTGACAAAGGCAAAGATACATTTTGGACCAGTCAGGGATTCAAGAGTTATGAGGAAAATACAGGAAAATGGATGGGAGGAATTTTGGTTCAGCCATGATCTTATTGAATGATGGAGCAGGCTTGAGGAGCTGAATGGCCTCTTCCCATTTCTCTATCTTATGACCTTATGACTGGGTTTGGTTAACTGAAGAACAGTTAATTTTACACCGACAGCAAGAAATCTAACACCTCAGGGCCACGATTACTGATGTTAGTGAGGACTTGAGATTTGAGAGAGTCAGCAGAGATTACTGAAGAGCAAGTTATGTCTGATTAATCAATTTATGGAAAGGACAGTGATTGTGTTTTACTGAGATTTTCCAAGTTCGTTAAGTGCTCACTTAGAGAAATAGTAGAGATATTTGAAGTGAAACAGGGTAAAGTAACAGCGTGGGGACAGAGTTGGGTTAGTGGATTGTTCTCAGACTGGCATAAAATCACCAGTGGAGTGCCCTGGGAACCTGCTGATGGCATCAGATTGAGAGACAACGAGCTGTGATGCAAAGTAGGGAAATGCTAACATAGTGGCAATGTCACAGGACAAATCATTCAAGTCCCAGATTATTGATCTGGGGACATTGGTACAAGCCCCACCGTGGCAGCTGGTGCAACTGAATTACATTCAATAAATCAGGAATATAAAGCTAGCTGTCACTGTAATATTCTTTGAACCTATCGCTGATTGCTGTAAAAACCCACCTGGTTCACTCATGCCCTTCAGAGAATTAAAAGCTGCCACCCTTACCTGGTCTAGTCTACATGTGATTCCAGACCCACATTAACTGCTCTGAAATGAAAATGGATGAGCAATAAACAGAGACCGAACCAGTGACCCCATAACCAATTCATTTCTTTTAAAAAGGGAGTAGCAAGCCACATTGTTCAAGGGAATATAGGGAGTGCTGGTGACACCTGTTAGGATCCCAGACCAGACAACCAAATTCATGCTACAATCTGGTTCGAGACCAGTAACAGTTTTTTTTAAAAATACATAGAGTAAGATATCCCAGGTAATTAGTATGACACCTTGCTCACAATCATTCAACCTACGCCTGCCACTTGTGCTTCGCCTTAAAACTTTGTGCAATTAACATTTACCCCCCACAGCAAGTTCAGACATAGAACATAGAAAAATACAGCACAGTATAGGCCCTTTGGCCCTCGATGTTGCGCGGACCGAAGCCTACCTAACCTACACTAACCCACTATCCTCCATATGCCTATCCAACGCCCACTTAAATGCCCATAAAGAGGGAGAGTCCACCACTGCTACTGGCAGGGCATTCCATGAACTCACAACTCGCTGAGTAAAGAATCTACCCCTAACATCTGTCCTATACCTACCACCCCTTAATTTAAAGCTGTGTCCCCTAGTAACAGCTGACTCCATACGCGGAAAAAGGTTCTCACTGTCAACCCTATCTAAACCCCGAATCATCTTGTACACCTCTATCAAGTCACCCCTAAACCTTCTTTTCTCCAATGAGAACAGCCCCAAGTGCCTCAGCCTTTCCTCATACGATCTTCCTACCATACCAGGCAACATCCTGGTAAACCTCCTCTGCACTCGTTCCAATGTCTCACATCCTTCCTATAATATGGTGACCAAAACTGCACACAATACTCCAGATAAGGCCGCACCAGAGTCTTATACAACTGCAACATGACCTCAGGACTCCGGAATTCAATTCCTCTACCAATAAAGCCCAGTACGCCATATGCCTTCTTCCCAGCACTATTTACCTGGGTGGCAACTTTCAGAGATCTGTGTACATGGACACCAAGATCCCTCTGCTCATCCACACTACCAAGTAGTCTACCATTAGCCCAGTAATCCATCTTCTTGTTACTCCTACCAAAGTGAATGACTTCACACTTAGCTACATTGAACTCCATTTGCCACCTTTCTGCCCAGCTCTGCAGCTTATCTATATCGCGCTGTAACCTGCCACATCCTTCTTCGCTGTCCACAACTCCACCGACTTTCGTGTCATCCGCAAACTTGCTCACCCAGCCTTCAAGCCCTCCTCCAGGTCATTTATAAAAATGACAAACAACAATGGTCCCAAAACAGATCCTTGTGGAACACCTCTAGTAACTGTGCTCCAAGATGAACCTATACCATCAACTACTACCCTCTGTCTCCTTCCAGCCAGCCAATTCCTAATCCAAACCTCTAATGCACCCTCAATGCCATACCTCCGTAGTTTTTGCATTAGCCTGCCATGGGGTACCTTATCGAACGCCTTGCTAAAATCCATATACACCACACCTACTGCTTTACCCTCGTCCACCTCCTTGGTCACCTTCTCAAAGAACTCAATAAGGTTTGTGAGGCATGACCTGCCCTTCACAAAACCATGCTGACTGTCCTTGATCACATTATTCCTATCCAGATGTTCATAAATCCTATCCCTTACAATTCTCTCTAAGACTTTGCCCACAACAGAAGTGAGACTCACTGGCCTATAGTTACTCGGGTTATCCCTGCTCCCCTTCTTGAACAAGGGGACCACATTCGCTATCCTCCAGTCCTCTGGCACTATTCCCGTAGACAACGACGACATAAAAATCAAGGCCAATGGCTCTGCTATCTCCTCCTTAGCTTCCCAGAGGATCCTCGGATAAATGCCATCAGGCCCAGGGGACTTACCTATTTTCATCCTGGAGAACTCTGTTTAACACTCTCAGAAATCCTGGCTTGTTGGGCAGTGTTTGTAGCAGGGAAATACAATGTGACACAGCCTCCAGAGAGCAAACAGGTTGCAAACAGAAGAGCTAAAAGAGCATATGCAGGATTTCACTAACTGAATCATGGCAACAAGTTACTGCTGATTGAAATACCCAGTTATAAAGGCAATTTTCCACTTTGTAGCGTGAAAAACAGCATAATTGCACCTCCAACTCTCCACCAGAACTCTCTCTCATAGGTCATTCTTCTGTCTGTTTCACTGGAGGTGGGGACATAGGGACTCTTCCTTCGCTCCATATAGTACTGCAGTCACCAACCAAGCTAGCCATGCCTCTGGTGGCTACTCCTTCACATCACTGACAACCATGCCCAAGCCTCCCCCTCATTTAAACTTGCTTTCTCTATTCCTACCAACTGGATCAGTCACTCCAACGCGACATGAATTTGTTAAAGGGACTGACAAATCTCAAATAGCAGACAAAGACAACTACATGAGCTCCCTAAAATACAATAAGGAGTCAATGAGTAGCAGATAATTTTAAAGATAGATTTAAATGTACAGTGCAACACAGCAAAGAGATACTCTCCACGATTGGTATTGGAATACCTACAGAAGACAAGCTTAGAGTGATAGCGCCATACAGCACAGAAACAGACCCTTCGGTCCAACTCGTCCATGCCGACCAGACATCCTAAATTAATCTAGTCCCATTTGCCAGCACTGGGCCCATATCCCTCCAAACCCTTCCTATTCATACACCATTCCAGATGCCTTTTAAAATTGTACCAGCCTCCACCACTTCCTCTGGCAGCTCATTCCATACACACACCAGCCTCTGTGTGAAAAAGATGTCCCTTAGGTCCCTTTTAAATCTTTTCCCCCCCTCACCCTAAACTTATACTCTCGAGTTCTGGACTGCCCCACCCCTAGGGAAAAACCTTGCCTAATTACCCTATCCACACCCATGATTATATGGTCACCCCTCAGCCCCTGACACTTCAGGGAAAACAGTCCCAGCTTATGGAGCCTTGCCCTGTAGCTCAAACCCTCCAACCCTGGCAACATCCTTGTAAATCTTTTCTGAGCCCTTTCCCTTTCAAAATCGGTGGGAGACCTGAATTGCATGCAGGATCCCAAAAGTGGCTTAACCAATGTCCTGTACAGCTGTAACATGACCTCCCAACTCCTACACTCAAAAGCTCTGACCAACTTTTGAACAGAATTCTCAAATGTTACTGTTGATCTCTCACTCTGCAGCTGTAACACTGTTCTGCACTCTTCTGCTACGATCTGCCTGCTGAGCACACAAAACACTTTGCATTGTTTCTCGCTATGTGACAACAATAAATCAAATCAGAGACTTAACACGCTATTGCCTGATGAACACAAACAAATCAGCTTCACAGCAACATTTAATTATGGCACACCTTTTAATGGAGTCACACATCCCAAGCTGCTAAGAGACATTAACAATGAAATGTCACTGAGATATTAGGTCAGATGGCCAAAGAGATAGATTTGAAGGAGTTTCCTGATTTCCCCTGGCCAATAAGGTCATGTATGGATGGACAGCAGTAATGTACTTGGAAACCCCAAGGAACGCTGAAGAGACTGATGCGTGCTCATAGCCAGCTCATAGTGTCCTCACTGGGTGAGCAGTGGGACCTAACACACTGTACTTACATAGCACTTTAACAAAGAATATAAAGGTCAGGCAAACATTTTTTTTTAAAAAGTAGTCTAGAAGGGAACAACCAAAAACAAACAAGTTTTTGGAAGGTTTACGAAGAACAATGTAGTGTTTTGGAGGGAGTTCTACAAGTAAGAGATAATGGTTTAAGAGTCTGTTGTGAATAAAGGGAAGAGGGGATGAGGCAAGAGAGATACTAAAAGAAACCCAAAACATTAGTGGGCATATTTTTAATGTGAGAGGGGATAGATTTAAAAGGGATCCACTACTTTCTTCAAACTGACGGTGGCTCCTAAGTGGTAGATGCATGTCTTTTAGATACATTTAAAAGACATTTGGTTAGGTACACAAATAAGAAAGTTTTAGAGGAATAGGGGCCAAATGCAGGCAAGTGGGACTAGTTAGCTTGGGAAACTTGGTCAGCATGGATTTACTGGACCAAAGATACTCCTAACACGCTGCATGGCTCAACAAAACAAATCTTTTGAGTGAAGGGAATAAGAAGGTACAGATGATGGCATGAACAGTCTTTAAAAGAGGACCAGAAAGGAGGAACCAATACAAGTCAGTGAGGATGGAGGAAATAGGCAAACAGTAGAATGTATGGAGTAGGTGCTTGCAGAAAGGGTGAATCTTCCAGCAAACCTTCAGCTACAATGGGAATCCTGGACAACGCTGGCCCGGTGAAAGCATGCAGCATTTGAAATGAAAAGGCAACAGCGACAGACTGGAGAAACCAGAACACGGAGAGGGAAAGCATCATTCATTGAAGCAGTTTATCACTATTGTCAGAGTCATCAACAAAGCAGATGGGATCTCGAGCTGTACAACAGCAGGGAACGCATGCTGAACCGTATAAAGCTCTGATTCAGCCACAGCTAGAATACTGCGAGCAGGTCTGGACACCAGACGTTAGGAGGGCCTTTGAGAACAGATTTACTAGAACGGTTCTGGGACAGGAGGTACAGTGGAAAGTTGTGAGGGGTGTGACTCAAATGGCAGAAGATCTTCTTTGCTCAGTGAGTGATAAGGACATGAAATCCACTGCCAACATGAAGACAATAAACCATTTTAAAAAAAGGAAAGTCAATGGACACACAAGGGAAATAAATGCCAAGCTACAGAAAGACAGCAGGGTAATAAGGCTGGCTCAGTCACCCTAACAGCTAACATGGAGTCAATGTGGCTGAGTGGCCTCCTCCTGTGCAAGGATAATTCTAAATTATCTGTAATTTTATTCAAGATTTTTCCAGTGCTGTGACATGGCTAGGAGGCTGAATGGAAACAAAGAGGAGGAATAAATAGGCCTTTTCTCTGAATGACACACAGTGGCTAGCGGGATACCACAGGGGTCAGTACTAGGACCCCAGCTATTCACAACATATGTTAATGATTTAGATGAGGGAACTAAAATTTGCAGATGACAAAAAGCTGAGTGCGAGAGTGAATTGTAAGGAGGATGCGGAGATGTTGCAGTGTGACTTAAGACAGGCTGACTGAGTGGGCAAATGCATAATAAATGTGGGTAAATGCGAGGTTACCCACTTTGGTAGTAAAAACATGAAGGCAGAACATTCAACGGCCATAGATTAGAGAGGGAAATGTTCAGTCAGACCTGGGGTACCCTCGTGCACAGCTTGCTGAAGGTAAGTGTATAGGTGCAGCAGACAGTAAAGGAGGCAAATTGTATGTCGACTTTCATAGTGAGAGAGGATTAGAGTAAGGAAGCCAAATCTTGCTGCAATTATACAGGGATTAGTGAGATCATACCTGGCGTATTGTGCGCAGTTTTGGTTTCATTATCTGAGGAAGGATTTGCTTGCTATATAAGAATAAAGCTGAGGTTTACCAACTTGATTCCTGGGATGGCAGGATTGGTGTATGATGAGAGGTGGAGTCAGTTAGGATTGTATTCAAGTTTAGAAGAATTGGGGAGTGGGGTCTCAGAAACTGATAAATTCCCAACAGGATTAGACAGGTTAGATGCAGGATTGATGTCGCCAACGGTGAACAAGTCCAAAACCAGGAGTCGTAGTGACGAGGAGAGATAGCGGTGAGCCTGTGAACTTCACTAGCAGAGACGGTGGCTGAGGCCAAAACTTGTGTTTTATAGCTCTCGTGGCTAAAGGGATCAAGGGATATGGGCTCAGGCTTGAGCTTCAGTGACTAACCACAGTCATCCTGAATGTCAGATCATTCTCGAGGGGTTGAATGGCCTACTCCTGCTACTGTCTTCAATATTTTTGATAGAAGAGAGTGGAGAAATTCAAACATACAGAGTGCAATTAGACACAGAGAGGAGGTAACAGACACTGTCAAGGATCTGAACGAGGAAAGGAAGCAGAGGGTGTACCTGAAAAAAGGTAAGATTTTTAAGGGTGAAAATAGCAGGTTTGATAGCAATACACACTGTTTCCCCAACTTTTAGACTAATAACAAGCAGAGGATGGATTATGAAAGGCTCGTTTACAGGCTGGCAGGATGCAAATTATTTATGATCAATCTGACTTGGATGACAGGACCTGGTACACGCTTGTTAAATTCACTGATGACACAAAGATAGGTATCAGTAAGCTTTGAAAAGGTCATAAGGAGTTTGCAAAGGGGTAGTATTAGGTTACTTAAATGGGCAAAAAACGTGAGGAGAAAGTGAGGACTTCAGATGCTGAAGATCAGAGGCGAGTGTGTCTGCTGCTGGAAAAGCGCAGTAGCATCTGAGGAGCAGCAGAGTCGATGTTTCAGACATAAACCACACTCTCGACCCTGGGCAAAAAAACTGCCAGATGAACAATCATGTGAGAATTTGTCCAATTTGGCAGGAAGATTTAAATAAAAGGCATATGGAGTGAAAGTGCAAAACTAACAGAGGAATCGGTGTCCTGCTACATGAATCACAAAGTGAGTACACTGGTATTCAACAAGGCTAAATAAATGCCAAGATTTTGTTTAAGTGGAATGAAATATAAAAGAAGGGACAGGACATTGGTGACACCATAGTTGAAGTACTGTGTACACTTTTGATTGCTTTTAAGAAAGATGTAAATGCATCACAGGTAGTTGGGAGAAGATTCACTCTATCAGGGGATTATCTGGAGGAGGATTGGACCTCCCAGCCCTGCATCCAGGGTTTAGGAGAATGAGAGGTGATTTTATTGAAATGTATATGATGCTGAAGGAAACTGACACGGTAGATGCTAAAAGGATGTTCCCCCTTGTGGGAGAGAGGAGAATTAAGATTAGTTTAAAAAAAACTGAAAATGCCTTTCAATTAAGACTGAAACACAATAGATTTTTTTTTTCCCCCTCGCTCCTCGAAGGTGCATGAGTCTTTGGAACTCTTTCCCAGGTGTAGCGGAGACAGGATCATTAAATATGTTTAGGCATCCATTGGAGAGTTAAGATGTTGGTTGCCATTAAAGTACAGCAGCCCTGTTTGGATAGTGCTAGGGCTGGGTTCCCAACTCCCACAGCAATCATTTCAAAGCCAACTCGCCTTCAGAGATGGTACTCTAATACCTGCTTCTCCTATCCCTAACATAAATTCACCATCAACTCAAACATGGTTTTGAACCTTGGCAGTTCCTCACAGTAAGACCTCATTTCAGTATGTGAGCAACAAGAACATTCCAAGAATCTGCCAAACCATAACTGCCCACAAAATGCTGGCCTTTCCAGTGACATCTCGTGAGAGAATAGAGGAGGAACACTAAGCTGGCATCTACTGCTTTTTGAAAAATATCCACACTTGAAGCATTCTTTGTTTAAACAAGTAATTTCTTCATTTCCCTCTGGATGAGGCAGGCGCTGATTTTCAAGATGATAATCCCTTATCCTGCATCTCCCCAGCCACAGAAAAAACTCTCCCCACCCCTCATCAAAACACACAATCTCAACTAAAATTAAAAACTTTACATCACAGAGAATACAAGCCAAACTAAAATGCATCCTTTCCCAGATATGGGACCTGGAACTGTACAAAATATTCCAGACATTCTCTAACCAGGGTTTTATACAGCTGGATTAATCTTCCTCCCATTTAGATTCTTGCTCTCCAGTTATAAAACAAAATCTGCCTTTTTTGACAAATCCTTTGCTCCAGACAACTACATTTCAGTTATCTCAATCTCTCTGGGTCTCCACCCTTCCTAGCATTCTATTTAAACGAGATACATTAATAAATCCTTTCCATCCAAAATGGATGGCTTCATGCTTACTTTATAACCCACCCCCCAGTTTCTGTCACACTCAATCCATCGCATTATGCTCTTTCTAAATCCCAGTCCAGACCCTCACTACACTAGGAGGGTTCTTGTGATGCAGTCCGTACCTCGGAGCCAGAATCTCAGTTTCAAATCCCACTTGTGCAGAGATGAACAGTTTAATTAAAAACTCTGTTGTCGATGTTGGTTGCTGGAAGAACCCTGGCTCAGAGTTGTTGAGCTGGAGTCTGAGCTTCAAGCATTGCGACACATCAGGGGAGAGGGAGAGTTACCCAAATGCTGTGTTTCAGGAGACAATCACACTCCTGAGACGAACTAACCCGAATTCAGCCAGTGGTCAGGGTGTGACTGTGAGTGAGGCAGGTAAGGGGATCCGGGGGTAGAGTTGCACAAGTCTCAGCCTTGTCCAGCAAGTTCAAGAGTTTTGCTCCCTGAATGGACACTGCAAGGAGGATGAGCTGACTGACCGCAACATTATGGTGCAGAGAGCCATTCAAGTGAGGGCAGGAAGGGGAACGGCGTGGGTATTGTCATTATAATTGGGGATAGTATTGTTAGGGGCATAGATACTGTCCTGTGACCAGGATCGAAAGTCCTTAAGGTTGTGTTGCCTATCTGGTGCTCGCGTTGAGGATCTCTCCTGTTGGCCGGAACAGGAACTTGGGAGTGAGAGGGTAAAGATCCAGTGGTTGTGGTCCACATTAGGTACCAACGACATCGATAAACCTGGGGCAGAGGTTTTGCTACGGGAGTGTGAACAGCTAGGAGCTAAATTAAAAGGCATAACTAAAAAAAGGTAATCATCTCTGAATTACTACCTGTGCCATGAGCTACTTGGCATAGGGTCAAAATAAGGTTTAGCAGGTAAATGCGTGGATCAAAGATTGGTGTGGGAGAAATGGGTTTGAATTCATGGGATATTGGGATAAATACTGGGGAAGAAAGGACCTGTTCCAACGGGACAGTCTTCAACTGCATCATGCTGGGACCAGAATCCTAGCAAATCACAACTCCAGCTGGCAACAGGGCTTTAAACTTAATGGGGGGGGGGGGGGGTTCAGTTATATGGGAAATTAGACAACCCAAATTAAAGGAGGAATTAAGAATGCAGGTGAGCAATGTGGCAGATGGTTACCAGACAATAAAAGTTGAGACACAGAACAGGCAAGTATCTTTATGCACCAAGGAATTATAAAAAGGTAGGGACATTTATCAGTGGAACAAATTAAAATGCGTGTCGAAATGCACAAAGCATTCAATATCAAGTGAATGAGCTAATCGGACAGATCGATGTAAATTGGTACAATACAATTGAGATTACAGAGACATGGCTGCAAGGTGACGAGGGAAGGGAATTGATTGTCCCAGGGTATTCAACATTTATAGGAAAAGGAAAAGATGGCGCAGTGGCATTGCTGGTTAAAGGGGAAATTAACACAACAATGAGAAAGGATATTAGCTCTGACAACGTGGACTCTGTATGGGGAGAGTTGAGAAATACCAAAGGGGCAAAAATCCTTAGTGGGTGTCATATTTCGACCCCCAAACTGCAGTGGTGGTGTTGGGAATGGCACGGAACAGGAAATTAAGTGATGCATGTGATGAGGGAATATCAATGATCATGGGTGATTTTAATCTGCACATAAATTGGGCAAATCAAATTAGCTACAATGCCATGGAGGAAGAATTTTTGACAGCGTTTACAGGATGGTTTCCTTGACCAACATGTGGAGGAACCAACAAGAGAGCAGGCCATCTTAGACCAGGTACTGTGTAATGAGAAAGGAATCATTGCCAATCTAGCTGCGAGAGACCCTTTGGGGATAAGTGACCTTAACAAGATGGATTTTTTTTTAAATCAAGGTGTAGAGTGAGATAGTTGATTTGGAGACTAGGGTGCTGAATCTTAAAGGAAACTATAAAGACAGGAGGCATGAGTTGGCCTTGATAGATTGGGTAGAGTTACTTAAAGGGATGACAGTTGATAAGAAATGGCAAACATTCAAGAAATGCATAGGAGAACTGCAACAACTGCTTACCCCTGTCCAGTACAAAAGCAAAATGGGTAACAGGGTCAGTCCATGGATTACAAAGGAAATTAGAGATAGGAAGAAGCAAACAGATTGGCCAAGAAAACCAATAGGTCTGAGGATTGGGAGCAGCTTAAAATTCAAAGGACCAAGAGATTGCTGTATGAAAATAAGCTTGTAGGGAACAAAGACTGACAGTAAGAGTTTCTATAGGTACGTGAAGAGGAAGAGATTAGTGAAAGCAAATGTAGGTCCCCTACAGACAGAAACAGGGCAATGTGTAAGAGGGGACAAAAATGGCTGAGCAACTGAATATTGTGGTTCTGTACCCACAAACGAGGTCAGAAATCCGATACCAGAAACGTTGGAAAATGCAAGATTTAGTGAGGGGGAAGAACTGAGGGAGATCAATATTAGTTTAAAAAATGGTGCTGGGAAATTTGAGGGGATTGAAGGTGGATAAATCCCCACAGCCTGATAATCTACATCCCAAAGTACTTAAGGAAGTGGCTCTAGAAATATTGGATGCACTGGTCATCTTTCAGATTCTATAAACTCTGGAAGAGTCCCTGCAGATTGAAGGGTTGCTAACGTCACTGCAATGTTCAAAATGGGAGTTCGAGAGAAACCAAGGAACAACAGACCAGTAAGCCTAACATTGGTAGTGGGGAGAATTCTCAAATCCATTATCAAGGACTTTACAGCGGAGCATTTAGAAAGCAGTGGCAAATTCAGTCAGCATGGATTTATGAAGGGGAAATCATGCTTGACAAATCTGTTGGAAGTCTATGAAGATGTAACTAGTAGACTTGACAAGGGGGAAACCAGTCGACACAGTAAATTTGGACTTTCAGAAAATGTTTGACAAAAGTCCCGCATAAGAGATTATTGTGCAAGATTAAGAGGGGGGGGGTGAAGAGGAGGCGGTATATTGAAATGGATAGAAAACTGGTTGGCAAAGAGGAAACAGAGTAGGAATTAATAGGTCCTTTTCAAATTGACAGCCGGTAACTAGTTGGGTGCCACAGGAATCTCATAATATATAATGATTTAAATGAGGGAACAAAATGTAACGCTTCAAAGTTTACATATGATACCAAGTTGGGTGGGAGGGTGAACTATGACGAGGATGCAGAGATTCTTCAGTATGATCTGGACAGATGGGTGAGTGGGCAAATCAATGGCAGAGCACTGGATAAATGCTCGGTTATTCACTTCAGAATTATGCACCAAGGAATTATACACCAAAAAAACAAGGCGGCTAATTACTACCAGAATGGCTGTAAATTGGAGAGCTGAGGGCACAGGGGGACCTGGGTGTCCTTATATACCAGTTGCTGAAAGTAGGTATGCAGGTGCAGCAGGCAATAAAGGAGGCAAATGGTATGTTGGCCTTCATTGCGAGGGGTTGGGAGTACAGGAGCAAGGATGTGTTGTTGCGGTTATACCAGGGCCTTGGTGAGGCCACATCTAGAATATAGTGTGCAGTTTTGGTCTCCTTTTCCGAGGAAGGATGCTCTTGTTCTCAAGGGAATGCAGCATAGGTTTACCAGGCTGATTCCGGGGATGGCGGGATTGACGCATGAGGGGAGATTTCATACAGACTTAGAAAATTCTAACAGGACTAGACAGGGTAAATGCAAGGAGGATGTTCCTGATGGTGGGTACGTCCAGAACCAGAGGTCACAGTCTAAGGATTCAGGGGTGGACTATTTAGGACTAAGATGAGGAGACATTTCTTCACCCAAAGTGTGGTGAGCCTGTAGGATTCATGACCACAGGAAGTAGTTGATGCCAAATGTAACAAGGGGTGGCTTGATATAGCACTTAGGGCAAATAGGACCAAAGATTATAGGGAGAAAGCAGGATTAGGCTTGGAGTTGGACAAACAGCCATGACTGTGATGAATGGCACAGCAGGCTTGAAAGGCTGAATGGCCTCCCCCTTACTCCTACCTTCTACGTATCTATGTTACCACTATTCACTTCCTTGCAATATGAATATATACTCATTATCCCCACACTATCTCCTAGAATTGGTCCAACCAACTCTCAAACTAGGTAAATAATTTTATTAGCCTCTTATGAGGAACCTTGTTAAATGCTTTCTGGAATCCAAATATAATGATATTTACTGATATTCCCTAGGTCACAACTCAGTCACTTTATTCAAAGCTCCAATTAGACTAACAACAATGTCTACTTTTCAAATCCATGTTGGGGTCTCTTCAATCTGGTCAAGTTTCACAGTCACCCGGTCCTTAATTGTAGATCCCAGTAATTTCTCCACAGCTTATGTTGGGCTAGGTTGTCTGTGTGTTTGGCACGAACTGTCTCAGGTTCTCAGTCACATCAGTTTAGTCTACAGCCTTTTATCTAACCAAGTTGCCTGTTCATCAAAACAAGAAGAGCTCACACACGAACGAAAGTCCTTCAATAGCAGGACAAGAAAATGCCGACCACCAGGACAGTGGCTCAGAGGAATACCTCGAGACATGGACTAATGTTACAGGGGTGTGGGTTAAAATCCTACCACAACAGATGGTAGAATTTAAATTCAATTAATGACCCAATAAATGAAAACTAGCTTCACGGTCACCATGACTGAGAATAATCATTGCGCTTTTTTCGTCTCTTAATCTGGCTCACCAATCACCTTTGGCAAAGATATGTGTCATCCTTACCTGGTTTGGCCTGTTAGAGGTGACAGACCCAGGGCAAGGTTGTTGACATTTAAGTGCACTCTGAAATGACAAAGCAAAGCACTCAGTTCAAGGACAATTTGGTTAGGGTAAGAAACAGTGGCCTTGCCACAATGCCATTAAAAGAATAAATAAGCACATATTCCGAGACTGCATGAAATGAGGAATTATCAACCTCACATACACATGACCCACCAGTTATTGCCATTTCACACTCAGCCATCTCACCTACCCTGCCAGCCAACTGACACACACTCCTGCCTCCACCCACCCCTCAATAGTTAAACTCTCAGTACCACATCCTCACCACAAACCCTCCCCTCCAAGAGCCCTCTAAGATGCTCCATACCCAGAGCAACAACCTATTTCGATTCATACTCATTCCTTCGATTTCCTCCCTGGTCACCTCCCCCTCCTCTTCTTCCCTGGTCACTTCTCCCTCGACTTCTCCCACATCTTTCTCCGTCGGTCCTATTTTGGGCCGCCCTCCCCACCGACGTGTGGAGACGTCCCCCTTACGTCTGCCCTATCCATACCACGTTCCCACACATTTTCTCCTCCTCCTCCTCCTCCTCCTCCTCCTCCTCCTCCTCCTCCTCCTCCTCCTCCTCCTCCTCCTCCTCCCCCACCCTCCCCAATACCGTAACCCCTCCACACCCAAAACAGGACCCCTCCCTCTCCCTCTCCCCCACCCCCCTTCCTCACCCAAAACAGGACCCCTCCCTCTCCCTCTCCCCCACCCCCCTTCCTCACCCAAAACAGGACCCCCTCCTCTCCCTCTCCCCCACCCCCCTTCCTCACCCAAAACAGGACCCCCTCCTCTCCCCCCTCCCCATCTCCCAAACAGGACACCCCCCCAATCCCCATCTCCCAAACAGGACCCCCTCCTCTCCCCCCCCACCCATCACCCAAACAGGACCCCCTCCTCTTCCCCCCCCCCCATCTCCCAAACAGGACCCCCTCCTCTTCCACCCCCCCCCCATCTCCCAAACAGGACCCCCTCCTCTTCCACCCCCCCCCCCATCTCCCAAACAGGACCCCCTCCTCTTCCACCCCCCCCCCCATCTCCCAAACAGGACCCCCCCCCCACATCTCCCAAACAGAATCCCCCCCCCCCACCCCATCTCCCAAACAGCACTCCCCCCCACCCCCATCTCCCAAACAGGACCCCCCCCCCATCTCCCAAACAGCACTCCCCCCCCATCTCCCAAACAGCACCCCCCTCCTCTCCCCCCCCCCCATCTCCCAAACAGGACCCCCTCCTCTCCCCCCCCCCCCATCTCCCAAACAGGACCCCCTCCTCTACCCCCCCCCCCATCTCCCAAACGGGACCCCCCCGCCCCCCCATCTCCCAAACGGGACCCCCCCCGCCCCCCCATCTCCCAAACAGGACCCCCCCCGCCCCCCCATCTCCCAAACAGGACCCCCCCCGCCCCCCCATCTCCCAAACAGGACCCCCCCCGCCCCCCCATCTCCCAAACAGGACCCCCCCCGCCCCCCCATCTCCCAAACAGGACCCCCCCCCGCCCCCCCATCTCCCAAACAGGACCCCCCCCGCCCCCCCATCTCCCAAACAGGACCCCCCCCGCACCCCCATCTCCCAAACAGGACCCCCCCCCCCCCCATCTCCCAAACAGGACCCCCTCCTCTACCCTCCCCCCCCCTTCTCCCAAACAGGACCCCCCCGCCCCCCCATCTCCCAAACAGGACCCCCCCCCCCCCATCTCCCAAACAGGACCCCCCCACCCCCCCATCTCCCAAACAGGACCCCCCCACCCCCCCATCTCCCGAACAGGACCCCCCTCCTCGACCCCCCCCCCCCCCATCTCCCAAACAGGACCCCCCTCCTCGACCCCCCCCCCCCATCTCCCAAACAGGACCCCCCTCCTCGACCCCCCCCCCCATCTCCCAAACAGGACCCCCCTCCTCAAACCCCCCCCCCTACTCCCAAACAGGACCCCCCTCCTCTTTCCCCCCCCCATCTCCCAAACAGGACCCCCCCCATCTCCCAAACAGGACCCCCCCCCACCATCTCCCGAACAGGACCCCCCTCCTCGACCCCCCCCCCATCTCCCAAACAGGACCCCCCTCCTCGACCCCCCCCCCCCATCTCCCAAACAGGACCCCCCTCCTCGACCCCCCCCCCCCCCATCTCCCAAACAGGACCCCCCTCCTCGACCCCCCCCCCCGCCATCTCCCAAACAGGACCCCCCTCCTCGACCCCCCCCCCCGCCATCTCCCAAACAGGACCCCCCTCCTCGACCCCCCCCCCCGCCATCTCCCAAACAGGACCCCCCTCCTCGACCCCCCCCCCCCATCTCCCAAACAGGACCCCCCTCCTCTTCCCCCCCCCCCATCTCCCAAACAGGACTCCCCCCCCCCATCTCCCAAACAGGACCCCCCCCCCATCTCCCAAACAGGACCCCCCTCCTCAACCCCCCCCCCCCATCTCCCAAACAGGACCCCCCTCCTCTCCCCCCCCCCCCATCTCCCAAACAGGACCCCCCTCCTCTCCCCCCCCCCCATCTCCCAAACAGGACCCCCCTCCTCTCCCCCCCCCCCCCCCATCTCCCAAACAGGACCCCCCTCCTCTCTCCCCCCCCCCCCCCATCTCCCAAACAGGACCCCCCTCCTCTCTCCCACCCCCCCATCTCCCAAACAGGACCCCCCTCCTCTCCCCCCCCCCCATCTCCCAAACAGGACCCACCCCCCACCTCCCAAACAGGACCCCCCTCCTCTTCCCCCCCCCCCCATATCTCCCAAACAGGACCCCCCTCCTCTTCCCCCCCCCCCATATCTCCCAAACAGGACCCCCCCCCCCCCATATCTCCCAAACAGGACCCCCCCCCCATCTCCCAAACAGCACCCCCCGCCCCCATCTCCCAAACAGCACCCCCCCCCCCCATCTCCCAAACAGCACCCCCCCCCCATCTCCCAAACAGCACCCCCCCCCCATCTCCCAAACAGCACCCCCCCCCCCCATCTCCCAAACAGCACCCCCCTCCTCTCTCCCCCCCCCCCCATCTCCCAAACAGGACCCCCCTCCTCTCTCCCCCCCCCCATCTCCCAAACAGGACCCCCCTCCTCTCCCCCCCCCATCTCCCAAACAGGACCCACCCCCCACCTCCCAAACAGGACCCCCCTCCTCTTCCCCCCCCCCATATCTCCCAAACAGGACCCCCCTCCTCTTCCCCCCCCCCATATCTCCCAAACAGGACCCCCCCCCCCCATATCTCCCAAACAGGACCCCCCCCATCTCCCAAACAGCACCCCCCGCCCCCATCTCCCAAACAGCACCCCCCCCCCCATCTCCCAAACAGCACCCCCCTCCTCTCTCCCCCCCCCCATCTCCCAAACAGGACCCCCCTCCTCTCTCCCCCCCCCCCCATCTCCCAAACAGGACCCCCCTCCTCTCTCCCCCCCCCCCCATCTCCCAAACAGGACCCCCCTCCTCTCTCCCCCCCCCCCCCCATCTCCCAAACAGGACCCCCCTCCTCTCTCTCCCCCCCCCCCCCCATCTCCCAAACAGGACCCCCCTCCTCTCTCTCCCCCCCCCCCCCATCTCCCAAACAGGACCCCCCTCCTCTCTCTCCCCCCCCCCCATCTCCCAAACAGGACCCCCCTCCTCTCTCTCCCCCCCCCCCATCTCCCAAACAGGACCCCCCTCCTCTCTCTCCCCCCCCCCCCCCCCATCTCCCAAACAGGACCCCCCTCCTCTCTTCCCCCCCCCCCATCTCCCAAACAGGACCCCCCTCCTCTCTCCCCCCCCCCCCCCCATCTCCCAAACAGGACCCCCCCTCCTCTCTCCCCCCCCCCCATCTCCCAAACAGGACCCCCCTCCTCTTCCCCCCCCCCATATCTCCCAAACAGGAACCCCCCCCCATATCTCCCAAACAGGACCCCCCCCCATATCTCCCAAACAGGACCCCCCCCCCATATCCCAAACAGCACCCCCCCCCCCCATATCCCAAACAGCACCCCCCCCCATCTCCCAAACAGCACCCCCCCATCTCCCAAACAGCACCCCCCCCATCTCCCAAACAGCACCCCCCCCATCTCCCAAACAGCACCCCCCCCCCCATCTCCCAAACAGCACCCCCCCCCCCATCTCCCAAACAGCACCCCCCCCCCATCTCCCAAACAGCACCCCCCCATCTCCCAAACAGCACCCCCCCATCTCCCAAACAGCACCCCCCCATCTCCCAAACAGCACCCCCCCCCCATCTCCCAAACAGCACCCCCCTCCTCGACCCCCCCCCCATCTCCCAAACAGGACCCCCCTCCTCGACCCCCCCCCCCATCTCCCAAACAGGACCCCCCCCCCCCCCATCTCCCAAACAGGACCCCCCCCCCCCCATCTCCCAAACAGGACCCCCCTCCCCCAAACAGGACCCCCCTCCCCCAAACAGGACCCCCCTCCCCCATCTCCCAAACAGGACCCCCCTCCTCGACCCCCCCCCCATCTCCCTGACGCCGGGGTTACCTCTCCCCCCCTCCAGCCCCGATATTCCTCCCTCCCCTTTCCCGGCCCTCCCCCTACCACCCGACTGTTGACACCGTTTCCCCGCGGTACTCGGGCTCGGGCCCCGCCGCCACCGGCGGCTCATTACCGGAATCCCGTGGAGACTCGGAACCGGCAGCGGCCTAGAGGCCAGCGGAGAGTCGCATGCGCGGTGGAGCGGGCCCGCGGCCTGTCGGGAGTTGTAGTCCCGAATGACCATCAGACCGGAAATGACGCAAGGGGAGGGCTTTATTTACTCCTTGCCTCCTGGACCCACTGGGTTTAAAGGGACCTCTCCCCCCCGGATCCACTGGGTTTCAAGGGACCCCACCCCCCCCGATCCACTGGGTTTAAAGGGACCTCTCCCCCCCGGATCCACTGGGTTTCAAGGGACCCCACCCCCCCCGATCCACTGGGTTTAAAGGGACCTCTCCCCCCCGGATCCACTGGGTTTCAAGGGACCCCACCCCCCCCGATCCACTGGGTTTAAAGGGACCCCACCCCCCCCCGATCCACTGGGTTTCAAGGGACCCCACCCCCCGATCCACTGGGTTTCAAGGGACCCCCCCCCCATACATTGGTTTTAAAGGGACCTCACGCCTCTGGACCCACTGGATTTAAAGGGACCTCACCCCCTGGATCCACTGGGTTTAAAGGGACCTCATCCTTCTGGACCCACTGGGTTTAAAGGAACCTCACCCCCCGGACTCAATGGGTATAAAGGGACCTCATTCTGGATTAGTGGTGCTGGAAGAGCACAGCAGTTCAGGCAGCATCCGAGGAGCAGTAAAATCGATGTTTCGGGCAAAAGCCCTTCAGCAGGAATCAATGGACATCCCTCCTCCTGGACCCACTGGGTTTAAAGGGACTGCTCCCTCCTGGACCCACTGGGTTTAAAGGGACTGCTCCCTCCTGGATCCACTGGATTTAAAGGGACTTCTCCCTCCTGGATCCACTGGGTTTAAAGGGAATTCTCCCTCCTAGACCCACTGGGTTTAAAGGGACCACACCCTCCTGCATCCACTGGGTTTAAAGGGACCTCACCCTCCTGGACCCACTGGGTTTAAAGGGACTTTCTCCCTCCTAGACCCACTTCGTTTAAAGGGACTTCTCCCTCCTGAATGACTGGGTTTAAAGGAAGCTCTGTGTCCTGGACCCACTGGGTGAAAAGGGACCTCTCCCTTTTGGACCCATTGCGCTTCAAGGGACTGCACACTCTTCTGGACGCCCCCAAGTCAGCATATATTTCTAAAGGTCAAACCATGTTTTGACACACTTGCTGAGGTTTATTGAAGACGTAACAGAAGGCTTGACAAGATAAATGCTGTTGACGTGGTGTTCATGGATTTGCAGAAAGTATTTGGTACACAAAAGGACAGGGGGGAATATGGATACAAAATTGGATACTTTGCATTTATGCTGAAAATGTGTTGCTGGAAAAGCGCAGCATGCCCGAAACGTCGATTCTCCTGCTCCTTGGATGCTGCCTGACCTGCTGCGCTTTTCCAGCAACACATTTTCAGCTCTGATCGCCAGCATCTGCAGTCCTCACTTTCCCCTACTTTCCCTTACTGGGTGATTGCTCATAGTGTTCAGGGAAGTGTAAGTTAGGTGCATTAGTCTGGGGTAAATGTAGTGTAATAGGATATGGGAATGCGTCAGAGGGTCAGTGTGGACATGTTGGGCTGAATGGCCTGTTTTCACACTGTAGGGATCAAAGTAAATTCTTAGGGTAACAATAAAAATCTTTGAAATCAAAGACTATGCAGTGGCCACTCTTACCAATACCAATCTGTTGGTAGATTGGTGAGGATGAGGTCACGTATGTTTGTCGCTCACCACCTGCCGCAGACCCAGCTATGTCCTTTAAGACATGACCAACTCAATCAGTAGGGCTGTTGCTGAGCCACTTGTTGGTGGGCATTGTCATCCCCCACCCAGAGTGCATTCATTCTGTGCCCATGCCATCCTCTGTGCTTCCTCTAAGCATTGTTCAGCATGGTGGAGTACTGATTCAGCAGCCAAGGGAGAATGGTACACGGTAATCAGCAGGAGGTTAGCTTGCCAATATTTAACATGAAGTCTTGAGACTTGGAAGAGTCTGGATTCCGGGATGAGGGCTCCATTCACGGGGATAGGAAGGGTGAGAGTCAAGGTGGCAGTGAAGGTCGGTGGGACGCGGGTGAGGGGCAGGGTTTAGGGTGTGATGGTGAGGATTGTGGTTAAAAGTGAGGTTGGGCATGGTGAGCAGAGTGGAGAGTGCGTGTAGCAGTGAGAGAGATTGGCAGTCAGAATAGAGTAGAAAATGAGGTGCTGGTAAAGCGCAGCTGGTCAGGCAGCATCCGAGGAGCAAGAGAGTCAACGTTTCAGGTGGCACGGTGACTCAGCAGTTAGCACTGCTGCCACACAGCTCCGGGGATGAAGGTTCAATTCCTGCTGTCTGTGTGGAGTTTGTACATTCTCCCTGTGTCTGCGTGGGTTTCCTCCGGGTGCTCCGGTTTCCTCCCACAATCCAAAGTTGTGCAGGTCAGGTGAACTGGTCAAGCTAAATTGCTCATAGTGTGAGGTGCATTAGTCAGGGGTAAATATAGGGTTGGGGAATGGGTCTGAGTGGACTAGTTGGGCCGAAAGGCCTGTTTCCATACTGTAGGGAATCTAATCTCGCTCCTGATGAAGGGCTTATGCTTGAAACGTTGACTCTCCTGCGCCTCAGATGCTGCCTGACAGGCTGTGCTTTTCCAGCACCACACTTTTCGACTCTGACTCTCCAGCCTTTGCAGTCCTCACTTTCTCCTGGCAGTCGGAAAAGAGGTGAGGTTGGGAATAGGGACGGGAATGGCGTGAGGGTGGGGGGTGGGAGCGAGACTGTTCCAGTTGGTGTCAATTTGAGCAGACAGGATCCCTCAGTGCTGCCCAGTCGGCTCCATGGTCAGTGAGGTAAAAACAATGACTGCAGATGCTGGAAAGCAAATACTGGATTAGTGGTGCTGGAAGAGCACAGCAGTTCAGACAGCATCCAACGAGCAGCAAAATCGACGTTTCGGGCAAAAGCCCTTCATCAGTGAGTTCTGCTGCTAATGGATGAAGATCAGGAGAGTGAAGGATCAAAACTGATATTGATGACTTCATCAGCAAATAGCATTGAGTTATTGGGCTGCGGTTAAACATTGGGACCTGGGAGGTGTGAGGAAGCCAAACATCACACAAGGCACCCAGCGGAACCTCCTCAAAATCCCCCTGTAATTTCACACCCATAGTCCTTCTCAGTGCCCTCACAAATATTATTCTCCACACTGAGACTTGGGGATGACTCCTTTCCCTTCTTACACGTACAAAGAGAATCAGAGAACCAGAGACATTTCCATGCTGATTTTTTAATCATCAGTGTTTCCTCATCAGTTCCTGCAGGTCCGACTATCAAAGATGGAGAGTGGGCGTCTCCCAGTTGCTGGTGAATATGAATCAGGAACAGGAGCATTCCACTCCCTCCTTGAACCTGTTTTGCCATACTTTAAGGTCATGGCTGATCTGATCACTCCATCATTCCTGCCTGGGTAATTCTGCAGCTCCATCCCTGGCTGTGCTTTCCTTTCTGTTTTCCAGCCAACCTGTTCTGAGATGTTATCGAAGGTGGGACTTGAACCTGGCTCTCCTGGCTCAGAGATCTGGGTCTGCTTAAGGGCTCAGGTGATGAGTTCCAGGCCAATACCTGGCACCAAGGGAACTCATTCTCAATGATCTCCACAGGGAGATTAATTAGTGATTCCCCATGTGATAATCTTTCACCCCGTTCTCAAGAATCTATGTATAAAAATATTCAAGGACTCTGCTGTTATTGTGTTGTTTGGAAGAGCTTTCCAAAGCTTCAAAATCCTTTGTGAAGAAAAGGAATTCTGTTTTAAATGGATAATACTTTATTCTGAAATAGGACTAGATCTTTCTACAATAGCAAACATCCTTTCCATCTCCACCCTGATAAGATCCTTTAGGAATAAATGTGGTTCAATCAAGTCAAATTTCACTCCTCTAAACTCCAGTGAATACAAACCCTTAGCCTATTCAACCTTTCCACATAAAACAACAAGTGCATTCTAGCTACTAGTTTCATAGATAATCTCTGAACTGCCTCCAATGCATTTACATCGTTCCTTAACTAAGGAGACCAGTACTGCACACAATGTTCCAGACGTGATCTCACCAGGGTCCTGTATAGCATAGAAACATAGACAATAAGAGCTGGAGTGGGACATTCGGCCCTCAGTCCTGTCCTGTGTGATCATGGCTGATCATTCAACTGAGTACACTGTTCTTGCTTTCTCCACATACCCTTTTAAAAAGGTAAGTAAACCCTGTCAGTTCCAGAAATACACCAAACATAAGGAATGTCCATCACTGTGACAGTGTATAGATAGAACATTACAGCGCAGTACAGGCCCTTCGGCCCTCGAAGTTGCGCCCTGTCATATCAATCTGAAGCCCATCTAACCTACACTATTCCATGTTCGTCCAGATGCTTGTCCAATGATGACCTAAAAGTACTTAAAGTTGGCGAATCTACTATCGTTGCAGGCAAAGCATTCCATACCCTTACTACTCTCTGAGTAAAGAAACTACCTCTGACATCTGTCCTATATCTATCACCCTCAATTTAAAGCTATGCCCCCTCATGCTTGCCGTCACCATACTTGGAAAAAGGCTCTCCCTGTTCACTCTATCGAACCCTCTGATTATCTTATACGTCTCTATTAAGTCACCTCTCAGCCTTCTTCTCTCTAACGAAAACAGCCTCAAGTCCCTCAACCTTTCCTCATAAGACCTTCCCTCCATACCAGGCAACATCCTAGTAAATCTCCTCTGCACCCTTTCCAAAGTTTCCAAAGTTTGCTAGTTTTTGAGAACAAACTACGACAAGCAGACCAAACACAGCCAGAAACCCTAACCATCTTACCATATATCAAAGAAGTTTCAGAAGTGACAGCCAGACTACTAAGACCCCTCGGAATCCTAGTAGCACACAAACTCACCAACACTCTCAAACAAAAACTAACAAACTTAAAAGACCCAGTACAACCCATGGACAAAACCAACGTCATCTACAAAATTCCATGCAAGGACTGCCACAAACACTACGTAAGACAAACAGGAAGAAAGTTAGCCACCAGGATACATGAACACCAGCTAGCCACAAAAAGACACGACCCACTCTCCCTCGTAGCCCTACACATGGATGAAAAAAACCATCATTTCGACTGGGACAACACATCTATCCTGGGACAGGCTAAGCAAAGACATGCCAGAGAATTCCTAGAGGCCTGGCACTCCACCCACAACGCCATAAACAAACACATAGATCTAAATGCCATCTATCAACCCCTCAGAAAACGAACAGGAAATGACATCACCACAAACCCCAGGAACCCCATCCAGGAGAAAGATATAAATAGAAAGCAGGAGACAACAGCTTCGCTTTACTTGGAGGTCACCACTGATGATGTTACCAAGCCAGGTAATGAAACGTCTGGATATCAAACCTACAGCTCAGCGAGCAAACCTACACCCTAAACTTATTGATTCTCGCTATTTTACAAGAAATTACAACTTGTTTTAGAGGTTTTTGTACGTTAACATCTATTTGAAGGACTCTGCACATTTGAAGGACTCAGCCACCAACACATTAACCACTGGGCTGAAACTTCTTGTGGCCAAGACAATGCATTCTCTTTGATTTGTGTCTTAAATTTCTTCCTCCAAATCTGGTTTCACATTTGGTTTTGACAACTTAGTCACAGAATTTAAGACAATTCATGCCGTTGTAGTACTTTCAATCTCACCTGATTGACAGCACTGAACATTTCCGCGGTTCTCTCACTTATTGTAAGTCCCAGATTATTTTCGCTTCTTAAAATTATCAACAGCATTTCTGCTCTCATTTCTATCTATTACAATCTCCTTTCATACTGCCATTTGCAACCTGTATTTAGATAGTCTCGTTGCTATGGTAATATTGCGTCCTCCATTTTCTGTCAGATCACCGATTTCCCTCTTGTTGCTACGAATGCTGCTGGGAAGGAATGCTTTCCCAGAAATTTTTTTAGTCCCCCCAACATTTGTTCCGACATGGAGGTGCCAGTGTTGGACTGGGCTGGACAAAGTCACATGACACCAGGTTATGGTCCTACAGGTTTATTTGTTCTGACATGGAGGTGCCAGTGTTGGACTGGGCTGGACAAAGTCACATGACACCAGGTTATGGTCCTACAGGTTTATTTGAAATCACAAGCTTTCAGAGCGCTGCTTCTTCATCAGGTGAAATGATGAACCTGACACAAGAGGAGCGCTCTGAAAGCTTGTGATTTCAAATAAACCTGTAGGACTATAACCTGGTGTCATGTGATTTCTAACATTTGTTCTCACAGTGCATGTTTATCTCTGAATTTAACTTGCATCAAAATTAGAACATGTCCATAACAGATGTAATGAAATTCTGCTGTCTGGCATTCAACCTTCTGAACTCCATTATGTACTTTTCTACAGTAGTCTTTGGTCTTTCTATATGTATCTAATTCTGACAATACCACACAAGAAGTCAATAATTCATCTTTTTGATCAATTTTAACCTTGAAAATAAACAATCTGTCCAGATCTTCATCTGTGTTCACTTCATCTGGCTTCAATTCCAGAAAAACCTCCCTTTTTTGCTTTTGTGCGATAATGAAAGTATTAAGACCATACCTTGATTCATCTTTGGTGAAGAATTAAACAAATTCACATTGGAACTCATTCTTCCACTGGTCACAAGGTTGATTTTCAGAAAACAGGGGGGTGTAATCAAACCCTGACACAGCCACCCTCAGCGAGTCTGCAACAAATGCTATACTCCAAAAGATAACTATATTTAGAGTCATAGAGATGTACAGCACGGAAACAGACCCTTTGGTCCAACCCATCCATGCCAACCAGATATCCCACAGCCCAGTCTAGTCACACCTGGCCCATATCCCTGCAAACCCTTCCTATTCATATGCCCATCCAGATGCCTTTTAAATGTTGTAATTGTACCAGCCTCCACCACATCCTCTGGCAGCTCAGTCCATACACATACCACCCTCTGCATGAAAATGTTGCCGCTTAGATCTCTTTTATATCTTTCCCCTCTCACCCTAAACCTATGCCCTCTAGTTCTAGACTCCCTGACCCCAGGGAAGGGACTTCACCTGTTTATCCTATCCATGCCCCTCATGATTTTGTAAACCTCAATAAGGTCACCCCTCAGCCTCTGATAATCCAGAGAAAACAGCCCTAGCCTATTCAACCTCTCCCTAGAGGTCAAATCTTTGAACCATGCCAACATCCTTGTAAATCTTTTCTGAACCCTTTCAAGTTTCACAACATCTTTCCAATAAGAAGGAGAACCAGGATTGCACGCAATATTCCAACAGCGACCTAACCAATGTCCTGTACAGCCGCAACATGACCTCCCAACTCCTGTACTCAATACTCTGACCAATAAAGGAAAGCATACCAAATGCCTTCTTCACTTTCCTATCTACCTGCGACTCCACTTTCAAGGAGCTATGAACCTGCACTGCAAAGTCTCTTTGTTCAGCAACACTCCCTAGGACCTTACCATTAAGTGTATAAGTCCTGCGAAGATTTGCTTTCCCAAAATGCAGCACCTCGCATTAATCAGAATTAAACTCCAACTACCAGTCCTCAGCCCATTGGCCCATCTGGTCAAGATCGCGTTGTAATCCAAGGTAACCTTCTTTGCTGTCCACTACACCTCCAATTTTGGTGTCATCTGCAAACTCACTAACTATACCTCTTATGCTCGCATCCAAATCATTTATATAAATGACAAAAAGTATAGGACCCAGCACCGATCCTTGTGGCACTCCACTGGTCACAGGCCTCCAGTCTGAAAAACAACCCTCCACCACCACCCTCTGTCTTCTACCTTTGAGCCAGTTCTGTATCCAAATGGCTAGTTCTGCCTGTATTCCGTGAGATCTAACCTTGCTAACCAGTCTCCCATGGGGAACCTTGTCAAACGCCTTACTGAAGTCCATATAGATCACGTTTACTGCTCTGCCCTCGTTGATCCTCATTGTTACTTCTTCAAAAAACTCAATCAAGTTTGTGAGACATGATTTCCCATGCACAAAGCCATGTTGGCTATCCCGAATCAGTCCTTGCCTTTCCAAATACATGTACATCCTGTCCCTCAGGATTCCCTCCAACAACTTGCCCACCACCGAGGTCAGGCTCACCGATCTATAGTTCCCTGGCTTGTCCTTACCGCCCTTCTTAAACAGTGGCACCACGTTTGCCAACCTCCAGTCTTCCGGCACCTCACCTGTGACTATCGATGATACAAATATCTCAGCAAGAGGCCCAGAAATCACTTCTCTAGCTTCCCACAGATTTCTAGGGTATACCTGATCAGGTCCTGGGAATTTATCCACTTTTATGCATTTCAAGACATCCAGCACTTCCTCCTCTGTAATATGGACATTTTTTCAAGCTGTCACCATCTACTTCTGTATGTTCTATATCATCCATGTCCTTTTCCACAATAAACACTGATGCAAAATACGTGTTTAACATCTCCCCCATCTCCTGTGGCTCCACACAAAGGCCACCTTGCTGATCTTTGAGGGGCCCTATTCTCTCCCTAGTTACGCTTTTGTCCTTAATATATTTGTAAAAACCTTTTGGATTCTCCATAACTCCATTTGCCAAAGCTATCTCATGTCCCCTTTATGCCCTCCTTATCTCCCTCTTAAATATACTCTTACTGTCTTTATATCTTTCTAAGGATTCACTCGATCTATAGTCTAGATTAGAGTGGTGCTGGAAAAGCACAGCAGGTCAAGCAGCATCTGAGCAGTAGGAAAATTGAAGTTTTGGGCAAAAGCCCTTCATCAGGAAGTATCCATTCCTGCCTATCCTGTCTATACCTTACATATGCTTCCTTCTTTTTCTTAACCAAACCCTCTATTTCTTTAGTCATCCAGCATTCCCTATACCTACCAGCCTTTCCTTTCACCCTAACAGGAATATACTTTCTCTGGATTCTTGTTATTTCATTTCTGAAGGCTTCCCATTTTCCAGCTGTTCCTTTACCTGTGAACATTTGCCCCCAGTCAGCTTTTGAAAGTTCTTGCCTAATATTGTCAAAATTGGCCTTTCATCAACTTTTACATCTGGTCTATCATTTTCCATCACGATTTTAAAATGAATAGAATTATGGTCACTGGCCTCAAAGTGCTCCCCCACTGACACCTCAGTCACCTGCCCTGCCTTAGTTCCCAAGAATAGGTCAAGGTTTGCACCTTCTCTAGGTACATCCACATACTGAATCAGAAAGTTTTCTTGTACATGCTTAACAAATTCCTCTTCATCTAAACTCTTCACACTATAGCAGTCCCAATCTACATTTGGAAAGTTAAAAACCCCTACCATAACCACCCTATTATTCTTACACTTAACTGAGATCTCCTTACAAATTCGTTTGTCAATTTTTTGCGGACTATTATAGGGTCTATCAGCCCATCGAGACTGCCCTGACAATAACTACCACTTAAGGTGTGCTAATTCCAAATGTCTGTACTTGTCCCATATCCTTGAATGTTGTGATATTTGAAGTACTCATCCAAGTTTTTTTTCAAGTTTGTAAGGTTTCTGGTGTCCATTACTTTGCCAGGCAGTGCATTCCAGACTCTCACCACCCACTGACTGAAAAGGTTTGTTCCCAAATCTTCTCTGAATTTCCTGATCCTTATCCTAAAACTATACCCCCTTGTGATTGACTCTCAACCATGGGAACCAGTTGCTCTCCATTCACCCTGTCCATACCCCTCATAATCTTATACACCTCAATCACGTCCCCCTTCAGTCTTCTCTGCTCGAAAGAAAACAATCCAAACCTATCTCGTCTCTCAATATAGCTCAATTTCTCCATCCCAGGCAACATTTTGATGAACCTCCTCTGTACCCCCTCTAGTGCTATCATATCCTTCCTGTATGAAGTGATCAGAAGTGAACGCAGTACTCCAGCTGTGGCCTGACCAACTCTGTACAACTCCAACTTTGTCTCCTTGCTCTTATACTCTGTGCAATGACTAATGAAAGCAAGTGTTCTATATGACTTCTTAACCATCCTCTTCACATACTCTGCCAGCTTCAGGGATCTGTGAATAAGTCCAGCAATGTCCCTCTGTTCCTCTAAGCTACCCAGTGTCCTGCCATTCATTAAGCCCCACCCCCTCCTCCCTCATCTTGTTTCTTCTTCCCCCATCTCACACTTATCAGGGTTAAATACCATCTTTCATAGGTCTGCCCATCTGACAAACCCACCTATATCTTGCTGTCTTAACCATCTTAAGACCATAAGACCATACGACATAGGAGTGGAAGTAAGGCCATTCGGCCCATCGAGTCCACTCCTCCATTCAATCATGGCTGATGGGCATTTCAACCCTACTTACCCACATTCTCCCTGTAGCCCTTAATTCCTCAAGACAACAAGAATCTATCAATCTCTGCCTTGAAGACATTTAGCGTCCCGGCCTCCACTGCACTCTGCGGCAATGAATTCCACAGGCCCACCACTCTCTGGCTGAAGAAATGTCTCCGCATTTCTGTTCTGAATTGACCCCCTCTAATTCTAAGGCTGTGTCCACGGGTCCTAGTCTCCTCACCTAACGGAAACAATTTCCAAGCGTCCACCCTTTCCAAGCCATGTATTATCTTGTACGTCTCTATTAAGTCTCCTCTTAATCTTCTAAACTCCAATGAATACAATCCCAGGATCCTCAGCTGTTCCTCGTATGTTAGACCTACCATTCCAGGGATCATCCGTGTGAATCTCCGCTGGACACGTTCCAGTGCCAGTATGTCCTTCCCGAGGGGTGGGGACCAAAACTGGACACAGTACTCCAAATGGGACCTAACCAGAGCTTTATAAAGTCTCAGTAGCACAACGGTGCTTTTATATTCCAACCCTCTTGAGATAAGTGACAACATTGCATTCGCTTTCTTAATCACAGACTCAACCTTTAGAGAATCCTCGACTAGCACTCCCAGATCCCTTTGTACTTTGGCTTTATGAATTTTCTCACCGTTTAGAAAGTAATCTGTGCTTTTATTCTTTTTGCCAAAGTGCAAGACCTCGCATTTGTTCATGTTGAATTCTATCAGCCATTTCCTGGACCACTCTCCCAAACTGTCTAGATCCTTCTGCAGCCTCCCCACTTCCTCAGTACTACCTGCCTGTCCACCTAACTTCGTATCATCTGCAAACTTCGCTAGAATGCCCCCAGTCCCTTCACCCAGATCATTAATATATAACGTGAACGGCTGTGGTCCCAACACTGAACCCTGCGGGACACCGCTCGTCACCGGCTGCCATTCTGTAAAAGAACCTTTTATCCCAACTCTCTGCCTTCTGTCAGAGAGCCAATCCTCAATCCATCCCAGTAGCTCACCTCGAACACCATCTTCTTCACTTGTAGCCATTTTAATATTCTTGGTATAATTTGAAAATTTGCTTAACATTTCCCCCACATTTTCATCTGTATCATTTATGCATATAACAAACAATAAGGATCCAACTACTGATCCTTGTGGTATACCACTGGACACCGGCCTTCAATCAGTCAACCACTACCCTTTGTGTCCACCTTTTGATCCATCTCAGCAAGTTCTCCTCAGTTCCATGTGCTTTAACCTTCTCAGTCAGTCCCCCATGTGGGATCTTGTCAAAAGCTTTGCTAAACTCCACATCAACTACATCAACTGAGCTTTCCTCATCCACACACTTGATCGCATTTTTTCAAAAATGTAAAGTGGAGGTTGACTCCCCCCATCTGAGAACTAAAGCTGAAACACCCAAAGAGGAACACTTCATTCTATAATCTGTAAAAGGAGTGTGAAAAGTAGTGTAACCTGCTTTTCAGCAACTTCTAGTGGTCAATTGAAATAAATCCCTGACACTCACTCTAAAATCAACAAGTAACAATTTATTTATCTAACTAACAGGGAATAAATTAACTAAATTATTAACAAACCAAATTAACCCTCTCTAACTACTAACTATTCCCGAAAACAACAAGATTCTAATGGTGTGCTGTTCCAATAAATACAAGTCCCACTCATACAAAGTTAAGAACAGAATTTAGTCTCTCGTATTACAACGAGTTCCCGAATGTTCTGTGCCTTCTCCTCTCGAGTCTTCTGTCAGAAATGACTTCTTCTCCAATTCTTCATCATTGGTACCATTATTATTTAGATAGTGCTTTCTCCAATTCAGAGATGACTATGAAAGCCAATTTCTCTCTCAGGGGCTGAGGGCTTGTTAGCTCCAGTATCTTTTTCCAACTGCCCCCTTCTTTTATACCTGTGATGACTTATCAATATTTCTTACATAGGATTGGTCTTATGTTGTCGAAATGATCAGATTTAATTTTAATAGGTTTTTGGTATTTAAGTACTTGGTTCAAGTTGATTGGCTAAATTCAAAAACCTGTTTTCGGGAGTTTACTAAAGAAAGAAATCAGGAGGGCAAAAAGGGGGCATGCAATAGTCTTGGCTGAGAAGATTAGGGTGAATCCAAAGAGGTTCTTTAAGTATCTTAAAGGAAAAAGAATAACTAGAGACAGAATAGGACTCATCAAGGACAAGAGTGGACATGTTGGTCTGGATGCGCAGGACATGGGTAAAGTTCCCAATGAATATTTCTCCTCTGTGTTTACCATGGAGAAAGACATGTGAACTTGGGGAGGTTAGTGATCATATCTTGGGGACAGTCCATATCACTGTAGAGGAGGTGTTGGATGGATTAGAATGTATGAAGCAGATAAATTTCCAGGTCCTGACCAGATACATCCAAGAACCCCGTAAGAGGGACAGAGAAGAAATTGCAGGAGTCCTGGCTGATATTTTTGCATCATTGTTAAGTCCTGGAAGACTGGAGTGTAGTGAATGATGTGCCCTTATTCAAGAAGGGCTGCAAAGAAAAACCTGTGAACTATAGACCAGTAAACCTAACACCTGTAGTCAGCAGGTTACTTGAGAAGATCCTGCGTGGGAGATCATGCCTCACAAATTTGTTAGAGTTCTATGATGAAGAGACCAGGATGGTCGATGAGGGCAGGGCGGTAGACGTAGTCGATATGGATTTCAGTAAGACCTTTGACAAGACTCCACATGGTAGGCTGTTTTGGAAGGTGAGATTGCATGGAATCCAGGGGGAGTTCACAAATTGGATACACAACTGGCTTGTGATAGAAAGCAGAGGGTAATAGTGGAAGGATGCTTGGAGACCTCAGGGGTCGATGCCGGGTCCATTGCTGTTTGTTATCTCTATCAATGATTTAGATGAGAATGTACAAGGCAATGATTAGTAAAGTTTGCAGATGACACTAAATTAGGAAGTATCGTGGACAGTGAGAAAGGTTATCAGAAATTGCAACAGGACCTTAATCAGCTGGGGATGTGGGCCAAACAATGGGAAATGGAATTTCATGTAGATAAGTGTGAAGTCTTGTATTTTGGAAAGCCAAATCAAGGTAGGAATTTCATGGTGAATGGTAGGGCCTTAAGGAGTGTAGTGGAACAGAGGGACCTTGAAGTTCAGGAGCACGGTTCTCTGAAAGTGGAGTCCCAGGTAGACAGGGCAGTGAAGAAGGCTTTTGGCACACTGGTCTTCATCAGTCAGGGCACTGAGTATAGAAGTTGGGAAGTTATGTTGCAGTTGTACAGGACATTGGTGAGGCCATACTTGGAGTATTGTGTTCAGTTTTGGTCACCTTGCTATAGGAAGGATGTTATTAAACTGGAAAGAGTGCAGAAGAAATTTACAAAGATGTTGCCAGGACTCAAAGCTTGGGCTTTTTACTTTAGAGCATAGGAGACTGAGGTGTTGGGGGGTGGGGGGGGGAATCTTATAGATCACGAGAGGCATGGATTGGGTGAATGTACTAAGTCCTTTTCCCAGAGTTTGGGAATTGAGGACTAGAGGGCATCAGTTTAAGGTTAGAGGGGAAAGAATAAAAGGGAACCTGAGGGTCAACCTTTTTACATAGAGGGTGGTACGCATATGGAATGAGCTGCCAGTGAAAGGGGTTGAGGTGGGTACATTAACAACATTTAAAAGGCATTTGGACAAATACATGAATAGGAAAGGTTTAGAAGGAGATGGGCCAAGTACAGGGAAGTGGGGTTTGCATGGATGGACATTTTGATCGGCATGGACCAGTTTGGGCCAAAGGGCCTGTCGCCATGCTGTAGGCCTCTATGATTGTTGCCTTGGTAAAGGCTGCTGCTTGGTTTGCTAACCTTACAGCCTTTCGGTACAAGTGTTTCAGTTCGGCCTCTTGATATACTTGCCTTTGAGATTAGATTCCCTACAGTGTGGAAACAGGCCCTTTGGCCCAACAAGTCCACACTGATCCTCCGAACAGCAACCCACCCAAACCCCTTTTCCCTCTGATTAAAGCACCTAACCCTATGGGGCAATTTAGCATGGCCAATTCACCTGACCTGCACATCTTTGGACTGTGGGAGGAAACCAGAGCAGCCGGAGAAAACCCACGCAGACACGGGGAGAACTTGCATATTCCAAACAGCCAGTTGCCCGAGGTTGGAATTGAACCTGGGACCCTGGTGCTGTGAGGCAGCAGTGCTAACCACTGAGCCACTGTCTCTAACCACAGAAAAAAATGCTATCTTTTAAAGGGACTACGCAATACTTTTCCCATTTTACAATTCTACAATTTCACAAACACCAAATTCTAGCTTCCTGTCTCCCAATCTACAACTACTTTACCCAACTTTGCAACATTAGGCATGACCACCCTCTGAGAAAGCCATGTTGACTCTGCCTAATTAACCCATGCCTTTCCAAGTGAGTATTAATTCGCTCTTTCAGAATCATTTCCAATAGTTCCCCTAACACTGATGTGAGACTCACTAGTCTATAATTTCCAGGTTCATCTCTATCACTCTTCTTAAAAAAGTGGAACTATTTTAGCCATCCTTCAGTCCTCTGGCACTTCCCTCATGGCCAGAGAGAAATTAAAGGTTTGTGTCAGAGCCCCTGTAACTTCCTGCCTCACCTCCCACCACAGCCTGGGATGTAATTCATCTGAGCCAGGGGATTTGCCTGTTTTTTAAAAGCCTGACAAAGCTCCAAACCTCCCCATTTTCCATGTCAAACTGTGCAAATTCCTCACAGTCCCTTTCCCTGAATTCCATACCCTTCACTCTCCTCTTCCAGGATGAGACTGAAGAGCACTATTCATTATCCTTCCAATATCCTCTGGCCGCACACACAGGTTCCTAATGGGCCCTGCTCTTTCCCTGATTCACCTCTTCCCTTCAATGTAGTTATAAAACATCTTGGGATTTTCCCTAATCCTGTTCGCAAGTTCATGCCCCCTTTTTGCTCTTCCAATTGCTTTCTTAAGTTCTCTCCTGCACTTCCTGTATTCCTCGAGGGCCACAGCTGAATTGCTCCCTTTGGACTCGTGAAGAGCCCTGCTCTTCTTCTTTATCCAGTCCTGAATTGTCCGAAGCTTCCAGGGTTCCCTGAAAGTTTTGCGCCAGGATTTCTCTCTCAAAGGTCCATGCTGGACCTGTACTCTCCTCAGCTCCTTTCTCAATGCCTTCCATTGTAGACTTACCCGCAAGGAGCTGTGCACTGTCCACTGTAGCCAGATTCTGCTTTATTTTAATAAAACCTGTTTTCCCCCAGTCTAAAACTATCGCTTACAGGCCAACCTTTTCCTTGTTGGGAACAAATTTGAACCAAACTGTGCTGTGCTCACTATCTCCTAAATGTTCCCCCAATGCCACATCGAACACTTGCCTGGCTTCTTTCCCCAGAACCAGACCCAACACTGCAATGTCTCTTGTTGGGCTTTCTGTGAATTGATACCAAGGACTCCTCTGGAGACAATTCAAGAAATCTGTCCCTTCTAAATCTTTAACACTATGAATGTCCCAATTTATGTTGGCACAGTTGAAATCCCCAAGTATAATTACCCATTTATTCCTCTTACACACCTCTGTAAGCAGCCTACATATTTGCTCCTCTATTTCCTGCTGACTCTTTGGGGGCCTATAATACATTCCCAATAAAATAACTGCCCCCTTACCACTCCCAAGTTCTACCCACAAAGCCTCATTTGAGAAGCCTTCCATGATATCAACTCTCCTTATTGCAGTAATTGACTCCTTAGGTGAACACTTCTATGTGAGAGCTTTCAGTCAGTTAGCTGCATTCTGGGCGGCACGGTGGCACAGTGGTTGGCATTGCTGCCTCACGCCGCCAGAGACCCGGGTTCAATTCCCGCCTCAGGCGACTGACTGTGTGGAGTTTGCACATTCTCCCCGTGTCTGCGTGGGTTTCCTCTGGGTGCTCCGGTTTCCTTCCAAAGATGTGCAGGTTCAGGTGAATTGGCCATGCTAAATTGCCCATAGTGTTAGGTAAGGGGTAAATGTAGGGGTATGGGTGGGTTGCGCTTCGGCGGGTCGGCGTGGACTTGTTGGGCCGAAGGGCCTGTTTCCACACTGTAAGTAATCTAATCTAAATTCGATAAAACGCACATACCCCTCACACCATACCGAGTACTATCTTCTCATACTTATCCAACCAATTCAAATCCCACTAACACTTCATTAATATACACATCATTAGTTCCTTCACTCCACTAGGTCAGGCTGTGAGAAACATTATAATAGTTTAATATTGAGTGTGTCAATTATTATGAGATCAATTGTGTAGTGGGTGTGACAGTCATTATAACAGTGAGTGTGATAAACAGTGTAATAACAATGGAATGGTATTGGATCCAACAATCAGTTCAACAGTCAGCATGACATTTGGTGCGGTAAAAACAATGACTGCAGATACTGGAGACCAGATTCTGGATTAGTGGTGCTGGAAGAGCACAGCAGTTCAGGCAGCATCCAAGGAGCTTCGAAATCGACGTTTCGGGCAAAAGCCCTTCATCAGGAATAAAGGCAGTGAGCCTGAAGCGTGGAGAGATAAGCTAGAGGAGGGTGGGGGTGGGGAGAGAGTAGCATAGAGTACAATGGGTGAGTGGGGGAGGAGATGAAGGTGATAGGTCAAGGAGGAGAGGGTGGGGTGGATAGGTGGAAAAGGAGATAGGCAGGTCGGACAAGTCCGGACAAGTCATGGGGACAGTGCTGAGCTGGAAGTTTGGAACTGGGGTGAGGTAGGGGAAGGGGAAATGAGGAAACTGATGAAGTCCACATTGATGCCCTGGGGTTGAAGTGTTCCGAGGCGGAAGATGAGGCGTTCTTCTTCCAGGCGTCTGGTGGTGAGGGAGCGGCGGTGAAGGAGGCCCAGGACCTCCACGTCCTCGGCAGAGTGGGAGGGCGAGTTGAAATGTTGGGCCACAGGGCGGTGTGGTTGATTGGTGCAAGTGTCCTGGAGAATATCATTTATTGTACATCCACTAATATCATTTATTGTATCCGTTGCTCCCGATGCGGTCTCCTCTACATTGGGGAGACTGGGCGCCTCCTAGCAGAGCGCTTTAGGGAACATCTCCGGGACACCAACACCAATCAACCACACTGCCCCGTGGCCCAACATTTCAACTCCCCCTCCCACTCTGCTGAGGACATGGAGGTCCTGGGCCTCCTTCACCGCCACTCCCTCACCACCAGACGCCTGGAGGAAGAACGCCTCATCTTCTGCCTCGGAACACTTCAACCCCAGGGCATCAAGGTGGACTTCAACAGCTTCCTCATTTCCCCTTCCCCCACCTCACCCTAGTTCTAAACTTCCAGCTCAGTAACTGTCCCCATGACTTGTCCGGACTTGTCCGACCTGCCTATCTCCTTTTCCATCTATCCACTCCACCCTCTCCTCCCTGACCTATCACCTTCATCCCCTCCCCCACTCACCCATTGTACTCTATGCTACTTTCTCCCCACCCCCACTGTCCTCTAGCTTATCTCTCCACGCTTCAGGCTCACTGCCTTTATTCCTGATGAAGGGCTTTTGCCCAAAACATCAATTTCGAAGCTACTTGGATGCTGCCTGAACTGCTGTGCTCTTCCAGCGCCATTCATCCAGAATGACATTTGGTGCAACAATCACTGTGAAAGCGAGAGTAACAATAGATAGTCAGTTCTCCTTGTTTCAGAGGCTTCTTTATGACCTTTCCCCAAAACCTCCAGGGGTTTTCAGCAGCCCAGTAGATCCTTGGGCAAGGAAAACAGCAGTAAAAGAAACTGTTTGCACTGGCAGGTAGACCCACACTCAGAGGGACCTGAATGGAGAGAACATATGAATAAGGTAGTAGCAGTGCTGAGATAAGGAAACATTGCTTAGTAAATTATTGCTCTGCCTGAACAAATGGTGCTACAGATTTAATATTGACTTTCAAAGGAAGTTGGATAAATATCTAAAAATAAATAAATGCAGAGCTATGGGGAACAGTGGTGTTGGTTGGGCTAAGAGCAAGTGGAGCTGAAAATGTGTTGCTGGAAAAGCGCAGCAGGTCAGGCAGCATCCAAGGAACAGGAGAATCGACGTTTCCGGCTGAAGAAGGGCTCATGCCCGAAACGTCGATTCTCCTGCTCCTTGGATGCTGCCTGACCTGCTGCGCTTTTCCAGCAACACATTTTCAGCTCTGATCTCCAGCATCTGCAGTCCTCACTTTCTCCTAAGAGCAAGTGGATCGCTCTTTCAGAGAGCTAGCAAAAGGCAGGCTTTCTTCAATGATATGCAGCATTGGCTGGGGTACTGTGCGTGTCTGATCTCAGGTACAGCATTGCCTGGGCTACGGAGAGTGTTACAGTCTGGATTTACATAAAGAGTGGCATCAGGGTGAAGCAAAGGCTGGATGCTTCCAGGAATTGGGTCAGAATACACCGACTGCATTCATAAAACAGTTACCAAACAACCAGAAGCCAACTCCTCCTTAACCAGAGAGTTAGTGTGTAACTAGATGTGGAAATATAGAGGAGGTGAAGCAACCACTTTGGTTGTGAAATGGTAACGGAATCTGAACAGGGCTGAGTTGAATGTGTAAGCAGGGAGAGAAGGAGCTAGAAAGGATAGACAGCAAGGGTAGAAATGGGAAAGAGAGGGTTGATTCTATGGAATCAATTTAGGTAAAGGGGTAGTACAGAGAGATCTGGGTGTTCTGGTACACCAGTCAATGAAGGTGAGCATGCAGGTACAGCAGGTAGTGAAGAAGGCTAATAGCATGCTGGCCTTCATAACAAGAGGGATTGAGTATAGAAGCAAAGAGGTGCTTCTGCAGCTGTACAGGGCCCTGGTGAGACCGCACCTGGAGTATTGTGTGCAGTTCTGGTCTCCAAGTTTGAGGAAAGACATTCTGGCTCTTGAGGGAGTGCAGCGTAGGTTCACGAGGTCAATTCCTGGAATGGCGGGATTACCTTACACTGAAAGACTGAAGCGACTGGGCTTGTATATCCTTGAGTTGAGAAGACTGAGAGGGGATCTGATTGAGACATATAAGATTATGAAAGGATTGGGCACTCTGGCAGCAGGAAACTTGTTTCCGCTGATGGGTGAGTGCTGAACCAGAGGACACAGCTTAAAAATACGGGGTAGACCATTTAGGACAGAGATGAGGAGAAACTACTTCACCCAGAGAGTGGTGGCTGTGTGGAATGCTCTGCCCCAGAGGGCAGTGGAGGCCCAGACTCTGGATTCATTTAAGAAAGAGTTGGATAGAGCTCTCAAGGATAGTGGAATCAAGGGTTATGGAGATAAGGCAGGAAGAGGATACTGATTAGGAATGATCAGCCATGATCACATTGAATGGCGGTGCAGGCTCGAAGGGCAGAATGGCCTACTCCTGCACCTATTGTCTATTGTCTATTGTCATAAAGCTGAGAAATGGAGAGGTTGGGGGAGGAATAACACACAGTGAGTAATAGGAATGGAAAGAAGGGAGGGGAAAAGGCGAAGGAGAGAGAGAAAGACAGGGTGGGATGGGAGGAAAGTAGGGAAGGAGAAAGTTGAAGAGCAAATGAACAGAGGAATAGGAGAGCTCTCTGGTAAGGGAAGAGAGGTGAGGGGAGTCGGAGGGAAATAGGGAAGAGTTGAGGAGGAAGGATGGGAAGGGAACAGGAAGGAGAGAAGTAGAGGTGGTGAACGGAGCTGAGCAGGAGATGAGGAAATGAAGAAAGAGGCCGAGAGGTAATTGTTCTGGGGAGGGAGGACAGGGTCTTCTAGTAGGCCATAGGCCTAAGAGGAACCTGCCATACAGTCATCTCACATGGCTCTGGGTAAATCAGGCAATATAGGCTAGGGCACGGTTGAGGGACACGAAGCTGACATCCGCAGTAAAATTTAGAATTAAAAATTCTCCACAGATATGATTTGGAGCCAACCTATCCAAAGATCCACAAGCAAACCTACTTTGGATGAGTCTCTTCCTGTTGCTCCTGTTTTCATCAAATCATTAAAGGATGGGATTGTATTGGGGGTCGAAGTTCCTTTGCCTATCTCCCTCAACAGGATTACCATTTGACAAGGGGTCATTAAGCATGGTACAGGAGAACTTCCAGCCATTGTGGAATCCATAATCCAGTCAGGCTACCTCAATGACAACAGAGTCCAGCTACCTGCAACCCACTCCTCAATGATCATAGCACCTTGAGACCACCTTCCATGACCATTCGAGTACCCTCAGTAGCTTCCTCATAAGCTGTATTCACTGAACTTGATTGGATACCCAACACTAATGTCTTTACTTCTTGTTAGCCACCACGAGGAAGGCAATGATGCCTCACGAGTTACATTTGAAACCACTTTACGATTATAATTTGGGTTTGCAGTGTGATTTATGTGCACAAGCAGGAAGCCACACGTATTCCGGCAGGAGGACCTGCTCACTTCACACCAAAGGAATGTGTCCACATATTCCAACATTTCCAGCTCGAGACAGAGCTGGAGAGGGAGGGAAAATCCTCACGGCACTGCCCTGACCAATAGAACTAATTTGGCGAAAGTGAGAACTGCAGATGCTGGAGATCAGAGTCAAGATTAGGGTGGTGCTGGTAGAGTTAATTTGCCTGTCTTGAATTTAATTGATTAACTCAGACAGGGAACAGTTCCGACTGCATTTCTATGGAAAACACAGGTCAGCAGTCCCTTCTAATGCTGTGAAAATTACTATTTGCTTTCTCGTCGGTTTTCTTGTATTTCAGTCCCGATGAGAGGCAAGCTTCGAATTCTTTTCTCTTTTTAGCAATGTTTAAGTTCTGTACAATATATCAATTATTCATGAGCAGCCCATCAGTGAGTGGTTATGTTTGCAGCACAGTGACTGATGACCCAGAGTCATTCTCAAGAAGCCAAAGGCATTAGAGTTTCCAGTTGTAATGATCTTCAGCAGTCCAGGCTGTGGTGATGGAGTCCACTTCCAGGTGGAAGCCAACTGTCACCCTGTAATTAGAATCAGAGAAATATTCTTCATATTTATCAAGCCCATTCCTCTTAACCCTCTCTGATGTAAGGTGAAGTCTGAACTCTCTGCATTATCTTTCAGTTCCACTGTGTTCAGGTAAATCTCTTCTGCACCCTCTCCAAAGCCATGATGATTGACCTCCTACCAAAATGTATTATTTTACGCTCTCTGTAAATCAGATTAGATTCCCTACAGTATGGAAACAGGCCCTTCGGCCCAACAAGTCTACACTGTCTCTCCACCTAGAGCCATTCCCCTACCCTATATTTACCCCTGACTAATGCACCTAACACTACGGGCAATTTAGTACGGCCAATTCACCTAACCCGCACATCTTTGGACTGTGGGACGACAACGGAGCACCCGGAGGAAACCCACGCAGACGCGGGGAGAATGTGCAAACTCCACACAGTCAGTCACCCGAGGTTGGAATCAAACCCAGGTCCCTGGCACTGTGAGGCAGCAGTGCTAACCACTCAGCCACGATGCTGCCCCATTCCTGCCTATTTAATCAGTCTCTGACCTCTTCATTGTTTATTTACTTTTGGGTCAACGGCAAACATTGCGATTATGCCCTGTATACCAAATATGAAATAGAGCACTGGTCCTGGTACTCTGGGGAACACCATGCCCTCCAGTAAACAATTATTTGTTCTCCTCTCTGCTTTCTGTCCCTTGGCCAATTTTGTATCTGCGTTTTCATTGTCTCTTTAATTTCAATGGGATTCAATTTCGCTAACAAGTCAAATACGTCAAATGCCTTTGTCCCTTTCCAGAATACCAAATACACCACATTCATTCACATCGTACCTCTGTTACTATGCCAAAGAAGTTAGTCAAACATGATGTTCCTTTCATAAATCTGTACTGACGGTCATTTATTAGTCCAAACGTTCCCTAATGTCAATCAATGTTGTGTCAGTCACTGTTATCTGGAAATACATTGAAACACAACCAGCATACACTCTGCTCCTCTGTGAGATTCAGGTATGACAATCGATTCCCGAAGATCCAGGAGATAAAGCTTCCCGCTCTGTCAGCTCCTTCACCCTCTTACAGCCTTTTCCTTATATGGCTCCTCCTAATTGGGCAGCCCAATGAAGAAAGCAGCAACACACCATTTTAAGTGATTCAGGATACATAAATCCTGTTATGACACTTCATCTTTCCCACAATTAGAAATACCAAAAGCAGAGCAAAAAAAACTTGACGAGAGCAGCTGAAATGGAAAATCAATGAGTCCCACCTTGATTGAGATGAGGATGGTCTTAACTACTGTTTGTGAGATCTGCTTATTGATTGTGACTGGTTGGGAAGGAAGCAAGATTTCAGAATCTAGGGTCTGATACAGATTATCTGGATTATCAGACTCTGTGGCCATTGTGGTCCCATATAAGTGCCAACCTTGATATGGCCTCCACCTGATGTTTTGGTGCAAGGCTGTTGTACTGAACTCCATGCGGCCTGCTTTTTGGCCTCGATAAAATCAATCTTCCCTTATCCCCCACAACACAAATGTATAATTCTGCTGCACCTTTAGAGGTAGCCCCATTGTACCCCACGCCAATCAGGTACAGGCTGAAAGCTGTATTCATACACAGCTGGGACTGCACAATTGGAAACTTTTTGTGGTTTCTATTTCCCCTCCACACATCAACAACTCCACCTCTCAGCTGCTGGCCTCACCTAACCGGAGGCTGTGAATCGAGATCAGAGATAGTGCTGTGTTGTTTGCACAGCCCAGGACTGCCTCAACTAGTCCCTGTTCCGGCACAGTGCAGGCTAAGTTGTAGATTGTATTTTTTGCCCTGTTCTACAACCCAATGAACTTTGTCTGGTATGATCTGCCTGTACTGCACGCAAAACAAAACGTTTCACTGTTTCTATGTACATGTGAGAGAAATAAATCAAATCAAATGAAACATTGACAGGTTTCTATCTCCAAGGGTCAGCCAAATGATGAGAGAATTTAAGATTTCAAAAATAAATCTCTGATGCTTGCTGCCTTGGGGACACAACGGCTCAGTGACATTATCGCTGATGCCACTGATGAAACTCAGCTAATGTTCAGGGGATCCAGGTTCGAATCCCACTGCAGTAGATGGTGGGATTTGAATTCAATAAAAATCTGGAATTAAGAGTCTAAGGGTGACCATGAATCGATTGTACAGCTGCAGCATAACCTCCTGGTTCTGGAACTCAATCCCTCTATTAATAAAGGCCAAAACACTGTATGCCTTCTTAACAACCCTGTCAATCTGGGTGGCAACTTTCAGGGATCTGTGTACATGGACACCGAGATCTCTGCTCATCTACACTACCAATAATCTTACCATTAGCCCAGTACTTTGCATTCCGATTACTCCGTCCAAAGTGTATCACCTCACACTTGTCCACATTAAACTCCATTTGCCACCTCTCAGCCCAGCCCTGCATCCTATCTATGTCTCTCCGCAACCTGCTACATCCTTCGTCACTATTCACGACTCCACCGACCTTAGTGTCGTCTGCAAATTTACTAACCCACCCTTCTAAGCCCCCATCCAGGTCATTTATAAAAGTGTCGAACAGCAGTGGACCCAACACTGACCCTTGCAGTACGCCGCTAGTAACTGGACACCAAGATGAACATGTTCCATCAACTACAACCCTCTGTTTTCTTTCAGCAAGCCAATTACTGATCCAAACTGCTATGTCTCCCACAATACCATTCCTCTGCATTTTGTATAATAGCCTACTGTGGGGAACCTTATCGAATGCCTTACTGAAATCCATGTACACCACATCAACTGGTTTACTCTCAGCTACCTGTTTGGTCACTTTGTCAAAAAACTCAATAAGATTTGTTAGGCACAACCTACCCTTCACAAAACCGTGCTGACTGTCCCTGATCAGGTTATTCTTTTCTAGATGGTTATAAATCCTATCTTTTATAACCTTTTCCAACACTTTACCAACAACTGAAGTGAGACTCACTGGTCTGTAATTACCAGGGTTGTCTCTACTACCCTTTTTGAACAAGGGAACCACGTTTGCTATCCTCCAGTCCTCAGGCACTATTCCTGTAGACAATGATGATTTGAAGATCAATGCCAAAGGCTCGGCAATCTTTTCCCTTGCTTCCCAGAGGGTCTTTGGATTTGGGAAGGAAACTGGAGCACCCAGAGGAAACCCACACAGACACGGGGAGAATGTGCAAACTCCACACAGACAGTCGCCCGAGGCTGGAATCGAATCCAGATCCCTGGCGCTCTGAGGCAGCAGTGCTAACCACTGAGCCACTGTGCCACCCAGTTTAATAGTGCAATCATAAAAGCAAATTACTGCGGATGCTGGAATCTGAAACCAAAAAAGAGAAAATTCTGGAAAATCTCAGCAAGTCTGGCAGCATCTGTAAGGAGAGAAAAGAGCTGACGTTTTGAGTCGAACTGACCCTTTGTCAAAGCTTTGACAAGGGTCAGTTAGACTTGAAAAGTCAGCTCTTTTCTCTCCTTACAGATGTTGTCAGACTTGCTGAGATCTTCCAGCACTTTCTCTTTTTTGGTTAATAGTGCAATCAGTTTGGTGAAATTAGTAGATGAAGGAATGTGATATAAATGCAATGTATTAAGAATATAGAAACAGAAGGAGTGTATGGAGGGATCCTCTTATGAGGAAAGTTGAGTACTTTGGGTCTGTAATTATTGGAGTTTAGAAGAATGAGACGAGACCTTGTGGTAACATCAGATCTGAATCTAGATTTGCAGCGGTCTGAGTAGTCTGGCAATCATATCCAAGATGTCTTTGATGTAGGGGAGAGTGGCTAGGGATTCTGGATGTGTTTTGTCTGCTTGTGTAGGTTTGTTGCTGAGAAATCGGTGGACTGTGTTCATTGGTTACCCGTACTTTTTGAATACACTGTATTCATACATACTCAAACATATAAATAGAAAGCGGGCTACACCACAGTGTTTCATTCGGAGGCTCACTGAAGATGTTACCTAGTATGGTGATGAAACGTCTGAAAACGAACCTTGCAGCTCAGCGAGCAAACCTACATCCAGGTATTGGTCCTGTTCCAGTTTCATGTCTAACTGGTACATGTCCCATCTTTCCATGAAACAGATCCAGTGGTCCAATAGTCTAAATCCCCCTGCCTTGGACCAACTCTCCAGCCGCACATACATGTGCTCTATCTGCCCACTGGGAGAAAGTGAGGACTGCAGATGCTGGAGATCAGAGTCAAGAGTATAGTGCTGGAAAAGCACAGCAGGTCAGGCAAAATCCGAGGAGCAGGAGAATCGACGTTTTGGGCATAAGCCCTTCATCAGGAATGTCCCTGATGAAGGGCTTATGCCCGAAATGTCGACTCTCCTGCTCCTTGGATGCTGCCTGACCTGCTGTGCTTTTCCAGCACCGCACTTTTCGACTCTATCTGCCTATTGTCACACTCTGCCTATTGTGACCTTTAAAGTCCTACTTTCAACCCATTTACCTAGCTCCCTGAATTCTTGTTGCAGAACCTCATTCCTCTTTCTACTGAGGGAAGTGGTCCCAGTGTGAACCATGGCCTCGGCCTGTTCACCCACTCCCTTCAGGATACACCGAAGCTGTTCAGTGACATCTCTGACCCTAGCCCACCCCCAAGGAGGTGACACACCATCCTGGAGTGGTGCTTGTCTTGACCCCTCACTATTGAGTCTCCAATCACTATTGCTCTTTCTTCTACCCACCTTATGCAGCTCACTCCGACAGCACTTCCCAGAGGAACTGTTCCTCTCGCCGTTTTCCAACTGAGGACAAGGGGTTGGCTCAAGGAGATGGTGGATGTTATATCGTGTTGAGCTGTACTGGATGAGGGAGGATGACAGGAGATGTGTGAGCAATGATGTAAGATGGCAGCTGACCTCACAGCAGGCCAAGCAGCTTCAGAAGAGCAGGAGAGTCACGAAAGGTTCCGAACTGAAACGTCAACCAACACCCCCCCCCCCCCCACTCCTCCCCCAACACTCCTCCAATGCTGCAAGACGTGAAGTTCAGAAAGTGGAATGAAGTTCAGACAGATTTGCGGGAAGGCTGCAGTCAAATGTTTGGAAAAGGAAAAGGTACGAGGAAAGAGAAAAAAGTCTGGGATATCAATAAACTCTTAATGGCAGTTTAATTGGCAGCTTCCTCTCAGTGCTGAGTCAATGGGGCGTCATGTGCTCAAAGGTGGTGTTGGCAAAGGTGGGATGGTTATCCTTGGAGTAGAGGAGACAGAAGTGGGCAAACTAAAGGATCAGAACATTGACCAGTATAGCACAGTACAGGCCCTTCAGCCAATGGTGTTGTGCCGACCTTTTATCCTCGTCTAAGATCAAACTAAGCCACAAACCGTTCACTTCACTATCATTCATGTGCCTATCCAAGAGTCGGTTAAATGTCCCTAATGTATCTGACTCTCCTATCGCCTCTGGCAGTGCATTCAGTATACACAGAAAAGCTGTTCCTGTAATTGAGAATGCAAATTTTATGGGGCTTGGTTTTAAGCATTTGGTGACACGATGCAGAAAGAATGTGAGAAAGATTTTTTAAAGTGGTAATTCATTGCTTGTGAGGCTGGGGATGGAGGGATGGTCAATGATTTCAAAAGAACGTTGTTGGTCACTTGAGGGAAATAAGTTTGCAGGAATAAAGCTAGTCAAGGGGGGGGGGGGACTGACTGGATGCTTCTACCGAGACCTGAAATGGATTCAGTCGGCTTAATGACCATCTTCTGACCTGTAATGAGTCTATAAAAACACACTGACATCAAGCTTGAAGTTTAAAAGCCTGCAAATTGTAGGCTAGTGAAACATCATTAGATTCTAACTGGGTGAGTGCAGGAAGAAAGAAATGTTGAATGTCATGTATAATTAGAACAAGTTAACATCGTTTTACTGAAGGGAAATCCGAATTGATGAATTTATTTGAGTTCTTTGAGGATATAACTTTGTTGGACAGGAAGACGGGAACTAGTAGGGTTAGTACATCTGACTTTCCAAAAGACGTGAGATAAAATGCCATACTAAAGGTTAATTGGTAAGATGAGTTCACTGAGTTTGGGTAAAATATGAACAATAAATAAAGGATTGGTTAATGTACAGAAAGCAGGGAACAGATATAAAGAGGACATTTTCAAGTTGGAAATTGGTAACTAGTGAAGCATCGCAAGGATTAGTGCTGGACAATGTATATATGCTACAATCTCTATTAATGACTTGGACAACAAGACAGAGACTAATGTATCTAAGACTGCCGATAGTATAAGGCTAGTTAGAAAGATAGGCTGAGGAGGGACACAAAGAGGTTGCAAAGAGATAAAGGCAAATTAAGTGAGTGGGCAACAAGATGACCGCTGGAGTAAAGTGAAGGGAACTGTGAAGTGATTCACTTCGGCTGGAAGCATAAAGAAGCAGAATATTTTTAAAAAGGTGTTGATGCCTAAAGAGACAAGGAAGGAATGCCAGAAAGTCAGCATATAGAGGCAGCAAGTAATTAGGAAGGCAAATTGCATGTTGTCCTTTATTGTGAGAGGATTGGTGTACAGGAATAAAGAAGTCTTGCTACAGTTGTACAGAATTTTGATGACACCACATCTGGATTACTGTGTATAGTTTTGCTCTCCATATTTCTGAAATGATACACTTTAATTTAAAAAAACTTCAATCACAGAATGTGGATGTCATGGTTGGCCAACGTTTATTGCCCAGAGGGTAGTTAGGAGTCAACCATATTGCTGTGGGTTTGGAGTCACATGTAAGCCAGAATATTGGATTTTCTTCCCTAAGGGACATGAGTGAACCAGATAGATTTTTCCTGACATTACTATAAGTTTCATGGTCATCATTGGACTCTTAATTTCAGATTTTTATTGAATTCAAATTCCACGATCTGCTAAGGCAGGATTCAAACCCTGATCCACCAAATATTACCTGAATGCCTGGATTATTAAGAGTGTGTTGCTGGAAAAGCACAGCAGGTCAGGCAGCATCCGAGAAGCAGGAGGATCGATGTTTTGGGCCGGAGCCCTTCATCAGGAATTTCCTCAACATTCCTGATAGAGTCATAAAGACGTACAGCATGGAAACAGACCCTTTGGTCCAACCCAGATATCAACCAGATATCCCAACCCAATCTAGTCCCATCTGCCAGCACCTGGCCCATATCCCTCCAAACCCTTCCTATTCATATACCCATCCAAATGCCTCTTAAATGTGGCAATTGTACCAGCCTCCATCACTTCCTCTGGCAGCTCATTCCATACACATACCACCCTCTGTGTGAAAGTATTGCGCTGTAGGTCTCTTTTGTATCTTTCCCCTCTCACCCTAAACCTTTGCTCTCTAGTTCTGGACTCCCCGACCCCAAAGAAAAGTCTATTTACCCTATCCATGCCCCTCATAATTTTGTAAACCTCTGTAAGGCCACCCCTCAGCTCTGGCCCAAAACGTCGATCCTCCTGCTCCTCAGATGCTGCCTGACCTGCTGTGCTTTTCTAGCACCACACTCTTGACTCTAATCTCCAGCATCTGCAGTCCTCACTTTCACCTGTCTGGATTATTAAACTAGTGATAATACCACTCAGCCATTGTTTCTTTGAATTGGAGGCGGTGTAATGAATGTTCACTTAGTCCCTGGAGTGAGGGGAATGTTGAATGGTGAAGGGCTGATTAAAATAAGGGAAGGCAGAGTACTGGGTCAATGGAAAGATTCTTGGTAGTGTGGATATGCAGAGGGATCTTGGAGTCCATGTACATAGACCCCTATCCAGGTGGATAGTGCTGTTAAGAAGGCATATGGTGTGTTAGGTTTCATTGGTAGAAGGATTGAGTTCCAGAGCCCAATATCGTGATGCAACTATACAAAACGCTGGTGCGGCTGCACTTGGAATATTGTGTACAGTTCTGGTCGCCATATTTCGGGAAGGATGAGGAAGCATTGGAAAGGTGCGGAGGAGATTTACTAGGATGTTGCCTGGTCTGGAGGGAAGGTCTTATGAGGAAAGGCTTGGGTCTGTTCTCATTGGAAAGAAGAAGGCTAAGAGGAGATTTGATAGAGACATACAAGATGATCAGAGAATCAGGGTAGACAGTGAAAGTCTTTTTCCTTGGATGATGACGTCAGCTTGTATGAGGGGGCATAACTACAAATTGCGGAGTGATAGATTTAAGACAAATGTCAGAGGTAGGTTCTTTACTTGGAGAGTGGTAAGGGTGTGGAATGCCCTACCTGCCAATGTAGTCAATTCAGCCACATTAGGGAGATTTAAACAATCCTTAGCTAAGCACATGGATGATTTTGGGATAGTGTAGGGGGACGAGCTGAGAATAGTTCACAGGTCGGCGCAACATTGAGGGCCGAAGGGCCTGTTCTGTGCTGTATTGTTCCACGTTCTATTACTTGACTTGAAAGGAGAACGTAGGTATGGAATCCAGGAAAAGGGATGGTGAGGAACATGCACAGTTTGATATAGGAAATGGGAAGGTATTGGAGCCTCTGATGGGCTTAAAACAGACAAATCCTCTGGCCCAGATGTATCCCAGGCTGCTGCAGGAGACAATGCAGGAGATTGCAGGCACTCTGACACAAACTTTTCATTTCTCTCTGGCCACAAGGGGAAGTGCCTGTGCACTGGAGGACAGCGAATGTGGATCCAGTTTTGAAAAAGGGTGGTAGAGATGAACAAGGAAAACACAGACCAATGAGTCACATGTCATTGGTAGGGAAACTATTGAAAAACTTCTGAAGGAGACAAATAATATACACTTGGAAAAGGCATGGGTTAATTAGGGATAGTTGGCATGGCTTTGTCAGAGGGAGGTCATGCCAAACAAATGTGTTAGAATTTTTTGAAAATGTGATTAATGTGTGGATGAGGGAAGTTCAGTTGATGTAGTTTATAGCGATTTTAGCAAAGCTTTTCTCAAGGTCCCATATGGGAGACTGATAGATAAGGTTATAGCTTGTGGAATTCAGGGAAATGTGGTGAGATGGATTAAAAACTAGCTTAGTAATAGAACGCAAAGGGTAGTGGTACAACACTGTTTGAGTGACTGGAAGCCAGTGTCTAGCAGGGTACCACAAGGATCAGTATTGGTACCCTTACTGTTTGTTATATACATAAATAGAACATAGAACATCGAACATAGAACATAGAACAATACAGCACAGAACAGGCCCTTCGGCCCACGATGTTGTGCCGAACTTCTATCCTAGATTAAGCACCCATCCATGTACCTATCCAAATGCCACTTAAAGGTCGCCAATGATTCTGACTCTACCACTCCCACGGGCAGCGCATTCCATGCCCCCACCACTCTCTGGGTAAAGAACCCACCCCTGACATCTCCCCTATACCTTCCACCCTTCACCTTAAATTCATGTCCCCTTGTAACACTCTGTTGTACCCGGGGAAAAAGTTTCTGACTGTCTACTCTATCTATTCCTCTGATCATCTTATAAACCTCTATCAAGTCACCCCTCATCCTTCGCCGTTCCAACGAGAAAAGGCCGAGAACTCTCAATCTATCCTCGTACGACCTATTCTCCATTCCAGGCAACATCCTGGTAAATCTTCTCTGCACCCTCTCCAAAGCTTCCACATCTTTCCTAAAGTGAGGCGACCAGAACTGCACACAGTACTCCAAATGTGGCCTAACCAAAGTCCTGTACAGCTGCAACATCACTTCACGACTCTTGAATTCAATCCCTCTGCTAATGAACGATAATACACCATAGGCCTTCTTACAAACTCTATCCACCTGAGTGGCAACTTTCAAAGATCTATGTACATAGACCCCAAGATCCCTCTGTTCCTCCACCTGACTAAGAACCCTACCATTAACCCTGTATTCCGCATTCTTATTTGTTCTTCCAAAATGAACAACCTCACACTTGACAGGGTTGAACTCCATCTGCCACTCCTCAGCCCAGCTCTGCATCATATCTAAGTCCCTTTGCAAACGACAAATGCCCTCCTCACTGTCCACAACTCCACCTATCTTCGTATCATCTGCAAATTTACTGACCCACCCTTCGACTCCCTCATCCAAGTCATTAATAAAAATTACAAACAGCAGAGGACCCAGAACTGATCCCTGCGGAACTCCACTTGTAAATGATATAGCTATAGATGTGGGGGAAATATTATGCAACTTTGCAGACGTGGTTAATAGTGAAGAAGATGGATGTAGTTACAGGAAGATATAGGTGAGTTGGTCCGATGGGCAGAGCAGTGGCAGATGGTACTTAACTCTGATAAATGCAAAATGATGCACTTTGGAAGAAGAAACGAGATGAGGGGGAGTTTTTAATGAATAGCAGGACACTGGGTAACTTAGAGGAACAGAGGAGCCTTGCGTAATCATCCACGCATTCCCCAAAGTCAGCAGAGCATGTGAATAGGATAGTTAAGAAGGCATATGGGACACTTGCTTTCATTAGTCGTGGCATAGAGTATGAGGTAATGTTGGAGTTAGATTAGATTAGATTATTTACAGTGTGGAAACAGGCCCTTTGGCCCAACAAGTCCACACTGACCCACCAAAGTGTAACTCACCCATTCCCCTACATTTACCCATTTACCTAACACTACGGGCAATTTAGCATGGCCAATTCACCTGACCTGCACATCTTTGGACTGTGGGAGGAAACCGGAGCACCCAGAGGAAACCCACGCAGACACAGAGAGAACGTGCAAACTCCACCCGAGTCGAGAATTGAACCCGGGTCTCTGGCGCTGTGAGGCAGCAGTGCTAACCACTGTGCCACCATGCCACCCACAAGACAACATTACATCAGGCTACAGCTGGAGGACTGTGTGCAGTTCGGGTCACTTCGCTATAGCAAGGATGTGATAGCACTAGAGGGGTGCAGAGGAGGTTCACCAGGATGTTGCCTGAAATGGGGCAATTGAGCTTTAAGAAGAGATGAGATAGGCTTGGATTGTTTTCGTTCAAGCAGAGAAGGCTGAGGGGGGGTCATGATTGAGGTCTATAAGATTATGAGGGGTAAAGATAGGGTGAATAGAGAGCAGCTGTTCCCCTTGGTTGAGGGATCTACAAGTCTCTGGTGAGACAACACTTGGTATGTTGTGTCCAGTTCTGGTTGCCCGACTACAGGAAAGATACAGAGGTTTTGGAGAGGGTGCAAAGAAGGTTTACCAGGATGCTGCCTGGACTGGAGGGCTTGTCTTATGAAGAAAGGTTGACTAAGCTCAGACTTTTCTCTCTGGAGAGAAGGAGGAAGAGAGGAGATCTGATCGAGGTATACAAGATAATGAGAGGAATGGACAGAGTCAACAGCCAGAGACGTTTCCCCAGGGCAGGATTGACTAGTACGAGGGGTCATAGATTTAAGATATTAGGAGAAAGGTATAGAGTGGACATCAGAGGAAGATTCTTTATGCAGAGTTGTGAATGCATGGAATGCGTTGCCAGCGGTGGTGGTGGAAGCAGAGTCATTAGGGACATTTAAGTGACTGCTGGATATGCACATGGACAGCAGTGAATTGAGGGGTGTGTAGGTTAAGTTATTCTATTTTACATTAGAATTAACACTCGGCACAAGATAATGGGCCAAAGGGCCTGTTCTGTGCTGTACTTTTCTATGTTCCATGTAAGGGGCAGGAGATTCAGAAGGGATTTGGAAAAAACCTTTTTCACTCTGGATTTTGTGGGAATCTGCAATGCACTGCCTGGGAAAGTAGTGAAGGCTGGAAAACCTACAACCTTTAAAAAATACTTGGATGAGTACTTGAAGTATCACAACATTCAAGAATATGGGACAAATGCAGGAAATTGGGATTAGTGGGTGGTAGTTATTGTCAGTGCAGACTTGCTGAGCTGAACAGATTTGAAGCGCTTTTATATTGTTGTATGAATCTTTGACTCAAAAAGTTATCAATATTTTCATTAAATTCTGTCCCCAAAAGGACTGTTGATTCTCCAATATTGAGTATATTCAAGACAGGAATAGACAGATTTCAGTCCCTCAGAAAAGCAAGGGATATGAGGAGTGAGTGGGAAGGTGGAGTTGAAATTAAAAGATTTTGACTAAATAGCAGAGCAAGCTTGATGGGTCATACAGGCAACTCGTGGTCCGATGGTAACACACCAGGCATGTGACAATATAGAAAACTAGCTTCTTTAAAAATGTTAATCTGCATTACCAAACCAAGTGAAATTATGGAAAAGCTTGCATCAGAACATAAGGAATAGGAGTAAGCAATACAATCTCTCCCAGCTCTACCAATCCATAGAGTCATAGAGTCCTACAGCATGGAGACAGGCCCTTTGGCACAAACTGGTCCAACCAACCAAAATGCCCATCCACGCTAACCCCATTTCCCTGCACTTAGCCCATATCCTTCTAAACCTTTCCTGTCCATGTGTTTGTCCTTTTAAATGGTGTTAATGTACCCACTGCAACCACTTTCACTGGCAGCTCATTCCATATGCGTACCACCCTCTGTGTAAAAATGTTGCCCCTCAGGTTCCTTTTTATTCTTTCCCCTCTCACCTCAAACTGATGCTCTCTAGTCCTCGATTCCCCAACCCTGGGAATAACACCGAGTACATTCATCCTCACATGGTCTTATACACTTCTATAAGATTACTCCTCAGTTTCCGACACTCTGAAGAAAAAGTCCCAGCTTGTCGAACCCCTCCCTATAACTCAGACTCTTGAGTCCTCGCAACATCCTTGTAAATTTCTTCTGCACTCTTTCCAGTTTAATAACATCTTTCCTATAGCAAAGTGACCAAAACTGAACACAATACTCCAAGTGCAGCCTCACCAACGTCCTGTACAACTGCAACATAACTTCCCAACATCTATACTCACTTCACTGACTGATGAGGGCCAGTGTGCCAAAAGCCTTCCTCACTGCCCTGTCTACCTGTGACTCCACTTTCAGAGAATTGTGCACCTGAACTCCAAGGTCCCTCTGTTCCACTACCCTCCTTAAGGCCCTACCATTCACCATGACACCTCTACCTTGATTTGACTTTCCAAAATGCAAGACCTAACACTTATCCATATTAAACTCCATTTGCCATTTCTTGGCCAACTCACCCAGCTGGTTAAGGTCCTGCTGCAATTTCTGATAACCTTCCTCATTATCCACAATACCTCCTACTTTAGTGTCATCTACAAACTTACTAATCATTGCCTTGTACATTCTCATCTAAATCATTGATATAGACAACAAACAGTAATGGGCCCAGTACCAACCCCTGAGGCACTCCACTAGTCACAGGACTCCAGTCCAACAAGCATCCTTCCACTATTACCCTCTGCTTCCTTCCAGCAAGCCAGTTGTGTAGCCAATTTGCCAGCTCCTCCTGAATTCCATACAATCTAACCTTCCAGAGCAGACTATCATGTGGAACCTTATCAAAGGCCTTACTGAAATCCATATAGATTACATCTACCGCACTGCCCTCATCAACCATCCTCATCATTCAGCAAAGAATTATGTCAATTTCACAGTGCACATTTTACACTGAGAACACAAACCTGCGATATGGATCACAGTCAAACATCATCTTGATTTCAAAACTTCTAATCCTTAGTTACAATTCCCTCCACAATGTCACTCCTCTCTACCTCTGTCATCTTCTCATCCCCTATACGACTCAATTCTAACCTTATGTGCTCGTCCACTTCTGGATTTTTGCATCACCCCAATTTTAATCAGCCTCTACCATTATCAGATATAGCTTCAGCTTAAATGCTGTAGAATTCCTCCTCTATAATTCTCTGCTTCTCTATGTTGCTTTCCTGCTTTGAGATGCACCTTAGAATCTTCTTTGTGGGCCAAACTTTGGTTAACCAACCCGAATGTTTCACTGTTTTCAGTGTTAAATTTAGTTTGATAATGTGAAGTCTCAAACCACATTTACCATTATCTATATAAATGCAAATTGCTACTGGTGATGTTGACTTCCCAGACTTACGAATGCCTCGACCCTATTTGAGAAGGCTGCTAACAAAGGTTCGGTCAGGTTATTCACCTGAGATCAGTGAACCGTGAATAGTGTGCCCCTTCTCAATGTTTCAATGCATGCTGTTACCCCTTAACTTACCTCTTTTAAATTTCCATCTTCTTTGTATCGAACACAAGTACTGTGAAAACAATAACAGAAATTACTGGAAAATCTCAGCAAGTCTGGCAGCATCAGTGGAGAGAAATCAGAGTTAATATTTCAGGTCCAGTGAGCCTTCTTCAGAACATACACTGAGATCATCCATTTCCTGCAACATTTGTCTTGAAAAGCTCAATCCTTGACCCCACAAAGCAGTTTTCTGGGACAAAACAGGAGAAATGCCATGTTATGGAAGTGCTAGTTTCTCTAAGAAAATTACAGGATGATTTAGTTGAGGTGTTTTTCGAAGATTAATAAGATTACATAAGATAGATAGAGGAAACCTGTTTCCTTTGGTGAGGGAGTACGGAAGAAAGGAGAATTACCTTAGAATGAAGCCATAGAGAGACAATGTTGACAAGTGCTATTCTGTATAAAAGGGTACTGGTGATCTGAAACTGTTTTCCCATAAATATTAAAACTGGCTGGAGAGGATGGCCTTTAGACCAGGAGACAATGGAGCAGATGTGGGTTGGAGTGGGCGTCATGGGAGCCCACAAACCCACCAACACACTAAAACAGCAGCTAATGAACCTGAAAGATCCTATACAGACAACAAGCAAAACTAATGTAATTTACAAAATACCTTGCAAGAACTGTAACAAACACTACATTGGACAAACAGGCAGAAAAGTAGCCACCAGGACACATGAACATCAACTAGCCACAAAACGACACAACCCTCTCTCACTGGTATCCTTACATACAGATGCAGAAGGACACCACTTCGACTGGGACAACACATCCATCCTAGGACAAGCCAAACAAAGACATGCACGAGAATTCCTAGAAGCATGGCAATCCAACCGGAACTCTATCAACAAACACGTTGACTTGGATCCCATTTACCACCCCCAGAGAAAAGGAACCGGAAATGACATTGCCACAGGAAATGACATCACCAACCCAAGGAAATTCAAATATATAAATGGAAAGTGGGCTACACCACCAGTGCTTCCTTTGGAGGCTCACTGAAGATGTTACCTAGTATGGTGACGAAATGTATGAAAATGAACCTTCTAGCTCAGCGAGCAAACCTACACCCAGAACCTCAACCTGAGCTACAAATCTTCTCAAAATTGGTGAGGGCCAATATCCTTGCAAGTAGGCAGTTTGCAGTTGGTTGGAGTTTAAACAAATTTGGGAGGGGGATGAGATATGGAGGGAAGGTACAGTTGGATGATACACAGAAATACAGAGGAAAATGCAAGTCAGTCCAGAGGGCAGGGTGAATATATTGAATTTAAGCCACAAGTTGGATGGAAAATTATTTCAATACAAGTAGTTAGGTGGTTGATTTTGTTAGGCACAGATACGAGGGGCTGAAGGGCCTTTTTCTGTGCTGGAGACCTCTTATGAGTCTTGCGAATAAGACAGATGACTTGAAGATGTTGATTAACATATTGTACAAAAGCTATCACAGGGACATGGTTGAGGGAGGGCGGGATTGGGAGCTCAATATTCTGAGGTATAGAACCTTCAAGCAATACTGAGTGTGGGTGGGTGTAAATGAGGTGGTGGGTCCTGCAATATTAAGAGGTCAAATTACTGTGTGAAGAAGGGATGAGTATCTTAGCTACATCCCCAAATGAGAGAAAATGGGTAGAATTTAAAAACAAAAAGGAACAATCACATTGCTGGGAGTGCATTATTGACAGTCAGGGAGAGATAGAAGGACAGGAATGTAGGCAAATCTCAGAAATGAAAATAAACTAAGGTAATAACAGAAGGGAATTTTAATTTCCCCAATATTAACTGGATCAGACCAAATGTGAAGGGCTCCAAGGGGGAAGAGTTCTAAAGATGCATCTAGAAGACCTTTTTAGGGCAGCATGTTGAAAGTCCTACAAGACAGAGAGCAGTGTCACATTTACCTTTAGGAACATAGTTGGGCAGGTGGTACAGTGTCAGTGGGAGGACATTTCGTTGATAGTGACCATAACTCGGGCCATTTGTCACAAGTAGATTGCCACAGGGATCAGCACTGCAACCACAATTATTTACAACATAGATGAATGAACTCAATGTACTCTTGCAAATTTGTGGATGAGACAAAAGTTGGTGGGAAGGCAAGTGGTGAGGATGACACAAAGAGTCTCCTGAGGGATACCAAGAGGTTAAGCAAGTGGTCAAAAACTTTGCAGATGGAATACACTGTAATGTGGGAAAATGTAAGATTGTGCACTCAAGCAGGAAGAATAGAGGAGATGAGCATTACTTAAATGGAGAAAGACTGCAGAAAGACACAGAGTCAAGATTAGGGTGGTGCTGGAAAAGCACAGCAGGTCAGGCAGCATCCAAGGAGCAGGAAAATCGATGTTTTGGAATGATGATTCCTGATGAAGGCCTTTTGCCCAAAACATTGATTCTCCTGCTCCTCGGATGCTGCCTGACCTGCTGTGCTTTTCCAGCGCCACTCTAATCTTGACTCTGATTTCTAGCATCTGCAGAACTCACTTTTGCCTTGCAGAAAGGCACAGTACAGGGAGGTTTGAGAGTCCTTGTGCACAAATCATAAAAGCTAGCATCCAAATTCATGAGGTAGTAAGAAGGTAAATGGAACATTGACCTTATTTCAAAGGGAATACAATATAAAAGCAAGGAGGTTTTTGCTAAAACTAATGACAATGACATAAGGAGTCTACAGAGAGATATACACAGATATATAATACAATATAATGTGGGGAAACGTGAGGTTATGCACTTTGGAAAGAAGAAGAACAGAGAAGGTTTTACTTAAATGGAGAAAGATCATATATATTTATGGTTTAGATTGGGGAATGAATGTACAAAAGCAGATGACACAAAACTAGGATGGAAGGCAAGTAGTGAAGATGACAAAAAGAGTTTGTATATGGATATCGACAGATTGAGTGGACAAAACATTGGCGGGTGGAATATAATGTGGGAAAATGTGAGGTGATACACATTTTTTTAGGGGGAAAAGAGAAGCTGAAAATAATTTAAATGGAGAAAGTCTGCAGAAAGATTTAAATCAGAGGGATTTGAGAGTCCTCATGCATAAATCACAAAAAGCTAGCAGCTTCAGAGGATAATAGGGAAGGTAAAGGGAATGTTAGCCTTTATTTCAAAGGATTGGGGTAAAAAAAGTAGGGAAGTTTATCTAAAACTATACAAGGTTCTAGTCAGGCCACAGCTGATATACTATGAACAATTTTGGTTTTATCTAAGGAAAGAGAGTAGTGACGGCGGCAGTCCAGAGAGGGTTCAGGTTAAGCAACTCTTGGATAGGCACACGGATGATAATAAAATGAAAGGTATGGAGGTGAGTTTGATCTTAGGGTAGGATATAAGGTCAGCACAAAATTGAGGGCCGAGGGCCTGTACTGTGCTATGTTCTAATGTTCCCTAGCTGATACCAGGTATGGAGGGACTGTTTCATGAGAAATGGTTGAGTAGATTGGGTCTGTATTTGTTGGAAATATAGAAGAATAAGACATTGAAACAGACAAGATTCCTTGGGGACTTGACAGGTAGATGCAGAACTAGAGGCCAAAATCTCAGAATAAAGGGTTGCACAGTTAAGAGAGATAAGGACTTTCTTTTCTCTCAGAGTGTAGCAAATCTGTAGAATTCTTTGCCACAGATGTCTGTTGAAGTCAGGTCATTAAGTATATTCGAGGCTGAGGTAAATTTTTCACCAGTAAGGGCATCAAGGCTTATGAGCAAGATGAAGGAAAGTGTGGATTATCAAATCAGCCACGACCTTATTGAATGGCAGAGCAGACTCAATGGGCTGAATGGTCTACTCTGTTCCTGATTTATGGTCTTAAAGTTGCAGCACAGGAATTTTATGAATCACAAAAATGTAACATCCAGGTTTAACAAGTAATAGGGAAGCCAAAAGAATGTTGGTCTTTATTTCAGAGGGAATGGAGCATTAGAATGGGGAGGGCTTGCTAAACTGTACAAGATTCACTATGTTAGACCATACCTAGCATACTGTAAACAGCTTCGGACCCCTTACGTCAGGAAATGTATTCTGCCATTGGAGCTATCTAGAGACAGTTCATTAGGTTTATGCTGGAAATGTAGGGTTTTTTTATAGTATGCCTGTACACATTGGGGTTTAGAAGTATCAGAGGCAACCTTATTGAAATGTCCAAGAGTCTTGGGCAGGGTAGATGCAGAAAAGTTGTTTCCCCTTGTGAGGGAGCGTAGGACCAGAGGGCATAATCTCAATATAAAAGGTCTCCCATTCAAAACAGAGATGAGAAGGAATGTCTTCTCATCCAGGATGGAATGGTGGCTCACAGCTTTGGGTGACTGTCTGTGTGGAGTTTGTACATTCTTCCCAGATGTGCAGGTTGAGCAGATTAGCCATGCTAAATTGCCCATAGCATCCAACAGGGTTACAGGTATAGGGTAGTGAGGCGGATCTGGGAGGGACGCTCTTTAGAGAGTTCATGTGGACTCGGTGGGCCGAATGGCCTGCTTCCACAATGTAAGGTTTCTAAGGTGATAGCTTATGGATCTGGATGTAGGTTTGCTCACTGAGCTGGAAGGTTCATTTCCAGACGTTTCGTCACCCTACTAGTAACATCTTCAGTGGGCCTCCAGGCAAAGCACTGTTAATAATTCCTGCTTTCTTTTTATATGTTTGGGTTTCTTTGGATTGGTGATGTCATTTCCTGTGGTGACATAATTTCTTGTGGTGATGTCATTTCCTGCTTTTTCTCAGGGAGTGGTAGATGGGGTCTAACTCGATGTGTTTGTTGGTAGAGTTCTGGTTGGAAGGCCATGCTTCTAGGAATTCTCGTGCGTATCTTTGTTTGGCTTGAATTAGGATGGATGTGTTGTCCGTTGAAGTGGTCCTAAGTGATAGCTTATTTGTAGAATTCTTAACTATAGAGGGTTGTTGAGGTTGGGTCTTTAAGAATATTCAAGGCTGAGAGAAACACATTTTTTAAACAGTAAGGGAATGAAGGGTAATGAGGGATAAGGCATGAGAATGGGATTGATCAGATCAGTCATGATCTAAATGATTGGCAGAGTACACTTGATGGGTTGAACAGCCTGGGACATACTTAATATGAAAAGACATATTTGTGCAGAGGATTGGGAGCAACTACAGATGAAAATCTACATCAGAGCAATGGAAACCCTTCAAACAGTGAAAACGCAGGGACAATATGATCTCACAAAGGTAAAGGGAGCAACTAACAAGTCCAGAGAACCCTGGATGCCAAGGGATGTACAGGAATAGATAAGGAAAAAGAGGGAAGGTTATGGCAGATTTCAAGGGCTCAGACTATGAAAACCCTAGAGGATTAAAGAAAGTGAAACTGGTTATTTAAAACATAAATTAGGAGAGTGGAAAGGTTGGCATGAAAAAAACACTAGTGGATGAAATACAATAAAATCCAAAGCAGTTTTATGTTAGGAACAAGAAGACAACCAGAGAAAAAGGCAGAGAAAGTACACCAAAGTGGCAAGGAGTCAGATTTGGTGAGGTTTTAAGCAAGTACTTTGTATTGATATTCAGTATAGTGATGATGTAATGATGGAAATCAGAGAGACAGGGGAAACTGATAAACGTGACCTAGCTGATATTAGCCTTGAGATGGACGAGGAATCAGAGGCTTCAAAGTGGATAAATCCCCAGGCTAGATAAAATGTATTTCCCAGCTGCTGTGTGATACAAGGGAGGAGACTGTAGGTGCTCCGACATTAATTTCCAATGATGTGGAGATGCCAGTGTTGAACTGGGGTGGACAAGGTCAAAACCACAAGCACTGGGTTATAGTCCAACAGGTTAATTTGAAGCTGCAAGTTTTCGGAGCTCCTGCTCCTTCCTCAGGCAGCTAGTGCGAGAGAATACATTGGGCAAAGAATTTATAAGTAAAAGATCAAAGGGTCATACAACCTATGCAAACATATTGAACATACCTAGATGGCTATTAAGTCTTTAATCAGTTAGAGTGAACGTGCAGGTTTTGATTGATTACTATGCAAATCCCAGAATTTCTTTCAAGTCACTGCCCCAAGATAACTTCAGGGTGTACCAGAATAAAGGTGATACCTCAGGTCAGACAATGCAGTTTAGGTGTGAGGCCATGTTTCAAGCCTGTTTGTATGTCAAACTGGAGTCAGGCTGGTTTCCTCTCTGGTGACAGAGGACTAGAAGAAAGCTAATGAGATACTATTATTCAAGAAAGGTAATAGAGATAAACCAGCAAACTACAGGCTAGTGAGTATGGTGGGAAAAATATTGGAAGAATCTCTGAGGGATAGAATGGATTTCCATGTGGCATAGTAAGAATGAATAAAGAATAGCCAGCGTGGCTTTGTTAGGGGGAGATCACATCAAACAACTTTGATTGAATTCTCAAGGAGCTGACTCGGTGTGTGGATGAGGGCCTTGCATGGTAGACTGGTCAGGAAACTAAGAGCGCATGGATACAGGGCAATTTGGATACAAAATTGGCTTCATGGCAAGAACCAGAGGGTGTTGATCAAAGATTGCTTTTGTGGATGGAGGCCTGTGTTCAGTGGCATATTGCAGGATTCAATACTATGTCCCTTGCTATTAATGATCTAGACACGTACATTGAATTAGTTTGATTAGTGTGATTAGTTTTCCGATGACACAAACTTTAGTGGTGTAACAAAGGGGGAGGAGGAAAGCCTTAGACTATAGTACAATACACAGATGGGCTGAACAGTGATGAATGAAATTTAATCCTGCAAAGTATGATATGTTTTTGGAGAACAGTCAAAAGAATACACAATTAATGATTGGACTCTAGGAACTACAGACGATCAGTAAGTAGGACCCTAGCAAGTAAGACACCTTGTTACACATGTCCATAGATCATTGAAGACAGTAGCATAGCTGGATAATGTGGTTTAAAAAGTTATTTGCCTTTAGTTGAAGCACAGAGCTATATGTTAACAGACTACAACTGGAGAATTGTGTGCAGCTCTGGTAGCCACACTATAGAAAGGATGTGACTGCTTTAGAAAGTGTGCAGAAGACATATACTAGGATTTTCCCTTGGCTGCAGTGATTCAGCTGTGAAGACAGACTTGACAGGTTGGGTGGCTTTACTCAGAGCTGAGGCAGCTGATTGAGGTCTTTAAAATTATAAGGGGCATAAAGGAGTAGCTAGTAATAAACTTTTCCCCATAGTAGATGAATCAATAGCCAGAAGGAACAGATTTAAGGTTTAAAAAAACTAAGGTTTAGAGGCATTTTACGGGAGAATTCATCTCACACAGAGGGTGGGGGGTATCTGGGAACTTGCTGCCTGAAAGGGTGGTAGAGATAGGAACCATCACAACATTCAAGAAGCAGATAACCACTTCAAAAACCATAACATTCAAAGAAAAGGGCCAAATGCTGAAGAATTGTATTAGAATTGGTAGAGATTTGATGACTGGGGTGGACACGATGGGCTGAAAGGCCTCTTTCAGTGCTGTGAGAGGTCTATGACTCTTGTTACAGAGCTGTTGTACAATTATCTTGCACTATCAGCCTCTCACTACCTGCTGTCCCTTTAAACATGTCTAGCTCCTCCAGGTCATGTCACGGTCAAACCAAACCAGACTACCCCATCGTTGCTTCGAAAAATCACTTAACCGATCAGTACAAAACAAGGAGCATTGAATACAATAAAAACCCAGCAGGAAGCTTTCCTCCAAGACCCTCACTACAGTGCTCTCTCCAGAGAGAAAAGAAAAAGACAGGAAAGGAGAAGACAGAAAAGACAGGGAGAAAAGAAGAGAGAGAAAAGACAGGAGATTTAAGGTGAGGGGGAAAGATTTAAGAAGGACCAGAGGAGCAACTTCTTATAGTCATAGAAATTTACAGTACACAGGCCCTTCAGTCCAACCAGTCCGTGCTGACCACATATCCTAAATTAATTTGCCAGTATTTGACCCATATCCCTCCAAACGCTTCCTAATCATATGCCCATCCAAATGCCTTTTAAATACCAGCCTCTACCACTGCCTCTGGCAACTCATTCCACACACGTAAAAATGTTGAAGAAGTTGCCCCTTCGGTCTCTTTTATATCTTTCCCCTCTCATCCTAAACCTATGCCCTCTAGTTCTGGACTCCCCGACCCCAGAGAAAAGACCTTGTCTATTTACCCTATCCATGCCCCTCATAATTTTGTAAACCTCTATAAGGTCACCCCTCAGCCTCTGACGCTCCAGAGAAAACAGCCCCAGCCTGTTCAGCCTCTCCCTGTAGCTCAGATCCTCCAACCCTGGCAACATCCTTGTAAATCTTTTCTGACCACATTGGTGTGGTGTGGTGGCTGAGAGGTTGGCACCGCTGTCTCAGCGCCAGGGGCCCAGGTTGATCCCAGCCTCGGGCAGACTGTCTGTGTGGAGTTTGCAGGTTCTCCCCGTGTTCTGCGCTGGTTTCCTGCGGTGTGTGTGCAGAATGGGCATTTGGTTGCAGATACAAAAAAGATAAATGCGAGGTGCTGCATTTTGGGAAAGCAAATCTTAGCAGGACTTATACACTTAATGGTAAGGTCCTAGGGAGTGTTGCTGAACAAAGAGACCTGGGAGTGCGGGTTCATAGCTCCTTGAAAGTGGAGTCTCAGGTAGATAGGATAGTGAAGAAGGCGTTTGGTAAGCTTTCCTTTATTGGTCGGAATATTGAGTACAGGAGTTGGGAGGTCACGGTGCGGCTGTACAGGACATTGGTTAGGCCACTGTTGGAATGTTGCGTGCAATTCTAGTCTCCTTCCTATCGGAAAGATGTTGTGAAACTTGAAAGATTTACAAGGATGTTGCCAGGGTTGGAGGATCTGAGCTACATGGAGAGGCTGAACAGGCTGGGGCTGTTTTCCCTGGAGCGTCGGAGGCTGAGGGGTGACCTTATAGAGGTTTACAAAATTATGAGGGGCATGGATAGGGTAAATAGGCAAAGTCTTTTCCCTGGGATCGGGGAGTCCAGAACTAGAGAGCATAGGTTTAGGGTGAGAGGGGAAAGATATAAAAGAGACCTAAGGGGCAACTTTTTCACGCAGAGGGTGGTGCATGTATGGAATGAGCTGCCAGAGGATGTGGTGGAGGCTGGTGCATTTGCAACATTTAAGAGGCATTTGGATGGGTTTATGAATAGGAAGGGTTTGGAGGGATATGGGCCACGTGCTGGCAGGTGGGACTAGGTTAGGTTGGGATATCTGGTCGGCATGGACAGGTTGGACCAAAGGGTCTGTTTCCATGCTGTACATCTCTATGACTCTATGCTGGAATCCAAGGTAGACAAGCAGGAGGCTGGAAGAACCAGGGCAGCACCAGGAGCTGGAGAAGGCTGTAATCCTCCCTCAGAAAGTGGTTGAGGCAAAATACACATTTGGCTGGGAAGGGTTGGGAGCAACTGAGACTAGCTGAGTGTAAAAACAATGACTGCAGATGCTGGAAACCAGATTCTGGATTAGTGGTGCTGGAAGAGCACAGCAGTTCAGGCAGCATTCAAGGAGCTTCGAAATCAACGTTTCGGGCAAAAGCCCTTCATCAGGAAAAAAGGCAGTGAGCCTGAAGCGTGGAGAGATAAGCTAGAGGAGGGTGGGGGTGGGGAGAGAGTAGCAGACAGTACAATGGGTGAGTGGGGGAGGGAATGAAGGTGATAGGTCAGGGAGGAAAGGGTGGAGTGGATAGGTGGAAAAGGAGATAGGCAGGTCGGACAAGTCCGGACAAGTTACTGAGCTGGAAGTTTAGAACTAGGGTGAGGTGGGGGAAAGGGAAATGAGGAAACTGATGAAGTCCACATTGATGCCCTGGGGTTGAAGTGTTCCGAGGCGGAAGATGAGGCGTTCTTCCTCCAGGCGTCTGGTGGTGAGGGAGCGGCGGTGAAGGAGGCCAGGACCTCCATGTCCTCGGCAGAGTGGGAGGGGGATTTGAAATGTTGGGCCACGGGGCGGTGTGGTTGATTGGTGCGGGTGTCCCGGAGATGTTCCTTAAAGCGCTCTGCTAGGAGGCGCCCAGTCTCCCCAATGTAGAGGAGACCGCATCGGGAGCAACGGATACAATAAATGATATTAGTGGATGTGCAAGTAAAACTTTGATGGATGTGGAAGACTCCTTTAGGGTCTTGGATAGAGGTGAGGGAGGAGGTGTGGGCGCAGGTTTTATAGTTCCTGTGGTGGCAGGGGAAAGTGCCAGGATTGGAGGGTGGGTTGTTTGGGGGCGTGGACCTGACCAGGAAATCGCGGAGGGAACGGTCTTTGCGGAAGGCGGAAAGGGGTGGGGAGGCAAATATATCCCTGGTGGTGGGGTCCGTTTGGAGGTGGCGGAAATGTCGGCGGATGATTTGGTGTATGCGAAGGTTGGTAGGGTGGAAGGTGAGCACCAGAGGCATTCTGTCCTTGTTACGGTTGGAGGGATGGGGTCTGAGGGCGGAGGTGCGGGATGTAGACGAGATGCGTTGGAGGGCATCTTTAACCACGTGGGAAGGGAAATTGCAGTCTCTAAAGAAGGAGGCCAGCTGGTGCGTTCTGTGGTGGAACTGGTCCTTCTGGGAGCAGATACGGCGGAGGCGGAGGAATTGGGAATACGGGATGGCATTTTTGCAAGACGTAGGGTGGGAAGAGGTGTAATCCAGGTAGTTGTGGGAGTCGGTGGGTTGTAAAAAATGTCAGTGTCAAGTCGGTCGTCATTAATGGAGATTGAGAGGTCCAGGAAGGAGAGGGAGGTGTCAGAGATGGTCCAGGTAAATTTAAGGTCAGGGTGGAATGTGTTGGTGAAGTTGATGAATTGCTCAACCTCCTCACGGGAGCACGAGGTGGCGCCAATGCAGTCATCAATGTAGCGGAGGAAGAGGTGGGGAGTGGTGCCGGTATAATTACGGAAGATCAACTGTTCTCTGTAGCCAACAAAGAGACAGGCATAGCTGGGGCCCATACATGTGCCCATGGCTACCCCTTTGGTCTGGAGGAAGTGGGAGGATTCAAAGGAGAAATTGTTAAGGGTGAGGACCAGATCGGCCAAACGAATGAGAGTGTTGGTGGAAGGGTACTGTTGGGGCCGTCTGGTGAGGAAAAAATGGAGGGCTTGGAGGCCCTGGTTATGGCGGATAGAGGTGTAGAGGGATTGGATATCCATGGTGAAGATGAGGCGTTGGGGGTCAGGGAAACGGAAGTCTTGGAGGAGGTGGAGGGCGTGGGTGGTGTCTCGAACGTATGTGGGGAGTTCCTGGACTAGGGGGTTTAGGACAGTGTCGAGGTAGGTAGAGATGAGTTCAGTGGGGCAGGAGCATGCTGAGACAATGGGTCGGCCAGGGTGGTCAGGCTTGTGGATCTTGGGAAGGAGGTAGAACCGGGCAGTGCGGGGTTCCCAGACTATGAGGTTGGAAGCTGTGGGTGGGAGATCTCCTGAGGTGATGAGGTTCTGTACGGTCTGGGAGATATCGGTTTGGTGATGGGGGGTGGGGTCATGGTCGAGGGGGCAGTAGGAAGAGGTGTCCTCGAGTTGATGTTTGGCTTCAGCGGTGTGAGTGGGCAGCATGGACCAGTTCGGGCCGAAGGGAAGGTGAATGCTGTTTCCATCCTGCATGAGGGAGAATGGAGGGAGGGACAGGGAATGAGAGACAATCTCCTTCACCCTCCTCCCGCCAAAAGGAACCCGCATGGTGTGCCCAATGACGTCATAGTGCCCCCCCAGCGTGCATGCTGACGTCATGGCGCCACCACGGGAAGACGGACTACGACATCGCGTCCCCACGGCGTACTCGTCGACGTCACCACGTCTCCTAGGCGTACCCGTTGACGTCACCGCTCCTCCCCTTCCCCCCCCCCTCCTCTCCCCGGGCTCGGGTTCGGCCGCCGCCATCTTGCTCAGGGTACAGCGGAAGGCGGGCGGACGGTCACAGTGAGAGCGGGAACCACATACACCGAGAGAGTGAGACGGAGACGATAACCCAGCGGCGGCCATGAGGAGAAAGCGGCTGTGAGGCCCCTCTCCCCCTACACGGAGAGTGGTGTCCGAACAGGAGAAGAGCGGGGGGGGGGTGTGTGAGGTGAGCCGAGGCCGGCCCCTCTGTGACCGCCCGGCCCGGCCCGGCCCGGCCCGGCCCGGCCGCTGGTACCGGGGAGTGCAGCCCGGGCTGTGAGTGTCCGGACACTGGGGGGTTTGGGGATAGGGTAGGGGGGTGGGGGGGGGGAGGGGGGGTGGTGTTTGGCCATGGCCGCCGCCAAGTTCGAGTCCCACGACCGGGCGAGCTGGTACTTCGGTCCGCTGAGCCGGCCGGAAGCGCAGGCCAGGCTGCTGGGCCAGCGGCACGGCACCTTCCTGGTGAGGGACAGCAGCACCTGCCCGGGCGACTACGTGCTGTCGGTGTCCGAGAACTCCAAGGTGTCGCACTACATCATCAACAGCCTGCCGGGCAAGTTCAAGATCGGCGACCAGGAGTTCGACAACCTGCCGGGCCTGCTCGAGTTCTACAAGATCCACTACCTGGACACCACCACCCTGATCGAGCCGGCCTCCCGGGCCCCGGCCCCGGCCTCGGCCCCGGCCTCCGTCACCGCGCCCCCGGCCGCCGCGCTGGCCAAAGGCCCCGGGGCCGAGGAGAGCGCCGAGTACGTGCGGACGCTGTACGACTTCCCGGGCAACGACGTGGAGGACCTGCCCTTCAAGAAGGGCGAGCTGCTGGTGATCGTGGAGAAGCCCGAGGAGCAGTGGTGGAGCGCCCGCAACAAGGACGGCCGCCTCGGCATGATCCCGGTGCCCTACGTCGAGGTGGTGGTCAAGTCGTCGCCCCAGCCCCACCTCCAGCCCCAGCAGCCGCCGCCGCAGAGCCTCCAGGCCCAGAGCCAGCAGCAGCAGGCGGCCGGCTACCGTAACTCCAGCAGCTACGGCATCCCCGAGCCCGCACACGCTTACGCCCAGCCCCAGACCAGCAGCCCCCTGCCCACCGGCACCAACCCGCTACCCAGCACCCAGAACGGACCCATCTATGCCCGGGCCATCCAGAAGCGGGTCCCCTGCGCCTATGACAAGACGGCCTTAGCCTTGGAGGTAAGACCGGCCTATTCGGTCGTTTTGTGGGTGGACCAAGGCAACTTAATTAATCCCACATGGAAGTTTCACTCCTTTCAATCGTTTCTGTTATTTTTCCCTCTTCTCTGGGACGGTAGAGAAGGTGGAATTATTCACATTTGTGGCGGAGAAGGTCACTGAGGAGATAAGGGAGGAACCGTTTCCACCGACAGGGCGGATGGTAACCTGAGGGCACAGATTTAAGGCAAAGAAACCTTTTGGGGACACGTGGAGCGAGTTGTAGTTTGAAACTCTCCCCTCCAAAGGAAGCAGTTTGATTAGTAATTTCACAGAATTAATTTTGAATATACCTGGGCAAAAATGTAGGTGGTGGGGCAAATTGCCGTTCTTCCACAGTGGCACAATACCATGGGGGTGAACATAAGTTATTGCTAGATGACTACCTGTTATTTTTGAAGCTGTTTGCAAGTTAAAATGTGAACTGACTCCTATGAATAAAAGTAAAACTATAGTAGCAGTTCCAGAAAGATGTGGGTGGTGAGTGAAGCAAAATGTGAAATCAGCCAAGAAAATGGCACAGGACGTGTATTCTAAATTATTTGCCAAAAACTGGAATGGTCTGTCAGGAGATGGTTTGAGAATCACAGACCATTCAGAAAGAGTCTGGCCTGGGGATTGTTAAGACAATTTGGTGAATAGCTTGGGAAAAAGTGTTTCTGTCGCCAACATCAAACTACAGATGATGACTTACTTTGAATAAAATGTACCAGAAAAGCAACAGCTCTTTAAAAAGTACTCATTCCACAGCTATAAAATCTTTTTTAAAAAGGCAAAATAGGGAAAGCAGTATATTTGACCTGCATTGTGTGGGTCAAGCTGGATGGTGTTCTTGATTCTTGTGTCCCTCTTTTAAAAAACACTTTGAAAGATAGTTTTTTGAAGTTAATTTCAAAGATCTCTTTAATCTTAAGCCTGCATCGCAGCTATTACTTTGTATTTGTAAGCTGTGTGAAAGATTGAGCACAACTTTGCGGTGGCTGGTCATGACCCATCCAATTGGCTGGCTCTATCTCGCTGCGTGGTCAGTGGCAGCCTGCAATGGAGCTATATGTCTGTATTGACACCCCTCTGGTGTAAGAGATTCGAAGATTGAAATAACAGCCATCAAATATACTTTTGATTCACTGTCGGTTGGATATTCAAAGCTAAGTCTGGTTTTGTGATGTAATTTTGAAGAGCCTATTGAGAGAGAGAATGAGTTGCTGAGTCTGTCACCAGTAGAAATAGTAACAAGGAAGGGAAGAAGTTACAATCCACTGAAGGTGAACTGTAGACAGCTTTAGGATGATTATTGTAGAGAGGCTGATTGCAAATTGACATTCAGTATTCCTATCTCCTAAAAGCTGGAAGTGTATGTTGTCAATCTAGGATAGCCAGGATTGTTCTCGGGACTGAAAGTAAGGATTTGTGGGTAAGCAATTATCACTTCAAGAAGGTCACTTAAGGTCTAATCTGGAGTTTTCTAATACACTGGAATTATGCAGTTAGTCAACTTGGCCAATGTATACCTTCCATTTGAAACTGCCTAGTCATTTCCCAATTTTTCCATGTATTTTCTTCGGTTTTGAGTGTTGGTATTGTAGCAAGAATCCACAGTTTAATTCTGAGTTATTGAACTAATGGCACACCAGCGATACTGCAATGAATATGGCAGAAGGATATAGTGATTACAAAGAAGTTGATATGTTAAAATTCAATCATACTGACAATCGTTCATGGGTTGCTTGCATTGCACAGTTAATCCGGCTATTTAAAAACAGAACCTGAGAATATCTAAAGGGTTCTGGTCAGCCTGATTGCTCTTCCTTCAATTCTGATCATTTTACTTTTGACTTTATTGCTGGCTTTGTATGGGGATAGCCTCACCAATTGAAGTCATTGCCTTGTATTTCACAAAGTAACAGATTTTCTTTCTGCCCTCTGAAGTTTATATCCTCATGTTTCTTTGAAGGTCACTTTTGAAACAGAAATGTAAAGAAATTAAGTTTGATCTAGATTGTTTTTAATTGGCTGACTTTTTAAATTGCCCTGGGCTTATGGGAATCGGGAGTAGATCATGCAGTTTCTAATTCCAAAGGACGAAGCTTGTACTTGCTGGACCCATAACAAAAGCTCAATACTGAGTACTTGTCACATTCTTCACCAAGGGACAGTCGACAGTGACGTATGCTGGAAGAGGAATGTGGGTCATTGCGTTTGTATTTATAAAATAATTTAAATTGGATTGATTAGAACAGGAGTAGGTCACTCGATCCCTTGAGTTGTTACCCATTAAGTGGGATCATGGCAATGGTGATTTAATTCCATTATATAAGCCTGAAATAAGTCATTCTGATAGTGCTATCGCAATGCTAGCTGCTGGAAGTGAGTACGTCACTCAGTACCAATAGAGATTAGAGTTTGCAGATCAAATTAGACAGCAAAGATTAGTGCACATTGGGAAGTTAGCTGAGTGAAGCTTCAGTTGAGTTTGGAACTGGATTCATTGCGGGTGGTTGATTACTTTGCCATTTGAAGTTGTTATAAGTTCTGTGATCTGATTCAAATATTGAAATATAAGTACTGTCAATATTCTAACAAGTTGTATTAAGCACACTCCAGCTTGGGTCACTGAGGATGTCTTGTTGCTTGCCTTCCAATCAGAATTCAGAAAGCGAACAATTCCACAATTTTGAATCTCAATCAAGTTTTTAGAATCCATTTTGAAGAAATCTCTAGAGTTTTATACCAGTGAATTCGAATCAATATCGACACATTAACCCCTGACCTGTGTGAAGCTTAAACTCCATGAGGGCACTGGGTTGTGATCTGAGCCTAGAACCAAGTTAAGGATAGTGTCAGATTAAAAGATGAGGCTAATAATGTGACAGATGTGTAGGAAGACTGAAGATTGGGAGTGTGCTAGAAATCTGCAAAGGACAAGGAAATTGATAACATCTGTATGATGCAGGGTTTTTTAAAAACTCTTAAGAGATTTTACAAACATAAAAAGGAGAGTTATTAAAATCAATGTTTGTAACTTAGAAAGATATTGGGAAAATCATGGGGATTGAGGAACTGAGAACAAATATTTTCTGCTTTCATAATGGTAGCCAAATTACATATCAGAAATAAATGGCAACCAAGGTAGTAATAACATTGAGGAACATAAGGTAGTTAATATCAACCTTATGGAGCAACGAAAGGGACATAAGTCCACCTGATGTTTTAAGAGAATTGCTACAGCGATAACATGTTCTTTATGCAGTCATATCCAAATAACTCTGATAATCAAATATATTTTGCTTTTCTACTCCTGCCACTCACACTTTCCCACTTTGTTTATCTGCCAACTTGTTGCTCACTCACTGAACCTGTCTATATCTCTGTGGCCTTTTTTGTGTCCTCCTCACAGCTTACATTCCCTCCTAGCTTTGTATTGTGCGCAAGTGTGGATGGGTTATTCTCTGCAAGTTTCTGATGAAATATCTCGGACTGGAAAAGTGAACTATTAATTCTCCCTAGATACTGCTTAACCTGTGAGTATTTCCAGCATTTTTAAAATTACGTTGCACTCTACTATTCAGAGCTTCAATATCTAAGTCCCCAGCATATAGATCCTTGTGACACTGCACAAACCATGGTCTGCAAACTTAAATGCCTTATTTATTGTTTCCTCTTTATCTTTGTTGACACACCTCTCCAATCTGGAATGCTTGAGTCAGTTCTGTGTCTGGGGATTTTCTGCTTTATAGCATCCTAACTACAAATGTGTTAATGGGTAACCACTAGGTGTAAATATTTACCTGAAACCTAAGAATGAGCAAGCGTAAAGCAGTAATGAATATTGTTTTGTTTATCCAATTCCATGTCTTTTGGAAATCTAGGAATACTGCGTTTAAATTTCACTTTTATAACATTGTGTGATTTCACTTTTATAACATTATGTTGGCATTGTTTGATCATCTGATTTCGGAGTAAAGCTGTTAAAACTTCAATAGATTCCAGCACATCTCTTGATAGCTGTCGGGCAAACTAGCTGCTTTCTCTCTTTCCTTTCTTGAATGGTGTTACATTTACTAACTTTGAATTCACTGGAGCCATTATAGGGTATAGGAAATTTTGGAAAATCCTTTCTATCTTTGTAACAACTTCCTTAAAAAATATCAGGTGGGGTTTTGTCCCAGATGTTAGTCTCTTAAGTTGCTCCATATTCTTTTCTTCGTTGAGGAACCCAAGGTAATTAATATTAGTGTTATTAACTTCTTGATTGCCATCTATTACTGGTATGTAATCTGTTTTCTATAATGACGACTTGTTCAACATCTCTCTCATTTCCTCATTCTCCATTTCTCCAGTCTCTAGTTATGTTACCAACATTTACTTTCCTTTTATTATATTAGCAAAATCTCTTAAAAGGAGAAAAATGCCTGTATTATGCAGGTTATATCAAATTCTTCATTGGGTGTATTAGAAACTAACAAAGCACAATCTTTGGTCTTCCTACTGTTTCTTGTTTGCTTCATTTTTTAATCTCATACCATCTCGAACTTTGAGGTACCCATCGAATTTTCTAATCCACCTGGTTCTAGGCTCAGATCACAATTCAGTGGTTCTCACCTTTGTGATTCTGTTGTGTAATTTGAACTTTAACCCACCAACACTCTCAACATCTTTGTTAACTCTGTTATGGTTTGTGTGCTATCCATGGATCTATTCCCTCCTCTTTCAAGTTAATCTTCAGCCACAAAGCAATATTTGTACTTGATAGACAACATACCCTTCAGAGCTTTCTGTTCTGTATTTATCCCCCTCATTGCACAAGTGCCTTCACTGTTGCTACCATGTTCCTTTTTCATTTATTTGTTTTTGTAGGTGCCCCATTCGGTTTACCCATCCACTCCTGCAGTTTTTGTTCTCATACACACAATTTGCAAGTTCCTTGTACGTCCTGGTCAAAGTCCAGGGCTGAAGATCCTCCACCACTACGTGCAGTATCCCTGTAGAGACAGACACTGGAGTGATTGTAATGAAAAATAAAGAGATAGCAGAGAGATTCGATGAGTACTTTGTTTCTACTTTGACAGTAGAAGAGCAAAATATATTCTGGAAACGATTAGGAACCAAGTGTATAGCTAGAATGAGGAGCTTTAAGAAATTAGCATTTAAGGAAGGAACAGTGCTGAAGAAAATATTTAATTAGAAATCGATCAATCTGCTGGCTTGTGTCCTGAATGGATAGAATTAAAGTGCAATGTCTAGTCAGGGAAGGATGCAGAGGGAAAAACTTGTAACAATAAACAAGGTTGTTCTGTTCATTAATTATCAGACACATAGTACAGGGCATTTTCCCCTCATTGTATGATACCCTGCATCCAGTCACATTTATGAAAGGAATGACATTTGATAAATCTTGGTTTAAGTTCAAAGTAGAAAATAGGTTGCTGGAAAAGCGCAGCAGGTCAGGCAGCATCCAAGGAGCAGGAGAATCAACGTTTCGGGCATGAGCCCTTCAGGAATGAAGTTCAAAGTAGCAGAGTAGATGAGAAACTAGTAGGTGCATTGCATTTGATTTTTGAATTGTGTTTGATAAAGCGCTATGCAAGTGGTTATTGGATAGTGTCAGGGCTCATGGGCTGGGGATTGGTTAGAGAATGGAAACAGATCAAGAATAACTGATCATTTTGGTTAGTAATCTTCTTTAGAGAAGTCAGATTGGACTGGAAATGCTATCTCTGATTTTCTCCAAACACTGCTGCCTGACTGGAGTTTTTCTAGCATTTTCTGTTTTTATTTTTGAAGTTGTTTTTATTTGTTTATCCAGTTCTGTTTCTACTCAGTCTTCTCTGCCTTCGGCCTGCAGTTAGAAATTTAAGGCAGGTAGTTAATGTTATAAGGTCAGTTTGGATCTTGATGTATTTTGACTGCTGCAAGTATAGCATGTGCTGTGATAGAATTCTGTCTCCTCTTCCCGTTGTGTTGAAATGTTGGCAAATGGCCTACCCCAAGCCATTGTTCATTCACTTGTACAAAATTTGGGTAGGGGATAGCAATTAAGAATGAATGACGCAATCGTGCTGGGCTGTGAATGCTTTCTTGTCCTTCAGCTGTTACAGGAGTTATGTTCGGATTTTGGGGAGGGGAACAGTTTTGAACCAAGAAGATTGCTGAAGTAGTGCTTCCTCATGCAGTGAATACTTGGCTCAATTTTCTTAATGGCTTCCGCCTTCCAGTCAGTGCAACAGTTTAACTGTGTAATTCAAATATCTGTGCCAGTACAATTTGGAATGTAGCCAATCTTATGTTGGGACACAGTGCTTTTAAAATGGTTTTGTTTTGAAGTGCAATAGAACGTGGTTTGAAATGGTATGTCTCAGGGCACTTGGCATTCACAGTTGGTAATAGCATTTTCCCAGTTTGTCTTACTTAAAGTTGGTGGTATGTTGGGGGTAGGGGTCGTATTCCTCCAAATCCTGGATGTCCTCACGCTTAATTGAGGTATGTCTTTGTGAGTCTGTACATGTTCTTTAAATATGTGCAAGTTAAGCACTCCTAGCTCAACCTAGGTAGCTTTACTTTGTCTTGAGTTACTGATTAGTGGTCTGACTTATGATGCGTGGCTAACTTATTCTCTTCCTTTAGCTGTTGTCATCAAAGTCAAGTGCAATGTTCCTTAGATTTGCAGGAGTGCAGATGTGGAGAGCTTGGTGCCATTGTGAGTGAGATTGTAGTCTTTTGCTATTGGCATCTATGAATCCAACAGATCAGGACCACAGAACCAGCATCGAAGATCGGCAGGCAAAAATGTAGGACAAAAATGGTTCCCTTTGTCGAGGACATGGTTTGGGTGCAATCGGCATACATTTGGTTGAAGGCCAAGGTAGCTGAAACAAAAGAGCTTTTTTTGAATGACAAAAGAGATGAAAAATAAGAATAAATGCCTATAAAAAGCTCTGTTAAAAATCTTACAGTACCAGGTTACAGTCCAATCGGTTTATTTGGAAGTACTAGCTTTTGGAGTACGGCTCCGTCAGATAGCTGTCAGGTAGATATTACTTGATGAAGGATCAGTGTTCTCAAAGCTAGCACTGTCAAATAAACCTGTTGGACACTAACCTGGTGTTGTGTGGTTTTCATTTTTGTCCACTCCAAGCCAACACCAGTACCTCCATGTTATAAAAAGCACAAGCAATACCACCCAACTGTTTTGCTGTCAATCATCAGCGCACTGATAGCAGGTCTTGTTGATAGTGCAATTAAGGCAAAAGAATGAACTGATCCATCAGATTGAGTTCTGCCAGGGCCACACAGGTCCTGTTATGAGGGTTACTGTCTCAACCACCCTTACAGGCTGTGACTTCCACATTCCCATCACTGAGAATGGGGAAAAAAGAATCCTCATCTCCCCTCTCAACTTCATGCCCCTTCCATTAAATCTATGCTCACTACTTGTTCATTCTTTTACCAAGGGGAAAGGTTTTTTTCCTGTCTATGCCCCTCATGATTTTATACATCTCAATCATGTCCCCTCTCAGGCAGATTTGTATTTGCAGATACATTGTTTTACTCAAACAGCACACAGTTTGTAGACATGTCAGTCAATATGGCATTTTATAAATTCTTATTTTGGAAATAAAGCTAGTCCGGCTTCAGGTTAAGACACAGGCTCTAAGTAAGCCCTCACACCTAAAATGCTTTGTCTCACCTGAGATGTCACCTCTTATATTGATAAAACCTTACGTTATCTTGGGGCAGTGACTTGAAAAAAGTCTGGGATTTGCATATTAGTCAATCAAAGCCTGAACCTCCATTATAACTCATTAGAGATTCAACAGCCATCTTAGACTTGTTCAAACAAGTATGCTGTTTTGGAAAATGTAGGGGGTGATGGTCTCTTAAGGGCACGTAGCACGAACAGCCAAGTTTATGGTGTTGAGACTAGCTCTAATGTAATGAGGGGTATGTTAGGTCTAGTCAGATGCACAGGCAGAGGTTTCTGCGGCAGGCAGCAAGAAATTACAATGATGTGTTGCCTCCTTGGTGCCAGGAGTAAGGCTATCTCAGAGAGAGTGCAGAATAATCTCAAAGGGGAGAGATACCAGTGGGAGGTCTTTGTGCACACTGGAACTAACGACATAGGAAGGGAAAAGGATGGGATTCTGAAGAGAATTTAAAAAGGAGATCCTCGAAGGTAGTAATATCTGGAATACTCCCAGTGCTACAAGATAGTGACGATAGGGATAGGAGGACAGAGCAGATGAATGTGTGGCTGAGGAGCTGGTGTGGGGAGAAGGGTTCACATTTTTGGATTATTAGAATCTCTTCTGGGATAGAACTGATCTTAATAAGGAGGAATTGCACCTGAATTAGGAGGGACCTAAGACAGAGGAACCTCGATTATCCAAATACCAATTATCGGATTATCCGAAGGAGATCTCGAGGTCCTGACAGAAATGTTACATCAAATACGTGTTTCCAACAGTGATTGCATCCTTTGTTTACTTTGATTAAACAGGTACCGTGTCCAAATGACTGACCTCCCTCCCTCCCTCTCCCCACACTTTCCCTGGAGTTCTACAGAGTGGTGTACCCTAACCCCTCCTCCCCCCCCCCCCCTCCCCCTTCCCCCCCCTCCCCCCCCCCCCCCCTTCCCCCCCCTCCCCCCCCCCCCTTCCCCACATCATCTCTCCAACATTGTCCTGCACAGGGCAAACATTTTCACTGCAGCTTTTTGACAGGTTCAAGTTGTGTGTGTATGCATGCTATTTGGAGACTTACCCCACAAAGGCTGCCCTGGAGAAGGGGTGAATGTTTACAGGGTTGGGGGCGGTGTTGCACAGGGTTGGGGGCAGGGTTTCGCACACTGTGTGCCGCCACAGTCTCCTGAATGAGGAGCAGATTTTAAAAACTCTGAGCCCCAGAGGAAAGGCATTTAATTGATTAACTGAATAATTGATTATCCGAATAAAATAGTGCCCGTCCATCCCATCTGGATAATTGAGGTTCCCCTGTGTACTGGAGATTTGCTACAGCTGCTCAGGAGGATTTAAACTAATAAGGAGCGTAAGGGGAGGGGTGGACCTAAGGAGATCAATCTGAGACTGGTACAGTTGGGAAAAGGAGCAAGTCAAACAGTAAAGGCAGGCAGGGACAGAGAATGAGGTAAGACTAATAAATTAAACTGCATTTATTTCAATGCAAGAGGCTTAACAGGGAAAGCTGAACTCAGGGCATGCTTAGGAACGTGGGACTGGGGATATCATAGCAATTACAGAAATGTGGTGCAGGGGTGGCAGGACAGGCAACTTGGTGTTCTGGAATACAAATGCTGTGGCGAGGATAAAAGAGGAGGGGGGAGTGGTGTCTTTGATTAGGGATAACATTACGGCTGTATTTCGGATATTGCAGGGTGAGGGTATGCAAATTTACATTAGCACCTAAAAAGGAACTTATGGTTGATTTTGTTATTGTGGAATCAAGGAATTGAGTCCTTAAGTGCTTAGTGCAGTCCACTTGATATGATTCACCTTCACGTTTAATGCTGGTTTTTAAACTGCAGATGAGGCATGATGGAATTCCTGTTGTCACCAGAATTAAATTGGTGTTAGAATGTAATGAAAAAAAAGGTGTACCTTAATATACAGCTCAGTTCAAAGTGTATTAATCTTAATCTTGAATCAATTCAAGTCAACATTCATAGTTCTCTAGGGTGAACAAATGCTACAATCACAACCCACTGAAGTCATGATTTCTATCAAACCTGAATACTTACTGCTTTATCCTGAGATTATGACCCAAACTTTGGATTCTCCAGCCTGGAGCAGCAATGTTAACACTTGAAAAATTTTATATACATAATTATAATCACCTCTTCATTTGTTTGAGCTCCGCAGAATGCGAGCCTATGCACTGTCTTTCCTCTTAGAATGATATTTTCAAACCAGGAATCTATCTAGGGAATTTCTGATGCACTCTGAGGCAAGAAGTGCTTCTGTTTTGGGTAGGGAGACCAAACTGTACACAATACTTTAGGTGTAATTCGTGAACCACAATGTCCAAAACCCCATGTACATGAACAGCAAAAAGAAAATTCCAGAAATATTGGCATCATCTATGGAGAAGGACACAGTTAACATTTCAGATCTGCGAACTTTCATCAGAAATGTGTAAATGTAACCTGAACTTTAAAGTCAAGGATGTGCTGCAAGGAATAGATAGATCTCTGCTCTCCTTCAAAAAAAAAGTTCCAGCATTCACCCATGTTCCTGTGTTGTATTCCATCTTCTACCATTTTGCCCATTAATTTAACCAGTCTATATCCCATTGCAGCTTTCTTTTTGACAATTACAGCAATCATGACACGTATTTTGCAATGAACCATAAACCTGTTAAATGAATATTGTCAGGTCCTGAAATGACTAAGTTATGAATGCTTCCTCCCAGGTTGTGACTTTAGAATTCAGTCTATATTTGCATTGTAACTGCAGCATTGTTATTTGGCTAATACTACAGTCAAGGTGCAAACGTATCCGAGATTGAATAGTCCTTAACCAGACCCATAATAGTATGATACAACTCTTCCAAGCATGAAGTTGTGACCAACCTTATCCTCACTTGTTCCTCTCTCACTGTTCTCACGTATGTTCCAATGTTTTGTCGTCTTATATTCCTTGCCATCCTGTCCTCCTTGCACATCTCTCCAGTCCATCTTCCTTAGGTGCATCCCACCCAGTTAACACTCCATTCTAGCACCACCAGTTCACATGTTTGAGAAATGTAACGGCCTACAATTTGGTATGCATATCTTAAATGACTTCAAAGATCCGTTCATCAGACAAAACAGTGAAATTAAGCTCCTGTGGTACCATATTGTATCCATTAATTTTGGTTGATACAAGTTTGGATAAGAAATGCATAAAGTGTTCTGGTGATCCGCTTTTTAAATATTTAAATCCATTGATTTGAAGGGGGTACTAATCTAATATCTTATGGAATTTTTCATCAGTTGCCCTAGAGATGATATTGACAGTCTGATATCGGTAGCTATTTAAGTATAATGGGAGTGAACTCCATGTGTTGCTGTCCCTATCCATACAGTTTTTATCTTTATTGTTTAGCCCCATTCAGTCTGACCTTTTGAGGCAGGTGTATGTTTATTTACAGGCCAAGGTATTTATCCTGTAGATTTGGTGTTCATGGGGTGTTCAGAGGATCCGTTCCAGCATGATGTCAGAGCTCATCAACAGTTTTGTAAGTGTGTAATGGTTTTGGCTTATTAAATGTTGGCTTGTTTCATCTCAGATGGGGAGGATAGCATCTCAGCTGTTCATTGCAGTCCAAAAGATCTATTGGAACTGCTGAGAGGAAGGTAATTTCCCCTGAAGTAGACAAGCACATTGCTAATAGGAATACTAAGTTGTTTGGGAAAAATTATGGGCATTTTTCAGGGACCATTGTTAAACTGTTTCAGGAAAAGTTTTTTTTTGTTGCTGTGTTTCATGTTGAGAGCTGTCCAGTTATGATTTTCTAGTATGCACACGCCAGGTTTTGGTGAGCTTTCTTGTCTGTTATTCCCTTGAGGAAGGGAGAACTGCAGATAATGGAAGTCCGAGTCGAGAGTGCGGTGCTGGAAAAGCACAGCAGGTCAGGCAACATCCGAGGAGCAGGAGAATTGATGTTTCACGCGTAAGTATTCCTGATGAAGTGCTTATGCCTGAAATGTCAATTCTGCTGCTCAGATGCTGCCTGACCTTCTGTGTTTTTCCAGCACCACACTCTCAACTGCTATTCCCTTGAAACTTGTCTGACAGATTGTTGAATAAGGGACTTGGGAATTATAATTGTCGAACGGTTACAGCATGGAGCCAGTCTACTCTAATGGTGCTGCTGCTATTTGTAACAGCAACCAGCTGAGTCTTGTTAACCTACCCTTTTCTCATAGCTCTGAATAGTTTTTTCTCTTCAGTTGCGTGGCCAAACCCCTTTTGAAAGTAAGAACATCAGGGTGCATATATCAATAGGAAAAGTTTACAGCAATACAGGCCAAATGCTGGCATGTAAGACTAGGTCAGATTGAGATGTTTGGCTGAGTTGAACCGTGAGGTCCATTTTCGCACTGCATGATTCAGTGACTATAATTGAATGTACTTGCACCCCATTTCCAAATTAAAAACAAAAAGTTCTAAGTGTATAATAATTTTTGCTTGAAACGTTTTTCCTCCCTTTACCGTTGGGTTTTTCATTCTCGTTAAATACAGTTGCTTTGGTTCTTGATTTTTCTGCCTGGGCGAAAGCAGTTTCTCCTTGTCTGATGTTTATAAACCTGTTCACCTTCTCTAAGGATAGCAACCCCACCATTCCAGTGTGTCCAACTGGAGGCCCTCATCCTGGACCATTCTCATAAATCTCTTCTGCACCTCTTTAAAGTCTTTTTATCTTTTCGAAATACTGTCTCCAGAAACAAGACAGTATTGCAGTTCAGGTCAAATTTGGTTTTGTAAAGGTTTGTCATACTCTTTTTGCTTATGAGCTCTGTGTCTCAATTTACAAAAGCAAGGAACTTGCTGCTATACAATTTTCAACAATTTGTGCTGCTATGTTTCCCCCTATCCTTCTACTCCAGCAGCTGTCTTGAGTTTTATCCTTACATTTGATGCATCCACCATTATGTCAGTCTATGTATGATTTCTTAAACTTTATCATAGATCTCACAAAGTTCACAGTACTTCCAAGTTTTGTCATCTGCAGGTTTTGAAACTCTGTCCAGTACTCATTTAGTTCTTTTGAATTTGAATCCAAACATATTAGTTTGTGTACTTGCTGGGATATTAACTCAATCTTCATGTTCAAGTATTTTTGAAAATGTCAATTTTCATTTGACAAATACAACAGCATTGTATTAGTGTAATGCCTTTAGCCTAATATTGTCTCAAGATGCTTCGCAAAAATATTAAGTAAAATTTGACCGTGAGCCACAGAAGACAGTTTGCAGCAGATAGCTAAAAACCTGATCAAAGATGTACGTTTCATGGAACATCTCAAAGTAGGAAAGAAGTAGAGATTTTAAGTTAGAGCTTCCAGAGCTTAAATTGGAGAGAACCAAAGGGGGGGGGGGGTCATTGATGGAGCAATTAAATTTCTAGGGTGCTCAGAAGGTCAGAATCAGATGAATGAAAACATTTTAGAGGGTGATAAGGTTGGAAGAGATCGAGGTTGTCAAAGCTTGAAATGACATGGGGAAGAAGTAATTGATGGGAATTTTGTATAGGCCCCCTCTCAATAGCTGTTCTATATGACAGAGAATGAATCAGGAAATAATGAGCACATACTAAAAAACATTAATCGTGGACAACTTTAATTTTCATATATATTAGGGCAATCGCATTGACAGAGGTAACTACGAGGAAGAATGCATCCTGTGTTTGGGATTGTTTCATGGAATGGTATGCTGTAAAGCAAACAGGAATCTGGGTGTTTTAGATCTCGTAATGTGTATTGATTCAGGCTTGATAAGTGATTGCCGAGTGAACGATCACCTAGGGAGCACTGGCCATAACAATGTAGGATTATGGGGTCAGTTTGAGAGTGAGATACCTTGTGCAGAAACAATTGTGCTAAACTTAACTAAGGGTAATTGCATGGATACGAAGACAGAGACTGACTGGAGTAGGCCGGAAGAGGAGTTTAGGAAAGATGGTTGAGCAATCGCAGATGTTTAGAAAATATATATGATGAGATGACTCACAACTTAGATATATCTCAAGGATCATGAGAAGGGAATAAACTGATCATGGTTAACCAGAGAAGTTATGGATGGCATCAAATTGAAAGAAAGATCATACAATTTGACAGGTAAATCAGAGGTTTGGGAAGGTTTTAAAGCTCAACAGAAATGACCAGAAAAGTGGAGAAAATAAACTGAGGGCAAACCAGAAAATAACATAAGAACAGATGGAGCTTCTTAAATACATAAGAAAGGAACAGAGGCAGCAGTTGATATGGAGAGAATTAGAGAATAAGGCTCTGTAACTAATAACGGGGAGCCCGGAAATAGCGTGAGTTGAATAAGGTTACAAATTATAAGGCATTAGTAGCATTCCAAAATACTAAATAATCTGGGTTGCAAGAGAAATAATAAGCATCATTAGAGAAAAAGAATGAAAGAGTCATATGGAATGATCTGGACTTAATGGATTGCATCCTTGGGTTACAAAGGAAGTAGTTGCAGATATAATGGATGTACTGGTGATAATCCTCCAAGATTCTTAAGTTTTGGAGCTACCAGAGGGGATTGGAAATCTGCCAATGTAGCACTCTTATTCAAAAAAGGAAGGAGACATAAAAAAGGTAACGAAAGACCAGTAAGCTAATTCTATCATTGTTAAAATGATAGTCTATTTTAATGGGTAGAATGAGCATTGAAATATATGATTGGGCAGAGTCATCGTAGCTTCATGAGGGAGAAATCTTGTCTGATAAATTTGAGTTTTCTGAGATAACAAGCAAGATAGATAAAGGAGAATCAAAAGATGGAACGTGTTTAGATTTCCACAAGGCATTCAATAAGATACCACATACATTGTTACTGAATAAGACAAGAACTCATGATATTGAGGATAGAATAGTATGGATAGAGGATCAACTAATTAGAGGTGACAGAGTTGGGATAAATGGTGCATTTTCCGGATGATGACCTGAAACTAGTGGGAGTGCCACAGGCATCAGTGCTGGGACCACAATTATTTGCAGTATGTATTAATGATTTTGGTGACAGAAGTCAGTGTACTGTTTCCACGGCTGCGACCGAAACACAAATAAGTGGGAAGACAAGTAGTCAGGATGATGCAAGGAGTCTATGGAGGGATATTGACAGGTTAAGTGAGTGGGCAAAAATGAGCAGATTGGATATAATGTGATTTTGGCAGGTGGAATAGAAGACCTGAATATGTAAATAGGGAAAGCTGCGGCACAGAAGGATTTGGGAGTCTTCATGTATGAATTCCAATAAGCCAACATACAGGTTCAGAATATAATGGAGCAAGCAAATGAATGTTGGCCTTTATTTTGAAAGGAATACGGAGGTATTGGATTTATTAATCCAAACACTGGTCAGATCACAGTGAAAATATTGTGAACTAAATAAAAATGGCAAACTTAGAACTTTTTGGAAATGCAGGAGGAAAAAAACAGATTTGCATTGTGTATTTTTGGCAGCCCAAACTAAGTGGGCCAAAGGGCCTCGACTGTAGGATTCTGATTACCCTGAATGTTTCTCCAAAGTGACACCACTATTTTTTAAACCTCTGCCTGATTTTACTGTGCATAAATTCACTGCAATGACATTTCAAACTTGAAATGTCTTTTTTTCTTGGTGCTTAAATTTAATAAGGTGCTTTCAGGTACATCACTGAAGATCACTTGGTAAGTTTATGAAGTGGGGGGACGGCGGGGGGATGGTGAGTTGGAAATTGTTCTTTGGTGAAACCATGGCGACTCAACCAGCTTTGCCACACCGAGCAGTTTTCAGTTGAGAGTTAAATGAGAAGTGGATCTGAATTTGGTCTGACCCTTCTGTTGCTCTCCCTATGCCTCCAGCGTGCTCATATCCACTGGACCACATTGACAAATGGGATTCCTGGTTTTGGTGAAGCTGAAGGTGAACATGGAGCAGAAAGAAAGCAACTTGTTTACAGAACGTTGACTTTATTTTGCATATCTCTCAACTTGCTGCTCAGAGGAATGAGCTATCCTTTGTCCCCAGATTTGAGGGGTTGTTTTCATTAACTTTGATTCAGGTTCTTTGCAAGTTGGACTGAAGGGCCTTTTTCTGTGTTCTATGACTCCATGCACCCCAATTTCAATGGTTTTCAAATGTTGATGAGCATGTGATATGTGGACTTGCTCACTTCTGTACAAAAATGAAATGTCCTGGCAGCATTCAAGTATTGGGAGAACTGATCAGTGCTCAAGACCCACTCCTTAAGCTGTTGTTCTACTCGTCAGTAATTTGCTCTTCATTCATTTGGAATCTATTAAGCCATTTAGTTTGGAGTTTTTACTTATTTCCAAACCTAAATCCTGCATTCAAATCAAAACACTTTGGCACTAGAAATCTGAAACGCAGCAAACGTAGAGAAACTTAGAACTGTTAGCATCCATAGAGCAAAGACAGTTAATATTTCAAATTCTGAATAAGATCCAGGTCAGATTCAAAACATGAATTCTGTTTTCCAAATTCTGCAATATGAAGAATTGAAGCATTCCCCTTCTGAATTCCCTGGCAGCATCAGCTGAATGTTGATATGCTTGTGAGTTATAGGTGATGAAATCCAAGTAAATGGAATGAAGCCATAGGTCAACATGATCAAACTGACTGAACAGGCTGAAGGGTCTGAACACCTACCTCTTGTTCCCATGTCCTGAGCATAACCATCCTTTGCTTTACTAAGCAGCAGTCAGGTCTGTAAGACTCTTGTAAAATATTGTGTTAATATTGGACTTAATGTCTAAATAGAAGCAAATGTACATGAAGGTGTTCCAGAACTTCTGTTGTGGTTCAGTGCAGCTTTGTGTTGCTGTTTTGTTCAGAGAAGTTCCTCATTGCATCTGTTGTCATGTGGAAGTGCTGAATGGAGGATCGATGTGGGCCCATAAGGATCATGAGTTAGAGAGTCGTTTCTAGATCCAGTCCACAGCACCCTGAAGTGCAAGTTGACGAACAGGAGATGTTAGCAGGTGACTGAGAGCAGCATATATTCAAATATGGAAAGGTGTTTTTAAAAATGTTAAGAAACCCACCACCTACAGCAAGAAACATAAATTGGATGACTAAAAAATGCACTCTAGCTAGCTGACTAGAGTGTACATTTTCTAAATCATCCCAGTCCACTTAGTCTAATTATTAGAAAAATTCATGCCTTATTTAAATTAAATCTGAATGACAGCCAATTTTGGAACAAAGTGATGATGCCAAAGTTAATCTATTATTTTGTTAAAAATACCAAATTTAACTATTTGTCCTATTTGAGAATTCCTTGGAGTTTCATAGTTCTCCTAGCGTATTTCCAACAGAAGTCCTTAAAGAATTTCTCTATTTTTTAAAGTTTGGTATGCTGATTATCATTCTCCTTTACACCCTTGGGGCTGAACCTGTTTTTATTGAGTTATTGCAATGTATATGTTTGATTTAAGCACTGGGAATATCACTGCAAACCAGTGGAACAGACACTCTGCTCTTCAAAATCATGAGTCATCTGATGGTCAGTCTTGGTGACATGGAGTCTACCCAGTTTGAATATTAGGAGTTTTGGGTTATTTTGCCTTGTACTTAGTTTGAAAGTTTTTAAATGGAATACCCCTGCTGTGTGTTGTTCAGCGCATAGCCCTCTGAATGGGGCCAGGCTAGATGGGATCCAGGTTCAACCCGAGGACTGTGCTCAGTAAACCAGTCTCAGCTTAGCAGTCGTAACACCATGACAGTTCACTTCCTCTTCAGGATAGAGAGGAGGATATTCAGCAAGGGTTTGAACACTCCACCCTGATGGGGTGCATCAAGTTATTTTTTCTTGGTTTAGGTTGTGTTGTAATTCTCCATGTACTTTGCTGAAGATTTTGTTAGCCAATCATAAGCTCATTTATGAGGAAGTACTTCCCAACTAATAGTAGGAAGCTGGAGTTGAGCTTTGCGTGCTATCCATGCCTCCTTTGCTGGTATTCAGCTCTAGGGACAGAAGCCTCTGCTTCCCTTTCCGAAGGTCTATTCTTTGAGTCTGAATATCTGAAGGCTAGTTGGTCATGGAGATAAGTTTGTCATGAAACCTTTCATCAAACTTTTATCAACAAAGGCAGCCCGAAGGTGGATTCTATCTCCTTATGCTTTGTGCTTCTCATGGTACTGCTTTGTTTTGTTGGTTATTTCTTGCACCACTCCTGCTACAGTATCTGACCTTGGCCACCATTTAAAGCAAGGGAACCTGTAGCAGCAATATCACTGTCCTTACATTGTTTAATCACCAGATTGTGTTAAATCAAATAAGATGTCAAAAGTTTGTGTTCATATTATCTGGGTAGGTAGCACAGATCTTTTCTCCTCTATGCTTTCTGCTCTATTGGACAAGTGAATCTTTTTGATGTAACAAATCAGTCTTAGGTTGGTACTGTAATCCAGCTGGGCCTCAGCTATTCCAGTTCTGCTGGCCAATGTAGTGTCTCTTTGTTGAAGTTATCTTCTCTTGGATATCTTTTTGAATCTTTTATCTGCATTCCAGTCGTTCCCTAATTACACAACTAAAGTTGACATACTGCTGATTATCTCTTTGCTCAATAGGAGCGTACATTTCTACTTTCCACATGACTATAAAACATTCCAAACATGTTTTGCATATTTCACTGCTAAGTTGACAATCTTATTTCCTGCATTTGAATTCATTTAATTTTTATTCCCATCAATTCTGATTTGTGGTTGCAAGAAATTGCAGAGTTCCTGTATTACCTTGCTAAACACCACATAGTGCCATTTGGTACATTGCGCTACCTTTGAATCCTGCATTGAGCACCACCATAAAACAAAATTAACGTCTGCAGAAACTGTCTTCCAGCCACCAAGCAAAACCAAATCTTCCCTTCAGTCTACCATAAACAGATGATTCACCTATTGGCAAACTTGCTTTATCTTCAGTGTCACTGACCATTCTTTGATAATTGCAGTTTATTAGATTGTCGTTCCTTTAATTTTCCATCAATGCTTTTGGTAAAGCAATCACAGCTTCCTCCTTTTTGACAGAGCATCTACCTTATCAATATCCAGCTGCCCTATGATTCATCTTTCTTTACACTAGGTGGAATCTACAGATTCATAGTTGCATCAGACGAGCCAGACTTGATTACTAGTGGACAATGGAATAGGATGAGGCCCTTTAACCTGTTATCTTTTCTGCCATTCACTGGACCCATGGATGGTCTGTGACCGATTTTTCATATTCTGTAGTCAAAATCTATCAAAATTTTAAAGTTAACAGTTGATTTCTTTTAACTTGTCATTTGTGGCAGTGTTTCAGACTTCTGCAACAATCTGTATGCAATGCAGTTTTCTTATTTCATCCTGAAAGATGTTTACTGTGTATCCTTAGAAACTACAACTGTGACTGTCTCAGGAAGGATGTGTAGATTTTCAAGGAGGTGCGCTAAGAATTGAGAATGGTTCAGGGGTGAAGGACTTGATTAAGTGGACATATTTGAGAAGCTGGAGTGCTTCAGAGTCATAAAGATGTACAGCATGGAAACCGAGCCTTCGGTCCATTTTGTCCATGCCGACCAGATACTCCAATCCAATCTAGTCCCACCTGGCAGCACCCAGCCCATCTCCCTCCAAACCCTCTTTATTCATATACCCATCCAGACACCTTTTAAATGTGGTAATTGTACCAACCTCCACCGCATCTTTTGGCAGCTCATTCCATACACTTACCACTCTCTGGGTGAAAAAGTTGCCATTTAGGTCTCTTTTATATCTTTCCCCTCTCACCCGAAACCTATCCCCTCTAGTTCTGGACTCCCCGACCCCAGGGAAAAGACTTTGTCTATTTATCCTATCCATGCCCCTCATAATTTTGTAAACCCCTATAAGGTCACCCCTCAGCCTCTGACGCTCCAGGGAAAACAGCCCCAGCCTGTTCAGCCTCTCCCTGTAGCTCAAATCCTCCAACCCTGGCAACAGCCTTGTAAATCTTTTCTGAACCCTTTCAAGTTTCACAACATTTTTCCGATAGGAAGGAGACTAGAATTGCACGCAGTATTCCAACAGTGGCCTAACCAATGTCCTGCACAGCTGCAACATGACCTCCCAACTCTGACCAATAAAGGAAAGCATACCAAACGCCGCCTTCACTATCCTATCTACCTACGACTCCACTTTCAAGGAGCTATGAACCTTTGTTCAGTAACACTCCCTAGGACCTTACCATTAAGTGTATAAGTCCTGCAAAGATTTGCTTTCCCAAAATGCAGCACCTCGCATTTATCTGAATGAAACTCCATCTGCTACTTCTCAGCCCATTGGCCTATCTGGTCCAAATCCTGTTGTAATCTGAGGTAACCCTCTTCGCTGTCCACTACATCTCCAATTTTGGAGTCATCCGCAAACTTACTAACTGTATCCCTTATGCTCGCATCCAAATCATTTATGTAAATGACAAGAAGTAGAGGGCCCAGCACCGATCCTTGTGGCACTCCACTGGTCACAGGCCTCCAGTCTGAAAAACAACCCTCCACCACCACCCTCTGTCTTCTACCTTTGAGCCAGTTCTGTATCCAAATGGCTAGTTCTCCCTGTATTCCGTGAGATCTAACCTTGCTAATCAGTCTCCCATGGAGAACCTTGTCGAACGTCTTACTGAAGTCCATAAACATCACATTTACTGCTCTCTCCTCATCAATCCTTTTTGTTACTTCTTCAAAAAACTCAATCAAGTTTGTGAGACATGATTTTCCACGCACAAAGCCATGTTGACTATCCCGAATCCGTCTTTGCCTTTCCAAATACACGTACATCCTGTCCCTCAGGATTCCCTCCAACAACTTGCCCACCACTGAGGTGAAGCTCACTGGTCTATAGTTCCCTGGCTTGTCTTTACCGCCCTTCTTAAACAATGGCACCACGTTTGCCAACCTCCAGTCTTCTGGTATCTCACCTGTGACTATCGATGATACAAATATCTCAGCAAGAGGCCCAGCAATCACTTCTTTAGCTTCCCACAGAGTTCTCGGGTACACCTGATCAGGTCCTGGGCATTTATCCACCTTTAACCGTTTCAACACATACAGCACTTCCTCCTCTGTAATCTGGACATTTTTCAAGATGTCACCATCTATTTCCCTACAGTCTATATCTTCCATATCCTTTTCCACAATAAATACTGATGGAAAATATTCATTTAGTATCTCCCCCATTTTCTGTGGCTCCACACAAAGGCCGCCTTGCTGATCTTTGAGGGGCCCTATTCTCTCCCTAGTTACCCTTTTGTCCTTAATATATTTGTAAAAACCCTTTGGATTCTCCAAATAATTCTATTTGCCAAAGCTATCTCATGTCCCTGTTTTGCCCTCCTGATTTCCCTCTTAAGTATACTCCTACTTCCTTTATACTCTTCTAAGGATTCACTCGATCTATCCTGTCTATACTCGACATATGCTTCCTTCTTTTTCTTAACCAAACTGTCAATTTCTTTAGTCATCCAGCATTCCCTATACCTACCAGCCTTCCCTTTCACCCTGGATTCTTGTTATCTCATTTCTGATGGCTTCCCATTTTCCAGCTGTCCCTTTACCTGTGAACATCTGCCTCCAATCAGCTTTCAAAAGTTCTTGCCTAATACCGTCAAAATTGGCCTTTCTCCAATTTCAAATTTCAGCTTTTCGATCTGGTCTATCCTTTTCCATCACTATTTTAAAACAAATAGAATTATGGTCGCTGGCCCTAAAGTGCTCCCCCACTGACACCTCAGTCACCTGCCCTGCCTTATTTCCCAAGAGTAGGTCAAGTTTTGCACCTTCTCCAGTTGGTGCATCCACATACTGAATCGGAAAACTGTCTTGTTACGCACTTAACAAATTCCTCTCCGTCTAAACCTTTAACACTATGGCAGTCCCAGTCGATGTTTGGAAAGTTAAAATCCCCTACCATAATTTCCCTATTATTCTTACAAATAGCTGAGATCTCTTTACAAGTTTGTTGCTCAATTTCCCTCTGACTATTGGGGGGTCTATAATACAATCCCAATAAGTTGATCATCCCTTTCTTATTTCTCAGTTCCACCCAAATAACTTCCCTGGATGTATTTCTGGGAATATCCTACCTCAGCACAGCTGTAATGCTATCCCTTATCAAAAATGCCTCTTCCCCCCCCCCCCTTCTCTCTTGCCTCCTTTTCTATCCTTCCTGTATCATTTGTAGCCTGGAATATTAAGCTGCCAGTCCTGCCCATCCTTGAGCCATGTTTCTGTAATTGCTATGATATCCCAGTCCCATGTTCCTAACCATGCCCTGAGTTCATCTGCCTTCCCTGTTAGGCCCCTTTCATTGAAATAAATGCAGTTTAATTTATTAGTCCTACCTTGTCCCTGCCTGCCCTGACTGTTTGACTCACTTCTGTTCTCAGCTGTACACGTCTCAGATTGATCTCTTTCCTCACTATCTCCCTGGGTCCCACACCCCACATTACTAGTTTAAATCCACCCGAGCAGTTCTAGCAAATTTCCCTGCCAGTATATTAGTCCCCTTCCAATTTAGGTGCAATCTGTCCTCCTTGTACAGGTCACTTCTACCCCAAAAGAGATTCCAACGATCCAAAAAATGTGAATCCTTCTCCCATACACCAGCTCCTCAGCCATGCATTCATCTGCTCTGTTCTCCTATTCCTGCCCTCACTAACCCGTAGCACTGGGAGTAATCCAGATATTACTACCCTTGAGGATCTCCTTTTTAAATTTCTGCCAAACTCTCTCTCATCTCCCTTCAGAGACTCAATCTTTTCCCTTCCGATGTCGTTGGTTCCAATGTGGACAATGACCTCCTGCTGGCCCCTCTTCCCCCGTGAGAACATTCTGCACCCTCTCTGAGACATCCTTGATCCTAGCACCAGGGAAACAACACAGCATTCTGCTTTTTCTCTGCTGGCCACAGAAACGTCTGTCTGTACCTCGGACTATAGAATCCCCTAACACAATTGATCTCTTGGAAGTCGACGTACCCCTCATTGCATTAGAGCCAGTCTCAATACCAGAAACATGCTACGTTTCCCTGAAAATTCATCACCCCCTACATTTTCCAAAACAGCATACCTGTTTGAAATGGGTATATCCACAAAAGACCCCTGCACTACCTGCCTACCCCTCTTACCCTTCCTGGAGTTAACCCATCTATGTGACTGTATCTGAGACTCTCTCCCCTCCCCTCCTCTCTCCACCCCCCCCCCCCACACTTCCTATAATTGCCATCTATCACATACCTTTGAGAAGAATGGATGAAAAGGAGACTTTTTAGAGGTGTTCAAAATCATGCCTCTGGACTGGGAGGTTGGGGTGGGCGGGTCAAGAAACAGAGGACAGCAGGCTTGAGGTGATTAACAACAGAAATTATGGTGACGTGAGAGATTGTTTACTGAGAGGATGATAAAGGATGTGGAATGCACTGCCTGAGACTATGATGGAGGCAGGATCAATGAAGGCTTTCAAAAAGAGTTCCATTATTTTCTGGGAAAAGGCCAGTGAGTGGGGCTAGACAACTTCGTAAATTTGCTTAATTTATCCCACTGTTGTCATTCCTATTTTGCATGCAAATTGACTATCAGGTACTTCCTAATTTATTTGTTGGCTGTCTAGTGTTTTCGGCCACTTTGGGAATATAGTAGGTGTTTTCTGTTTTACATGTGCTCTTTCTTGCACCTTGCCCAGAAATAGATTCTTGAACAAGATCTGGCTTCTGAGTTGCGTATGCAAACCAAAGACCGGTGTCCACTTTTATAATGTTTAAGACAATGCACATGTTTGAGTTTCTTGGTTTATCCTTCCAGGTTCCTGTGCCATGATTGTAATTCCCCTTCTCACCACCTCCCAGCCTCCAGCAATTGCAATCCATGTCATTCAGTGCAGAAGTAGCAGAAGCTGATGTGGAAATAACGGCACGAATTGTTGAAATATGCTAGCACAATGTTAAGGCCAGAATATGTGGTGCAAAAAAAAAGTTGTTAATATGTCAGCCTCATTAGCCACAGTGCGTGTACTTCTCATCTGAAGCAATATAAACTGAGTGCACATCCTCCCTCTCTTTTGCGCGCTCTTTCTCTCTCCCTCTCTCTCTCTCTCTCTCTCTCTCTCTCTCTCTCTCTGTTCAATCATTCGGCACTTTCTAGAAAAGAGATCAATAGATTTTTGGAAGATAAGGGAATTGAAGGGTAGGGTGGAAGGTGAAGATTAGCAATGGTGGCACAGAGTTGATGGGCCAAATGGCTTAATTTTGCTCCTTTTTCTTATGTCATTCTTAAAATTGGCTGGCTTAATTCAGTATGAATCAGTCAGGGATACTGTTGGATTTTAGGTGTATTTGGTACAAGCTTAGTCAGATGTGTTGCTTCATACTTTCTATTTGCCTGTGTGCAAAAGATCACTGACTCTCCACAATCAATATCGAAACACCCAACACTTCAGAGTTCTGATTTACGAAAATGGTCTAGAGGCCTCCGCACTGTCACTGTGTGAACATGGAGGATTAAACTCCAGCTAATAGTCAACTTTGAATGTTGTGCTCATCTTATAGTTTTGCCATGGCAATGATCCCCAACTTAGTTATTTGAGCACCGATCATACAAAAGAAGACTTCAGAGCGTCATACTGATGTACAGCATGGAAACAGACCCTTCAGTCCTAATCATCCAAACCCAACCAGATGTCCTAAATAAACCTAGTCCCATTTAATAGCCTATGGCCCATATCCCTCAAAACCCTTTCTGTTCATATACCCATCCAGATGCGTTTTAACAAAGGGTGGTGGTGGAAAGGTCTGTTTCGTGCTGTACATCTCTGACTCTAAACTGTACCAGCCCCCGCCACTTCCTCTGGCAGCTCATTCCATAGATGCACCACCCTCTGTATGAAAACGTTGCTCCACGTGTACTTTTGAAATCTTTTCCCCCTCACCTTAAACCTAAGCCCTCTAGTTTTGGGCAACTCCTACTCTGGGCAAAAGACCTTGTCTATTTACCCTAACCTTCCCCCTCATGATTTTATAATCCCCTGTAAGCTCACGCCTCTGCTCCAGTTCTTGAACATTATATGGTATCAAATCAGATAAGATGCTGAAGTATGCAATTTGCAAACATTGATCTTCCTTGCATGGGCATTGGTGCTCATAACTTGTCGAATGTCTATCCATCCAACTTTAAACTTTCATTCCTGACCCCAACCAGCATCAGAGCAGCAGAATATGTTGGATTTTGTTCTTGACATTGTACATCCTAAATCTTGTTTCAAAACTTGTTTAGACAATGCACCTAGTCACGAGAAGCTCTGTAGTCTGGGCTTTATGATGGTCATTGTCAAACAAAGCTGATGTCTGTGAATACTTGAACAAATCTATGAAAGCAGGTCTGCAGAATCAGACTAAATTACAGCAGCACCAGCTTGCCCTTTGGTAAGACACTAGATATTTCGCAGGGGTGTTCTTGAACAAAATGTGAAACCGAGGCAGATAAAAAGTGGGGAGGTTTATGGACAGAATCCTTGATCTCAGATCAGGCAGGTGAGTGCATGATTGGGGTGATACAAATGAGAGGGTGTGCAGAAATCTCATGATGTAAGTCTGCAGGAGATGGTATGTATACTGAAGGGAGAGATAGTGAAGTATTTAAAATAGCAAGACTGAAAATTTAAAAATAAAATGAAGTGGAGACCATTGTAGGTCAGCAAACACAGGCAAGAATGAGACTTGGTGTTTGTTTGAGCAGACTTAAGCCATTGGCGCACAGTGTCTGCTCCACGATTCATTGAGATCATGGGTAACACCCTATCTGGCGATTCTCAATTCCATTTTGTTTTATTTCTTTTTGCCATATCGTTTATTTTAATATAAAAAGAAAATTAACTTCACCTTATATATTCTCACCAAAAAAATTACCAAATCCACATAAGATAGTTACTGTAGCAAGTGGTTAGTCACTTGAAATCGCTGGATCTCCATCACTCCAGTCCATTCCCAAATCCTCCTTCATCCTTGTGTCAAAGCCAGTCTCTTAGATAATCTTGATCTTAAGTGAATACACCTAGTGAACAGAATCGACAGCCCTACAGAGTGACCACCTTCTGCACAAAGGAATTCCTCTTTGTTGCAGTCTTAAATGGTGCCCCCTTACTCTGAGATTATGTTGGCTGATCCTAGATGCCTAAATGGAGAAACAACCTCTCCACATCTGCCTGTCAATTGCTTAACAATCTTATATTTCAACAAGGTCGTCCTTCCTTCTTCTAATCTCCAGTGAGTACAGACCCAGCTGCTCAGCCTCTCCTCGTGAAATCCCTTCATATCTATAATCAGCCTAGTGAATGTTCTCTGAACTGATTCCATTCCCTCTTCCCTGAGGTAAGAGGACCAAACTGTTAACCTTATTCTCTGTGAGATTTAATTCATGCCATGTATAGTTGTTGCAAAACTTCCCTGTTTTTATGCTCCATTTCCTTTGAAATAAATTCCACAAGCTTTTACCTGAACTTGAAAATCTAGTGTGATAAGCATGAGAACACCCAAATCCTCCTCCTCCTAGCTTTCTTCAGTTTTTCTCTGTTTAATAATATTCAACACTTTATTCCACTCCTCTTTGTCAGGAAGAATTAAAGTACTCTGGAAACTAATGGTGCTAAAAACCAATAGGTTTCCTGGGCCTGATGTGTTCCATACTAGGATTTTAAAGGAGATTGCTGTGGAGACGGATTTACTGATAGTAATCTTCTAAGAATCCTTTGATTCTGGAAAGGTCCCAGACGACTGGAAAATTGCTAATTAATAACATTATTCCAAATGAGACCTCTGTCATCCTTGTTTACCTGCCTTTTGTGTCATCTGCAGATTTGGTTGTAGTACATTCACTTCCCTCATCTAAGTCATTAATGTAACTGGGAATAATTGTGACCCCAGCACCAATCTCATTGGCACTTCACTAATTGCAAATTGCCATCCTGGAAATTCCCCATTTATCCTAACTTTGACTTCTATCAAGTAACCAATTCTCTTTCCATTCATATTAACTATCCACAATTACAAGGGCTCCTATTGTCTGAAGTAGCCTTATGTTTAGACTGTGAGCAGCATTTATTTCCTGAGTCTATGGTGTTGGTGGTGAGATGCCACCTTGAACTGCTGCACCACCCCATGCTGTAGGTCGACCTACAATTTGCAGTACTTCATCAAACGCGTTTTGGAAATCCAAATTAGTGCTTCCTCTTCATCTATCTTACTTGTTAGCTCCTCTATGAATTATATAGATTATGTTTAAATAAAAATAAATTTGTCAGGCATGCTTTCCCTTTCTGAAACCATACTGTCTCTGCTTGATGTTATGTATTCCTCCTAACTGTTCAGTTGGTACATCCTGGGGTTGATGAACTCGAGTGACTGCATGGCTGGTTTGTGATGCAGAGTGTTGCAAGCAGGGTCGGTTCACTTCACCTGTTCTGACTGTGTTTATCATGAAGGTCCTGCCTTTTCAAGCCTCTCCCCTAACCTTATGCATGGTGACCTTAAGGTTAAACTCGCCATCAGTCGTTTTTCTGTAACGAGACAGCAGCCCTTTGGTCCTCTGAAACTTTACCTTTTACTGTTGCATTCTTTATAATGAACTCGTGTTTTTCCCAGTGTCATATGTTAAACTTATTGGTCTTGTCTTTTGTCTCCCTCCCTCTTTAGTGTGTAGTCACTATCTCTGTAGCCACTTCGAAGTTGTAATGGACAGTCCATCAGATTGGAGTTAAGACTCAACAGCTTTCAGCTCATTAGTTTCCCTATTACTTTTTCTCTAGTGATAGTTATTGTGTTTATTTTGTGTGTACACAACCTTTAACTGCTTGATTTTTGGAATGCTGTTAGTGTTGTCTTCTGTGAAAATTGATACCAATTATTTAATCAACTCCTATTACTTCCATGTTCCCCATTTTATTTCTCTCGCCTTGTTCTCTAAGATGCCAATCACCTTCTTAGTACATTCTTTTCTCCTTTTTTGGTTCCATTTTGTTGTATTTTAATGTATTCCCAATGATCTGATTTACCATTGATCTTTAGCACATTATATATTCTTTGTTTCAGTTTGATACTCTCCTTAACTTCACTGGTCAGTTTATCCCCTTCCTAGAATCCTCTTTCCTCACTGGCATACTCTTTGCTGTGTGTCCTGAACTATTTTCTTAAATATCTGCCATTGTTTTTCTACCGGCTTTTCTATTCAATTGCTTTCTCAATCCACTCCAGCCAACTCTGTCCTCATCCCTATGTGATTACCCTGATTAAAGATTAGTGCAGTTGTTTCCAACCCAAGTTTCTAACTTCAATTAAGTGTTAAATTCTGCCATATAATGGTCACTGTTCCTTTGGAAATCTTTTAGGATTTTGCAAGCAGAGATTTGGATGAACTATGGAAAAGGAGCAGAAGTTTCTTGTCATCTTTGGTTTAAAGTACTCCAGTTGAATTGGATAGGCAATCTGTCTGTAACTGGGATAAATCTAAAGTTGTCAGTGAAAATAGTTGTCAGTGAGCAGATGCTGCAGTGTACCCATTCAAATTGTTGCCCTGTCATTGAAACTTCTTGGTAGTTACGCTTTGTCAACACTGAATCATTCTGGTAATTTGTGTTTCCACCGTTGAGATTCAGAGAAAGCTGTGTTCAAGTGAGCACTGAACTGTGATGCCAGAGTCTTAGAACTGTTAGCCCGTTCTTGCTGAGTATGGGTTGCTATTTCTTTAGCAGGAAGTATGTTTTACATTATTTGTGCTGCTTCATTGCTTTGGCTAGTCTTTGGTTGGTGTATACTGAAACCTTAACCCTTATTGTTCAAAATCTCCATTTCACAGCAACCTGCTAATAATGAGGCAATATTTGGAAAGCGAGTTGGAGCTTGACATAACATCAACAAGCTACACTGGGAATGAGAAGTCCCTCATATGCTGGCTCACATCTAGCACTTTATGCATGAGTAGTGTGGTCACTGTTTACAGCAGGATTACTTTAATCATAGGGCTGACAGTGTGAGGTGTTGCAAACAGATTCATCCCATGAGTGTCACCGCTGACCACCTGACTGCTTCTGTTCAGTTCCGTGATCTTCACTCGAAGATCAGTTCATTGTCACTGACTTCTCCACTGGGATTCCTTTTCTTCCAAAAACAATGGGCTGGTGATTAAACTGCTGCCTTACAGTACCAAGAACCTGGGTTCAATTCCAGCCTTGGGTGGGTGACTGTAGAGTTTGCATGTTCTCCCCATGTCTCCATGATTTTCTGCCAGATGCTCTGGTTTCCTTCCACAATCCTAAGAATGTGCAGGCTAGGTGAATTAGCCATGGGAAATGCAGAGTTCTGGGTCTGGGTGGGTGCTCCTCAGCGGGTGATGAGACTTGATGTACCGTAGGGGTCTCTCTCTACACTGTGTCTATTCTAATTTCATAGAATCTCTAATGTCCCTTTCCCTGGCTTTGAAAATTTCCTTCAGAGTATTACTGTCTTCCTGAAATTTTCCCCAGATTAAAATAAGCGTCCTGTCAGGATTTTGCCGAGCAATGATCTGGAGCAGTAAGATGAGTTAGTGATTGATGTGAAATCTGTCGCAGGTGTATCTTTGGCACTGTTTATTCATGTTACCACCATTGTTCAAAGCTTAAAAAGGAAAGGTTACCCCATATATCTGTGCTGCTGCTTTGCCAGCATGATTTAAAAAGAATTTTATTCTGTTCTCTCCCATCGCCCTCGAACGTGAAATATTTGTTCATCTTGCCTGTGCATTATAAAATTGTCTGTGTACCAAATGTATCCTGAGGTAAAGCATTCCAAACTCCCACCTGCTTAAGTAATTTATTTCTAACTTGTTTGCTACTCATTTTGCTTATTTTAAATGAACGGCAGCTCATTGCTGACTACTCAGCAGCAATAGCGACATTACAGACCCTTCATAAGTTAAACATTATTCCGACATTAGTGGAATTTCAAGTAACTCCTGTTCTTGTGAAGTGTACAATGCAATTAGTCTAATAGTTTCACTGCAGTTGTTAATTTTTAATCCAGTAACCTTGAAGTTAGCTTTTAAGTTTTTTATGTGGATTGTCAGCTTTATTTTGGGTTGCCATTCATTTTCGATCACCAAGGTAGGAAATGATGAATAATAGGACTTGTTTATCTTGCTCCACTTTCCGTCATCTCAAAAATCCCCAAACCATTCATGTTATCAGACTTGACAGCTTGCTCCACTGAAAGGTCTGGTGATTGCTGCTCCTGTTTGGTTAACTTCACTACCACCTGCAAGCTGCAATCAAAGCTTGACCCTGTTCTGATATGGAGCCGTGCTGCCATTCCTTCACTGTCACTGGTCAAAATCCTGGAGCTTCCTCCTAAAAACACCGTTGGTGTACTGACACCAGTTGGACTACAACAAATCAAAAAGTTCCCACCAATTTCTGCAGCACTTGAGTTTCGTAAAGAAAGAAATAAGTACCCAGAACGCTGCTTTGAAGTACATTGCAAAATCAATACCACTTTCCAAGTCCTTTAAAGAACATATTCAATGAGAAATTATGATCCATTTTTATATTCTGACAACTTTGGTTTGACATGAACGTTTGACTCTTGCTGAGCTATCGTTCAGTGGGTTTCTTTTAGCTTGCCTAAGTAGATTTAGGAAATCCATGAGAGCCTAGATTATTGGAAGGTGAAGGATGCATCCCAGCTGAAAATGTGTTGCTGGAAAAGCGCAGCAGGTCAGGCAGCATCCAAGGAACAGGAGACTCGACATTTCGGGCATCAGCCCTTCTTCAGGATGCCGGAAACGTCGATTCTCCTGCTCCTTGGATGCTGCCTGACCTGCTGCGCTTTTCCAGCAACACATTTTCAGCTCTGATCTCCAGCATCTGCAGTCCTCACTTTCTCCTCAAAGGGTGCATCCCAATCTATAATTGTGAATTGTTATGTGGAAATTGAGAAAAAATGAAATGTTTCCAAAATGAATATCTAGATGGTAGATAAAAGCAAAATACTGCAGATGCTGGAAATGTGAAACAGTTCTGGAGAAGCTCAGCAGATCTGGCTGTATTCTTCCACATACAAGCAGACCTGAGTTTCTCCAGCATGCTCTCTTAATTGATTTAGACAATACAGCTCTGTTTAGGGCTGGGAAAGGATAACTAGAGAAATTCATGATATAAAATATTTCAATTTTTTTCGGTTGTCAGCCATACTTGTGATAGCCTGTTTGACCCAGAGTCTGGATTATTGGAGTGGTAGTAGCGAGAGTAAAATAGGAAGGATTGAAACCAAGGCCCCCTTCTCTTCCCAAACTCTGCAGTTTCACTACTTCCCTTTCTCATTAGCCATTGCTTTTAGGTACTTCCTCTAATTTGTTTGCTGCAATTTAATGATTATGTTTCACCCAAACCTACCATATGTGTTTTGCTTCCAGTGTAAGGTGTCACAGACTGCCTCACTTATTTCTGAAGTGTTTTTTGTCAGTGAGTGCTGAATTTGGACTGTCATAGTCTTCTAACAAAATAAGTGAGCTGAATGGCTAATCTGTTTGGCAGTGTTGGCTGTGGGGTAGAATTCTAGGCTAGGAGTTGCGTGTACAAATGTATCCAAGTTTGAACCTGAGGACTATTTGGTGTGCACACAATGACTTGCTGTGGTGAGATGGAGTGACGTTCATACTGTGCATTCCCTTTTCTCATCTTTGCCCAGTGTGAGCTTCGCAGACGTTGGCCATACCAGTGAAGGATGCGTTCACCTTTCAGCTTTGACATTGCAGCATTGTCTGTTTGGCTCTTCCCATCCTGATGGTTCTTCGCGGGAATGGAGCTGTAAACTACTGTCCTGAGTTATCGTATCTGCTTCCTTGATGCAAATGTCTACTTAATTTTGGATTCTTGAGTTTTTTTAATAGAACGAAATTTCAATGCTACACCCTTACTGTCTTTCTGAACTTCCTGTACCAATTTGTCCAGTTGCACAATCCAATCCAGTGATGCAACAGACTGTCATGGTAATGCTTACCACACAAGATTTTTCTACAAAATTGGAACAATGCCATATATTCAATCACTATTGTATCACACATTGACCAAGGACTACGCTTTGATTTAGAAAGCATGATGTGTGTAAGCTTTTGAAAATCTTCGGTTGAATTAAATAGCACTGAGATTCTGCTAGGGTATATATCACAACTGGAGTTTAACAGGGACGCCCACTCACTGGGCGCTGTACTGCCAGCCAGCCAGCCTTTATTATTCCATTTAGCTGGTAGAGTTTTGTTGTACTTAGCCAATTAAACCACTTAATTTTAAAAGCTATGTTTTATGTTGAGTGGCAGGACATGACGCATCTGACAATGACCCCACTTTCCCTTCGTTCACCATTAATAATCAGAATTTTGAAAAAAAGCAGAATATCCTGTCAAACCTTTGTTAACTTCAAAGAAAGAAACTCCTCAGTCTTGGGTAGTTGAACTCTGTAAAGTTAATTATTGGTCTTTTAGTGTTTTGAAGTTCTCTGATTGCAAGGCTGGCCTGTAAAAGTTAGAAATCTGAAACAAAAGCAGAGAATGCTGTGAATCGATGGAATAGAAGATTTGATGTTTCTGATCAGCAACCCTTCCATCAATTCAGAAGCATTAACTCTGTTTCTCCATAGCTGCTACCTGGCCTGAGTATTGTCAGCATTTCCTGTTTTGATTTGGTAAATCTAAGTGTCTGTTAAGGTAGCCTAGTAAAACACTTTAAAAAAGAAATTATCTGGCCAACAAACACAGCATTTCTAATTATTATTGTCAAACTGGAGTGCTACTGGAGACGAGAGCTATGTTGCAAGTACAGTACTTAGACATGTCAGAGTGTTTCAAACCAGGATCCTGTCTGCACCCAGGCAGAAATAAAAGATCCAGACAGGACAATTTTGAAAAGAGCAAGTAGTCTGCTCAGAATGTTAGGCCAGTATTTATTCCTTAATCATACTAAACAATGGATGATCTGATAATTAGCTCATTGCTGTTACTGAGAACTTAGCTTTGTGCAAATCAACTGTTATTCTTCCAGCATCTGTACTGCACTTCACTGTAGTACCTCATTGGCTACAGAGTGACTTGGGGCATTCTAATGTCCTGAAAGTTGATATACAAATGCAAACAGCGATATTTTCTTTACCACTTAAATTCATTTTGTTTGTGTACCAACCTATTTATTTTGTTTTTGTAAGGTGCAGAGAGAGTTTACAGTTGGTCTCCAAACATGGCGCACTTGCATGCAGCTAACAACAGAAGCTTTTGATTTGGTCCTGAATCAAACAAACTGCCTTGCACAACTGAGAGATACAGACTGGAATCCATGAGCAATCTTTTCCAAACTATCCCCTTAAATGAAGGCCCTCCTCCCTGGAACTATTGTTACAAAATTGTTCTGCAGTCTCTCTAAAGACACATTTCTCCAATCAAGGCCAAAACAGTGCTTTGTTAGGGCTCAAACCTTCCTTTCTCTTTGTGGTGTTGACCTCTCGTTATTAAGTCCAAGAAACCAGTCTAGTTTTTTAACCACATTCTCACCCCATCTTGCTTTTTTACGATTTATGCACATATCTATTCAGGCCCCTCTGTTCCTTTATCTTGCATTGCCTTTTCTCACCCCTCTACCAAAATGAATCAGTTCACCCTGTAGCATATTGTTTCATCTGCCACGTATCCACCCGTTCCACCTGTCTATCACCTTCTGAAGTTTTAGTTTCTCAGTTCACAATATTTTCAAATATTGTTGCACCTGTCAATTTTGAAATTTTGTCCACGCCAGTCTGGTCATTACTAAGTTCACTGTTTTATTTAATGTATATTAATGACCCAGAAGAGACCACTTTGTACCTTGCTCCTGTCCAAAAAAAATCTTTGCACATTACTCTGGTTTCTTTCACTCAGCATACTTTGTACCCATGTTACAACTTGTCCTTTTCTTTCTTAGCTGTCACAACTGATACAGAATAAAATATGAAAAGGGTAATTTTCAGTAAATTGCCAGATTAGGTAACTGCAAGTATGGAAGAACTGAAATAAAAATGAAATACTGAAGAAACTCTGGTCTGGTAGCACTGGGGAGTATTGGAGAAACTCTGGTCTGGGAATATTGGAGAAACTCTCTTGTCTGGTAGCATTGGGAATGCTCGAGAAACTCCGGTCTGGTAGCACTGGGAATACTGGAGGTACGCTGGTCTGGTATCATGGGGACTATTGGAGAAAGTCTGGTCTAGGAGCATGGGGAATACTGGAGAAACTCTGGTCTGGTAGCATGGGGAGTTTGGAGAAACTCTGGTCGGGTAGCATTGGGAATACTGGTGGAACTCTTTGCTGGTAGCATTGGGAATATTGGAGAATCTCTGGTTTGGTAGCATTGAGTGTATTGGAGAAACTCTGGTCTGGTCGCATTGGGAGTTTGGAGAAACTCTGGGAGCATTGGGAACACTGGAGGAACTCTGGTCTGGTCGCATTGTGAATATTGGAGATACTCTGGTCTGGTAGCATGGGGAGTGCTGGAGAAACTCTGGTCTGGTAGCGTTGGGAATACTGGAAGAACTCTAGCATTGGGAATACTGGAGCAAGTCTGGTCTGGTAACATTGGGAGTATTGGAGCAACACTAGTCTGATAGCTTTGGGAATACTGGAGAAACTCTGGTCTGGTAGCATGGAAAAACTGGCAACTCTGTGGTAGCATTGGGATTACTGGAGAACCTCTGGTCTGGTAGCATTGGGAGTATTGGAGAGACTCTGGTCTGGTAGCATTGGGAATACTGGACGAACTCTGGTCTGGTAGCAGTGGGAGTTTGGAGAAACTCTGGAGCATTGGGAATACTGGAGAAACTCTGGCCTGGTATCATGCGGACTATTGGAGAAACTCTCGTCTGGTAGCATTGGGAATACTGGAGAAACTTTGGTAGCATTTGGAAAGAAACAGTTTAAATGCTAGGTTGTAATACGATTTGAAAAAGAAGCAGGCTGGAGAAGTGATGCTTTTTTCATGTACAGTAGGAAAGGGGGGCAGAAGGAACAAGTGGGAGATTTCCCCACATAAAAGGCAAGGGAATGCTAATAGCAGTAGAAAAGTGATATAGATAACAAATTCTTGCAAACAAGGCACTCCTGGAGTGAAAGTAAAGGGGGTGATCAAAATGGAATGCAGAGTTTGTGATTTGAGGTATTGAGCTGAAAATGTGTTGCTAGAAAAGCGCGCCAGCATCTGCAGTCCTCACTTTCTCCTCCCATTTGAGGTATTGAGCCCAGTTCGTCTTGAATGCTGTTATGTGTGTTTTGTATATTCCGTTTGTAATTGTAGTCAATTTCTGATTGTGACCATGACTCCTAGGATATCTAATGCGGACGTCCAATCTATATCAGGATTTGCTTCCGGGTTTGATTTGGGCAGTCAGTTCTACCCTGTATTGACATGTGCAGCTATTTCTTTGTGCAGAAACATGAACTGCACACTGTCATGTACAGAACCATGCTCACGGTTACTGTTATTTGTTGTGGAAAGACCTAAAGTGAACTAATGGCCAAGCAGCTCGCAAGCAAAGTGTCACCATTCTGTCACCTGAATTGCAATTGTCATGTTCAGGAGAGGTTTATAGAGCAAACTAAATTAAACTCCTATATGGGTTTTCGGGAGTGATTATATGCCTTGATTGTCTAGTGGTTGTGAAAGTGGTATGTTATGTTCAGAATGTTTAATCTAATCTTACTGGAGACTCTGTAGGGCTTTTAGAACCTTTTACCTGAAGGAGTTGCAACGTGTATCAGCATTGGAAGCCACTTGGTCTTCAATGATTGATCAGACACAGCAGATTACCGTACGCCCTGATTGACCCTTCTCAGACTTCTATTTTGTATTCTTGTTGAGATGCAGCATTGAGTCTGTTTGTAGGCCAGTAAATGCAGGAAAAGGAAGTCCACAGCTATACACATTGTGCTATATATTTTTGACTGGGGTGATACACAAATTAGATGGATTTTCAGGTCACGGATAATTTTTTATGGACTGCCAGGATTCTTAAGTGCTACTTTTCAAGTTTGCTTTGGTGAAGTTTTAAATTCATGTTTGCTGTGGCTAATCTCCTTTACCCCAAGTCATTTTAAATAAGAAAACTGAGGTTTTCTAACTCTGGTACCATACAGAAGTGTAATTCCTGTGTTACCAATGGAAATTAATAAATACAGCCAACCATATACTCCACGCACTTAGCAATCTCTGGGACACGAGCCTCCCGTGTATGGCAGCACACCTACCATCTGGCTGACTGCAGTATAGCTCACATACTAGTTGGGCAGGTGTACTACAGTCTAAGCTGCAACTTCAACCCTTTGAGGTACTATGTTAAACTGAAGTAAACAACAATGGGAAAACTAGTGCCTCTGTAAGGAAACTGCTATTGTGTCTGTGAATTTCAGGGTTTAATTCAAAGCTCCTTATAAAGGAAGTGGATGAGGAGAGGATGGAATTTGCATCTGGTAGCGGCATCAGTTATTTATAGATGACATACAGTTGCACCATGAATGAGTCCTTGAGCTTCCTCTGTAAAACTGGACTCTGATTCATAAATACATGGGCTGCTGCACAAGGAGTGGCAGCTGGACACTGTGGATTGTAGTCCTATATAGCATTACACCTGACTGCTGATTGACCTGCACTATGGCTGAGTCAGTGTCAGGCACCCCACTCACTACCCAAAGACAAGGTATAGATCATTACAGCCTCTGACGCTTCTGTTTTTCACACTGGATAGGAAGGTCCACTTTAGAAATGACTCTCAAATGATCCTGCCATGAGTATGTAGATGAGAAGGAGGACCAAGGATGGATCCTTGGGACTACAGTGTGGGAGCAGAAACGGTGCAGGTGATTATCTGGTTGATATTAGGGAAGAATGGGACTATGTAAGAGGAGTGCTTGCTATGGGAAGCGTTGGAGGAGGTGGCCACCATATGAAAGGCTGCAGGTAGTTCCAAGTACAGCAGGGGAATAGATTACTTTGGTCACAGTCTCATAGGATGTCATTTATGACTTTGAGAGCTGTTTTGGTACTGTGACTGGGTGCAGATACTAATCAGAAGGTTCAAACATGGAGTTCTGAGACAAATGGACATGTTCACAGTCTTGAAGGACATAAAATCATAGATATTAGTGGGAATAGGCTATTTAATTATCTAAGCCTGCGTCATCATTTGGTCAGGTCAATGTTGGCAAGATTTTGGCCTCAGCCTCAGCTTCAGTTTCTGCCTGTCCTCTCTTGCTGAATTACCTTCTCAAAACTCTGAATTTGCTGTGAATATATTTGAAGACATGTCACAGCTCTCTGGGGTAGTGAATTTCAAAAATTAAGATCCTCTACAGGTATTCCTCTTAACTCATCTCCTTATTTTGTTACTATGCCCTTGAGTTCTAGATAGCCCCAAGCCTGTAGATTTACTCTGTCAAACCACCCCCCCCCCGACAAATGTTTTCCAAAATGACCACACTTCATTCTTCCAAATTACCATGTGTATAGCACCAATCTGAACAATCTGTTCTCATAAGGTAGACAACCCCTTCAACCCAGGAATCAACTTAATGATCTTTCTCAGGACTGCAATTAGTGCAAATATAGTCCTCCGTAATTTTAAGGAAACCAAGACTGTACATTACCAAGGCTACATTTCAATGACAGTGCCTGCAGCAAATCCTCCTATTTGGATATTCTTTTCCCAATAAAACCGAACACCCTACTTGCCTTTCTAATTATTTTGCGTGCTTACATGGTAATTTTGGGATTTGTGTACCAGGATAAGCAGATCCCTGTCATTTGAGAATTCTGTAATCATCTCCACTTAACTAATTGTGTTTCCATTCTTAGTTCCAAAGTCGACAGCCTCCTGTTTATTCACATTGCAGACCATCAAAGCTTTTCCCTGTTAATTTAGTCTACCAGTATCCATTTTCAGATTCTTTGTCTCCTGTTCACAATTTGCTTCCTTCTCTGTTTGTGTCATCAAATTTGATGACAAGTACAGCCAGCCTTAGTTGAGGTCACAGTGCTGTAGCAGTCCATTTATTTCAATTTCAGTAAACTGGAAGCAATCCATTTATACCTATTATTCTTCCTGTTAACCAATCCTTTATCGTGTTAATATTTTACTTTTAGCACCATGTGCACTTACCTTGGCAAATTATTGACTGCTTATTGATAATCCAAATGTGCTGCATTCCCCTTTATCCTCCCTGCCTGTTTCAGCCTCAGAAAGCTGGAACAAATTTGTTGCAATTTCCATTTCATTACACAATTGAGAAGAAACTTTGGAGAGGAACAGTGGACTGGAGTTGAAGCTTTGTCATGATGCAGCAAGTAAGGGTTGTTTTGGGAGGTGTGATGATATTGCATTCGGTTGAAGAGATCATCAGTTAATCACCCACTGTTATAAATTTTCAGAACCAAGTTCTTCCCTGGATTTTGGTGTTGAACTTAGCAATGTATTGCCCAGCTTTCAGGGGCTGTGCCTTGAATGAAATTCTGTGACTTACATATTAATCCTGCATCCCCATCTTAAGTGATTAAACACAACAGCAATCTAAGGTTTTTTCAATATATCACATCAGTTGCATGATTCTTTGATCTTTTACTTATACAGAGGAACCTCGATTATTTGAACATGATGGATGGGGATTATGTCGTTCGGATCATTGATTATTTAGTTAACGGATTTTACCTTAAACAAGGGATGCCATGCTGCCATGCAACTCCAGTCCACTGTGCTCTACTGGAGACTTTGTTTAATCTATAATTTTAATGTATTGAGCGCAAGAGGACACAGATTTCACATGAACAAAATAAAGCAATGATAACACAAGAAAACTTATTAAAAATGCAGCAGTAGTTAGCATTTGGCTAGGAGTGGTGAAGACTGCGTTAAACAAGGTCTGAACAGCTTCTATGATCGCAAGAGCATGTGTCAGTTTCCGGGAGCTCTGTCTCATGATAGAAAGACAGAAACTCTACCTTGCGCATGAGTTTACGTTCTCCACCAGTCTTTTCAAGAATGGCCCATAAAATGACAGGAATACTGTAAAACCCTTTTGCTTAGGGCTGTGTAACAACCCTTAAAAAATATCCAGTCACTGATGCTTGAGTTGTTTGTGTTTCTTTGTCTTGGCCAGTGTTTTTGCATGTTCTTCAGTACAGGTAAATCAAAGACAGTTACCTCTTTGATGTAACATTTTTGCGGGACCTTGAAATCATCTTCAGATAATCGATATTTGAATAATCGCGATTCCTCTGTAAATTGTGCCCTATGTATCCTGCCCCAGTAGTTACCTGACGAAGGAGCAGCGCTCCGAAAGCTTGTACTTTCAGATTAACCTATTGGACTATAACGTGCAGTTTCAACCTGGTGAAGCTAATAAACAGGACTGCCTGTATGCCAAACAACGTAAGTAACAAGTGATGGACAGAGCTAAACGATTCCCCAACTAATGGATCAAATCTAAGCTGTGCAGTCCTACTGCATTCAATCATGAGTGGTGATGGACAATTACACAACACTGGGGGAGCTGGCTCCCCAAATATCCCCAGCCTCAATGATGGAACAGCCCAACACACCAGTGCAAAAGTTAAGGCTGAAGCATTCACAACAGTCTTCAGCCAGAATAATGGATAATTCACCTCCCCTTCCTCCAGTGGTCCCTAGCATCCCAGATGCACTCTTCTGTTAATTTGAGTCCACATGATATTAAGAAATGGCTGGAGGCACTGGTTATTGCAAAGGCTATGGGCCCTGACAATATTCTGGCAATAGTACTGAAGACTTGTGCTCCAGAACTCCCTAGCCAAACTCTTCCAGTACAGCCTCAACACTGGCATTTACTCAACAATGTAGAAAATTGCCTAGACTTGTCCTGTACATAAAAAGCAGGACCAGTCCAATTACTGACCTGTCAATGTACCCTTGTTCATTAGTAAAGCGATGGAAGGTGTCATCAACAGTGCTGTCAAGCAACACCCACTCCGCAATAACCTGCTCAGTGACATACCATTTGAGTTCTGTCAGGACCACTTGGCTCCTAACCTCACTGCAGCCTTGAACAAAACATAGACAAAAAGAACTGAATTCCAGAGGTGAGGTGAGAGTAAAATTCGTTGACATCAAGGTTGTATTTGACTGAATGCAGCATCGAAGAGTCCTAGTAAAACTGGAGTTACTGGAAGATCACGGCCCACAAAAACAGGAGTAGGCTATATATCTCTCCAAGCGCTGCCATTCAATAGGATCATGGCTGATTCAACACTCCTCACATCCACCTTCCTGCCCTTTCCACATAAAGATGATTCCTCTACTGATCAATAATTTATCTACCTCAGCCTTAAATACATGCAAAGACTCTGCCCTACAGCTCCTTGTGACTAGGAGTTCCGAAGACACTGATCCCAGAGAAGAAATTCCTCTTCAATTTTAACTTGGCACTCCCATGACACTGCTGCCTGATCCTAGACCCTGCTATGATGGGAAACATCCCCTCCGCATTTACCCTGTCAAACCCGTTAAGAATCCTATGTTTCAATGAAATCACCTTATTCTTCCAAACTCCAGTGAGTAGAGTCACAATCTGTTTTGCTGATAAGACAGCTCCTCCATACCAGGGATCATCCTCATGAATATCTCTGAATTGCCTCTAATAAAATGATAACAGTACTCTATCAATGAGACTGCGAGGCGAGAGTTTCTACTGATTGGGGTCATATCTAGCACAGTTGTATTGGTGGTCAACCATCTTTACTCCAGGGCGTCATTGTAAGGGTAATGTCCCCGTCCCAACCATCAATGAGCTTCCCTCATGATAAGATCAGAAGTGGGGATGTTCACCAATGATTGCACAATGTTCAGCACCATTCGCAACTCTTCAGATACTGAAGCAGTCTATGTTCAAATGCTAGTTCAAAGAACTGGACAGTATCCAGACTTTGGCTGGCAAATGGCAAGTAATATTTGTGCTGCAAGTGCCAGGCAATGACCATCGCCCCATGAAATTCAGTGGTGTTACCATCGCAGAATTCCCCACTGTCAAAATCCTGGAGGTTACCATTGACCAGAAACCAAATTGGACTTGTCATATAAATAGTGGCTGCAAGAACAGGTCAGTCTTGGAATCCTGCAATGAGTAGCTCCCAAAGCCTGTCTATAAGACACGTCAGCAATATGATGGTATACTTCCCACTTGCCTGAATGAGCGCAGCTCCAAAAATTGTTGAGAAGCTTGACATCCAGGACATAGCAGCTTGAAAGGCAATACAAGGGAAGCTCAATTATCCGAATGAGATGGGCAGGCACTATTTTGTTCGGATAATCGATTATTCGGTTAATTGATTGAACGCTTTTCCTCTGGGGCTCTGAGTTTTTAAAGTCTGCTCCCTGTTCAGGAGACTCGCAGCAGCACAGTGCGCGGGTCCCTGCCCCGACCCTGACCCCGTTTATCCCAGGCCCCTCTCTGGGGCAGCCAGATTGGACATCAACAAGGCTGCTGCGGCTGCCTTTGTGGGGTAAGTCTCCAAGTAGTGCATGCGCACAGCCACACGTGCACACTGCTGCAGTCACAGCCCCACACACAACTTTTTCCTGCTACTTTTTGACAGGTTCTGCTTTTCCCTTGTACAGGACAATGTTGGAGAGATTACGTGGTGAAGGCAGGTTTAGGTACACCCTTGTGTAGAACTCCAGGGAAAGTGTAGGGAGAGTAGGAGGGTGGGAAGTCAGTCATTTGGAGACAGTGCCTGTTTAATCACAGTAAACAAAAGACGCGATCACTGTTGGAAATACATCTTTGATGTAATGTTTCCATCCGGACCTAGAGATCTTCTTTGGATAATCCGATTTTCAGATAATTGGTATCCGGATAATCGAGGTTCCTCTGCATATCCATAAACATCCACTCCCTCCTTCACCAATGCTTAATAGCATGTTTATACTTCCGTTCTTCAATGTCGTTGAATAAAAATGTTGGAACTCCTTCCCTTCACTCCACTGACTACTTACACCAAATGGACTGAAGTAGTTCACTACCACCTTCCTCTTGTGATGACCAATTAATGCTGGTCTAGCCAATGTTGCCCACGCCCCCTTAATGAATAGAAAAAACAGTGGCAGGTGTGGTGTCTACTAGGTACTGAAAACACACACACACACACACACACACACACACACACACAACCTCCATTTTTCAAATTGTGATAAATGGTGAGGATCTGATGCTTGTTTCATTGGGCTGCACAATTGTTCCGTACTCTGGGCTTTTTTACACCTCCCAGCAGTATTTATATGCTTGGCATTTCCACAATGCGACTTCCTGTACTAAGGTGTAGAGCTCATTCTCTCTGGTTAGCTGTGTGTCACGAAAGTGTGTGGTCCCTCAAGGCTGTATGCAAGCCAGCTCACCTGGCACCAGATTGCACCCTTCCCAAACTGTCAAACTGTATCATTAATTCACATGTTAAAGAGCTAACTTACAACCTCTCATTTTTAAACTTGGTGGACTTGAATGAGGAAGGATGTCAAGTTACTGTGAGGTTTTCATGGGTGCAGGCTTGCTTCCTCAATTTTTTAAAAAGTTTGCTCTTCATATGCAGAGTGCTATCAATTGACCAGTTCCTTTCCTGACTTAACACACTTGGAGCTATGCTTCATAGTGCACTGTTGCCAAGAATAGGTCATGCTTTGACAGCACTGAGTCACCGGACAGATCCAGAGCTGAAGACTTTTGCATAGAGGCCCCATTGGTGAGCAGTGTACATTGAGATGCCAATTTGCTGATAGACCGACTTTGTTTTGCATCATTTTTATTTTGGTGTTAACATCGCCTCAGGTGATCTTGTCACTCCCTCTGACAAAGCCCTGATAATCTGAAGAAAAGCCACTTAATAGATCACGTCACACAATGACTTGAGGTTGAGCCCTGGATGAATCACTTCAGTGGGTGTTGATGACTTGTACATACCACATTGGCATGAATGAACAAAATTCTCCTAACAATGATTCGACTGCCATCTGCTGTTGCACTGGCTTCACCAGCCCCACCACCTGTGCCAAACTGCTCTTCAGTTTCTGTCGAATCAGGTGCTTGTTTCTGCTGAGACCAACAGTCTATTTCCTCTCACTAGTGATGTCAGTAACTGAAAAATTGTTTGTAAATTGCTGCTTTATTGGACCAAGCAGAGTCCACATTGAATGCTGATTGCAGATTCTGTGACTCAACTTTAGTTGTGAGGCTGTACATTCCTTTCTAAGCTAAGGAAGTCAGTTAAAGCAACAAGAACACTGGCAGCTCACTAGAATCTGAGAATATACAGCACCTTGACACTAGCCGCTTCTGAAATGTGATCCTTTAAGTGGGCTTAGAACAACATCTTTTTCCTGTTTGGCAATGTGGGTGACATTGGCTGGGCAGCTATCTTTTGTCTCTGCCTAACTGCCCTTAAGAAGATGGTGCTGAGCTGCTTCCTTTACCACATGTTTGGGTGGCAGTTTCAGGATTTTGAACTAGTGATCGTGAAGGAGTAGCAATGTAGATCTGTGAGTGTGACTTGAAGAGGGATCTTCTGCTGGTGGTGGTGATCTGAAATATCTGCTGCCTATGCCCCTCTAAATGGTTCCAGTCACAGGTTTGGAAGGTGCTGTTAGAAGGCCTTGGTGAGTTGCTGCAGTGAACCTTCTAGATGGCATATGCTACTGCCACTGTATGGGAGTGAAAGTTGACAGTCGTAGATGGAGTGGCAGTCAAGTGTTTGTCCTGAACAGGAAGGGTTTGTGTTGTTGGAGCTGCACTCGTCCGGACAAGTGGGGAGTAATCCTGACTTGTACCTTGGCGATGGTGGAAAGGCAGGAGATGAGTTACTTGCTGTGGAATATCTGGCCTCCTGAAACCAATCAGCAGCACCCCAAGAATTAACGTCCAGCTGAGGCACAGTGCACCCTTCCCACTTTTTCTGAGGAGTTTTGTTTTCGTTTTCTTTGTAATCTTTGTGTGTCTGGTTTCCTCTTGTGTTTGTGGTTCCTCAGAATTAGTGCCTCGAATTTGATAATCTGGATGTGGTGATGGTATAAAAGGATCTACAAGGTTTGGATGGGGAACACACTGCAGAGCTGGTCTGGTGCTCGTGCTGCAAGAGACACTCATCCACTGCGATGCTGAGGTTTCTCCTGGCTTTCTGTAGCCCTCTTCCTTGTTGTCCCCCACTCTAAGCTTAAAGCAGATGATGATACTGGGGAGGGGATGGAACCTGGAAGTACAAACCATGGTGGAATAATTTGAGTGAATTTTCATATTTTAAAAATAGGCAGCTAGTGAGTTGGTCTGTTGCACTGACGAAAGAAGCTCAGCATTCATGATTGAGGGAAGTGCTGTATCTGCCAAAGCAGCATGCCTTTAATACTAACAAAATCAAACATTGCTGGAAAAACTCTGCAGGTCTGGTGGCATCAGTGGAAATAAGCAGAATTAATATTTTGGATCTAGTGAACCTCCTTCAGAACTGTTAGTAGCTTGGAAAAGGTTGGTATGTTTGCTAGAGTAGTGATGGGGTGGTGTGAGGGAAGGAGTAAGCGAGAGGTTGAGATGGAGGAGGAGTGGGTAAAAGTTAGCCCTGAGTATTGACTGGCTGCTCATGGGGACTGTCAGCAGTGAGGCCAAAACGAGGGTAGAAGGTGTTGGTGATCAGTGTCTAGGGTGTGGTGCTGGAAAAGCACAGCAGGTCAGGCAGCATTCGAAGAGCAGGAAAATTGACATTTCGGGCAAAATCCCCTTCATCAAGAAATCCTGATGAAGGGCTTTTGTCTGAAACATCGATTTTCCTGCTCTTTGGATGCTGCCTGACCTGCTGTGCTTTACCATCACCCCACACTCGACTGTTAATGGTTGTCAATGGATTGTTTATGGAAGCAGCCCAAGGTCTTGGTGTTTGGGGGTTGGGGCAAGGACATGGGAGAAGGTGCTCAGACCGTAAAATTGTTGAACTCAACATAGAGTCCAGAAGTTACAGGCTTCCTAAGCACAAAATGGGCTGCTGTTCTTCCAGCTTGAGCTAAGCTTTGCTGGAGCACTGCAGCAAGCCTGAGGCAGATAATGGTCCAGAGAATACGGTCGTGTTGAAATGGGAGGCACCTAGAAGCTCGGGTCATTTCTGTGGACAGAACATCAATATTCTTTTTAACACAAGTCAGCATATCATGGGTGTGGGTATAGGTTAAATACAGAGTTAGTTGATACAGCAAAAATGTATTGGCTTGTTTTTTTTTGGTAGCAACTTACTCCTGAAGGTTCAGAGTTATCCTTTTGCACCAACACCCCAGGAACACACAATCATTTCAATTGACCGATGTAAATAGATCAACCAGGTCACAACATGCTGCTAATTCCAGGTTTAAATTGTCAGGTGGCAGGTTTGAATTGAGTAACTTTAAACTGAGTAACTTTAAATTGTGTGTGGACCTTCATTACATCTCTGTATGGATTGATTGAGAATCCTTTTTGTTTTGAGAATGAGCTTTTAACAGCAGATCAGATCCAGAAGAGGGTCTCCTTCATGTGGCCATGTCTGTCAGCAGTGAAGAGGTTCACGTCTCTGTCTGGCACCTTTCTCTGACTCTGTACAGTGACTTGAACTCTGTGTCTTTCTCCTGCAGGTTGGTGACCTTGTGAAAGTGACCAGGATGAATATCAGCGGCCAGTGGGAGGGTGAGGTGAATGGACGGCAAGGACTCTTCCCTTTCACTCACGTCCAGATCTTCGATCCCCAGAACCCCGAAGAGAATGAGTGACCCAGAGATCCGGGTACGAGTGGTCACCTCCATCTGCCTGTTCATCGCACACGGTATCAGCATCACATCCGGTGCATCGCTTCCAGACTAATGGGGAAACCATCACTTTGCCATGGAACCGCGATTGGATTTTTGAGTATCTGCTTACCTGCTGGATTTTAATGTTTCTGTCTGAGCTCTTCCCACGTACCATTAAAGCTACATGATTACTAATAATAAATGGAGAAAAGGACGGGAGAGAGAGAGAGACAGTCTTGATCTCAGTGCTGCAATAATTAATGCTTCAGTAAACATTTGAAGCCAACTGGGATAACTGAGCAAATACTTGGATGCAGCCCTCACATCTGATGGATATTCCTGCTGCCTATGACAGGCATGTAAACGCGGTGATCCCTTGCCGATGTATTAATTGTGGTATTTAGGGATGCTTCTGGGACTAGATGCATCTAGCCTCAGCCATTATCTTGAGTGCTTACTTAATGTAAAGGAGCTGAGTGAATAACTGAGGCATCAGACTCAAAAGAATGATTTGAAATGGTTCAAGTTGCAGCCTATACATGTTAGTCTGTGGTACCATTTCCAGTATGGAGAGGAGTCCGTTTTCTTTGGATACAATCAGATAGATAGCTGTAGAAAACAATCATGAATAAGTCACTTTTACAGTTTTGTAACACCTGTAAAAATTGAGCTTTGAAAGAGGAAACACTCTGGGAAAACAGGAACAGAATTGTCGATGCTTGGCAATCCACTAAGATTGCTAGTTGTAGCCTGAGTGAGGCAAAGGATAAATTGGTAATTCAGGCCTTAAGAGCTGGGCTGGGCTGTGGGGGCAGGTAATCTGCAAAATGACTGGCTTGTGATTGAGCAAGGCACAACCTTCTCGTATCTACATATGGAGGTAGTAGGTTCAGTTTTAGTGAATGACCTTCAGAACATTGAGAATGATTCAGACATCTGGCTAATGGGCAGAACATATTCAAATGGGGATATTAGTGCCTTTTTCTTCTGGAACCAGTTTCTGAAAACAGTTTCTCAATCTACTTTTCTGTAAAAATGCTTAATATTGGACAGCTGCCTTTGGTTGACTCCTGCACAGTCTGTCAGACCTCTGCCAGTGTCCAGCTTAAGTCATCAAATGCAGGTGGCTAAAGGGATCTGGGAGGAGCTGTAGTTGGAGTGTGTTTTACAGATTGGAGAATCATTTCACCTCATACTCACCTGATTGGATGGTTTCTTGCACACATGTATACTTGAGTTTGTTTTTGCACCCATTCTTTTTCACACTTCTGCCTGTGTTTTATTTCTCTCTCGCTTGCCCATCCATATTGTGCCCCCCTCCCCAAATCCCCATGGCTAGTTCATGACTTTTTTCTTTCTCTTACTCACCACCTCTTCCTCCCTACCAGCGCCTTTCCCTCCTAGACCAAACTGTGCCTTTCTCTCATGTCTGGTGGCAATACACTATCTCCTTTGTTTCCTTTCCTTCTCCCCTTCATTTACCAGCCCTTTCTCTCCCTACATTTTTCCCCCTTCTGTCTTCTCTTCACTTCTCTCCACATCAGCCACTCTTCCACCTGTAGCGGCTCCCTTCCACCCCATGACCATCTCACTTGCCCCCATTCCCTCCTTCCCCCTCCCTCCTACTCCCACCCCCTTGCTTCCCTCTCCCTTGTCTCCTCCCCCCCCCCCCCTTGTCTGTGTCCCCTTCTCTCTCTCCTCCACCTTATCCATGTCCCCTTCTCTGCCCTCTCCTTGTCTGTGTCCCCCTTCTCTCTACTCCACCTTATCTATGTCCTCTTCTCTGCTCTCTCCTTGTCTGTGCCCCACATTCACATCCACATCCACCCCTTCCTCTCTTTTGCTTGTTGAAGCATTTTTCTTTTGCATTGCATACTGGGAGTAAGGACATGCCCCTTCTTCAAATGACTCTTTACCAAAAGACTCCAAGGTAATCTGTTGAAATGGGCTTCCCTTTTATTGTGTAGTATTCATCTGAAACCATTCACGCCTTATATATTAGAATACCTGTGCCCTAGCTGCTTTACTTAATAACCCAGGGGAAATGATTGTCGCCTGCAGTGCAACACTAAAGTTATTCACTGCTGACAGCTATTGGCCCACTGAGTTGATTATGGGGAATGCACTCACTTTGCATTATTGGGCCCAACCCTTTGCTGCTGTGAAAGTGGCCACACAAATGATACCTGTGGAATAACTGTACCTAAATTGCTTTGAAAGACTGAAACTTACATGATTATGGAGCACCATTGCTATGCTCTGAGCTGTGGGTAGGTGGGAGTTTCTATCTTTTGCTGCTCTGTTGCTGAACTCTGTATATCACCACTGCAATATTAGCAGGTGGGCATGGAGTAGCTGCCAGGAATAGATCATTGGAGTTTTTCCCTAGTTGGAAAACTAGTAACTGGATTTTATGCAGTCATTTTGTGTATACAACAAAGCCCCACAAGAGCTTTTTCTCTCCTCCGACTCACTGCTTAGGAGCTGCACCTTCCAAGACTTAACGATTGGCAAGTATGTGTTACTGTAACTGATTAGCAGTGTTCATTTTGCATTGTTTTTGCAGTACACCATAGGTACTGGTTATTGAAACAAAACATTGGAACTCTACACCTTCCTGAAGCTCACTGCATCTTAACAATGAGGAAATTGCCTGGTGAAATAGGGTTGGGGGAGAGAGAGAGAGAGAGGGAGAGGGAGGAAGGGAAGAAGCAGACATGCGTCCTGAGGTCAGTTCACCATTGAACCAAAGTATGCATCTAGTGCCTAAAATCAAAAGTGCCCATTGTAATGAGCAGGGCAGGTTGAGATGGATAGATATTGCTGTCCTGGTTACTTTTCAGAGGTGGTTTTTAGTATTTGTGTTTTCAGTATGTTTGGAGCTAACACTTCCATTTGCCTTCCTTTCCACATCTTCCTTGCTGAGGTCTTCAGTTAACTGAATCGATCCAGGGTTGTGGGAATAATTGTGATACCACAGTATTGATGCAAAGGTTTTTATTCAAGAATCTTTAAATATGCCTCAGTTTTATGACTCAGTAATGCAACTAGGTTTGTGTTCCTGTTCCACTCTCTGTTTCTTTGTCAAACCACTATAGCTCCTTTGGCCTGCTTGCCAAGCTGTTACACTGGACTCCTAAAAATTGTCTGGTTACCAGAAATGCCTTGTGAGAATGAACGATGCCCTACGTTTCCTTTCCCTCCCCTTTACCCTTTGATTCAGTTCCAGTTTGTGAGTGTTTCCCCTTTCAGGTTATTAGTACCTGGCCTGCTTCTCTTCCTCCTTTAGCTTATCAGCTTCCATAATATTGTAACCAGGCTCGTGCACTACAGGAAGAAAATAAACACATGTCTGTGCCTCTTGTAAACGTTGCGCAGTGAGACAAGCGATGAATCGTACTGTGAAGGGTGAGCGTGTACTCAGCCTGCATCACTTGCCTGCCTTCCCACTGCATTTGTTGCCAATAAAATATTGTTTACAACACAGCAAATTCACGGCAGGTTTTTAATATTTGCTAATAGCTTAAGAAAACGATTGAAATATTTGTCTGTGACTTCCTCGCATGCTAGTCTCTTTTATTTTTGTAGCAAGCTTTGTGCTGCCTGTTCTGGGAGAATAATTAATGCATTTTGTTTAACATTCTGGGAATGGGAGCTTCTTGCCTGTGTACAGTACAGATCATGTCTAACACTTTATTGAATAAATCCAGTGTTTGGAAATGCAAGTGTCGAGAAGTGTAAAGTAATCACAAGCTGCAGCTCTCTCTAAAATGTCATAGGGTGCATGGTTTGTGTTTCAGAACTGAACAGTATTATATCGTTTGCAGGTTTCACAAAGGGGTTATGTCTATTCACTTGGTTTTTACTTTTGATCAAATGTAGAAATGCTCCCTTGTTGAAGCTACTGTTTGGATAATGGATTGTACAGAGTGAATAAAATTGGCAATAATTCAACCCCTCCGAGTGAATGGAGAATCCAGGATCTGTGTGATATGCCCCAATACTATTGGAGTTGTGTGAATTAGGGCAGGGCTTCTGGTGGACTCGGTGGAAAAGTTCATGATTCAAACGGTAATTGGAAGGCTGCATCCACCATCTAATCTGGTTAAGTTAAAAAGGGAACACTGATCTAAAGAGCCCAATTTAAAATACTCCGCTTACTTTATCTCCGTCTATCTCTAAGCCATGTTGTAGAATGCAGTGATGAAAATTAATTACTATTGCACAATTGATATTGAGTGTTGCCGATGAACCCCTTAAAACCACAAGCTGCTCAAACCTCTTATCTGTTCTTGCCGTGGCAGATTTTACCTTGTTTGTGGCATTATGTTCAATAGCAATTTGACTCATTGCTGAAATGGTCGTGGTAAAACCGAGCTAATTTTAGCTCTGCCTCTGCTCTGCAGAGCTGTGGGCAAACTCGCTTTTGCTTTTGAGCTGCACGGTACTGGCCACTGCCTTGGAAATGCCTGCCATTTGTTGTTTCAAGTGGCAAGAGCCTTCAACCCCTCTGTTCTGTGGTGCTGCAAGCCTGGTGAGGGGAGGTGAGCATTTATGGCACTTTTCAAAAATAATTCAGAAGCAGCAACGGTAATCAATCTATCATGTGTGTATTGGATGTGTGTTTAAGGAGAGCACTTTGTTTGTATGGAGCTGAAAGGAGACCACTTGGTCTATTTATTTGGCTTGTGTGAGAGCAGGTGGAAGTTGTCTTGCAGCTCAGAGAATGGACGGTGTTTAGAGGGTACAAGGCAATGGCAGGGACAGATCTGGTGCTTTATAGTGCAAGTGGTTTAAACACTGCTCTGCCTGGCTGAATAGTAACAGACTCAACTGCCTGTGGTTAGCTTTTCGTACATCACTTTAAGATTGCCTGCTGTGTCTTGGAAAGCACATCTAACATCTCCCACTTGAACCTCAACACCTTGTATCTGTTCAGTTATGATTTGCATTTTCTGTTCCCACCCCATCCTGTCCCTGATATTTTTGGTCACATTTGAACATATATTTTTGGGTGTTTAAAAATTGATGCTGAACCTGAAATGAATGCTAATGGTTTGAAATGGCATTGGGGCTGTTTTGTCTAAACATGTTATAATAAAGTGGGAATTAACTCTTAGTTTATAACCATCTGAATTTGTTCCAATTTATGATACTACACTTTCTTCCAGAAGGTATATAACCGGGGTTACTTTTAACGCAGTGTCTTAAAGGAGCTCTGAATGTGGCTTTCCATTCAAGAAAGACTCCCAGATTTTAATATGATTGTTGGGAGAAGGGATTGAGTCACAAAGCAACAACAGATCATAGACAGGGTCATTGGCTCTGCTTTGGTTTTCACAATTGGTTGAGCTGGGAGAGAGCAAACACACTTATTGAAGCAAGGGAATGGACAATAGCCAGGGCATCTACATAAACTACAATTTTGGCCTTTTCCTGAGAGAAGTAAATGGGAGAGGAAGAAAACTAATGAACTGGTAATCTGCAGTCAGGTCGGTGATCAGAGCTGACACCACCTAATTCAGCAGGTCACTTATACTGAACCATCCCAAGTGTGCAGTTCTTGTCCCTCAGTGTTGTGAACATCAATTTAAACTGCGTTAATGTTGGAGCTAAGGTTTTGATCATGTTTTCATCCAGAAAAAATGCCCTGCTTCCAACACACAGGCATTGTGTCTTGGAGAACTTGGTGAGATTTAACAGCAGCTGTAGTGATTGTGTTCAGATTCTCAGATGTATGTTGTTGTCCCATTGCCATCCTCTGTATTAGTCTGGTCAATTAATTTGGTCCTGGTGTTTAACACTGGCAAGCAAATATCTAGTTAAAGAGGTTGCATGTAAAGTCTATTCATCAATGCTTGTGCGTTCACTGGACGAGCGCAGTTCTGGTTCCTGAACTTACCAACAGGATGGGACTGTGTTTTGTGTGAAACAAGCTGCTACCCACAGCTTTCTGCCACTCCTGCCAACACATGGCTGGCTGGGGCAATTAATGATGCACAAAACCATTTGAGATTCTCCTGTCTCCAGATGGGTTTGGGCCAGAATTTAAGAGTATTGCTTAAACATGGCTGCAGCCTTATGAGTAGGATGCTGTTATAGTTGTCAAAGCTGAGTTCCAAAGAGTGGACAAAACTTAACTTTTCTGTTTCAAAAGAGTAGAATGAGCTTTCTTCAGCATTTTACCCGTGGTGTCTGATGGGGATGGGGTCGAGTGGACTTGACATTTCCATTTACATCTCTGCAACAGCAATTCTCATACACCTTTTTTTGTCCCTCTTTATAGGATTGCTAACATCGAGTAACTGTTGAGTCTTTCAATTACTGTGTCTCTCTCTGACTCCTCCCTCCCCCTTGCCCTGACCCCGCCCCCTCACCCTACCTCTCCCTTTCCCACTCCCACTCTACCACCCCTCTCTCTGTCATCCTTCCTCTCCCTCACCCTTCCTCTCTCATTCACCCTCCCCGCCCCCTCTCTCAGCCTCCCCCTCTCTCATTCTCCTTGCCTTTAGCCTCTCCCACTCCCTCACCATCTCTCTCACATTCACCTTCACCCTCTCTCTCATGTTCACCCTCCGTCTCACCCTCTCCCTCGCTCGCTCTCTCTCCCTCCCCCTCGGTGCACCTTTAGTTTTAAATTATAACCCCTCAGGATTTTAGATGTTTCTATTCGGTCCACTCTGATTGTTGGGAACTCCAAAGTTCAGACCTAGACCCCCTCAGTTTTCCTCATAAGGCAATCCCTTAATTTCCGGTACTAGTCTAGTAAACCGCAGAGCATCGGGTATAGTGACCAGTACTGTGCACTGTCCTCTGGATGTGGTGTTACCAGTGCCCTGTATAACTAGCAATAACCTCCCCAATCTGACCTTCAATTCCCCTTACAGCTGTGGCTGAATCTTAACCATCTGGGCTTCATGCACTTGGGACATCCAGATCCCACTGCATCTGAGTCTGCGACCTCTCACCAATTCAATCATATGCTTTTTCTACTCTTTTAGTCAAAATGGACAGTTCTACATTTTCCCCACATGATACTCCATTTCCCAGATCTTTGCTCACTCATTTGACCTCTCTCTTGTCCTTTGCAGACTCCTCCTTTCTTCGCGACTCTTCCTTCTGATCTGTCCTCATCAGCTAACTCAGCAATTCCATCTTTCATAGCTTCATGTGAATCATTTCCATCAAGTGCAAAGAGTCGTAGCATCAGCATTAATCCTGATGGTACACCGTTTGCCATGTCCTTCTCCACAGTAAACACTGATGCAAAAGGCTTGTTTAGCATCTTCCCCCATCTCCTGCGGCTCCACACAAAGACCGCCTTGCTAATCTTTGAGGGGCCCTATTCTCTCCCTCGTTATCCTTTTGTCCTTAACGTAGTTGCAAAAACCCTTTGGATTCTCCTTAACCCTATTTGCCAGAGCTCTCTTGTCCCCGTTTTTGCCCTCCTGATTTCCCTCTTAAGTATACTCCTACTGCCTTTATACTCCTTGAAGGATTCATTCGATCTATCCTGTTTCGACTTGGTATATGCTTCTTTCTTTTTCTTAACCAAACCCTCTATTTCTTTCGTCATCCAGCATTCCCTATACCTACCAGCCTTTCTTTTCTCCCTAACGGGAATATACTGTCTCTGGACCCTTGCTATCTCATCCCATTTTCCAGCTGTCCCTTTACCTGCGAACATCTGCCCCCAATCAGCTTTTGAAAGTTCTTGTTTAATACCGTCAAAATTGGCCTTCCTGCAATTTAAACTTTAGCTTCTAGATCTGGTCTATTCTTTTCCATTACTATTTTAAAACTAAAAGGATTCCTTTGGATTCATTTGAAGTAAGCTGTAAAGGCTATTATTGGGACTCAAGATGAATTACTCATTGTAAATGTTGCTTAGTCATTTATCTGCTCAAACCTGAACACAGGTAACTCTCACTATCTGAAAGTAGAGCGTTCCTATGAAACCTTCCGTAAGCCAAAATGGAATAAAGCGCAGCAGCGTTCATTTATATGGGAAAAAATTCACTTTTTTTGGTAAAAGCAAAAAGCCTCTTTGGATTTCTTTCAGTTAACGAAAACAAATTCTAATGCAGGTCTTTCATTAAAGCGAAGTGGGGTAAAGACGTGTGTGCAAGTCCCGCTGTATAAGCACAGACTGCTTCAGTATCTGAGCAGCTGGGAATGACCCAGCATTGGGTCATCAGTAAATATCCCCATTCTAAACCTTTGATGGAAGGAAGGGGATGGGTAAAGCAGCTGAACATGAGGGGACTTCGAAGGCCTGCTCTTGTTCCAATTACAGGATCACTTTAGATATTTGGGGAGCTTAGGGAAGCTGATTAAAATATCTAAAATGTTGCCTTGTATTTAACATCGGGAAATGACAAATGACACTGGAAAATTAAAGCCGATCTGAACCCTGAACCTAATGTCACTCCTTTATTCAGAGGAAGGGAGGCAGAAATCAGGAAGACACAGGCTAGTTAGCTTAACATCTGTCAGAGGGAAAACGTCAGAAACTATTATTAAAGACACTGTAACAGGACACTTGGATAAGTTAGAGGTCATCAGGCAGAACTAACACAATATTCTGTCAAAGACAAATCATGTTTAACTAAATTTGTTTTTGGAGTTCTTTGAAAAGTAATTCCGAGATCATGAGGAGCCAGCAAATTTTAGATTTCCGGAATGCATTTGATAATGAGTCATATCAAATGTTAATGTGGAGAATAAAAGATCATGATGTTCTGGAGGGGGGGAGAGGTTGGGTATGGTCTGGATGGCTGACTAACAGGAAGTAGAATATACCTCTACCATCAGGGAGAAGGTACAGAAGCCTGAACATACGTATCAGCCGGTTTCGAAACAGTTTCTACCCCACTGTTGTTAAAACACTGAATGGACTCTCAAAATCTTAACATTTGCCTGTACCTGTGTTTTTGTTTTTGCTGCTGTTTACCTACTATTTACTATCTATGCTACTTAACTCTGTGATCTGCCTGTATTGCTCACAAGACAAAACTTTTCACTGTGCCTCAGTACACATGACAATAAATTCAATTCACTTTGGTTCAGCTAATCACATCAGCCCTAAGGGGAAGACGTTCAACTACTTTGATTAGAATGTGCTGTGTGTAAGTTGAAGCTGTTTTGATGTACAACTCTTGCAGATCAGAGGAGAATTGAGAAATGTTATCACTCAGAAGGGTGGTGGTAGTCTAGAATTCCCTGCCTGAAAGAGTGTTCTAGTTAGAAATTCTCATCACTGTGATGTAAATGTTGGAGGATTTAGTGAGAGGTTGACCAGGATGGATGGTGGGGAGGGGGCTGGATGGCTGAAAGCCATGGTTCTGGAGTGGGGTTGGTCAGAGCACTCCACTTTCTGAAGCAGATGTCAGTGCGCAAAGAGCTCCATTCAGAGTCGGCAAGGATGTGGTTGAGTGGAACAGTACCCAAATCAACTGTCCAGCTCACTAACCCACAGTGCCGGAAAGGCAGATCAAACTTCACTTATCAGCATAATGCTGGCAGCTACACACCTCGGACCACAACACAGAGCTGCAAAGCATCAAAATGTGATACAAGTCTGCTGATTAAAAATAACCTATGAATGCAGTCAGCTAGGACCAACCCAACAGGGGTGTACCACAACCATTCGTATCCAAACAAGATCACAAGGTCCTGATGCTTGGCTCAACTGTGATATTGATTATCCAAACAAAATATTCCCCGCCCATGTCACTCAGATAATTGAGGTTCCGCATGTCCCAAAATGCTTTACAGACAATAGACTTTTTATTGTTTTGATGTCATTATTCAAAGAGAGTTTCAGCTAAACAGTCTGCTAATGTGCACAATAGCTATTCTCATGCCAGACAAATTATTTCAGTCAATGGTTTTTTTCCATCCAGGTGCAGAATGGGATGTTGGTAAGTCTGGATGTAGTCTCCAGTAGAAACAAAATGCCTTTAACTGTATATCTTCACATCCACTGAAATAATCTATAAAACTACTCACTTGTCAGGTCGGCAGCTCATCACCACTACCTTCTCAAAGGTGACTGGGAATGAGAACAGAACAAAAGGGGCCAGGACAAGGCAGTTTAGCCCTTTAGGCTTGCTCCATCATTCAACCAGATCGTGGTTAGTCTTTAACATCAATTTCCTTCACTATTCCCATATCCGCTGAGCGGCTCTCAGCCTGATCTCCTAATGGCTCCTGTCAGCCCTCAGCTTGGTCTCTCGGCTCCTGTAGGGTCCCAGGCCTGGTCTCTTGGTGACTCCTGTAGGGTCCCAGGCCTGGTGTCTCAGTAACTCCTGTAGGGTCCTGGGCCTGGTCTCTGTGACTCCTGTATGGTCCCGGGCTTGGTCTCTCTGAGGCTCCTGTCAGGTCCCAGGCCTGGTCTCTCGGCTCCTGTCGGGTCCTGGGCCTGGTCTCTCGGTGACTCCTGTAGGGTCCCGGGCCTGGTGTCTCAGTAACTCCTGTAGGGTCCTGGGCCTGGTCTCTCGGTGGCTCCTGTTGGCTCTCAGTGGGTGTCATGGCTCAGTCTGTGAGTGGATCCTGTCCAGGCATGTTCTCGAGGAACCGGGGAGAAAGGAGAGGAGCATTACATAAATGTAGATTGTTTCATAAAGCAATTGCAGCTCCGAGGATACCAGTCTGTCTTGTCTGTAGCTCTGTGAATCTTTTTAGAGAATAATCCAATTCCCTTTTGAAAGAGACAACGAATTTGTCTCTGCCACACTCTCTGACAGTACATTCTGGATCTGAACCATTCAGTAACAAAAAACATTTCCCTCTTTTTTTTTCCACTGGTTCTACGTTCGTCACCTTAATAGTCCTCTGACTCCCTTTTACCAATGGGTATAGTTTCTATTTATTTTCATCAGTTTGAACATCTCTATCGAATTGTCACTGAATGTATTCCCCAAGAAGACCTGCTCCAGCTTCTCCATGTAGTTGAAGCTCTTCCTTTCATCCTTCCTGCTGCTCCTCCCATGCTCACATCTAATTTGCAGTAGAGAGGATTCCTACAGGTTACAGCATTGAGAGAAATCACCTTATTGCACCACACAGCCAGCATTCCATATTCATATTCTACCTTTTGGATATTGAGCATTGATGTTTAGTTGTGCATTATGTTTGAAGATTAATTGTTAAAAGATTTCCAGGGTAAAGGGCAATATTGCTGAATAATGGAATGAAGTTTACTTTGTCCCACTTATCACTAGGCAATCTCCTCTCCCAGAGTATTATCACTGGACTGTTCATCCCGAGAGCCAGGGAAGGTTCTGAGGAGCCAGGTTCTGACCCTGCCATGGCAGATGGTGGAATTTGAATTCAATAAACATCTGGAATTAAGAATCTACTGATGACCATGAAGCTTGTCGATTGTTGGAAATACCCAGCTGCGTCACTAATGTCCTTCCCGGAAGGAAACTGCCATCCTTACCCAGTCTGGCTTCTGTATAACTCCAGACCCACGGCAATGGGGTGGATTGGCTTTTAACTGCCCTCTGGGCAATGAGAGATGGGCAATTAATGCTGGCCAGTGATGCCTTTATCCTGTGAATATTTTTTTAAACCCAGTCCCACAATATGAAGAAAAAAAATCTCACCTAATTTGACAACACTTATTTGAGAGTCGTGTTACAACATGTGAAAGAAATAAATCCATTCACCTGGGTTTTATTGTTTCAGTTGGGTTCACTGCCCAGAGCTTGATGGAGTTTCTCTTTTCAGATGCAGCTTTTTTTTGCTTTTGTGGAAGAACTGACTAACCCGCCTGCCTGTTAAAAGGCTGCAAACAGGAGTAGCCAGTACTCTCCCGCTGCACCGAGTTATCTCATCTCAGCCACTTGCAGTTAGATGGGTAGCATGGTGGCTCAGGGCTGAGGACTGCTACCTCACAGCGCTAGGGACACCGGTTCGATCCCAGCCTCGGGTGACTGTCTGTGTGGAGTTTGCATATTCTCCCAGTGTCTGTGTGGGTTTCCTCCGGCTGCTCCAGTTTCCTCCCACAGTCCAAAGATATGCAGGTCAGGTGGATTGGCCATGCTAAGTTGCCCATAGTGTTAGGTGCATTAGTCAGGGGTAAATGTAGAGTAAAAGGGTAGGGGAGCGGGTCTGGGTGGGTTACTCTTCGGATGCTATGATAACTATTCTCATGACTTACAGACAGGGCAACTAACCAAAGTCCCAACCTGTGATTGATGAAGAAGTGAGATTAGGCTGACCTGAACATTGCTGAATCCTAACCCTCCATCACTTTCATTTAGTTCAAACACAATTCCTTCTCCTCACAAGCTGACCAACCACGAGGGTATTTTCCGAAGTTTCTCTCCACCAGCCCTGTGACTCTGAAGCTCATTCATGCAGCAAGAGGGAACATTGGTCAGGATACTGGGGAGAACTTCCTTGCTTTTCTTTAAGGTAGAGCTGTTGGATATTTAATGTCACCTTTAAGGGATATTAGATCAGTTTAATGTTTTGTCCGAAACAAGACACCCCAAAATTGCAGTCCATCCCAATCTGGAATGCACAGTCAAGACCCTAGTCATGGGTGTGAACTCTGGGACTCCGTAAAGCAGGGGAGTTCCTGCTTTTGGGTTATTTGAGCTGTGTCTGTGAACATCAGCCTCTCTCTCACTGAACAGAGATGTTGATTCTTGAATACAGTGCCTCCAAATCTGTTGGTGGATCAGAGACCTGGCCAAGTGCCTGAATGATGCCATCCCCTATCATCACTCAGAATGTAAGCATGTTTGGAACCAAACAACTCTTTGTGAGAAACAGAAATAGGAATAGACCCTATAAGTCTGCTCCACCATTCAATATTATCATGGCTGATCATCTAACTTAGCACCTGCTCCCACATTCTCCCTATTAATCCTTCTGCCCTAAGATCTCTATCTAATTCCTGCATGAAAACATTCTGCGGCAGAGAATCCCACTCTCTGGGTAAAGAAATTTCTCCTCATCTCAATCCTAAATGGCCTACCCCTTATCCTTACGCTGTGATGCCTGATTCTGGACTCCCTTGTCACCGGGAAGATCCTGTCTGGTCCTGTACGTCTTTATAGGTTTCTATGAGATCCTCCCTCATTCTAACCTCCAGTGAATATAATCCTAACCAATTGAGTCTCTTCATACATGAAGAACACAAGAATCAGGAGCAGGAGTAAGCCATCTGGCCCTTCCTTTGAGCCTGCTCCACCCATTCAGTAAGATGATGGCTGATCTGCTCGTGGCCTCAGCTCCACTTAGCCACCCTCTCACCATAACCCTTAATACCTTCATTGTTCAAAACATTATCTATCTCAGCTTTAAAAGCATTTAATAAGGAAGTCTCAGTCACTTCCCTAGGTAGGGAATTCCACTGATTCAGAACCCTCTGGGTGAAGAAGTTCCTTTTCAGTTCAGTCCTAAATCTGCTCCTCCTAAACTTCAGGCTATGTCCCAGTTTTAGCCCGCAGTGGAAGCATCCTCTCTACTTCTATCTTATCTATTCCCTTTATAATTTTATATGTTTCTATAAGATCCCCCCCTTATTCTTCTGAATTCCAATGAATATAATCCCAGTCTACACAGTCTCTCCTCAAAAGCCAACTCCGGAATCAACCCAGTGAACCTCATCTGCACCCTTTCTAGTGCCAGTACATCCTTTCTCAAGAAAGGAGACCAAAACTGCTGCATGCAACATAACCTCCCTGCTTTTAAACTCAATCCCTGTAACAATGAAGGACAAAATTCCATTTGCCGCCTTAATTACCTGCTGCACCTGCAGACCAACCTTCGGAGAATGTACAAGGACACCCAGGTCCCTCTGCGATGCAGCATGCTGCAATTTCATAGCATTCATGTTATACTCCTTTTTACTGTTATTCCTACCAAAATGGATGAATTCACATTTATTAACCTTGTACTCCATCTGCCAGATCTTTGCCCACTTATTTTTCAAAGTTTCACAGTCCTCTGCACATTTTGCTCTGCCACTCATCTTAGTGTCGACCACAAACTCTGGCACGCTACACGTGGTTCCCAACTTCAAATCAGCTATATAAATTGTGAATAATTGCAAACCCAACACTGATCCCTAAGGCACACCACTAGTCGCCAACCAGAAACGCACTCCCTTATCCCCACTCTTTGCTTCCAGTTAGTCAACCAATCCTCTCTCTATGCTAATACATTACCTATAATGCCTTGCATCCTTATCTTATGCAGTAACTTTTTGTGTGGCATCTTGTCAAATGCCTTTTGGAAATCTAGGTACACCACATCCGCTGGATCCCCATTCTCCACCATGCTCATAATGTCTTCATAGAATTCCAGTAGATTAGTTAAGCATGACCTGCCCTTCATGAACCCATGCTGCATCTGCTCAACAGGACAACATATCCAGATGTCTTACTATTTCTTCCTTGATAATAGATTCAAACATTTTTCCATTATAGAAGTTAAGCTAACTGGTCCATAATTTCCCTTCTTTTGCCTACTCCCTGTTTTGAATAGTAGCATCACATTGGAAAACAGCAAATCTGCTGGAACTGCCCCAGAGTCCAGTGAATTTTGGAAAATTACAAGTGCATTTGCTATTTCTCCCAACACCTCCTTTAGTATCCTGGGATGCATTTCATCTCAGTCAGGAGATTTGTTTACCTTTAGCTCTATTAGTTTGCCCAACACTAGCTCTTCTATAATAATGATTGTTTCCAGGTCCTCACCTACCTTTGTCTCTTTGTCAATCACTGGCATGTTATACATGTCCTCCACTGTGAAGACCAACACAAAATACCTGTTCAATGCCTCGGCCATTTCCTCAGATCCCATTACTAAATCCCCCTTCTCATCCTCTAAAGGACCAATGTTTACTTTCACCACTCTTTTTCATTTTATATAATTATAGAAACCTTTGTTATCTATCTTTAGATTCTGAGCTAGTTTATTCTCGTAATCTATCTTACTTTTCTTTCTAGCTCTTTTTGTGGCTTTCTGCTGACCTTTAGTTTTCCCAACCTTCTAGCTTCCCACTGGTCTTTGCCACTTTGTATGTCTTCTCTTCCAATTTGATAGCCTCCCTTATTTCCTTAGATACCCGTGGCAGACTATCCCTTTTCCTACAGTCCTTTTTCAAGTGTATATATTTTTGCTGAGCACTTTGAAAAATTGCTTTGAAATCCTCCACTGTTCATCAACCGTGACACCATAAAGCTCTTTGCTTCCAGTTTACTCCCTGTCATCCTGTTGTTTAAGCACATGACCCAGGTATTGGATTTTATCTTCACACTCTCCATCTGTATTCGACATCCAACCATACTGTGGTCACTCCTTCCAAGAGGATCCCTAACTATGATATCATTAATTATTCCGGTCTCATTATACAGGACCCGATCTAGGAGAGCTCGCTCCCTTGTCGGTTCCATTACATTGTTTTCTTGAACACTATCACAGATACATTCAATGAACTCCTCCTCAAGACTACCCTGACCGACCTGATTCAAACATAACACGCGTAGCTTAAAATCCCCCATGATAATTGATGTACCATTTTTACAGGCATTAGTTATTTTGTCGCTTATTGCCTGCCCCAATGTGATATTATTATTTGGTGGCCTATAGACTGCACCTATCAGTGACATTTTCTTCTTAGAATTTCTCATTTCCACCCAAATGGACTCAACTTTATTCTCCATAGAACCTACATCACCTCTGACCACCACCCTGATGTTGTCCTTAAATATCAGAGCTACACCACCTCCCCTACTCCCCATCTGAATGGTCTGATACCCCTGGACATTTAACTCCCAGTCATGACCATCCTGCAACAATTTCTCTGTAATAGTTATCAAATCATATTCATTCGCCATGATTTATGCTGTTAACTCATCTACCTTTTGAATGCAACAAACATTCAGGTAAAGTACCTTTATGCTAGTTTTTATATCTTCTTTATGAATTCTAACATCTCCATTAATAATATCTCCTGAGTTATCCTTCCTTATAACTTCTCTTTATAATCTGCCTTGAGTTAAACCCTCCTGCACACATACTAATCTGTTTTCCTTTCTATTTACCATCATACTTCCTTCTCGCCCATTTATTAGTTTATTAGTGACACCCTGTTTATCCTTTTTGCTGGAACATTGGTCCCAGAGTGGTTTAGGTGGAGACTGTCCCATTGGTACAGATCCCCCAGTTCCCAAACTGATGCCAACACCCCATGAAATGGAACCCTTCTTTCCTGCCATCCTCGGAGTCAGTTTGCTGCACACTCACTCTCTCTAGTCAGAATGTCCTTTCTCACATAAGGAGACCAAAACTACACACAATCCTCCAGGTGTGGTCTCACCCAAGGCCTCATTCAACTGCAGCATAACTTCCACGCTCCCAGACTGGAATTCTCTCACTATGAAGGCCAACGTGTCATTTACTTTCTTCACCGCCCGACGCACCTGAAATGCTTACTTTCAGTGACTGGTGTATAAGGTCAGTCTGGTCTCAATGCACCTCCCCCTTTTCCAATCGGTCTTCCTGCTATGAAATACGTTATTAATTTAGATATACCACTAGTATCAAGATAATATTCTGAATCAATGTAAGGATTGCAAAGATGGAGATGGAACATTCATTTAAATATAAGTTATGTTTATTGTTGCATGTATTACAGCAGAGTTACAGGTTAAAAACAAAATGAGTACTGTTTCCAATGTGTGTAATTTCAAAGCTCTGTAAAACAGAAAATAAATTTCACTCTTTGTCAATGCTCCAACAGCTTCATGATTTGAAGAATTCTATCATTTTTTTTCCCAATTATATTCATGACATCACCAGCTGATTAACCTTTGATGATATCAGAACTCCACACAATTAAGAAGCTTTTTCCAAGCAAATAACATGCATTATCAAAACACATACAGACCTCCCAACTCTTCCCAGATCCTTATAACCTTTTCTTACTGAAACTGTTCTTTACTTGAATCTCTCGTTTAGATTTTTACCAAAAATACCCTCATGTTTATCTGGTCAGATATTTCTTGATGTAAAGTCAATCCATCTGATGATGCAACAGTCAGATCACAGGTTTGGCTTGGTCTCAGGAAGATGATTCACAAATGTGTGCCTCCTCTCCCCTCCTGCCCCCCCTCCCCCCCCCCCCCCCCCCCCCCCCCCCAATAAAAGATATGAAAGAGTTGACATGTCTGCAGGGAAATAGGTAAAGCAATCTTTTGTAGGAGAGTACAACTTGGAGAAGTAAACCATGCATGAACTGTGTGCTTTGAACCCATTAAACAGGTCAATAAATTGACTTCTAGTATAATAATCACTTCATCCCCAGCCTACCTCAGCTACTTACATTTATATAGCACCTTGAATGTGGACACATATCCCAAGGCACTTTGCAGGAGCAAGGAAAGTGAATGCTGAGCTAAAGGAGCAGTTACTGTATTACGAAGATGGGAGTTATTCTAGATCTTCCAATTGTCGACCTAGGGTGAGTTAGAGAGCGGTTTTGTTTTTTTTACAATCAGGGTAGGGGGAACTAGACCTTGTCCATACTGGCGAGTACAAGTCAGCAATCTCATCATTGAGATTTGGCTGTGAAAATTGCAAGGTAATGGCAGAGAGCACCTTGGGGGATAGAAACAGTGGAACAGTGTGGAGAAAATAAAATCAATTCAATAAAGGCCTGACCTCAGAATGCTCTGAAACACTTCACAACCAAAGAAGTGCTGATGAAGTGCAAACAGTTGCCACACTGTAGGGACTCTGTTCTGTTCTACTGTTGTAATGTCAGAAGTCTAGCAGTTAAAACAGCAATGTGATAACAGTCAGATCATCAGATATTGGTTGAAGGAGCAAATATTGACCTGGATACCAGGCACACTTTAGCTCCTCTCCAAAACAGAACCATGAGATTGTTTTACTCCATGTTTACAGTGGACAATTAACAGCTGACCTGATGACAGACTGAACCTTGGTTTAAGCTCTGTCAATGCAGCACTCCCTGTATTCAGCATAAAGCACTGTGAGCAGGGCCTGGGTCCACCAGCCTCTGAATCTGGGCAAGACTGATAGCTTGGGCCTTTTTGGAGTGTGCTGTGTAGGGGAATGAGAAAGCCAAGGGAGGTGTGCAGATCCCTGGGGAGAAAAATGGAATGAATGTAATCAAAGTGAGAGTTCAGGGAGATGATTCAAATGAAAAGAGAAAACACTGGAGAAACACAGTAGGTCTAGCAGCATCTGCGGAGAGTGAGACAAGAGTCAATGTTGAGTCCAATGTCACTTCTTCAGATATTAACTGTTTCACTCCCCACAGATGCTGCCAGCCAGATTGTTTCTCCAGTATTTTCTCTTATTACTTCAGATTTCCAGCATCTGCAGTAATTTGCTTTAATTTGAGAAGATTCCAACCTTCTGTTCACAAGGCTGAACTAATCAAAGCAGTATTATTAAATGGGCATGAAAGGTGTATGTGACAGAGAGAAATGGGAGATTGATGAATTTGTTGTCTAGCTTACAGCTGGACCTCCTAATATTGAAAAAAGCAAACTGATTACATAAAGTTTCCCAATGACATAAGATATGGTACAAACTCATGCAAATCATATACTGCCAGGTATGCTATACTGAGATAGCAATTCTAAATTTGGACCTTTATATCTGACCTTAGATTAGGAAGGGTAGTGGTCGTGTCAGGATCCTGTTGTAGTCTGATGACATTCAGGTTTAGAGGCAATGGCCTCCCCAAGATCCTACAGCTTGTCAACATACACTTGTCTGCTCAAGAACAGCCACTTGGACAAGGGAACATGAGGGAAAGTGGGGAGAAACTGCCTGTTCCTGTGACACCTTTGCAATCCCCTGGCCCCTCTGCAATGCCCCAGCACAAAGCAGAACCTTCAGTAGCGAGTCTGAGAAAACAGGGAAAAGAAACAAAAACGGACAAGGCAGTTATCCACAGGATGTGCCACGTTGAGAACAGAACGTTCACCAGTCCAGCCTATTTAACCAAGTGTTCAGTCTTCACTGGAACTGAACTCCTCAAAGTCAGACAGGCCAACTACTTCGGGAAGCATGTAGGCACGGCGGCAAGCACGCTCAGAACGTTTTCGGGGAGTCTGACCCCCCCAGTCCTCCACCACCTGTCTTGGGAGGGTCAGGACACAGCAGGACATCCCAGAATTGGCACACTCAATATCTGGAGCTTGCTCCCAGCAGTGTTCTGTCACGTTGTATATGTGGACGTAGTCAGTGCGTGTGTAACGGTCGTGTGACCTCCCGCCCAGAATGTAGATTCTGTCATCCAAGACAGCCACGCCTGGTTCCCCATGACCAAAGGGCATTTCGGAAACTGTTGACCACTGGTCTCGCTCAGGGCTGTAACAGGAAACCTTTACAAACACAACAGGAAGAAAAGCATTGAAAGGGTGGTAGCAGTGTGAATAAGCAGGGCACAAACTAATAGGGTAACACTTTATCAACCACTACACAAGATACAAATGCAATTTCAAAGCAGCAATGATGCCTGGTTTCTGAGAATGGCTGGTGGTTTCAGGCAGGCTAATTGCCACAACAAAACCCAAGGCGAGTCCTGTCACAATTCACCAACAAGAACTTGAATTGATGTGGTGCCTTTAATACAGTCAAATGCCAAGAGGCACTTCACAGGCATGTTAGCAAATAAAATTTGTGGAGTATTAGGAGAAGTAGTAGAAAGGTAGGTTTTGAGGTGAGCAAGGATGTAGAGTAATGGACAAATGTAGTGAGGGAATTTGTGTTCAAGTCCCTGTGCAGTTAAAAATGGAACTGCCAATAGGTGCAGCAGTTAAAATGAAGAAGGTCCAAGAGGGCAGCAATAGGGGCCTTTCGTCATCTGTGACTTCCAGCGGAGTGCTGAGGCGTCACCATTTTGAACCTCTCTCTGCTAACGGTGTCAGATTCACATGGTGAGTGCCAGTCCTTCTCATCTATAGCATCAAGCTGATGAGGTGATGAGGAGGTTGAAACCCAAAAGCAGCAGCTCACTCAAAGCTTACCTGCATGACATCCTGCCTATACCCATTGGCATTGTTGCTGCCACCGAGGAGGTACAGCTGGCCTTGGACTGCAGCCATTCCATGCCAAGCCCTTTCCACAGGGGCACTGGCCTTCATTTCCCACTGGTTTGCCTCTGGATCGTAGCAGTGCAGCTCCTTCAAGTAACTTCTTCCACTTCTTCCACAGGCTATGTATATCTTGCCTGCATGCACTGCTCCTGCGTGTGCATACACCTAATCGAGTCCCAGAGGAATATCAAATCATTATGCAAGATTATTGATCCTTCAACAGTTTAGCACAAGAGCACTCAGAATACCAATCTCACAAGAAAAAGGAACAATGCATCACTAAACAGTACTTGCTGCAGCATCCCATCCTGTCCTGGTTTTTCTCTCCTCTGAACCAACATAACTCCTTCAAGGACTAACACCCCTTTGCCAGTTCTCTGACTAAATTCCCGGGTAACAAGTTGCCAACTGATTTGTTGTCCTCCCAAGTGTTAACCTTTACGATATATTGCAAGGTGATACCCTCCTTTGCAAAGTTAATAAAAGCAATTCCCTGAACTAAACAAAAGCATTTTTTTTTAAAATGCTAAAATAATTTGACTCCGGTAAGTCACATATTGCACTAACCGCTTCCATTTTTGAGTATTTATAGTATCTGTAAATAAATTCATTAGTTTTATCCTGAACAACAGGTGAGGGGAATCAGTGTTAACAGCAAAAGGGCCATTAGATTGCCATGAGTTGACTATTCGCAATGGACAGCTCCCATGTTTAAATGTGTATAGTACTGCAAATGTTTGACCGTTGAACATAATATGATCAAATAACACCGCTGAACATCAGCATCAAACCAGACATCTTACGTTCTAGTAACATGCCTAGCTCTGAGCCAGAACTCTCACCTGCTCCAGAAATGTGTCATTACACATCACATCTAATTGAATCAAATAACTAAAATTATTCATCTATCTTGTGTTGGACCAAAGGCTCTGTTTCCATGCTGTATATCTCTATAGCCCACCTGATTAACTGCCACGGCTCTGTGTATCATTCTGGAACTTCATGCAGGATCAAGCCCTTTCATAACCCACAAAAACTCTATCAGAGATTTCAGGAAAAAACTATGAAATCTTGGACTTTTTTGTTTGAATTTGAAAGTTTATGAATTTTGTTTAGTTTGGATATTACAGCACAGCTTCTTACTGTGTCTTTCCATTTTACTGTAACTGTTTTGTTAGTAAATAAATCCTTCATTAATGTTAACCTGAACAGGTGGTTAGCACTGCTGCCTCACAGCGCCAGAGACCCGGGTTCAATTCCCGCCTCAGGCGACTGACTGTGTGGAGTTTGCACATTCTCCCCGTGTCTGCGTGGGTTTCCTCCGGGTGCTCCGGTTTCCTCCCACAGTCCAAAAATGTGCAGGTCAGATGAATTGGCCAGGCTAAAATTGCCTGTAGTGTTAGGTGAAGGGATAAATGTAGGAGAATGGATCTGGGTGGGTAGTGGGCCAAATATGACAGTAATCATACTTCATAGGGGAATGTGGCATCATCCCATGCTGAATTTAGGGAGAGAAGATGGTATTGTGGTAATGTACCTGACCTGGTAATCTAAAGGTGCAGGCTATTTATCTGGGGATGGGAATTTAAATCACAACACTAAAGGAATTTGAATGAATCAATCTGGAAACATAAAAACGTTCATCTCAGTACACTAATTGTTGTACAAACCTGTTTTGTTCATGAATATCGTTTAAGGAAAGAAATCTGTCAGCTTTACCTGGTCTGGCTTCAATATCATTCCAGATCCACAGTAACACAGAGTCTTAAAACGTCCTTTGAAATGGCTAAGAAATTCAATTAGTTCAAGGATGGACAACCACTGCTTGCCTTTTCAGCAGCGCTCCGATCTCATGAACCCTTTGGCACGGCGTATCCGTTCACAGGGGACTCGGTATGATTATGCAAAATGGGCTCTTGGTGATGGCTAACCTATCACAAGATGAACTAAATGGAAGTGTGAAAATTACCAAGCTACAAATACAGTGGTTATGCCCAGGTGACTCTTTGTTCATCTTTGGCTTTCCTTATATTATGAAAAGTCAAAATGATCCACAGCTCTGTCACCTCAGTGCGTCAGGTCCATTCTAAGAGTTGAAATGGGAAGTGGAGTTTCTTAGGTAAAAACAATGACTACAGATGCTGAAGCCAGACGCCAACTCGAGGACACCTCTTCCTACCACCCCTTCCAACCTCATAGTCTGGGAACCCCGCACTGCCCGGTTCTACCTCCTTCCCAAGATCCACAAGCCTGACCACCCTGGCCGACCCATTGTCTCAGCATGCTCCTGCCCCACTGAACTCATCTCTACCTACCTCGACACTGTCCTATCCCCTTTGTCCAGAAACTCCCCACATACGTTCGAGACACCACCCACGCCCTCCAACTCTTCCAAGACTTCCGTTTCCCCGGCCCCCAACGCCTCATCTTCACCATGGATATCCAATCCCTCTACACCTCCATCCGCCATGACCAGGGCCTCCAAGCCCTCCATTTTTTCCTCTCCAGACGTCCCCAACAGTACCCTTCCACCAACACTCTCATTCGTTTGGCCGAACTGGTCCTCACCCGGAACAATTTCTCCTTCGAATCCTCCCACATCCTCCAGACCAAAGGGGTAGCCATGGGCACACGTATGGGCCCCAGCTATGCCTGTCTCTTTGTTGGCTACGTAGAGCAGTTGATCTTCCGTAATTACACCGGCACCACTCCCCACCTCTTCCTCCGCTACATTGATGACTGCATTGGCGCCACCTCGTGCTCCCGCGAGGAGGTTGAGCAATTCATCAACTTCACCAACACATTTCACCCTGACCTTAAATTTACCTGGACCATCTCTGACACCTCCCTCCCCTTCCTGGACCTCTCCATCTCCATTAATGACGACTGACTTGACACCGACATTTTTTACAAACCCACCGACTCCCACAACTACCTGGATTACACCTCTTCCCACCCTACCTCCTGCAAAAATGCCATCCCGTATTCCCAATTTCTCCGCCTCCGCCGTATCTGCTCCCAGGAGGACCAGTTCCACCATAGGACACACCAGATGGCCTCCTTCTTTAGAGACCGCAATTTCCCTTCCCACGTGGTTAAAGATGCCCTCCAACGCATCTCGTCTACATCCCGCACCTCCGCCCTCAGACCGCACCCCTCCAACCATAACAAGGATAGAACGCCCCTGGTGCTCACCTTCCACCCTACAAACCTTCGCATAAACCAAATCATCCGCCAACATTTCCGCCACCTCCAAACAGACCCCACCACCAGGGATATATTTCCCTCCCCACCCCTTTTCGCCTTTCGCAAAGACTGTTCCCTCTGTGACTACCTGGTCAGGTCAACACCCCCCAACAACCCACCCTCCCATTCTGGCACTTTCCCCTGCCACCGCAGGAATTGCAAAACCTGCGCCCACACCTCCTCCCTCACCTCCATCCAAGGCCCTAAAGGAGCCTTCCACATCCATCAAAGTTTTACTTGCACATCCACTAATATCATTTATTGTATCCGTTGCTCCCGATGTGGTCTCCTCTACATTGGGGAGACTGGATGCCTCCTCGTGGAGCGCTTTAGGGAACATCTCCGGGACACCCGCACCAATCAACCACACCGCCCCGTGGCCCAACATTTCAACTCCCCCTCCCACTCTGCCGAGGACATGGAGGTCCTGGGCCTCCTTCACTGCTGCTCCCTCACCACCAGACGCCTGGAAGAAGAACGCCTCATCTTCCACCTCGGAACACTTCAACCCCAGGGCATCAATGTGGACTTCAACAGTTGCCTCATTTCCCCTTCCTCCACCTCACCCTAGTTCCAAACTTCCAGTTCAGCACTGTCCCCGTGACTTGTCTGACCTGCCTATCTTCTTTTCCACCTATCCACTCCACCCTCTCCTCCTTGACCTATCACCTTCATCTCCTCCCCCACTCACCCATTGTACTCTATGCTACTCTCTCCCCACCCCCACCCTCCTCTAGCTTATCTCTCCACCCTTCAGGCTCTCTGCCTTTATTCCTGATGAAGGGCTTTTGCCCGAAACGTCGATTTTACTGCTCCTTGGATGCTGCCTGAACTGCTGTGCTTTTCCAGCACCACTAATCCAGGAAGTGGTGTTTCTTGTCAGGGGAACAAACAACAGATTCAGAGATCATGACACAGCAGGAACTGGCCACTCGGCTCACAGAATCTTTCAAAAAGCAGTCCAATTATTCCCACTCGTTCTGCATATCCATATGACTCTGCATTCCTACATGTATTTAATTTCCTTTTGAATATTACCATATAGCCACTACTCTGTCTAGCAATGCATTCCAAATCCTAGTCACTGCACACACCATTTTCACTTTTAATAATTTAACCTCAGGTTCTTTTAACAATTATGGTTCATCTCTAACTTCTTAAAATTGATCCAATGTACTTTGGAAACGGTTTACTTTCATGACTTTAAACATTTCTTTTCTTATAAGACCATAAGACATAGGAGTGGAAGTAAGGCCATTCGGCCCATTGAGTCCACTCTGCCATTCAATCATAACAGCGCTCCGTGGCAATGAATTCCACAGGCCCACTACTCTCTGGCTGAAGAAATGTCTCCTCATTTCTGTTCTAAATTGACCCCCTCTAATTCTAAAGCTGTGCCCACGGGTCCTAGTCTTCCCGCCTATAGGAAACAAATTCCCAGCGTCCACCCTTTCGAGGAGAAAGTGAGGACTGTAGATGCTGGAGATCAGAGCTGAAAATGTGGTGCTGGAAAAGCGCAGCAGGTCAGGCAGCATCCAAGGAGCAGGAGAATCGACGTTTCGGGCATCAGCCCTTCTTCAGGCTCATGCCCGAAACATTGATTCTCCTGCTCCTTGGATGATGCCTGACCTGCTGCGCTTTTCCAGCACCACATTTTCAGCTCCACCCTTTCTAAGCCATGCATCTCCTCTATGGAGAGCAATCCTAGCTTCTCCAGTCTTGTAGGATTCTGTTATTTTTCAATAATTAATCATTTTGACTTGTTTAAGCAAGTGAGGAATTACATTTTATTTTGTTGGATTACAGTTCATTGTAAAACCTGGTCTATAAGGAAAATAATTATATGGCTCAAATCAAAAGTAACGTTAAGATGTTATGGCTGGTTGTGATTAAAGCTAATGTAAGTTTAGGCTGACAACTAATCAGAACACTTGAGATGAAATGCTTTTACTCGGGACACAGCTGTATTTTAAGTTGGTTTTGTTTGGCAAGTTGAAGTACGTAACAGGCCTATGTATATTTGTTACTATGAGATGACACTACATCATCTTACACAGTTACAGGATTGATAAACCTATGGTATTAATCATCTAAAGAGGGATATGCTGCTACCAAAGGAATGAGCTTACAAATTGATTGCCAAGTCAAAGAGTGCAGCAAGGAACATTCAGAGGTGATGTCCTAACATTAAGAAACCAATCAGGAATTAGGCAGACACTATCTAACAATTCAAGGTTGATCATGAACTATGCATGCATTATAAGCCAATTTGACTTCAGGATGTCAAATTGATGTTGAAGGGGGGTGTAGTGACTAGCAGGGGTTAATTATTGCTGTTTCTTAGTGGTTCGGCGCACAAGAAAGGAAGCCTGAAGGCAGACAGAGAACTACAGTCACCAGAAGACAACAAGAGACTCAGGCCCAGTCAACCCATGTCACAAAATGGTATCCTGAAGTAGATTAACTGGAAACCATCATTTTTTAAATTAAGTACTATTTATCACTTGCTGTGATAAACTTCATAAATTCTGTAAAACATGTCTAAGTATGTTTATACAAAACATAACTATGGATAATGGGGATCTGAAACAAAAACAACATTGGTAGAAAAACCAGGTCAGGCAGCACCTGTGAGGAGAAAACAGTTAATGTTTTGAGTCCCATGCCTCTTCATCAGAATTGATAACAGCTGGGAGAAAGGGGCATTTACTGGGGAGGTGGGGTTAGCAGATCGATCCAGACAGAGCCAGCCAGCCAGAGAGAGATATATGAAAAGGATAGGCAGACAGGGGATAGCTGATAGCTTGTGCTGACCTTCATGGGAGTGCCGCAGCAAGCCTGAGATACAGATGCCTCTGTGGGAACAGGGGAGTATGTTCAAGTGAGTGGCAATTGGAAGCTCAGTGTCATTTTTACAGACGAATGTAGGTGTTCTGCAAAGTCTACATTTTGTCTCCCCAACGTAGAGGGAGCACATTATGAGCAGTGAATACAGTAGACTAGATTGAATGATGAAGTATAGGCAACCATCACCTTAGACAGGAAAGCAGAAACTGGTAAACAGGTAAGTGTTCCACTTTTTGTGGTCGCAGGGGAAGGTGCGAAGGGGCTGGGGGAATGTTTTGGGAGTGAGGGAGGAGTGGACCAGGGTGTCCAGAAGGGAATGGTCCCTGCAGAATATTGATAAGGAATATTAGGAAAATGTGTCTGGTGGTGACATCCCGCTAGGGGTGACGGAAATGGCAACGTCTGGTCCTTTGGAGGTGGATGCTGTTGGGGTGTTAAATGAAAACAAAGGGGACCCTATCGTGATTGTGGGGGGGGAAGAGAAAGGGTGAGGGCTGAAGTCCTGGAGATGGATTGGACAAGGTTAAAGGCCCCGTCGATCACAGTAGTGGGGAGGAAAAAAGTAGACATTTCTGAGGCTCCTCTTGTGGAAGGGAGCATCATCTAAACAGGTGTGACAAAGATGGAGATAACTGGGAGAAGGCGATGGGAGTCCTGACAGGAAGCCAGGTCTGAGAATGTATAGTCGAGATGACTGTGGGAGGCGGTGGGTTTGTAATGGATGTACAAATATATGTGGATCTGGAATGGGTTTTATAACCACTCAGGGCCAGTAAACTTTTAGACCGCTTTCTCAAACTCAGTCTAATAATTGTAATTTGCTCAGGTGTTACCTTTACAGATACAGTGAACCGACATGTTCTCTCCAACTGACTGTGATTCCTCATCCCTGGAACTATTTCAGTAAATCTCAAAGCATATCTGTGCATCCTAAAGTGTGGTGCAGTGCCCAAAACTGGTCAGTACTTCAACTGCAGCCAAGGAGGTTTTTAGACAGGTTTAACAGATCTTCCTGCCTTTTGTAGTCCCTGCTTCTATTTACAAAGCCAAGGATCCTACATGTTTCATTCACTTGTACATAAACATCTCTGCACCTCCCACAGTTTCATGCTTTGTTACAATTGTATGTTGAAAGGTATGATATAAAGATACTTGTTGTTCTACCATTTAGTTGATATTGTCTCTTATCCTTTCTACTAAGACATATTATCTCACACTTCTGTGTTGAAAGCACAAGTGATTCTTAGAATTCTCATCAAATATAAACAGCCCTGGAGGTCAGTCAGATGGAGAACTTTCAATCCACAGTACATAACCCTAATAACTGTTTGCTATACACCTCCTCCTGGCCTGCTCCTGCACATCCCCTCCCATCGGTGCTTGTGATGCCCTGCACTGCTGGGTGACCAGAAGAACAACAGTCTGTCCCACTTTACAAAGAATGGAGGGTGAATGGTGGACAGAAAGATAATGGTGATTTCACCTTGAACTGACCAGATGTGAAGCTGCAAACACTTGTCAGAGTGCAATGACACGTACCTCTTTTTCCAGTGGTGCCACGTATTCCCAACTATTTAAGCGGGGGTCATAACGCTCCACCACGTTTAACTCCTGGTGATAGTCTCGGCCTCCTATGGCGTACAGGTACTCGCCGACCACACACACACAATGGTCAGCATGTGGCTGCTGCAGTGACTGGATCCGAGTCCACCTATTGTGCCGTGGGTCATACCTTCAAACACGAGATAAAGTCATCAAATTCTCAGTGCACTAAATTCTCACCACAGTGGCCAACTCCTCACACTCCACTTCAACAACAGGAAAGCCACAAAGTAGCAGCCGACAACACCACCCCATCCCAAGGTAAACAGCACACTCCTTCAAAATCACTTGATTAATGCAGAAATCAACACGTAGCACAGAAATACTTGGAAAAGACACGTGAAGAACGACATCAAGGGAGAAATACATTTTTGAATTTGGTGCTGATGCTAAAAATACAAAAAAGGACACAATTCCTTTCCTGAAAACTCAACTAATGCTGGAGTATTAATATACTATACCATTATATAACACAAGGAAATTCCAATCGCCTGCTTCCTTATCTGGGAAGCCTCATCTTGCACAGTCTGGACAGGCACACAGAAGAATGAATGTTTCCCATTGGTTCAACGAAAGGAATATCATGACATTAGATTAAAATCAGCCACATATTTGAGCCACAATACAGCATGAGAGGGGTCACTGCACACAGACCCTGCTCCCCGTGATACAGGAGAGAGGGGAGTGGGGTCACTGTACACAGACCCTGCTCCCCGTGATACAGGAGAGAGGGGAGAGGGGTCACTGTACACAGACCCTGCTCCCCGTGATACAGGAGAGAGGGGAGAGGGGTCACTGTACACAGACCCTGCTCCCCGTGATACAGGAGAGAGGGGTCACTGTACACAGACCCTGATCCCCGTGATACAGGAGAGAGTGGAGAGGGGTCACTGTACACAGACCCTGCTCCCCGTGATACAGGAGAGAGGGGAGAGGGGTCACTGTACACAGACCCTGCTCCCCGTGATACAGGAGAGAGGGGAGAGGGGTCACTGTACACAGACCCTGCTCCCCGTGATACAGGAGAGAGGGGAGTGGGGTCACTGTACACAGACCCTGATCCCCGTGATACAGGAGAGAGGGGAGAGGGGTCACTGTACACAGACCCTGCTCCCCGTGATACAGGAGAGAGGGGAGAGGGGTCACTGTACACAGACCCTGCTCCCCGTGATACAGGAGAGAGGGGAGAGGGGTCACTGTACACAGACCCTGATCCCCGTGATACAGGAGAGAGGGGAGAGGGGTCACTGTACACAGACCCTGATCCCCGTGATACAGGAGAGAGGGGAGAGGGGTCACTGTACACAGACCCTGATCCCCGTGATACAGGAGAGAGGGGAGAGGGGTCACTGTACACAGACCCTGATCCCCGTGATACAGGAGAGAGGGGAGAGGGGTCACTGTACACAGACCCTGATCCCCGTGATACAGGAGAGAGGGGAGAGGGGTCACTGTACACAGACCCTGAACCCCGTGATACAGGAGAGAGGGGTCACTGTACACAGACCCTGATCCCCGTGATACAGGAGAGAGGGGTCACTGTACACAGACCCTGATCCCCGTGATACAGGAGAGAGGGGAGAGGGGTCACTGTACACAGACCCTGATCCCCGTGATACAGGAGAGAGGGGAGAGGGGTCACTGTACACAGACCCTGATCCCCGTGATACAGGAGAGAGGGGAGAGGGGTCACTGTACACAGACCCTGATCCCCGTGATACAGGAGAGAGGGGAGTGGGGTCACTGTACACAGACCCTGATCCCCGTGATACAGGAGAGAGGGGAGAGGGGTCACTGTACACAGACCCTGCTCCCCGTGATACAGGAGAGAGGGGAGAGGGGTCACTGTGCACAGACCCTGATCCCCGTGATACAGGAGAGAGGGGAGAGGGGTCACTGTACACAGACCCTGATCCCCGTGATACAGGAGAGAGGGGTCACTGTACACAGACCCTGATCCCCGTGATACAGGAGAGAGGGGAGAGGGGTCACTGTACACAGACCCTGATCCCCGTGATACAGGAGAGAGGGGAGAGGGGTCACTGTACACAGACCCTGATCCCCGTGATACAGGAGAGAGGGGAGAGGGGTCACCGTACACAGACCCTGCTCCCTGTGATACAGGAGAGAGGGGAGAGGGGTCACTGTACACAGACTCTGATCCCCGTGATACAGGAGAGAGGGGAGAGGGGTCACTGTACACAGACCCTGATCCCCGTGATACAGGAGAGAGGGGAGAGGGGTCACTGTACACAGACCCTGATCCCCGTGATACAGGAGAGAGGGGAGAGGGGTCACCGTACACAGACCCTGCTCCCCGTGATACAGGAGAGAGGGGTCACTGTACACAGACCCTGATCCCCGTGATACAGGAGAGAGGGGAGAGGGGTCACTGTACACAGACCCTGATCCCCGTGATACAGGAGAGAGGGGAGAGGGGTCACTGTACATAGACCCTGATCCCCGTGATACAGGAGAGAGGGGTCACTGTACACAGACCCTGCTCCCCGTGATACAGGAGAGAGGGGTCACTGTACACAGACCCTGCTCCCCGTGATACAGGAGAGAGGGGAGTGGGGTCACTGTACACAGACCCTGCTCCCCGTGATACAGGAGAGAGGGGAGAGGGGTCACCGTACACAGACCCTGCTCCCCGTGATACAGGAGAGAGGGGTCACTGTACACAGACCCTGCTCCCCGTGATACAGGAGAGAGGGGTCACTGTACACAGACCCTGCTCCCCGTGATACAGGAGAGAGGGGCGTGGGGTCACTGTACACAGACCCTGCTCCCCGTGATACAGGAGAGAGGGGAGAGGGGTCACTGTACACAGACCCTGATCCCCGTGATACAGGAGAGAGGGGAGTGGGGTCACTGTACACAGACCCTGATCCCCGTGATACAGGAGAGAGGGGAGAGGGGTCACTGTACACAGACCCTGATCCCCGTGATACAGGAGAGAGGGGAGCGGGGTCACCGTACACAGACCCTGATCCCCGTGATACAGGAGAGAGGGGAGAGGGGTCACTGTACACAGACCCTGATCCCCGTGATACAGGAGAGAGGGGAGAGGGTTCACTGTACACAGACCCTGCTCCCCGTGATACAGGAGAGAGGGGTCACTGTACACAGACCCTGATCCCCGTGATACAGGAGAGAGGGGAGTGGGGTCACTGTACACAGACCCTGATCCCCGTGATACAGGAGAGAGGGGAGTGGGGTCACTGTACACAGACCCTGATCCCCGTGATACAGGAGAGAGGGGAGAGGGGTCACTGTACACAGACCCTGATCCCTGTGATACAGGAGAGAGGGGAGAGGGGTCACTGTACACAGACCCTGATCCCCGTGATACAGGAGAGAGGGGAGTGGGGTCACTGTACACAGACCCTGATCCCCGTGATACAGGAGAGAGGGGAGAGGGGTCACCGTACACAGACCCTGATCCCCGTGATACAGGAGAGAGGGGAGTGGGGTCACTGTACACAGACCCTGCTCCCCGTGATACAGGAGAGAGGGGTCACTGTACACAGACCCTGCTCCCCGTGATACAGGAGAGAGGGGAGAGGGGTCACTGTACACAGACCCTGATCCCCGTGATACAGGAGAGAGGGGAGAGGGGTCACTGTACACAGACCCTGCTCCCCGTGATACAGGAGAGAGGGGTCACTGTACACAGACCCTGATCCCCGTGATACAGGAGAGAGGGGAGAGGGGTCACTGTACACAGACCCTGCTCCCCGTGATACAGGAGAGAGGGGAGAGGGGTCACTGTACACAGACCCTGATCCCCGTGATACAGGAGAGAGGGGAGAGGGGTCACTGTACACAGACCCTGATCCCCGTGATACAGGAGAGAGGGGAGAGGGGTCACTGTACACAGACCCTGATCCCCGTGATACAGGAGAAAGGGGTCACTGTACACAGACCCTGATCCCCGTGATACAGGAGAGAGGGGTCACTGTACACAGACCCTGATCCCCGTGATACAGGAGAGAGGGGAGAGGGGTCACTGTACACAGACCCTGCTCCCCGTGATACAGGAGAGAGGGGAGAGGGATCACTGTACACAGACCCTGATCCCCGTGATACAGGAGAGAGGGGTCACTGTACACAGACCCTGATCCCCGTGATACAGGAGAGAGGGGTCACTGTACACAGACCCTGCTCCCCGTGATACAGGAGAGAGGGGAGAGGGGTCACTGTACACAGACCCTGCTCCCCGTGCTACAGGAGAGAGGGGAGAGGGGTCACTGTACACAGACCCTGCTCCCCGTGATACAGGAGAGAGGGGTCACTGTACACAGACCCTGATCCCCGTTATACAGGAGAGAGGGGAGAGGGGTCACTGTACACAGACCCTGATCCCCGTGATACAGGAGAGAGGGGTCACTGTACACAGACCCTGATCCCCGTGATACAGGAGAGAGTGGAGAGGGGTCACTGTACATAGACCCTGATCCCCGTGATACAGGAGAGAGGGGTCACCGTACACAGACCCTGCTCCCCGTGATACAGGAGAGAGGGGAGAGGGGTCACTGTACACAGACCCTGATCCCCGTGATACAGGAGAGAGGGGAGAGGGGTCACTGTACACAGACCCTGATCCCCGTGATACAGGAGAGAGGGGAGAGGGGTCACTGTACACAGACCCTGATCCCCGTGATACCGGAGAGAGGGGAGAGGGGTCACTGTACACAGACCCTGATCCCCGTGATACAGGAGAGAGGGGTCACTGTACACAGACCCTGATCCCCGTGATACAGGAGAGAGGGGTCACTGTACACAGACCCTGATCCCCGTGATACAGGAGAGAGGGGAGAGGGGTCACTGTACACAGACCCTGCTCCCCGTGATACAGGAGAGAGGGGAGAGGGGTCACTGTACACAGACCCTGATCCCCGTGATACAGGAGAGAGGGGAGAGGGGTCACTGTACAAAGACCCTGATCCCCGTGATACAGGAGAGAGGGGAGAGGGGTGACTGTACACAGACCCTGATCCCCGTGATACAGGAGAGAGGGGTCACTGTACACAGACCCTGCTCCCCGTGATACAGGAGAGAGGGGTAACTGTACACAGACCCTGATCCCCGTGATACAGGAGAGAGGGGTAACTGTACACAGACCCTGATCCCCGTGATACAGGAGAGAGGGGAGAGGGGTCACTGTACACAGACCCTGCTCCCCGTGATACAGGAGAGAGGGGAGAGGGGTCACTGTACACAGACCCTGCTCCCCGTGATACAGGAGAGAGGGGAGAGGGGTCACTGTACACAGACCCTGATCCCCGTGATACAGGAGAGAGGGGTAACTGTACACAGACCCTGATCCCCGTGATACAGGAGAGAGGGGTCACTGTACACAGACCCTGATCCCCGTGATACAGGAGAGAGGGGTCACTGTACACAGACCCTGCTCCCCGTGATACAGGAGAGAGGGGAGAGGGGTCACTGTACACAGACCCTGATCCCCGTGATACAGGAGAGAGGGGTAACTGTACACAGACCCTGATCCCCGTGATACAGGAGAGAGGGGAGAGGGGTCACTGTACACAGACCCTGCTCCCCGTGATACAGGAGAGAGGGGAGAGGGGTCACTGTACACAGACCCTGATCCCCGTGATACAGGAGAGAGGGGTCACTGTACACAGACCCTGCTCCCCGTGATACAGGAGAGAGGGGAGAGGGGTCACTGTACACAGACCCTGATCCCCGTGATACAGGAGAGAGGGGAGAGGGGTCACTGTACACAGACCCTACTCCCCGTGATACAGGAGAGAGGGGTCACTGTACACAGACCCTGATCCCCGTGATACAGGAGAGAGGGGTCACTGTACACAGACCCTGATCCCCGTGATACAGGAGAGAGGGGTCACTGTACACAGACCCTGCTCCCCGTGATACAGGAGAGAGGGGAGTGGGGTCACTGTACACAGACCCTGATCCCCGTGATACAGGAGAGAGGGGAGAGGGGTCACTGTACACAGACCCTGATCCCCGTGATACAGGAGAGAGGGGTCACTGTACACAGACCCTGCTCCCCGTGATACAGGAGAGAGGGGTCACTGTACACATACCCTGATCCCCGTGATACAGGAGAGAGGGGAGAGGGGTCACTGTACACAGACCCTGATCCCCGTGATACAGGAGAGAGGGGTCACTGTACACAGACCCTGCTCCCTGTGATACAGGAGAGAGGGGAGAGCGGTCACTGTACACAGACCCTGATCCCCGTGATACAGGAGAGAGGGGTCACCGTACACAGACCCTGATCCCCGTGATACAGGAGAGAGGGGAGAGGGGTCACTGTACACAGACCCTGATCCCCGTGATACAGGAGAGAGGGGAGAGGGGTCACTGTACACAGACTCTGATCCCCGTGATACAGGAGAGAGGGGTCACTGTACACAGACCCTGATCCCCGTGATACAGGAGAGAGGGGAGAGCGGTCACTGTACACAGACCCTGATCCCCGTGATACAGGAGAGAGGGGTCACTGTACACAGACCCTGATCCCCGTGATACAGGAGAGAGGGGAGAGGGGTCACTGTACACAGACCCTGATCCCCGTGATACAGGAGAGAGGGGTCACTGTACACAGACCCTGATCCCCGTGATACAGGAGAGAGGGGAGAGGGGTCACTGTACACAGACCCTGCTCCCCGTGATACAGGAGAGAGGGGAGAAGGGTCACTGTACACAGACCCTGCTCCCCGTGATACAGGAGAGAGGGGAGAGGGGTCACTGTACACAGACCCTGCTCCCCGTGATACAGGAGAGAGGGGAGTGGGGTCACTGTACACAGACCCTGATCCCCGTGATACAGGAGAGAGGGGAGAGGGGTCACTGTACACAGACCCTGCTCCCAGTGATACAGGAGAGAGGGGAGAGGGGTCACTGTACACAGACCCTGATCCCCGTGATACAGGAGAGAGGGGAGAGGGGTCACTGTACACAGACCCTGCTCCCCATGATACAGGAGAGAGGGGAGAGGGGTCACTGTACACAGACCCTGCTCCCCGTCATACAGGAGAGAGGGGAGAGGGGTCACTGTACACAGACCCTGCTCCCCGTGATACAGGAGAGAGGGGAGTGGGGTCACTGTACACAGACCCTGCTCCCCGTGATACAGGAGAGAGGGGAGAGGGGTCACTGTACACAGACCCTGCTCCCCGTGATACAGGAGAGAGGGGAGAGGGGTCACTGTACACAGACCCTGATCCCCGTGATACAGGAGAGAGGAGAGAGGGGTCACTGTACACAGACCCTGATCCCCGTGATACAGGAGAGAGGGGAGAGGGGTCACTGTACACAGACCCTGATCCCCGTGATACAGGAGAGAGGAGAGAGGGGTCACTGTACACAGACCCTGATCCCCGTGATACAGGAGAGAGGGGAGAGGGGTCACTGTACACAGACCCTGATCCCCGTGATACAGGAGAGAGGGGAGAGGGGTCACTGTACACAGACCCTGCTCCCCGTGATACAGGAGAGAGGGGAGAGGGGTCACTGTACACAGACCCTGATCCCCGTGATACAGGAGAGAGGGGAGAGGGGTCACTGTACACAGACCCTGATCCCCGTGATACAGGAGAGAGGGGTCACTGTACACAGACCCTGATCCCCGTGATACAGGAGAGAGGAAGTAGGCTCTTTTCTTCCTCTTTATTTTTTGGAGTGTTTCTTACATTTCCAAATAAGCCAACAAATAGCAGATGAGGATAACTGATGGAGATAGTTACAAAAATAAGAATAGATTTATGCAAGTACAGTTATGTCTGTTGTCTCTGGACCTGGAAGTTGGTGGGGATAAGGCTAGATTGATGCCCCTCACCAATGTCCTCCAGTCTGTCCAGGTTATAAGTTGGGAGGTAACGTTCTGAAGCAGTGAACCTTCACATTTAACCTGAGGTAATGACACTGATTAGTTTCACCAGCCCCTTCCCTGAGTGTGTCTTTTCTGAGGAGGGGAGTGGAATTCGAGGAAGTAAGCGCACAGAGGTTACTAACCTTCCTTGTGACACATGGTCTTGGAGCAGAAGGAGACCATGCAGTCCATTTAATATGGTCATGCTGATCTGTCAAATTTCTGTCTTTTACTTTCCCACATCGTCCCGGTAACCTTTAATTGCCGTGCCTCACAAGAATCTATGTATGTCGGCCTTAAAAATATTCAATAACACCCCACCTCCACTAGCTGCTGAGGCAGAGAGTGTCAAAGTCACACGTCTCCCAGGGAACGAAAATCGACATTATTATTGCCACAGAATGGTGAGTAATTATATTTTATAGGCTTAATTCTTTTATCCCTCAGTTTATCCTGTGAAATATAAACTGAGAAAGGTAAAAATGGCATACCTCCAGCAGCTCACCTCTGCTCTGTACCCGGATGTGTTGTTGTCTCCACCCACCAGATAAGCAAAGTTATTTAAAACAGCGATGCCCTGGTTTGACATCTTTGGCATCTGTGCCTGAGTCAGAGTTCGCCATTCCTGGGTCAATGGGTTCAGAAACTTAACCTCATCGCTCAAGTCTTCGTCCTGGGAGGAGTACATGCCTCCAAATCCTACCACACAATGGAACTCTGACCTCAGTTGTGTCTGAGGGGTCTGCAGTACAGGCTGCAGGATTTCGTTCTGATGGTAAGCCAGGGCATCTGCCAAGACCTCCTTGAGGGGACAGGGACTCAGCCGGTTGTACAGTTTCTGGAAGGTGTGCTGCTCAATCAGTGCAAAACGGACCATCTCCAGGAGCTTTGGTGGGTCATGCAGAGAGACCTGGTCCTTGTCAATCTCCTCCTGGCTGTAGTGGTAAAGTAAAGCAGCCTCATAGACCTCATTCTCGGAGTTGGCATGCAGCTTATCACTGCTCAGCAGGCTCTGCACCTTGGCTAGGGGCAGCCGGCGATAGGTCACAGTCTTGCTGATGTTCAGAAAGTTCTGGAGGATGTACAAATCAATCTTGTTGCTCAGCTGGGTCAGACTATAATGCTCAGCCAGCCTGTACAGCTCAATAATGTTATCATCATCGATCCAAGACACGAGGAAGTCACAGCAGAAATCGATTACTTCGGGAATCTGAAACAAAGAGAGCATCAGCACTCAGTCCTGTGTGAAAACCCATCCCAGGAGCCTCTTCACAACTGTGGGGAGATGGTGGCGCAATGCTAATATCACTGGACTAAGAACTGAGGCCCAGGCAAGCCCTACAGGGACGCATTTTCAAACCCCACCACAGAGCTTATGGAAGCTAAAACTAAGTAATAAAATCGGAAACTGAAAACTAATCTCAGAAATGGTGACCTCATGACTACCATAAACTGTTACAAAATCTCATCTAGCTCACTAGTGCGTTTAAAGGAAGGAAATCTGCCATCCTTACTTGGTTGTGACTCCAGACTCACTGCAATGTGATTGACTCTTAACTGGAATAGAGGTCTATAGCACAGAAAAAGACCATCAAGTCTGCGCTGGTCATAAACAACTACCTAACTATTCTCACCCCATTTTCCAGCACTTGGCCCATATCCTGGTATGCCTCAGCGTCACCAGTGCACATCTAAATACGTCTTCAATGCTAAGAGGCTTTCCACCTCCTCCACCCTTCCAGGCAGTGAGTTCCTGATTCCCACCACCCTCTGGGTGAAAAGGTCTTTCCTCTGCTCAAAACCTCCTGCCAGACCTTCAAACTATGCCCTCTCGTTATTGATCCCTCCACCAAGGGGAAAGGTTCCTTTGTGTCTACCCTCTATACTACTCTATAACTTTATACATGGAGGGCAGATCTTACGAAGAAAGGTTGAGGGAGCTAGGGCTTTTCTCATTGGCGTGAGGAAGGATGAGAGGTGACTTGTTAGAGGAGTACAAGATGATGGGAGATACCCAGAGAGAATGGATTGACAGAGACTTTTTCCCAGGATGGAAACGTCCATCAAGAGGGGCATAATTTTAAGGTGATTGGAGGAAGGTTTAGGGGTGATGTCAGAGGTAGGTTCTTTACTCTGAGAAAAGTGTGGAAATGATAATAGAGTGAGATACATTAGGGACATTTAAGCCACACTTCGATCAGCACATAGATGATCGTAAAATGAGGGGTTTGCAGGTTAGGTTGATCTTAGAGTAGGATAAAAGGTCGGCACAACATTGAGGGCCGAAGGGCCTGCACTGTACTGTACTGGTCTATGTTCATTCTCTTCTGCTCTAAGGAAAACCACCCCGGTCTGTTCAATCTCTCTCCATAACTAAAACTCTCCAGCCCAAGCAACATCCTGACTAATCTCCTCTGTACCTTCTTCAGTTCTGTCACATCCTTCCCAAACTGTGGATTCCAGAACTGCATACAATACTCTTGCTGTGACCTAACCAAAGTTGAATAGAGTCATAGAGATGTACAGCATGGAAACAGCTTCGGCCCAACCCATCCATGCCAACCAGATATCCCAACCCAATCTAGTCCCACCTGCCAGCACCCAGCCCATATCCCTCCAAACCCTTCCTATTCATTTACCCATCCAAATGCCTCTTAAATGTTGTAATTGTACCAGCCTCCACCACATCCTCTGGCAGCTCATTCCATACACGTACCACCCTCTGTGTGAAAATGTTGCCCCTTAGGTCTCTTTTATATCTTTCCCCTCTCACCCTAAACCTATGCCCTCTAGTTCTGGACTCCCCGACCCCAGGGAAAAGACTTTGTCTATTTATCCTATCCATGCCCCTCATAATTTTGTAAACCTCTATAAGGTCACCCCTCAGCCTCCGACGATCCAGGGAAAACAGCCCCAGCCTGTTCAGCCACTCCATGTAGCTCAGATCCTCCAACCCTGGCAACATCCTTGTAAATCTTTTCTGAACCCTTTTAAGTTTCACAACATCTTTCTGATAGGAAGGAGACCAGAATTGCATGCAATATTCCAACGGTGGCCTAACCAATGTCCTGTACAGCCACAACATGCCCTCCCAACTCCTGTACGCAATACTCCGACCAATAAAGGAAAGCATACCAAACGCCTTCTTCACTATCCTATCTACCTGCGACTCCACTTTCAAGGAGCTATGAACCTGCACTCCAAGGTCTCTTTGTTCAGCAACACCCCCTAGGACCTTACCATTAAGTGTATATGTCCTGTTAAGATTTGCTTTCCGAAAATGCAGCACCTCACATTTATCTGAATTAAGCTTTATCTGCCACTTCTCAGCCCATTGGCCCATCTGGTCCAGATCCTGTTGTAATCTGAGGTAACCCTCTTCGCTGTCCACTCCACCTCCAATTTTGGTATCATCTGCAAACTTACTAACTGTACCTCTTATGCTCACATCCAAATCATTTATGTAAATGACAAAAAGTAGAGGACCCAGCACCAATCCTTGTGGCACTCCACTGGTCACAAGTCTCCCAATCTGAAAAACAACCCTTCACCACCACCCTCTGTCTTCTACCTTTGAGCCAGTTCTGTATCCAAATGGCTAGTTCTCCCTGTATTCCATGAGATCTAACCTTGCTAATCAGTCTCCCATGGGGAACCTTGTCGAACACCTTACTGAAGTCCATATAGATCACATCTACTGCTCTGCCCTCATCAATCCTCTTTGTTACTTCTTCAAAAATCTCAATCAAGTTTGTGAGACATGATTTCCCACACACAAAGCCATGTTGACTATCCCTAATCAGTCCTTGCCTTTCCAAACACATGTACATCCTGTCCTTCAGGATTCCCTCCAACAACTTGCCGACCACTGAGGTCAGGCTCACCAGTCTATAGTTCCCTGGCTTGTCTTTACCGCCCTTCTTAAACAGTGGCACCACGTTTGCCAGCCTCCAGTCTTCCGGCACCTCACCTATGACTATCGATGATACAAATATACCTCAAAAAAAAGGGAGCAGCTCCTACAGCCAGAAATGTTTCCCTTCCTCCATCTTGGATTACCCAGAATCCTCTAGTTCTGGCATAACCTCCCTGCTCTTAAACATCTTCTGAAAGGTTCTGGCAATGTTCTCCCCTCTGAAATGGCCTGGCCAGCCACACAGTGAAAAGGAGAGCTGGGCTTTGCCAGTGATGCTCACATCCCATGACATAAGATAGTCTTTTGAGAACCCAGAAGTAATCACAGTCTGAATAGAATTGTGATTTGAGCTCATGAAAACATACACATGCAGTGAACAGTCCCCAACTCACACCTTGTACAGCAACAGAACAACGGCAAGTTAAAAGTGAGCTACGGGTGTGCTTCCTGAAAGCCAATTCACCAACAGAGGGCCATTAGGCTGGGATCAGATTATCAGAACCTGCTCATTACACTCGGATGGTCTTTATAGCTTTGAGGGAGTCGAACAATGGAACAGCACAACAACTCTGCCTGTGAATTAATTCCTACAATAACTCGGTTTGTGTGTATTTCATGCTAAGGAAATTATTAGACATGTTCAAAAACGGCAGGGTTAAAAAGCCACGGGAGGAGGAATGATTGAGTGGCTCTTTCAAAAAGCTGGCACAAGCAGGATGTACCAAAATGCTTGTTTTGCTGTATCATTCTATGCCTTTCCCTCATTAGTTTCTGGCTCACTCTCACTAGTACCTTAACCAGATGACTATCCTTCACATTAGGAGCACAGCAGTGAGCACTGGTAAACTCAAATGGGTCTTGAGCTGGCATTCACACTCATTCTTTCTGGCAGGTGTCACTGGATAGGGATTAGGTATATGACCCTTTACCAGAGATTCACCACTCCTACTCCAGGGATATTAATGCCAACTGTAAGACACAGACCGAGATCAATAGGATTCTTGACCAGGTCCAATTGATCTCCAAGTGGAGTGCATTAGCAGGCAACAATTCACTGAATCATTGTAAAACTGCAGTTATCAACACTCTCATAAATAAACAGCAAGAGAAAGTACATTTGTTTATGGAACACAGGAAACATAGCAACCAGTTTGCACATATTAACTTTAATGTGATAGTAACCAAATAAAAGGTTGTAATTCCAGACCCACTAGGGTCTTGGGGTGGCATGGTGGCTCAGTGGTTAGCACTACTGCCTCATAACACCAGGGACCCAGGTTCGATTCCAGCCTCAGGCGACTCTCTGTGTGGAGTTTGCACATTCTCCCTGTGGCTGCGTAGGTTTCCTCCGGGTGCTCTAGTTTCCTCCCACAATCCAAAGATGTGCAGGTCAGGTGAATTGGCCAAGCTAAATTACCCATAGTGTTAGGTGCATTCGTCAAAGGGAAATGGGTCTGGGTGGGTTACTCTTCGGAGGGTCGGTGTGGGCTTGTTGAGCCAAAGGGCCTGTTCCCATACTGTAGGGAATCTAATCTAATCTAATCTCCAAGATGCGCCACCATCACAATAGGTAGTGCTCAGGCTCCTGAGCCTGTCCACTCCAGGAGCCTGCCATCCTTCTCCTTGTCTCCTTTCTCATTGTTTTTCTTTATTTGTTTCGTGCCTCTCCTGAGGTGGTGGGGAAGCCAGAGCAGTGTCAGCAAGTCGTTGGCTGTGGCAGTGATTCCTGACTGTGTGGTATGCCTGAAGCATGGCCTCTTGGTGACGTCGTTGTTGCTGTTCCCCGAGCAGAAGCCCTGGAGCTGCATTTGGAGACCCGTTCTACAGAAGATTAACTTTACTGAAGGAACTTCTTTTTGTAAATCAAAATGGCAGAGGATTCACTGTATCTTTCTAGATATATGCAGAAGTAAATAAATACATTTTAGTCATGTGGGTTCAGGAAAAACATTGGCTAGGCCAAGAGATAACTAACCTTGCTCTTCTACAAAACTGTACCTTGGAATTTTTTAAGCCTATCAGACAGCATTTGGGGCTAAGGTTTAACGATATATTTGAAAAGACAGCTCCTCCAAAATGCAAAAATTTCTCTTTACATGATATTACATAATCAGTCAAGATTATTGTGCTGAAATTCTGGATTGGGATTAAAACCCACAATATTCTGACTCACAGCTGAGGCTCAAGGCTGAACAAGACATGACACAGAAACACAGGAGAACAGGAGCAGGCCATTCGATCCTTCCAGCCTGTTCTGCCACTCAGTATGACCATGGCTGAACATCAATCTAATCTCCACCCTCTCCACCATATCCCTGTAGCTACAAGAGCTACATCTAACTCCCTCTTCAAAACACAACGTTTTGGCCTGAATTACTTTCTGTGATAGTGAATTCCACAGATCCTCCATTGTGGGTGAAGACATTTCTCTTCATTTCAGTCGTAAAGGTTTTCCTCCTTATCCTTTAAGCTATGACCCCGAGTTCTGGACTCCCCCGCCATCAGGAGCATCCTTCCTGTATCTAACCTGTCTGGTCCTGTTAGAATTGTATAGGTTTCTGTGATATCCCCTCATTCTTCTGAACTCCACTGAATACAATCCGACCTGACTCAATCTCTCCCCAGCCATCAGGAATCATTCTGGTAAAGCTTCACTGGACTCCTTCTATAACAAGAACGTCCTTTCTCAAACAGGAGACCAAAACTGCACACAAAACTCCAGGTGTGGCCTCACCATTGCTCTGTATACTTAAAGGAAGACATTCCTGTTTCTTACTCGACTCCTCTCATTATGAAGTATTCGTTCGTTGCTCGAATCCTCTCATTATGAAGGCCAACGTATAGTTTGCCTCGATCCTGCCTGCTGCACCTGCGTGCTTACTGCTAGCTGTATGTGCATGAAGACACCTAGGTCTCACTGAACATCCCCTCTCTCAATTTACAAGCAGCCACTTAATATTCTGCCTTGCTATTGGTTACCAAAGTGGATAACTTCACACTCACCCACATTATACTGCATGTGGTACCTAATAGTCAGAAACCAAGTATGACAATAAAAACCTAATTCAATTCATTTGCCCGCTCTCTCAGCCTGTCCAAACCAAGCAGCAACATCTCTGCATCCTCCTAACAGCTCACCCTTCCTACCCTGCTTTGTGCCATTACAAACTCTGAGATATTACATTTCGTTCCCTCATCTAAATCATTAATGTATGTTGTGAATAGCTGGGGCCCCAGCACTGAGCCCTGCGGTGCCCACTAGTCACTGTCTGTCATCAGAAAAAGACCCATTTATCCCTCCCTTTGCTTCTTGTCCGCTCACCAAATTTCTATCCACCTCGATAAACTACCCCCAATCCCATAATGTTGCACATCAATCTCTTACGTGGGACTTTGTCGAAAGCCTTTTGAAAGTTCAAATAAACCATGTCCACTGGCTCCCCCTGATCAATTCTGCTACTGGATTGAATTGAATTGGATTTTACTGTCATGTCTACTCAAGTACAGAAATACAGGAAAAGAGTGAAAAGTGCACAAAGTCACCATTCTCAAGCACTATTTTAGGTATAAAAACCCCAATTTTTTTTAAAAAGCCAACTTATATGTAAAATAGTTACATCCTTGAAGAATTGCAGTAGATTTGTCAAGCATGATTTTCCTTTTGCTAATCCATACCAACTTTGTCTGATTCTATCACTTTTTTTAAGTGGTCTGTTATGAAATCCTTGATATTGAATTCGAGCATCTTCCCCACTACCGACATTAGACTCAGTGGTCTCTAATTCCCGGTTTTCTCTCTCTACCTGCCTTTTTTAAATAGTGGGGTTACATTAGATACCTTCCTATCAGTAGGAACTGTCCTGGAGCCTAAGGAATCTTGGAAGATGACCACCAATGTGACCACTATTTTTAGGGCCACTTCCTTAAGTACTCTAGATATAAAATAGGTTAGCAGACCCGGGGGATTTATCAGCCTTCAATCCTATTTATCTAGGATTTTTCCAACACCACTAAGTCTGATTTGTTTCAGTTCCTGTTTCTCACTAAACCCTGTGTTCCCCGTCACTCTGGTACATTATTCGTGTCTTCCTTTGTGAAGACAGAAGCAAAGTGTGAATTTACTTTGTCAGCTATTTCTTTGTTCCCATTAGAAATTCCCCTGTTTCTGACTATTAGGTACCACATTAGTTTTCATCAATCTTTTTTCTGTTTCATACCTATAGAAACCTTTTACAGTTAGTTCTATGTTCTCTGCAGGCTTACTCTATTTTCCAATTTTACTCTATTTTATAAAATCCTTTTTTTCCTTTCTTAACTAATCCCTTGGTCTACCTTGGCTGACTTCTAAACAGTTCCTAATCCTCAGGTTTAATAGAGTCATAGAGCCAGACAGCATGGAAACACCCTTTGGCCCAATTTGTCCATGCCAACCAGGTTTCCTAAACTGAACGAGTCTTATTTGCCCGCGTTTGGCCCGTATCCCTCGAAACTTTTCCTATTTATGTACCTGTCCAAATGTCTTTGCAATGCTGCAATTGTACCTGGATCTTTCACTTGCTCTGGTAACTCATTCCATACATGCACTGCCCTCTGTGCGATCAAGTTGGCCCTCAGACCCTTTTTAAATCTTTCTTCTCTCACTTAAACCTATGCCCTCTAGTTTTGGACTCCCCGACCCGGAGATAAGACTTTTGCTATTCACCTTCTCTATGTCCCTCATGATTTCATAAACCCCTCAGCTTTTCTCTGCATCTAATACAATCTCTCACTTCCCTCGTTAAGTCATGGTACGGCACCGTGCTTTTTGCACTCTTGTGCCTGACAGCAATAAACAATTTTTGGAGTGCACCCATTCGTTCTTTTAATGTTTGCCATTGCTTAATCACTGTCCTTCCTTCCAGTAACATTTCCTAATCCATCACAGGCAACCTGCACCTCACAGCATCATAGTTCCTCTTAATAAGGTTCAGGATCCACAGAATCAACTACCTCATTCTCCATCTTGATGAAGAATTCTATCATAATATGGTCACTCATCCCCAAGGGGTCTCTCACAACTACATTACCAACTATTCCTTTCTCACTGCAACACACCCAGTCTAGGCTGGCCTGTTCTTGATCTGGAAAATCATCCCATTTGCTGAATACATTAGTTAAAGAAATGCACCCCCAATGAATTGGGGTCAAAGTCCCACTCCAGACACTTCAGCACATAACTGAGCAATACATTTCAGTCATTCCTTTCTCTGAAGTCATTCATAGTATGTGGGTTTTGTTGGCGAGCCCAGGGTTAGTTGTGCAATCCTCACTGCCTTTGAGAATTTGCTAGTGAAGGCACCTTTTTGCAGGGGCTAATCACACCCACAGTGCTGTTAGCTGAGGGAGCTGCACTACATCCAACCAGCAATAATAAAAGGACAATGATATTATTCCAAGCCAGAATGGGGCAAGTATTGAGAGGCAAACTTAAAAGTTGTGTTCCCACACGCTTGCTGAACTTGTACTTCTAGACGGTGAAGATGAAAGTTGCTGTCGGAGGAGCCTAGGCAAGCAGCATCTTGTAGCTGGTACATCCTGCTGCCACCATATGGCAGTAGTGAAGGGACTGAAGGTGAAGGTGGTGTTGGAGTGAAAATTAATCAGGCTACTTTATTCTGGACTGGAAAGGGGGGGGATGCCATGTCAATATGTCTTTGGAACTGCAATCATCCAGATAAGTACAAATTATTCCACCATACTCGTTAACTATTCTTTGTAAATCATGCACAGACTTTGAGGAGTAAGTAGGCAAGTTCCTTGCTGCAGGATTGCTAGCGTTTGGCCTGCTTCTATAAACACATTGTTTGTTTGTGTGGTCCAGTTACGTTTCTGGTCAATGGGGGGGTAATGCCCCACCCCCCCAGGATGACGATGGTGAGGGATTCAGCAGTGGTAATGTTATCAAATGTAAGGAGAGAAGATTAGACTCTCTATTTTTGCTGTTTATCATTGCCTGACATTTTTGTAAGACAAATATTACTTGCCAATCCAATTATCAGGCCAAGTCTGAATGTTGAACAGATCCTGCTGACATTGATAGAAACTGCTTCTGTAACGGAAGAGTACCAGATGCTACTGAGACAAAATCAAAACCATCTGTGGACAGAAAGCAGGGTTAACGTTTCAGGTCCAGTGACCATTCTTCAGAAGTGTCTGTACTGTCAGACCTGCTAAGGCCTTCCCAGCAATTTCTGCTTTTGTTCTTGATTTCCTGCATCTGCAGTTCTTTGTGTTTTTTTCTTTAAATGCTACTGACCATTGTGCAAACATCAGCAAACACTTCTATTTCTCATCCTATGATGAGGGAAAGTCACTGATGAAGTAACTGGTTGATCCTAGGACACTATCCAAGGGCACTCGCCTAAGGAACTCCTGCAGCGATGTGCTTTGCTTGTAATGACTAGCCTCCAACAACTGCAACCATCTTCTTTTGTGCTGGCTATATCTCCAACAAGTGGAGATGTTTGCCCCGATCCCACTGACTTTAATCTTCTAAAGTTCCTTGATGTGACAATTAATCAAACACTGCCTTTATATCCCATCTCACATCTGAAATTCAGCTTTTTTGTCTATGGTTGTAATGAAGATCAGAACTATACGATCCTGGCAGAATCCAAACTGAGCATCAATGTGCAGATTAGCAGGTTACTATTGCACAAATATTGCTTGATAGCACTGTTTACAAGCCCTTCCAACTTTTTGCTCAAATAGAGAGTACACAGCTGTGGCAGTTAAGTGGCTGGACTGAATGTGTCCTGCTCTTTGTGGATAGGACATACCTAGACAAACATCCACATTGGTGGCTAGGTGCCAGTGTTGTAGCTACGCTGGAATAGCGTGGCTAGAGGTATGCCTAGGCCAGGACTAAACGTTGTGAGTATATTGGGCCTATATACCCTTTGTTATATCCAGTGTCTTCAGCCTTTTCATGATATTGCAATGAGTGAGTCAAAATGGCTGAATACTGGCATCCATGTTGTCGGAGATTTGAGGACGACGCTGAGATGGATCATCCATTCTGCATCCCTGGCTGAAAATGGTTGTAAATGCTTCAGTCTGATCTGTTGTAAGGACATGTTGGGCTTCCCCATTATGGAGGATGGGGATATTTGAAGATGTTCTTCCTATGGGTGTGAAGTACATGCCATCTTTCTGATGTGACACTGAACCATGTTCTCTCTTTTGCCCCGGCCAATTTTTATTCCTCAAGCAATATCAGATTATCTGGTCATTATAATATCCTTATTCCTAGGAACTTTTGAATTTGGCTACCATGTTTTCCATATTACAACAATGACCAAACTTCAAATTCCTTCATTAGCTGTAAAGCACATCAGAATATCCTGTGGCCATGAAAGATGCTATATAAATGTAAGTCAATCTTTTAGCCCTGATGTGACAGTTCAAACATAGTGGCGGGTTTCAATTATAAGGAAAGGCTGGATAGACTGGGACTGCTTTCATTTTTCATTGGAGCATAGGAGGTTGAGGGGTGACCTTATAGAGGTTTATAAAATCACGAGGGGCATGGAGAAGATGGTGAATAGCAGGTGTCTTTTCGTTAGGATGGGGGATTTCAAGACTAGGGGACACATTTGTAAGGCATGAGGAGAACAACTTAAAAAAGATATGAGGAGCAACTTTTTCACAGAGAGTGGTTTGAGTATGGAATGAAGTTCTAGAGGAAGTGGTATATGTGAGTACAGTTACCATGTTTAAAAGACATTTGGATAAGTACACAAATAAGAAGTGTTTGGAGGGATATGGGCCAAACACAGGTAGGTGAGTCTAGTTCAGTTTGGGATTATGATCGGCCTGGACTGGTTGGACTGAATGGTCAGTTTCCATGCTTTATGACTCTATAACAAAGAAATAGAAACACATTACATCTTGGTATAACAGTATAATACCTTTCTAGCATCGAATCTATTTTAAAATAACTTTACTTAATTTAGACACAAAATCTAACATTGATAAATCATTGTGTTTTGTCTTTGCATTACTGAAAGAACGAGAGGTGATCTCACTCCAACCCACAAAATACTTAAAGGATAGACAGGGTAACTACCTGATAAGATACTTCCCCAGTTGGGGAGTCTAGAACCTGGGGCACCATTTAAAAATAAGGGGATGCCACTTAGGCTGGAGATGATGAGAATTCTGTTTACTCAGAGTGCTGTGAAACTTTGGAATTTTCTATTCAAGGCGGCTGTGGAAGTTCAATCTTTGAGAGTACTTAAAATCGAAGTTGATAAATTTGTAATTACCAGTGGGACAGTTGGGAACAGTGTGAGTAAAAGGCAGTGAAGTGTTTGGTCAGTGAATGGTGGGGCATGCTCATGGCCTACTTCTGATCCAATTTAACACTGAATTACATCTTTAACTACAATGATTCACAAAACTGTCACAAGAAAAAGTGATATGAACCAGAAAAGGAGATATTAGGATAGGAGTATTAGGCCTTAAAGGAGAATTAAGAGGTTTAGGGTGGGAATTTCAGAGCTCAGAATTCAGGTAGCTGAAAGTAGAATGACCAACAGTGGGGCGAAGGAAGGCTAACAGGTTGTTGGGTCGGAGAAGACTACAAAGACATGGAGAAATCTGAACACAAAAGTGTTTGAACTGGACTATTGGTAGCTTGGAACCCATTGTAGGACAGTAAGTAGAAAGATGACAGGTGAATGGAACTGGGAGTGAATTAGGCAACAAAAGTTTAGCTGAGTGCAGTTTTAAAGGGGATGGAAGATGGCAGGCAGTCTAGGAGAATATTGGAATAATTAATTCAGAGTAACAAAGTGATGGATGAATATTTCAGCAATAGCTGGGCTGAGGTCCAGGTGGAGACAAGCAATGTTACAGCAAAAATAAACTTTGTGATGCAGCAGGTGTGGGGTTGAAGCTTAGCTCAGTCAGATTGCAGTACCCCTTTCAGTAACCTGATGTGTACATCCAATGCCTTCTACTGAGAACTGGTTGGTTCCAGTGAATGACAAGAAGAGTTAATATTCCTGGTTATCTGATTAGTCCATGCTGCACCACTATCATGCCCTATGTGAAACATACAGAGTTTACATCAAAGATTTGACAAAGTTAAAATAACTACTCTGAGTGTTACTAAAGTAACAGTATGCTAATGATCAACTTATACAAGTTCTGAGCTGACCAGTCCTGATCCCTAGAAAGCTCTGCTCAGCAGATGACACCTTCAAGGAGATGCTCTTTAATGTTTTCCAGAAGAAACAGCACAGGAAACCAACTAGCCATTTCAATTATACACACACCTGAGGTGCTCATAATGTCAAAGGCTGACATCTACAGCTTGGTCCTGTAAATTGTTTCACTATAAAGTTCAATTAATCCAGTAATTCAAACTCAGATGCCGCATTATTTTTGTACCTAAATGCTCTGTGAACTGTGGATGCTCTTTCAGTGCATTTTTGTATTTACAAAGTGGCTTCATACCATCTAGTGGCAGAAGCTGAATATTGCAAAAAAAAATGTAACATCTAGCTACAGGTTAAATTGTTGCTGGCAATTGACTGGAACAAGATGATAAAAAGATTTAAAGTTCAATCACAGCACTTGGCCATTTGACCCACTGAAGCCTCTGAGACAAGAATTCTCCCATCTAAATCATCCCTCTAGAATGTTAACTCTTTCTTCATATCTCATTCACCTGTACCCTAACCCTACAATGAAGCTCGTCATTTCTGTACCCTTATCCATTCATTGTAACTGCCTAATACTGTATTGCTTTATTTGGGAATTAATTTTTCATGGGATGTGGGCATCACTGAAAAGATCACCACTTATTGCTTGTTCCTAACAGCACTTGAGAAAATGCTGATGAGACCATCTTCCTAAAGCACTACAGTTTGTGTGGTGTCGGGACACCCACAGCGCTGTGAAGGTGAGAATTTTGATCCAGTGACAGTGAAGGAATGGTGATGTAGTTCCAAGTCAGGATGTTATGTGAGTTGGATGGGGAGTTGCAGGTGGTGGTGTGGCCGTGCTTCTGCTGTCCTCTTCCTTCTGAGTGGGGTCATGGGTTTGGAAGGTGGCGTCAAAGGATTACAGCGAGTCCCTGCAGTGCGTCTGTAGATGGTACACACTGATGCCACTATGCAGTGATGATGGTGGGAATGAGTGTTTGAAATGGTGAATGTAGGTGGCACAGTGTCTCAGTGGTTAGCACAGCTGCCTATAGCACCAGGGACCCAGGTTCGCTTCCACCCTCAGGCATCCGTTTGTGCGGAGTTTGCACGTTTTCACCATGTCAGCATGGGTTTCCTCCAGGTACTCCAGTTTCCATAGTGTCCAGGGATGTGCTGGTTAGACACACTAGCCATGGAAAATGCAGGGTTACAGGGATAGTGTAATGGGTTGGGTCAGGGTGCTATCTCATACAGAAACAAATGGTATGGTTTAATCTGAGGGTAAGGGGAGAGGTTGAGAAGGCGGAGTGGGAATTGAACTCACACTGGGTGGGTTATTTTAGATCTCCAGCATTCACAGTTCTTTACTTTATCAGTTTTTGAATTGCCTGGTGCTACTTCTAGTATCTGCTAAGGTTGGTCCAATGATTTGGTAACACTAGTGTGGGAGACTACAGATTGTGATGGACTACAGTGCTGCTGCAGATAGCCTATAAAACCTCATGCTTGTACATTTGTATGCTGCCAGCTCTGTTCTGAACCTATCCCAATTTACAAAGTAGTGTCCCACAACAAACTGAAGAGCACCTCCAATGTGAAGAGAGGATTTCACCAACATATCTCTAACAGGTGGACTGGGGAGGATGGGGTTAAGCAGGCTTTTCCTACCTATTGCAGGCTCAATCTGGTAGGTACATCCTTTAAAGTTTGACAACCTCGGTCATTAGGGGTACTACCAAGCCATTTTTGGTGATTAACATTAAGTCTCCAGCCAGTGTACATTCTTTGTCCTTGCTACCTTCAGTATTTGTTGCAAGTAACATTCAAATGGGGGACTGCTGATTCATCAAAGAGAGATAGGGTAGATGGTTGGTGATAATCAGCAGGTTTCCCTGTCCATATTTCACTTGGTGTCATCGAATTCATGAGGTGTAGATCAATGTTGAAGACTCCCTCATTCACTAGCTGAAGACTGCAGGCCACTGTGCTAACACCTTTGGCTGGTCTGTCCCATCAATGAGAAAGGATATGTCATGAGGCTATTGGAAGAGTCTAGGACATTGTCTAAAAGGTATGACTCATCTGTATCAATATGGCATGGAACTGCCTGATCAATCTACAGCTCTCTCAATATCTGTCCAAGCCCCAGTTTTCGTGAAATAGTTTTGGTAGGGTCAACTGTTAGGTGTAGGAGAATGGGTCTGGGTGGGTTGCTCTTTGGAGGGTCGGTGTGGACTTGTTAGGCCAAAGGGCCTGCTTCCACACTGTAAGTAATCTAATCTAAAAAAAAAACTGGGAGGGTATGGCTTTATTGTGTCTGGCACCTAGAAAATGCAGAGTGGTCTGTTCACTTTTATGCTTATTATTCTCTTGTTGTGGTTTAATACATCTGTGTGGTTTGTTAAGTCATTTGATTTGTGAAAACCTGGGGAGTAAGGCAAGGCAGACGAGCAGCCCAATATGATAGCTGCAAATCTGAACCTTAAGAATGTGCATGGACAGAGGCAAATGACAACATGTTGGTAGGTAGTTTTAGATCAGCACCCACAGGCAAATAATAACCTTTGTTGTTGGTACCTCAAGGATTCAATTCACTTACTTCAGCTCTTCAGAGGAGATATTTAAACTTGGAAGGAATGTATGGCAAAAGGTAGTTCCAGGATGTAGGTTTGCTGGCTGAGCTAGATGATTCATTTCCAGACATTTCGTCACCCTACAGATAACATCTTCAGTGGGCCTCCAGGTGAAGCACTGCTGATAATTCCTGCTATTTGTATGTTTGGGTTTCTTATATTTAGAAAGCAGGATTTATCAGCAGTGCTTTGCCCAGAGGCCCACTGAAGATGTTTCCTAGTAGGTGACGAAATGTCTGGAAATGAACCTTCCAGCTCAGCGAGCAAACCTACATCCAAGAACCTCAACCTGAGCCTCAAATCTTCTCAAAACTCACTAAGGTAATTCCGTGATAGCTTGAAATCCAGAAATGGTTCCAGTTATTCTCTTTACATTTGGTAACAGGAACTGCTGCTTTGTGTTAACTGTAAAGATTCACCCACTACATGAGTCCATCATTACAGATTCCAGATGGATAGAATCATATTCAGTTCCTGAATGCTAGTCTCCCAAGTCAATATTGGAGTTTTAATTCATATGCTCAGGCCTATGCTTCGACATTATAGCTCAATTACCTGCAGCTGACAAGCAGCCACCAGCACGTCCTGTACATTATTCAGGTTCAGCTCCATCTCAGAAGTGTAGATGAAGTCCAAGATTTTGCACATAGCCATATAGGTTATATCATGTAAAAATATCTCCTTCTCCTGCATCTCCCGCAGCCCACCAGCAAACATCCCCCTGTGAACAGGACAGATACTGATCAGTCTTCAGACAGTAAAATTAAGGTGCAGACCAAGTTTATAGAAGCACTTCTCCACTACCTGGAGAAAAAAAATAATTGTCTTCACCGACATGTTATAGACAATTTTCCAAAAAAAATGGATTGGTCATTCCCAGGGAAATCACTGTGCATGGCAGCCTTCCCAGGAATGAGTCAAGCAACAGTGATTACGGGAAGTGTCATTCAATGTTCAACAACATGAATTTTGACTAAATCATCAGTCTCAAAGTTAAATCAGAGCTGTCTGACCCAGGAAACTCTGGATAGATACAAGGGACAATCCAGTAGTATCCCAACTCATTCATCCAAGAAGAATCAGTCCATCACAGCATCCGCAACCTCCCATCACAGCATCCACAACTTCCTGTCAAGTCATATAGCAACTTTCATCACATCATCCGGACCTTCAGTCATGGAGTGCAGGGCCTCAGCCGCGCTGCCCAGGGCCTCACACATAACATACATTCCATAAAGATCTCAGAGAAAGATGTACCAGATATTAGAGCGGGAGAAAGTGAGGACTGCAGATACTGGAGATGAAAGAGTGTGGTGATGGAAAAGCACAGCCAGTCAGGCAGCATCCAAGAAGCAGGAGTCGACGTTTCAAGCATCAGCTCTTCGTCAGGAATTCTGATGAACAACTTATGTTGGAAACATCGACTCTCCTGCTCCTCAGATGCTGCCTGACTGGCTGTGCTTTTCCAGCACCAGACTCTTCAACCTAGATGTTAGAGTGTAAACTTAAAACTTCCAGCTCATTAAATGCCCTAACAGTTTTGTCTGATCGAACAAAGACAGTATGGAGACCACTGTCTGTGTTACTTTGGGAAAATCTCTTTACTGTGAGCAAGTGTGATGTCTTTGGTTCGAAGAGAAAGATTGCATTTCTATCATGACGTGGAGGTGCCAGTGTTGGACTGGGGTGGACAAAGTTAAAAATCACACAACACCAGGTAAGAGTCCAACAGGTTTACAATGGAAGCACTAGCTTTCAGAGTGCTGGTGGTCATGTCCTCAACCACCTGATGAAGGAGCAGTGCTCAGAAAGCTAGTGCTTCCAAATAAACCTGTCAGATAATAACCTGGTGTTGTGTGATTTTTGAACATTTCTATCATGGCAGTCATGATCTCAGGATTCTTTACAGAACCCAAAGGTTTTTAAGCCAATTAAACACATCTGAAGAGTAGTCACTGTTGTAACGTAAGAAATGCAGTGTAGCCAAATTGTGCACAGCAATATTTCATAAACTGGAATGTGGAATAGACCAAATGATCTATTTTTGTGATGATAATTGAGAAGTAAATTTTGGACAGGATACCAGAGATAACTTTTCTGCTCACCTTTGAAATAGTGCCACTGCATCTTTTACAACCACCCAGAACACAAAATATTTGTTCTTGTGCCGAGGACTGTTCTGGAGATTTTCTCAAGGGTTTCTTTTGGTTTTTACAGATTCTTTTTTTCATTCTTACTCACGCATTTATTGGATTGTCACAGAGTACAATACCTTCTGTAATCATGCTGATGTTTTGGGTAATTGGACTCAGAAGGAGAATTAGAAGAATTTATCAATATCTCCAATAATTACTAAACATAAGGCTGCAACACACAAGGAAAGCATTAATTTATATTGGCACAGGACAACATGCACAAGTTAGCAACAGTTTTTGTTTCAACTAACTGTCACACATTTCTACATATAAAAAGCCAACACACTAAGCACACTTTTCACAGACAGGTGAAATCATAGCCAATTTGTTTCCAACACATATGCACAAAGCCTGAAAATTTTAACCACCACATTTCCCTGTATGGCAGCTCCTGAAAATATGTAGCCTTAAATGAGAGATTCAACAATGCTTTGCATGGAATTAACTACCTCACTGCTTTCAGGTTTTCCTGACCCCTAATTAACTGAGCATTCCTTTGTTGACAGGCTTAAAACTGTTCACCCCTTTTGTAACCCCCAACTCCTCCCATTGCAACTTCCCTCTCCTCACCCATCTTGGAGCCTCCCCATCTCCCCACATCATTCCTCAGCCTATCCTTTGCCCCACCCTCTTGCAACTACTTTCCTCAACCATCTTGCAACTTCTCTCATTCCACAGCTTATAGCCTCACCTTCTCCCTCATCCCCCTTTCAACCTTTTTCCCTTCACCATGCCTTGCAGTCTCTTTGCTTATCCCTACTACCCCAAGCATCCTCTTTCTTTGCCTGACCCCCATGCAGACTCGTTGTTCCATCCACCCCTTTGCAGCCTCTATCTTCCGCCCAAACCGCTTACAGCCTTTTTCTCCTCCACAGCCATTATCCTAGTGCCATATCGACCGAACTCCAGATACATGCACCTGCCTTCCTTCACCTTCCAGCTTTTGCATTCTTGGTGAAAGAGCTTCCTGTCCTCAAACACCCCCAGCATCAGATCACCCAGGCTCTGGGCACCGCTGTCATCAGCATGGACTGCATGATGGTGGTGGCTCAGTGGTTAGCACTGCTGCCTCACAGCGCCAGGGACCCGGGTTCGATTCCAGCCTTGGGCGATTATCTGTGTGGAGTTTGCACATTCTCCCCGTGTCTGTGTGGGTTTCTTCTGGGTGTTCTGGTTTCCTCCCACAGTCCAAAGATGTGCAGCTTAGGTAAATTGCCCGTAGTGTCCAGGGATGTGTAGGTTAGGTGTAGTAGTCAGGGGTAAATGTAGAGTAAAAGGGTATGGGAATGGATCTGGCTAGGTTACTCTTCAGAGGGTTGGTGTGGAGTAGTTGTGTCTAATGATTCTGTAGGGATTCTATGATTCTGTGATAACCCACTGCTCAATCTCAGATGTCCTGGTCTCCGCATATCCTGGCAAAATTATTTTGCAGTGGTTCACTCGCTCAATCTCCTTCCTTTCTTTTTTTGCTTGCTGCTCCTCCAAAACAGGTTGTTCCCCTCCCACACTTATTACTCATTGTCTTATAGCTAACCTGGCAGCTCCTCAGAGATTCTGGCCATTCTACTTAGGGGAATCACCTTCCTCTGACTGGTCATCCAGTAATGTTGGGGATCTTGTGGGGTGAGTTTGTCTGTCACCCATGTATTTTGAGCCCTTGCGTCTACCCGATAGGGCAGAAGGTGCCTTGGTTTAATGTCCCATCCCAAAAGAATGGCCATTTCCAACAGCACAGCACCTCCTCAGTACTGTCCTGGGTTATGTGATCTTGTAAATGAGGTTCGGACATCAACCCAAAACTCAGGGGATGTAAGTATAGGGCCAACCATCCTATCTTCAGAGGCATGATGTTACGCCATACAGAAATACAGAAGATGCTTGTTTATAAGATAAAATATTTGGGACATCTGTCAGAACAAAATAACAATGCATATCATTAAAATAGCATTGCAAGTTGATGAGAGATGGTATCCTGCACATACAAGATGAAACTGATTAAAAGTTTTATGATCTGGCAAAACTTCCATTATAGGAGTCAAACTGAAGGTGGCAAGAGCATCACAAATCACACAGCTTGTGGCAGAACAAGCAGCAGCACAGACGACAGTGTAGATAAAAGTTTACAGTCAAACTATGGCTGAGGTGTAGTCAGGATGACATTCAGTTGATGTTCACATGATTTTAGACAAAGACTTTAAATCAAGTATCACCAGTCAAGACACACAGAGAATAAATGAATGGGAAACAATGTTTTTTCTTACCACACTATGATTTGACAGAACAATAAGTATAAAATTGCACAACCACAAATACAATTCTAAACATATACACATATTTTGTGCCTGAAATATACAGAGACACACTCAAGTACATGCATATATAAATCGCAAAATACATTCACTCACCCCAATACATGCATAAACATAAACATGCACAAGCCCTTAAAACTGTGTGTAAACTTATCCAAAGGCATATATATACAGCAGCTATCAGACACCAGCCACCGCCAAATACATACTCCCAAAATTAGACAAATACACCATCAAACCATAAGATATAGGAACAGAATTCAGCCATTCGGCCCATTGAGTCTGCTCCACCATGCAATCATGGCTGTTATGTTTCTCAACCTCATTCTCTTGCCTTCTCTCAAAAGTATTAGACTTGGCTTCTGTTGTTATGAACCCAAGGACATTGCCACTTCCCCACCCAGACACAACACACAAACACACACATACACATATGTGCATGACCTCCAGGCGACAAACAAAGTACATATTCAGCTGAACAAGCACACAGTCCCAAACATATACAAATACCCCTCACACTCACATGCTTTCACACAACACCCCAAAACACATCCAACAAACATATACAATCCCAAACATACAATCGCAATCTCAAAAGTACACGTACTCCCTAAAATACATGATACTCCCAAGCATCGAAGCACACAACCTCAAAACGCACACAAACCCAAAATGCACACATGCACTCCCAAATACATCGAAATATTCCCACATAACCCTCACGACAAAGCATTCCCCTTACAACACACATCAACATATCTCTGCCAACACACGAGATAAGTACAATACCTAAAATAGTCACATGATGCTGCCAGGAGTATGCGGTGAGCCTCAATGGACTTCCCCTCTACAATTAGGGTGACATCAAATAAACTTGCACTGTTCCGAAGTGCAACTAGTCCATCCAGCAGAGACTGGGAATGCGCTGAGCTGTGATAAGTCTGGCTGACTTTTTTCTGACTTTGCTGTTTGTCCTTGTGCTCTTCTGCCATGGTCATGCGAATGCTGCCAATGTTGCCCAGATTTCAGCAAAGTGTTTTGCCAATAGGCAGTTTTCCCACAAGGACTCTTCTGAAAAATATTGAAAATTTTCCAAAGTTATTCAGCAAGCAAGAGACTAGGTTTGTTTTGTTGGAATGTCACAAATAAAATTCTGCATGAATTAGTTGATCATAGCTAGGAAGATTGGTTAGCCTTGGGATAGCAAGGATGGAGAATAAGCACTAAGCAGAGTTCCCACAGCTAGCCTTTATTGTTTGACCCTGCTGGAAAAGAGCACTTGTAGCCATTCATTAAAGACTTTATTAAATATGCTCTAAAATTTATTTCTGTGATCAGATACAATCGGCTCACACATGTCGTATAACTGCATGAGTGAGCTTTTGCGAAACATTACCACAAGAGAAGAAGGGAGAAATTCAGGGCACAAAGGAAAGAAAAAGGGTATAATGATGAGATCAGTGAAAGTTAGGGAGTAATTCCATTCCCTTGTCAATGATTCGATTTCCCTCTCGCTATCTTCATGGGCTAACCCAGGCATTTTGAAACTTAGACTTGAGTATAGAGGCACAATTTCAAAATCTGTCTATTGCACAAAACTTGGAAACACTGTGGGGAAAACTCATGTAGAACTTCAAAAGAAGGTAGATATGCTGATGGGTTGGGTGGGCAAGTAACGGATGAAATTTCATGCGGAGAAGTTATCTTATTTTGACAGGCAAAATGGAGAAGACACATCTTAAAAAAAATCAAGGGTACAATTCAAAACTGGTACAGGAGCAGAGAGACCGGAGGATGTTAGTAGTGGTGTACTGCAAGGATCTGTTTTGGAGCCACTGCTGTTTGTCATTTTAAAACTGACCTGGATGAGGGCGTAGAAGGATGGGTTAATAACTTTGCAGATGACACTAAAGTCAGTGGAGTTGTGGATAGTATGGAAGGATGTTGCATTCTACAGAGGGACACAGATAAGCTGCAGAGCTGGGCTGAGAAGTGGCAAATGGAGTTTAATGCAGAAAAGTGAGAGGTGATTCACTTTGGAAGGAGTAACAGGAATACAGAGTATTAGGCTAATAGTAAGATTCTTGGTAATGTGGATGAGCAGAGAGATCTCTGTGTCCACGTGCATAGATCCCCAAAGGGTGCCACCCAAGTTGATAGAGGAGATTTACCAGGATGTTGCCTGGTATGGAGAGAAGATCAAAGGAGAAAAGACTGAGGAACTTGAGGCTGTTTTCGTTAGAAAGAAAGTTAAGAGGTGGTTTAATACAGACATACAAGATGATCAGAGGATTAGACAGGGTGGACATTGAGACCCTTTTTCCTCAGATGGTGATGGCTAGCACGAGGGGACATAGCTTTTAATTGAGGGGTGATAGATATAGGACAGACGTCAGAGGTAGTTTCTTTACTCAGAGAGTAGTAAGCGCATGGAAAGCCCTGCTTGCACCAGGAGTAGACTTAAGGCCATTTAAATAGTCATTGGATAAATATATGGCTGATAATGGAATTGTGTACGTTAGTGGGCTTCAGATTGGTTTCACAGGTCAGTGCAACATCGAAGGCTGAAAGGCGTGTACTGCGCTGTCATGTTCTATGTATCCCCCCTCTAAGGACCCCTTCTCCCGCCTCCAACCTGCCTCTTACACTTGGTCACTACCCGCCAGCCTTGTACCCACCACAGACCCCTTCAGTGCTGACTGCCAACGTGACATCAGCTGCCTCAATTTTCCACCTGCCTCTCCAACTCCAACCTCACCCGCCCCAAATGTGCAGCACTCCACTCACTCCGCAACACCATCAAACCCAAAGGCAGGAGAATGGACCTCGATGTTGCAAAGACCAAATGCCAACTCTCTGACACCATGTCCTACCTCCCTCTTGCCTGCGACCCCACCACGACCCATCAGGCCAAAATCGAACTCACTGTCTGTGCCCTCACTACTTCTGGTGATCTCCCCTCCACTACCTCCAAACTCATAGTCCCCCAGCCTAGATTCTGCCTGGTTCTACCTGGTCTCCAAGATCCCCAACTACCCTGGCCAATCTATTGTCTTGGCATGCTCCTGTCCCACTGAACTCATTTCATCCTACCTCGACTCTATCCTCTTCCCCCTTGGTTCAGGCACTTCCCACCAACACATGCGATACCAACCATTTCCTCAATCTTTTCAGGAACTTCCAGTATGAAGATAGACCCCAGTACTTTATCTTCACAGTGGACGTGCAGTCCTTATACACGTCAATACCCAACAAGGATGGCCTCCAGCCCCTCCGCTTCTTCCTCTCCAATAGCCCCCTCCAGTCCCCCTCCACCAATACCCTGCTCTGCCTTGTCGATCTGGTCATCACCCTCAATAGTCTTTCTTTTAACTTCGCCCATTTCCTCCAAATCAAGGGAGTGGCCATGGGCACCCGGGTGGGCCCCAGATATGCCTACCTCTTTATTAGCTACATCGAACAGTCCCTCTTCAGTACCTACACAGGCACTGTACCCCAAATCTTCTGCCGTTACATCGATAATTGCATCGGTGCAGCGTCCTGCATCCAGGCTGAACTGGAAGCATTCATCGACTTCACCCATAACTTCTACCCACCCTCAAATTCACTTGGTCCATCTCAGACACCTCCCTCCCCTTTCTTGACCTCTCCATTTCCATCTGTGGTGACAGTCTCCAGATGGACATTTACTACAAACCTACAGACCGCCATAACTACCTGGACTACACCTTCTCCCACTCTGTATCCTGCAAGAACTCAATCCTGTTCTCCCAACTGCTCCATCTCGGCTGCATCTGCTCAATCAGGGAAACATTCCACTCCCAAGCATTCTAGAAGTCCACCTATTTCAAACAACATGCTTTTCCCCCCTCTGCCATCCTGACAGCCCTCAGCGCACCACCTCCATTCCCCGTTCCACTGCTCTAAATCAGCACCATTCCAAACACAATAACGACAGAGTCTCCCTTGTCCTTAGCTACCACCCCACCATCTCCACATCCAATGGATCATCCTTAAACACTTCCGCCAACTCCAACTAGAGCCCACCACTAAGAACATCTTCCCCTCCCCACCCTCTGTGCCTTCCACAAGAACCATTCCTTTCAACAGTCCTTGGTTTGCTCCACTCTCCCCACCGATCCCTCCGAACCCCCAGGTCCCTTCCCTTGCAACCGGAAAAGATGCAAAACCTGCCGAGTACACCATCCACCTCACCTCCATCCAGGGCCCCACACTGTCCTTCCAGGTGAGGCAGAGGTTCACCTGCTTTTCTTCCAACTGAGTTTACTGCATCAGGTGCACCCAATGTGGTCTTCTCTACATCGGGAGACTGAACACAAACTTAGAGAACGGCTCACCGAGCATCTCAGCCGGGCCCGCAGGGGCCGACCAGACTCCCAGTCACCGCCCATTTCAATTCCCTTTCCGACATGACCATCCTTGGCCACCTCCATTGCCACAACGAACCAAACCACAAATTAGAGGAACAATATCTCATCTTCCGCCTGGGCAGCCTACAGCCTGGAGGACCCAACACTCAGATCTCCAATTTCAAATAACCTCCTTCCCCATCCCCCTGACTCCCTTCCCAGCTCCCCCCTCTCCCCTCCACCAACTGGATTCATTCCTCCCACTGACCAACCAAGTGGCACCCTTTACCTGTCTTCACCTATCCCCACCTCACCACCCTGCCCCCACCAGCCCCTTTATCTGCAGCTCCCCCCATACTCACCCCCAGTCCTGAAGAAGGGTTGCACCCAAAACATTGACTTCTCCACCTCCTGATGCTGCCTGGCTTGCTGTGTTCTTCCAACCTCCTGCTTGTCTATCACATGTACAATAAGCTGAATTCTGATTTTGATTCTTATAATTACAAAGAACCCTGGTTGATGTTAAATTTGCCCAACCTTACTAATACTCCCAAATTACTTTGATTACAAGAAAAGAGAGGAGGCATATGACAGATATAAATATCTGGGTTTGAGTGAATCCTTTGAGGAGTCATAGGGCAATAGGGGTATACTCAAGAGGGAAACAGGAGGACAAAAAGGGACATGGGATATCTTTGGCAAATAGGGTTAGGAAGAATCCAAAGAGATTCTACAAATACATTAAGGGCAAAAAATAACTAGGGTGAGAGTCGGGCCCCTTAAAAATCAACAAGGTCATTTGTGTGTGGAACAGCATGGGCAAAATACTAAACGAGTATTTCACGTCACTATTTACTGTGGAGAAGAATATGGAGGTGAGAGAACTTGGAGAAATAAATAATGATATCTTGAAAAAGTGGTGCTGGGCGTCTTAAAATGCATAAAGGCAGATAAATCCCCAGGATCTGATCAAGTATATCCCAGAATTTGGAGGGAAGGTAGGGAAGTGATTGCTCTTTGCTGAGATATTTACATCATCAATAGCCACAAGTGAGGTCCCAGAAGACTGGGAGGGTGGCTAATGTAGTGTCATTATTTAAGAAGGTAGAAAGTAAAAGCAGGGAACTATAGACCGGTGAGTGTGACGTCAGTGGTGGGTAAGTTGTTGGAGGGAATTCTGAGGACAGGATGTACATGTATTTGGAAAGGCAAGGACTGATTAGGGACATTCAACATTGTTTTGTGTGTTGGAAGTCATGTCTCACTAATCTAATTTAGTATTTTTGAAGAAGTGACAAAGAAGAAAAGATTCACAAGGATGTCGCCAGGATTGAGCTATAAGAAGAGGTTGAATAGGCTGGGGCTATTTTCCCTGGAGCGTCAGAGACCGAGGGGTGACCTTATAGAAGTTTATAAAACCATGAGGGGCCTAGATAGGATAAATAGACAAAGTCTTTCCTCTGGGGTGGGGGAGTCCAGAAATAGAGGGCATGAGTTTAGGGTGAGAGGGGAAAGATATGAAAGAGACTGAAGAGGCAAATTTTTCATTCAGAAGGTGGTACGTATATGGAATGAGCTGCCAGAGGAAGTGGTGGAGGCCAGTACAATTGCAACATTTAAGAGTCATCTGGATGGCTATATAAATAGGAAGGGTTTCGAGGGATATGAGCCAGGTGCTGACAGGTGGGACTTGGGTTGGGATACCTGGTCAGCATGGACAAGTTGGACCAAAGGGTCTGTTTCTGTGCTGTACATCTCTATTACTCTATGACGCTATAAGACTGATGAAGGCAGAGAGGTGGACATTGTCTATGTAGACTTCAGTAAGGGATTTGACAAGATTCCGCATGATGGACTGGTTAGCAAGGTTAGATCACATGGGATACAGGGAGAGCTAGCCACCTGGATACAGAACTGGCTCGCGGGTAGAAGACAGAGGGTGGTGGGGGGGTTATTTTTCAGAATGGAGGCCTGTGACCAGTGGAGTGCCATAAGGATCAGTGCTGGGTCCACTATTTTTCATTAGTTATATAAATGATTTGGGTGTGAATATAGGGGGAATGGTTAGTAAGTTTGCAGATGACACAAAAATTGGACAGTGAAGAAGGTTAGCTCAAAGTACAGCAGGACCTATCAGATGGGCGAATGAGTCAAGGAGTGGCAATTGGATTTTTGTTTCGATAAACGTGAGGTGTTGCATTTTGGTAGGGCAAATCATACACTTAGTGGTCAGGTCTGGGGAGTTGCCAAATGAGATCTTGGAATGCAGGTTCATAGTTCCTTGAAAGTGGAGTGACAGGTAGTCAGGATAGTGAAGAAGGCATGTGGTATGCTTGCCTTTATTGGTCAGTATCGAGGAGGAAGTGAGGACTGCAGATGCTGGAGATCAGAGCTGAAAATGTGTTGCTGGAAAAGCGCAGCAGGTCAGGCAGCATCCAAGGAGCAGGAGAATCGACGTTTCGGGCATGAGCCCTTCTTCAGGAATTCCTGAAGAAGGGCTCATGCCCGAAACGTCGATTCTCCTGATCTTTGGATGCTGCCTGACCTGCTGCGCTTTTCCAGCAACACATTTTCAGCTCTTCATTGGTCAGTGCATTGAGTGAAGTTGGGCTATCATGCTGTGACTGTACAGGACATTGGCTAGGCCACATTTGGAATACTGCACTCTATTCTGGTTGCCTTGCAAAAGGAAAAATGTTGTTCAACTTGAAAGGGTGCCCAAAAGATTTACAATGATGTTGCCAGGGTTGGAGGGTTTGAGCTCTTGGGAGAGACTGAATATGCTAGGGCTATATTCCCTGAAACGTCAGAGGCTGAAGGGTGACCTCACAGAAATTTATAAAATCATGAGGGGCATGGAGAAGGGAGAATAGCCAAGGTCTTTTCCCCAGGATAGGGAAGTCCAAAACTGGAGGGCTTGGGTTTAAGGTGAGAGGGGAAAGATATAAAAGAGACCCGGGGGCAACGTTTTCACGCAGAGGATGGTGCATGTATGGACTGAACTGCCAGAAATGGTAGAGGCTGGTACAGTTACAACATTTAAAAGGCATCTGGATGGGTACATGAATAGGAAGGGTTTAGAGGGATATGGGCCAAATGCTGGCAGGTGGGACTAGATTAATTTAGGATATCTGGTCAGCATGGACCAGGGGACTGGATAAGCATTTGAAGGGGAAAAGCATGGGGATAAAGCAGTGTTTGGGACTAATTAACTCTCTCAAAGATCTAGGACAAAAACACAACGGATCAATTGGTCTCCCTGTGCTATCTCATACAAAATTAACATTCAAAAACTATAAACTGCAAAAAGGTGCTGAGATATGCAGACTGAAGATAGAAGGACAAGCACTTACTTCTATCCAGTGGGTACAATGATTCTGGAAATGCACTATTGTTGTGAATTTCACTTTACAATACAGTGCAACACAACCGTCACCCTCAGAGTACAGGAAGAACCATGCAGAAACAAATTTATCTGTAGAAAAGTTCCGAACAGTCCGAATGACAGTTTCACTTTCACTCTCCTTTCATACGTATTAAACAAAATAATGCCATTGGATTGATAATAGTTTTAAATTGGACCGAAGAGTCTGTTTCTGTGCTGCACAACTCGACACTTTACTGCACCATGTGATTCAGCACAACACCTTGGAATACACTGAGTCGTCACCATCGGTCAGCTGTAACTTTGGATCGTACTTAACCATACCCTGGATGTTAAAGATACTTCCTTTAAAATGTAATATCTACTACAGTTTTCGTATGAGGTTTCACTTCATCATGAGGTCTAACTATACTAGTGAAAAATCCATTGACACAGGAAACTACACTCCAGCAAACAATTTTTAAATCACTATCCTGTCTTTTCTTCAGACTATTAACTCCTCATGAATTTTATGGCCCCAGTCACCTGCTGCCTTTCCTCCCCTACCTTACCAAACCTGTATGAGCCCGCTCGACCATGAGGGGACACCATAGAAAGTACAGGAACACATGATCATAAGATCAGTCAAAGCCCAAGATTCACAAGGTTGCTTCTGAAACTGAGACTTCACAAGTTACTAAGTGAAACTGGAGTTCTGAGGAAGGGTCACCCAACCCATAACGTTAAATCTGATTTCTTTCCACAGATGCTGCCAGGTCTGCTGAGCTTTTCCAGCAATTTCTACTTTTGTTTCTGATTTACAGCTTCTGCGATTCTTTTGGTTCTTATTTAATAAGTTACTAAGCGAGTTGTTATGATCTGGAATTTAATGCCTAAAGGGATAGTGAAAGCAGGTTCAATAGTAACTTTCAAAAAAGGACTGGATAAGCACTTGAAGGGGAAAAGCATGGGGATAAAGCAGTGTTTGGGACTCTCACAAAGTTCTGGAGCGAAAACACAATGGATCAGTTGGTCTCCCTGTGATATTTCATTCAAAATTAACATTCAAAAACTATAAACTGCAAAAAAGGTGCTGAGATATGCAGACTGAAGATAGAAGGACAAGTACTTACTTCTATCCAGTGGGTACAATGATTCTGGAAATGCACTATTGTTGTGAATTTCACTTTACAATACAGTGCAACACAACCGTCACCCTCAGAGTACAGGAAGAACCATGCAGAAACAAATTTATCTGTAGAAAAGTTCCGAACAGTCCGAATTGTAATGAGCTCCAAATCACAGTTTCACTTTCACTCTCCTTTCATACGTATTAAACAAAATAATGCCATTGGATTGATAATGGTTTTAGATTTCAAGAGTCAGTGGCCAATCTTTGCAAATCACACTTAAAAGGGGAGGTTGCCTAACTTCAACAAAATAATTTTAAACTGAAATATGTATATAAACTCTCTTCACAGGTTATTGCAAAGTTGTTGTGGTTCTGTTCGCCGAGCTGGGAATTTGTCTTGCAAACGTTTCGTCCCCTGTCTAGGTGACATCCTCGGTGCTTGGGAGCCTCCTGTGAAGCGCTTCTGTGCTGTTTCCTCCGGCATTTATAGTGGCCTGTCTCTGCCGCTTCCGGTTGTCAGTTCCAGCTGTCCACTGTAGTGGCCGGTATATTGGGTCCAGGTCGATGTGTTTGTTGATAGAGTCTGTGGATGAGTGCCATGCCTCTAGGAATTCCCTGGCTGTTCTCTGTTTGGCTTGCCCTATAATGGCAGTGTTGTCCCAGTCGAATTCATGTTGCTTGTCGTCTGTGTGTGTGGCTACTAAGGATAGCTGGTCGTGTCGTTTCGTGGCTAGTTGGTGTTCGTGTATACGGATCGTTAACTGTCTTCCTGTTTGTCCGATGTAGTGTTTTGTGCAGTCCTTGCATGGGATTTTGTATACTACATTAGTTTTGCTCATGTTGGGTATCGGGTCCTTCGTTCTGGTGAGTTGTTGTCTGAGCGTGGCTGTTGGTTTGTGTGCTGTTATGAGACCTAGTGGTCACAGTAGTCTGGCTGTCAGTTCAGAAATGCTCCTGATGTATGGTAGTGTGGCTAGTCCTTTGGGTTGCGGCATGTCCTCATTCCGTTGTCTCTCCCTTAGGCATCTGTTGATGAAATTGCGAGGGTATCCGTTTTTGGCGAATACTTTGTATAGGTGTCCCTCTTCCTCTTTTTGTAGTTCTGGTGTGCTGCAGTGTGTTGTGGCCCTTTTGAATAGTGTCCTGATGCAACTTCGTTTGTGTGTGTTGGGGTGGTTGCTTTCATAGTTTAGGACTTGGTCTGTGTGTGTGGCTTTCATGTAAACCTTTGTGGTAAATTCTCCGTTCGGTGTTCTCTGTACCATCACGTCTAGGAATGGGAGTTGGTTGTCCTTTTCTTCCTCTCTAGTGAATCGGATTCCTGTGAGTGTGACGTTGATGATCTGGTGTGTGTTCTGACAACCGGAAGCGGCAGAGACAGGCCACTATAAATGCCGGAGGAAACAGCACAGAAGCGCTTCACAGGAGGCTCCCAAGCACTGAGGATGTCACCTAGACAGGGGACGAAACGTTTGCAAGACAAATTCCCAGCTCGGCGAACAGAACCACAACAACGAGCACCCGAGCTACAAATCTTCTACCAAACTTTGTTATTGGAAAGTATTAAGTCTAAATGAAATTTTTCAATCTATTACTGCCTAATGTTGGATTAGCTTAACTCAACAACTATTACAGTAGAAACAAAACATAGCCTTAGTGGAGTGTTAGATATTTGCCTCAAAGTTAGAGGCAAAGTTGCATAAATTCAACCCCAGAGAGTTGAGTACATAGATAGTACTGTATACTGCTAGAGGTTTGAGTTGTCAGATTAAAATTTGAACCAAGGTCCCATCAACCTTCTTAGCTATAGGTAAAAGATCCTACAGCCCAATGTGTAGAAGATCTGGCAGTCCTCCCTGGTATCCTGCTCAATATCTATCTGTTTTCCAACATCACCCAAACAGATCATCCAGGTATGCAAACAGCTGCTGCATTCTGACAGAATAACAATTACTAGACTTTAAAAGTATTTTACTAGCTGGGATGTGTTGTGGGATATCTTGCATTTATGAAACTTCCCTTATTAATGTAGATTTTTCCTTCAGCCAGGCTGTCTGAGAGCAATTGGAAAATCAGTTAAAGTGAAACAAATAAAATAGGTGCATTCAGTATTACTATAACTCTAACCCTCTTAGCAAACCTTCTTGGTGCCTCCATTTGAAGAGGGGATTATGTTGGAAATAACATACCAATAGATGTCAGCTGGCTCTGTACTCAAACGTTCCTCTAATACTAGATGCAAATTCAGGACAGAATACCCAATAAACCGTAGCACTCCTGCTTCTACAGTTTTCATTTATCAGCTTGGGTTGAAGAACAAAGAGAGGACACGAGCAGCCTTTAGCAAATAGAATAAAGGAGAACCCTAAAGCTTTCTATAGGTATGTGAGGAATAAAAGGATGGTCAGGGTAGCAATAGGGCCAATCAAAGACAGAAGTGGGAAGTTGAGTGTGGACCCTGTGGAAATCGGAGATATGCTAAACAAACATCTCTCATCGGTTTTCACTCATGAGAATATTGTAGAGGAGAAGAATGAGGTAAAAGATATTAGACTAGGAAGGATCGAGGTTAGTTACAAATGGGTGTTATCAATTCTAGAAGGTGTGAAAGTAGACAAGTCCCCTGGGCCGGATGGGATTTATCCAAGAATTCCCTGGGAAGGTAGGGAAGAGATAGCAGAGCCTTTGGCTTTGATATTTGAGTCGTCATTGTCTACAGGTTTGGTACCAGAGGACTAGAGGATTGCAAATGTTGTGCCCTTGTTCAAAAAGGGCAGTAGAGATGACCCAGGTAATTATAGACCAGTCAGCCTTACTTCTGTTGTAGGAAAGGTTTTGGAAAGGATTATAAGAGATAAGATTTATAATCATCTAGCAAGCAACAATTTGATTTCAGATAGTCAACATGGTTTTGTCAAGGGCAGGTCGTGTCTCACAAACTTGAGTTTTTTGAGAAGATGACCAAGCATGTAGATGAGGGTAGGGCAGTTGATGTGATATACATGGACTTCAGTAAAACCTTTGATAAGGTTCCACATGATAGGCTGTTGGAGAAAATACAGAGGCATGGAATTGAGGGTGATTTAGCAGTTTGGATTAGAAACTGGCTTTCTGAAAGAAGGCAGCGAGTGTTGGTTGATGGAAAATATTCAACCTGGAGTCCGGTAACTAGTGGTGTGCCACAAGGATCTGTTTTGGGTCCACTGCTGTTTGTCATTTTTATAAATGACTTAGAGGCAGGCATAGGTGGATGGATTAGTAAATTTACAGATGACACTAAAGTCGGTGGAGTAGTGGACAGCATGGAAGAATGTCACAGGTTGCAGGGGGACTTGGATAAACTGCAGAATTGGGCTGAGAAGTGGCAAATGGAGTTCAAAGCAGCTAAATGTGAGGTGATGCACTTTGGCAAGAATAATAGGAAGGCAGAGTACTGGGTCAATGGAAAGATTCTTGGTAGTGTCGATGTGCAGAGGGATCTTGGAGTCCATGTACATAGATCCCTGAAAGTTGCCATCCAGGTGGATAGTGCTGTTAAGAAGGCATACGGTGTGTTAGGTTTCATTTGTAGAGGGATTGAGTTCCATAACCGCAATATCATGCTGCAACTATACAAAACACTGGTGCGGCCACACTTGGAATATTGTGTACAGTTCTGGTCGCCATATTTCGGGAAGGATGTGGAAGCATTGGAAAAGGTGCAGAGGAGATTTACCAGGATGTTGCTGGTCTGGAGGGAAGGTCTTATGAGGAAAGGCTGAGAGACTTGGGTCTGTTCTCATTGGAAAGAAGAAGGCTAAGACGGGATTTGATAGAGACATACAAGATGATCAGAGGATTAGATAGGGTAGACAGTGAAAGTCTTTTTCCTAGGATGTTGACGTCAGCTTGTACGAGGGGGCATAACTCCAAATTGAGGGGTGATAGATTTAAGACAGATGTCAGAGGCAGGTTCTTTACACAGAGAGTGGTAAGGGCGTGGAATGCACTACCTGCTAATGTAGTCAACTCAGCCACATTAGGGAGATTTAAACAATCCTTAGATAAGCACATGGATGATTTTGGGATAGTGTAGGGGGACGAGCTGAGAATAGTTCACAGGTCGGCGCAACATCGAGGGCCGAAGGGCATGTTCTGTGCTGTATTGTTCTATGTTCTATGTTACTTCAGCACTTGAACAGGACAAAAGGATATGCCAGCCTTTTGCATTTGGGGTGATGTTATTTGATGAAAGTGAAAGCACAGTGGTATTTTGAACAAAGACTCTTAGTTTTAAAAAACCTATCACCTTTGCCAAATTAGAAGACGATGACAATAGCCCAGTTGAAAATGTAGGTGTTGAAAAATTGAGCAGTATAGTGGTTAACAAAGAAGAGGTGCGAAAAAGGCTGGCAGCATTCCAGGTGGAGAAGGGGCCAGGGCTGAATGGGGTGCATCCTATATTGCTGAGAGGTAGAGAAGCAATTGTGAAGCTTTGACATAAACTTTCGGGGCCTCTCTGAACACATGTCTACCCTATCTAATCCTCTGATCATCTTGTATGTCTCTATCAAATCCCGTCTTAGCCTTCTTCTTTCCAATGAGAACAGACCCAAATCTCTCAGCCTTTCCTCATAAGACCTTCCCTCCAGACCAGCAACATCCTGGTAAATCTCCTCTGCACCTTTTCCAATGCTTCCACATCCTTCCCGAAATATGGCGACCAGAACTGTACACAATATTCCAAGGAACTGGAGAATTGCAACGTGACACTATTGAAGAAAGGGGTAAAGGTTAACCCAGGAAACTACAGTCCTGTCAGCTTGACATCAATAATAGGAAAACTGATGGAAGCCATAATATAGAATAAGGTAACTATACCCTTAGAGAAAATAAGTTAATACTAGACAGTTCACATGGCTTTGTCAAGGGCAGGTCAGGTCTGGTCTGACAAATTTAATTGAGTTACTTGATGAGGTAAGGAGTACAAAGTTAAAAATCACACAACAGCAGACTAGAGTCAACAGGTTTATTTGGAAGCACTAGCTTTCAGAGCGCTGCTCCTTCATCAGGTGGTTGTGGTGAGGGAACACAGGCAATGGATGAGGGTATTGATATAGGTGCTGTATATTTGGAATCTCAGAAAACAATTTATACAGTACCAAATGGCAGGTTGGTTTGCAAATTAGAAATGTTTGAGATTGATTGGTCCTTGGCAGTATGGATTAGAAGTTGGCTAAGATAGGAAACAGCGGGTAAGTATAGATTGGCATTTCTCAGACTGGAGATGAGTTGAAAGTAATATTCCCCAGAGATCAGTGTCAGGACCTTTGCCTTTTCTTATAAACAATTTGGAGATGTGCATTGAGGGCAAAATCTCTAAATTTGCAGATGTCATTCAGTTAGGGAAAATAGGGAATTATGAGAATAACACTGAGCAATTTTAGAGAGACACTGACATATTGGTCAAATGGGCAGATGAAATTTAATGTAGAGAAATGGGAGGTAATGCATTTTAACTGAATAAACACAGATGACAATACAGGCTCAATGGTACAACTTATGGAAGAGTACAGGAGCAGAGGAATCTCAGAGTAAATCTACACGATTCTCTGAACGTAGACAGGCAAGTTGAAACAACCATTAAAGCTTATAGGATCCTTGGGTTTATATATAGAAACATAGATTATAAAAGCGAGGAAGTGATGCTACACCTGTACAAATCATTAGTCAGACGACATTTGAGTAAGGTGTTCTATTCTGGACACTTTATTTAAAGGAAGCCTTGGATAAAGGATATTTGCTAGATCAATACCAGTAATGAGAGATTTTAGATACTAAGAAAGATTAGAGAAATTGAGCGAATTCTTCTTGGAGCAGAGATTAAGAGGTGACCTCATTGAGGTGTTCAAAATTATGAACAATTTTGACAGGATAAAGAAGGACATTCTGTTTCTAATAGTTGGTGTGTCAGTAACTAGAGGTCACAATTTCAAGACTGTCAGCAAGAGAGATCAGATTGAGATGAGAATTTTCAGTTGTTTGGTTTTTGGAATGTGCTGCGTGGGAGACTGGTGGGAGGTGGATCCCATGGGTTTGAAAAGTGAGCTGGATGTATATTTGAAAGTGATGAATTAAGAGGGCTATGGAGATGGGAATGGAAAATGGAACTAGCTGAGTAGCTCTTTCCGAAGCTTGTAAGACACGATGGGTCAAATGGCCTCCTTCTGTACTGAAATTCTACAGTTCTATGAACAAAATTTCACCAGAAATATACATTACTTGTAACTGACCTCTCAAACTTTAAACTGATTATCCATGTGATTTTAAGATTAGGATAAATAGTGCTGAGGCTCCTTGCCTACCCCCAGGTCTCCAAAGCACCAAAACTCCCTTTCTACCACAGCGCTAAACCCAATTGTACACTGGCGTCATTTTAATTGAGAAGAAATTTGGCTTTGGGAGTCTTCGATCTGACAAAGCTCACTTCTGCCACATTATCTAAATGACCACTACTGGAGAACTGGAGTCAACCCCTGCTTTATTTTAACAAGTTAGCCCGATGCTATGTCATTGTGAGCAGATACAGATGAGGATGTTTGAGAATCTTCTGCCCTGAGAGGCTGTGGATAGATACTGGGATAATGGAAGCTTTAGTGACAGCAATGGATAGACTCCTTTAAGAAAGAATATAAAGAAATGTTGAATGAAGGTGAATATATGGAGCTCAGGTGCAGATCGGCCATGATTGAACTAAGTGGAATAGCAGCTCTGAAGGGTTCGCCTGTTCCTAATCTTTTGAGGATATGAATTACACTGTCTGAAAGTGGAGTGGGCAGCATATTCAGCTAGATATATGTTTGGACTAGATATATGTTTGGAAGAAACAGGATTGGAATACATGGAATAAGCTTTTCAAAACACCTGCAAGAGCATGAAAGGTATATGCCCCATCTACCCACTGTACTGTATAATCGAGGGAAACAAATTTGTTGAAAACTTAAGTCCCCCTTATTTGACCATGAAATAATGAGAATGGAAGATCCAACACCAAAGAGTAGCCATCACTCCCTATGTATAGGACTCCTGTTACACGTTTTTAACACCAAAATAATCTTCAAGGTGCAGCCCTCAGATATTAGGCTGAGCATAGGAAAATATCTCTTTCAGACTAACTTTAGAAATGTTGTTGGTGGAAGTCTTTCAAAACCATTATCTCTACAAAAAGAATCATTGCATCTTAAAAAGCATCTCAACATTGTGAGCAGAGCACCTTTGTTGAATTATAGCAGGAGAGTTCAGGTGGAGGTTAAATGAAAATTGGCTCCCCAGGAGAAGTAAACTAGATTTTAAGTCTGAACTATGTTGAGGCATGTTGAGACTGTAAGAGATTGCCACAGGGAAGAAAAGTCTAATACACGTGGGGAAGAGACGTCTACAGCTATCAATACAATAACAAAGTATGCACTAAGTTGGACAAAGAAAGACTGGTACTAAAAATTTACAGTAATTTCCAAAATTTAGTATTCAACTATGATTGTTTCTCTTTGCAATTTTGGAGAAACATCACTACATTCACTAGAGTCATTGAGTCATAGAGATGTACAGTACAGAAACAGACCCTTCGGCCCAACCTGTCCATGCCAACCAGATATCCCAACCCAATCTAGTCCCATCTGCCAGCACGTGGCCCATATCCCTACAAACCCTTCCTATTCATTTACCCATCCAAATGTCTCTTAAATGTTGTAATTGTACCAGCCTCCACCACATCCTCTGGCAGCTTATTCCATACACGTACCACCCTCTGCGTGAAAAAGTTGCCCCTTAGGTCCCTTTTATATCTTTCCCCTCTCACCCTAAACCTATGCCCTCTAGTTCTGGACTCCCCGACCCCAGAGAAAAGACTTTGTCTATTTATCATTTCCATGCTCCTCATAATTTTATAAACCTCTATAAGGTCACCCCTCAGCCTCGGACACTCCAGGGAAAACAGCCCCAGCTTGCTCAGCCTCTCCCTGTAGCTCAGATCCTCCAACCCTGGAAACATCCTTGTAAATCTTTTCTGAACCCTTTTAAGTTTCACAACATCTTTCTGATAGGAAGGAGAGCAGAATTGCACGCAATATTCCAACAGTGGCTTAACCAATGTCCTGTAGAGCCGCAACATGACCTCCCAACTCCTGTATTCAATACTCTGACCAATAAAGGAAAGCATACCAAATGCCTTCTTCACTATCCTATCTACCTGCGACTCCTCTTTCAAGGAGCTATGAAACTGCACTCCAAGGTCTCTTTGTTCAACAACACTCCCTATGACCTTACCATTAAGTGTATAAGTCCTGCTAAGATTTGCTTTCCCAAAATGCAGCACCTCACATTTATCTAAATTAAACTCCATCTGCCACTTCTCAGCCCATTGGCCCATCTGGTCCAGATCCTGTTGTAATCTGAGGTAACCCTCTTCGCTGTCCACTCCACCTCCAATTTTGGTGTCATCTGCAAACTTACTAACTGTACCTCTTATGCTCGCACCAAATCATTTATGTAAATTACAAAAAGTAGAGGACCCACCACCGATCCTTGTGGTACTTCACTGGTCACAGGCCTCCAGTCTGAAAAACAACCCTCCACCACCATCCTCTGTCTTCTACCTTTCAGCCAGTTCTGTATCCAAATGGCTAGTTCTCCCTGTATTCTGTGAAGATCTAACCTTGCTAATCAGTCTCCCATGGGGAACACATCTACTGCTCTGCCCTCATCAATCCTCTTTGTTACTTCTTCAAAAAACTCAATCAAGTTTGTGAGACACAATTTCCCACGCACAAAGCCATGTTGACTATCCCTAATCAGTCCTTGCCTTTCCAAATACATGTACATCCCGTCCCTCAGGATTCCCTCCAACAACTTGCCCACCACCAACGTCAGGCTCACTGGTCTGTAGTTCTCTGGCTTGTCTTTACTGCCCTTCTTAAACAGTGGCACCACATTTGCCAACCTCCAGTCTTCCGGCACCTCACCTGTGACTATCGATGATACAAATATCTCAGCAAGAGGCCCAGCAATCACTTCTCTAGCTTCCCACAGAGTTCTCGGGTACATCTAATCAGGTCCTGGGGATTTATCCACTTTTAACCATTTCAAGACATCCAGCACTTCCTCCTCTGTAATCTGGACATTTTGCAAGATGTCACCATCTATTTCCCTACAGTCCATATCTTCCATATCCTTTTCAACAGTAAATACTGATGCAAAATATTCATTTAGTACCTTCCCCATTTTCTGTGGCTCCACACAAAGGCTGCCTTGCTGATCTTTGAGGGGCCCTATTCTCTCCCTAGTTACCCTTTTGTCCTTAATATATTTGTAAAAACCCTTTGGATTCTCCTTAATTCTATTTGCCAAAGCTATCTCATGTCCCCGTTTTGCCCTCCTGATTTCCCTCTTAAGTATACTCCTACTTTCTTTATACTCTTCTAAGGATTCACTCGATCTATCCTGTCTATACCCGACATATGCTTCCTTCTTTTTCTTAACCCAAACCCTTACTTTCTTTACTCATCCAGCATTCCCTATACCTACCAGCCTTCCCTTTCACCCTGACAGGAATATACTTTCTCTGGATTCTTGTTATCTCATTTCTGAAGGCTTCCCATTTTCCAGCTGTCCCTTTACCTGCGAACATCTGCCTCTAATCAGCTTTCAAAAGCTCTTGCCTAATACTACACAGAGAAATTCTTCCACTATTTCACCCAAACCAAGCACCAGCCAAAACAGTCAACATGCACCAAGCATTAACTTTCCAGTAGCAATTTTCAAGCTTATATATGTGATAATGAAAATGTGCATCTTATAATTTTGAGTTCCAGGTGTCAAGAGTGTGACTGCATTGAGTCAGTCAATGTGCACTCTTCTGCTCAAAGATCTTGTAATAGCAACATCCTGCATTTATGTAGCCCCTTTAAAATAGAAATATATCCAAAGCACTTTGCAGAGACATAATCAAAGGAAAAAAGCCAAAAGCTACTAAGTGGGGTGACTAATAGGCTGGCTAAGAAGTGGATTTTAAGCAGAAGGAAGGAGTTGAGAGCCAGAAGTTTTTATGGAGGAAACTCTGGAGCGTGAGTTCAGGTATTTCAGGGCACAAGCTTCAACAATACGTTAATAAAACAGGTTCCTCATTATATTTGTATTTAATGAAATAATTTGCATTAATTGAGCACCTTTCTCAATAACTGTACTGTGTTGGTTTACATACTCATACAATGCCCTTGAAATGGTACTGAACTAACAACCTTTTGACTCAGAGACAAGTGTACTGCCACTGAGTCACACTTCTGAAATTTAGGATCAAAAGGCTTGAGAGTTCCTCAATGCCTTTCAGATTGACATTAAACAGATTGGAACTGGACCTACCCAACTACAACATCTGACAAAGCGTATCCACTCGAACCATGAATTCCCTTCTCTTTCTCAGATGCTGACAGATCTTCCAAGTACTCCCAGCACCTTGTATTTACTTTGACAGTCACTGTTCTCGTATCAAGTCTCTGCAAGCACAATTTTCAGTGGCACTCAATGAGAAAGAGACATTAAATATTTCAGCAAGTATAAATGCCCACTACGGTGTCCATCGAGTAGTAGTTTTAAATGTTTTGTCTTTGTTGAAAAATCATCAAGTTCAGAAGAACATCCTTGAGATAACGTATTCCAGAACTGGTCTTTTCTCACTTATACATGTTACTTAAGATACACAACCATGATTGATGCATGAGTATGGGTCAGAGAATCTCCCAAAGGCTGAAGCTTCTACCATCCAGGATCCATACACCTGGGTCTTTGATGGTGGAGAGTTGAGATACCATTGTTCACTAGTCACGATCAAAGCTACGGAAAAAAAAACACCAGCCATATAAGAAAATGCAGTTGGATATAGAGCACAATTCAGCCCACTTAATCTGTCTCAGTGTTTATACTGCACACCAACCCTGGTCTCCCAATTCCGGCTGCCTTTTCCCTCAATACCTTTGACTCATGCAAAATGCTGATCTTGCTTTCTGTGCATCTTCTTTGCAGCCATAAGTTTGTATTTCTTACTCTGTTCAATCACCCTATGAACCTTTGTATGTTATTATCCGCCTGTATTGCACACAAAACAAAACTCTTCACTGGACTGAGGTACACATGACAATAATAATTCAAATCTCCCCTTAAATGTATCAATGCTAATTGTTCCAAGTGCTTCAAGCAATCATGAGTCCATGTTTTCATCACTCTCTGTGTATAGAATTCTCTCTGATATAAGCACATTGACCTAAAATGTTGATTCAATTTCTCTCTTCACAGATACTGTCAGAATTAATGAGTAACCCAATTAAATTAGAACTGAGTCAATGATGATCTAACAATTTCAGGCCATTTTTAGCATAATGATCTAACAATAGACAAATGGGACTTGGGGCTGGAATTTCAAGGCCTTTAAAAATGATAGTGGAACCTGATTACTGGATTCCTGCTTCCAACCAATGCAGGATATGAGTACAGGTGGCACAGTGGCTTAGTGGTTTGCACTGCAGCCTCACAGCAGCAGGGATCCAGGTTTGATTCCAGCCTCGGGCGACTGTGTGGAGTTTGCACATTCTCCCCGTGTCTGCGTGGGTTTCCTCTGGTTTCCTCCCACAGTTCAAAGATGTGCAGCTTGGGTGAACTGGCCCTGCTAAATTGCCCATAGTGTTCAGGGAAGTGTAGGTTAGATGCATTAGTCAGGGGAAATGTAAAGTAATAGGATAGAGGAAGGTGTTCTTGGGGGGGGGGGGGGGGGGGAGGTGTTACTCTTCACAGGATCGGTGTGGATGTGTTGGGTCAAAAGGCTGCTTCCACACTGTCGAGGTTCTATGATTGAGGTAAACATCTTTCATATTGCACTCCCACCTCCCACCATCCATTGTAGTGATGGGCATTTCAAACACTGCACCAATCCTGTGCAGAAGACTTGGTTTATGGCACCACAGAAAAGTCTTGGATCATGGGAAAACCTTGGTTCCCCATTCATGCCCTCCAAAAACAATACAGCCATTCAACATTTCTTTTGAATCACAATGTCTCTCCTACTTAATTATTCATTGTATCAACGTCAAAATGCTACTGTCCACTTTTATTTTTGTGTCACCAAACGCATACTTATTCAAAAAGATCTTCAAAGAAAGATCAGGTTCTAAATAGATGATTTAAACAAACCCACTGCTCAACTCTATAGTTATGTAAACATTGCTGGTTGAACTAATTTGATGAGTCAATCTTGAATCTTAGTGAATCATTCAAAATGAGGACATCTGCAAAAACATTCTTTAGTAACTACTTCAGGGATATAGTTGCTAGATTGCTACATTATGAATGCTTGGCATGAATGACTGAGCCATTAAGCTCAACAGGCAATGTTTAGATAACTGCAGAGAACTGTAATAGCTTTGTCTAAGTGGATTAATTTACCTCGTAAAAAGTTATTATTTCTTGGTGTGCTTTATTCAATGCTTGTGTGTATTTGTGTTTACTGACACAATGAACAAGTGTGAAGTAGCTTGACACCACTGTTACTAATAATGTCTGTGATGGGACTGACTTTTTTATCGAAGTTATAAGGCTTTATTTCAGTAGTAGGTTTTCAAAGCTTAGAGTGATGGTTTCCTAGGCATTTTTTTTTAAATGTCAGACTTGCCAATGACTCATTGATTCATTACTTGTGGATACTGGAAGAGTGAGTATGCATAATACATGATGTGGGGCATGGAGTTATGTCAAATGAGCCTGGGAGGCTTGGGGACATGGAGTTAGCATCTGAGATATGAGGGCTGAATTGGGACTCCATCCTGCTCCAATTTCTCAAATCAACAGGATGGTCTTCCTCATTGGAGACACATTTGTGGAGTCAGGAACCTGCCTACCTTTCACTACCAATCTCCTTCACAAAAACTTGACCATGGGGAGCTGATCAATGCACAAGTTGGATGGTAGGGACAGATTAAGTGAGCAGATACCTGGATGGTAGGGACAGATTAAGTGAGCAGATACCTGGAACATCGAGGTGACACTGAAAATAGTTGAAAGATTGAGATGCTGACAGAATCACAGAGCTATGGAACAAATCACCTGACCATAGTTTATAGAAAGCTGATTCACTGTGTAACTTCAAAGTTGGAGAAACTGAATCAGTTCCTGTTTGTGGAGGGAATTACATCACAGAAGAGAGAGGGAGATACGAACAAATATAAGTCATAGTCAATGTGTTTCTTGGATTAGTTTCAATCACTAGATGAATACTGGAAAGAAATATATCACTTTTTTTAAACTAAGGCTTGCGTAATAGTTTTTCAGCTCTCCAACAACTCTTCCATGTCTTGACTAATGTATGACTGTATAATGTTGTGATACTATGATTATTGTACATGGTCCAGTTGTCATCCAGATGTTTTGTTTATGCATATTGATGAGTCTATCTGACAATTCAACAGATGGTGGAGGATTCCCATCGGCATACATATGGAAGTTGAATCTAGTGCCTGTTACAGGCAACATGGGAAGGGTTCAGAAAGATTATGCGAATAACAAGGCTACATCCTGATGAAGGGCTTTTGCCCGAAACGTCGATTTTCCTGCTCCTTGGATGCTGCCTGACCTGCTGTGCTTTTCCAGCACCACTCTAACCTAGGCTCTACATATGAATCAGAGCAAGCAATGAGAATTGCAAAACTTAAGGAACATGAGGAACAATGGGAATTGAAGGGATTTTGGAATGGGGGTGGTTGGGAATGAGAAGAGTAATTATAAGAGATGGATTGAAGGAACCAGGAAGGGGTAAATGAATTAGTGGAGATTAGGGAGGAGGAAGAGGGCGAGGTAAAATTTAAATATTTGAGTAGGTCTCAGGGAAGACAATGCAACATCTGAAATCAGTGACAAGGCCTCGTGTGGTAGTGTCCTTCCCTGTGGACCAGGAGGCCCGAGTTCAAGTCCCAACTGACCCCAGGGGGAGTGGGTGCCAGCATCCCTGAACAGATAGACTGGGAAAATAAGATAAAATTTGTGACATTTTTGTTCCCTGCGTGTGTCTACTGGAATAATAATAACTGCAGGAAGGGGGGGGGGGGTACACAAATAAACAACAAGAAGATATCGGGGCGGGGCGGGGAGGAGAGCCAGCTGGTAGGGAGAGGGGCTGGGAATCTGTTGGTGAGGAGTTAATGAGTAACGCCTACCTTGTTGAGGGAGGGTCGGTGCTGGCTGCGGTTGGATGTTCTCAGGTTGGCCCCGGGCCTCCCTGGCTCCCTCCAGGCCCGCCAGCCCGGCCGGCCGCCATTTTGTCTCTCTCCGTCCTCCCCCCCCCCCTCCCCCTCACCTCCACCCCCAGCTCGCTCACAAAATGGCGGCCGGCCGTGACGCAGGCGGTGGGCTGAGCGCGCCTGGAGATGTGTGTGTGTGTGGGGGAGGGAAAACAGTCAACATCAGTGAGGGACGGGCCGAATGGCCTGCTGTCAACATCTCTCTCTCTCTCTCTGACTCCTCCCGCCCCAGATATTTGATCCCGCGTTTCCAGTCGGAGGAGTTACCAAGGGGGTTGTCAGGCTCCTTGACCTTTTCTGTTCCAATGGTCTGCGGGGGGGGTGAATAAAACATGCGGGGGGCCTACTCGCCCACCCCTGCCTTGTGAGTCAGCCTGTGGGCTGCACAGGAAGGCTTGCATTTCCCTAGCGCCCGTCGCCTCTCTCTCTCTGCAGACGGCCATGTTGGAAGGACCAGGTAAAAACAATGACTGCAGATGCTGGAAACCAGATTCTGGATTAGTGGTGCTGGAAGAGCACAGCAGGTCAGGCAGCATCCGAGGAGCTTCGAAATCGACGTTTCGGGCAAAAGCCCTTCATCAGGAATTGCCCGCAGGCAGCAGCTCACCGTCGTGTTCTGTGTTGGAACGTAGTCGGACAGACCCGCAAGAGTGTTTAATGCCTCGTCCTCTTTCCCCCCCGCCCCCAGGCTGTGGAAGTTGAACCCAGAACGCTAACCAACAAGGGAAGGACAGATGAGTCCGTAGAGATGTACAGCAGGGAAACAGACCCTTCAGGCCCAACCCGTCCATGCTGACCCAGATATCCCCCAATCCAATCTAGACCCACCTGCCAGCACCCGGCCCATATCCCTCAAAACCCATCCTATTCATATACCCATCCAGATGCTGTAATTGTATCAGCCTCCGCCACATCCTCTGGCAGCACATTCCATACACGTACCACCCTCTGTGTGGAAAAAGTTGCCCCTTGGGTCCCTTTTATATCTTTCCCTTCTCACCCTAAACCTATGCCCTCGAGTTCTCAACACCCCCCCCCCCCCCCCCCCCGCCAATCCACGTAAAAAATCTTGTCTAATTTCCCTATGCACGGCCCACGGATTTTATAAACCTCCATAAGATCCATCCTTCAGCCTCCTACACTCCAGGGAAAACAGCCCCAGCCTATTATTCACTGAGACATGGTTAGCGTAAACTCAGCCCAGCCTCCCCGACAATATAACTATGCACCCAGATTTGCAATATATTGCATACCCTCCCAACTTAAAAATATTCTTTCAAGTTTTAAAGACTATACATGCATAAATTCCCAGAATGCACTATAACTGAGCAGGGCAGAGAAGACTGAGAGGGGACATAGAGTCTAAGAGTCATAGAGAAGTACAGCACAGAAGCAGATCCTTCGGTTCAACTCATCCATGCTGACCAGATATCCTAAACTAATCTACTCCTATTTGCCTGCATTGGCCTGTATCCATCTAAACCCTATGATGCCTTTTAAATGCTGCAAATGTATTACCCTTTACCACTTCCCCTGGCAGCTCATTCCATATACACACCACGCTCTGCATGAAAAAGTTATCCCTTGGGTCCCTTTCATATCTTTCGCCTCTCACCCTAAACCTATGCCCTCTAGTTCTGGGCTCAACCACCCCAGGGAAAAGATTTTGGTTATTCTATCCATGTCCCTCATGATTTTATAAACCTCTATAAGGTCACCCCTCAGTCTCTGAGGCTCCAGGGAAAACAGTCCCAGTCTATTCAGCCTCTCCCTATAGCTCAAATTCACCAACATCCTTGTAAATCTTTTCTGAACCCTTTCAAGTTTCACAACATCCTTCCGATAGGAAGGAGACCAGAATTGCCAGCAATATTCCAACAGTGGCCTAACCAATGTCCTGTACAGTTGCAACATGACCTCCCAACTCCTGTACTCAGTGCTCTGACGAAGAAAGGAAAACATACCAAATGCCTTCTAAACTGTCATACCTACCTGTGACTACTTTCAAGGAGCTATGAACCTGCACTCCAAGGTCTCTTTGTTCAACAACACTCTCTAGGACCTTACCATTAAGGACCTTCCTGCTTTGATTTGTTTTTCCAAACACCTTGCATTTATCTGAATTAAACTCCATCTGCCACTCCTCAGCCCATTGGCCCATCTGATTTGAATAGATCAGATTCCCTACAGTATGGAATCAGGCCCTTCGGCCCAACATGTCCACACCGACCGTCCGAAGAGCAACCCATTCAGACCTATTTCCCTCTGACTAATGCACCTAGCACTATGGGTAATTTAGCATGGCCAATTCACCTGACCTGATGGCACAGTGGCACAGTGGTTAGCACTGCTGCCTCACAGCACCAGAGACCCGGGTTCAATTCCCGCCTCAGGTGACTAACTGTGTGGAGTTTGCACGTTCTCCCCGTGTCTGTGTGGGTTTCCTCCGGGTGCTCCAGTTTCCTCCCACAGTCCAAAGATGTGCAGGTCAGGTGAATTGGCCATGCTAAATTGCCTGTAGTGTTAGGTTAGGGGTAAATGTAGGGGTATGGGCGGGGCGGTGTGGACTTGTTGGGCCAAAGGGCCTGTTTCCACACTGTAGGTAATCTAAAAAAACAATGAACATCTTTGGACTGTGGGAGGAAACCGGAGCACCCGGAGGAAACCCACGCTGACACGGGAGGAATGTGCAATCTCCACTCAGACAGTTGCCGGAGGTGGGATCTGATCAAAATCACATTGTACTCTGAGGTAATCTTCTTCGCTGTTCACTGCACTTCCAATTTTGGAGTCATCTGCAAATTTACTAACTGTACCTCCTAAGTACTAATTCAAATTATTTATATAAATGATAAAAAGTAGTAGACCCAGCACCAATCCTTGTGGCACTCCACTGGTCACAGGCCTCCAATCTGAAAAGCATCCCTCCACCACCACCCTCTGTCTTCTACCTTCAAGCCAGTTCGGTATCCAAATTGCTATGATTGAAATGTATGAAATTATACGGGGCATTGACAGGCTGTACAGGAAGCAATGATTCCTCTTGATGGTGGGAACATTAACCAGGAGGCATAGATTTACATTAAGGGTTAAAGGATTAGAGGAGATGTGAGGAAAAACCTTTTCTCTTAGTGGTGGGAATCTAGAATTCACTATCTGTGAAGGTGGTAGGGACTGAAACCTCTTGTGACACCTAAGAAGTATCTCGATGTCCACTTATAATGCCAAGGCATGCAAGTCTATGAGCCAAGTGCTGGCAAATAGAATTAGAATACTTAGACCGTAAGATATAGGAGCAGAAATTAGGCCATTCAGCCCATTGAGTCTACTCCACCATTCAAACATAGCTGACAAATTTATCAATCCCATTGACCTGCTTTCTCCCTTGATAACCCTTGATACTCAAGAACATATCTCTCTCAGTCTTAAATATACTCAATGACCTGGCCTCCTCAGCCTTCTGTAGCAATGAATTCCATAGATTCACCACTCTCTGGCTGAAGAGGTTTCTCCTTATCTCCATTCAAAAAGGCTGTGCCCTTAGGTCCTAGTCTGTCCTACCAATAGAAACATCTTCCCAACATCCACTCTGTCCAGGCCATTCAGTATTCTGTATGTTTCAATTAGAACCCCCTCATCCTTCTAAACTCCATCAAGTATAAACCCAGAATCCTCAAACGTTCCTCATATGTTAAGTTTTTCATTCCTGGGACCATTCTCACGAACCTCCTCTGAACACACTTCAGGGTCAGTACATCCTTCCTGTAACTCTGCACAATACTCCAAATGTGGTCTGACTAGAATCTGAAAGAGCCTCAGAAGTACATTCCTGCTTTTACATTCAAGTTTTCTCAAAATAAATGGCACCATTGCATTTGCTTTCCTAACTTGTGACTCAACCTGCGAGTTTACCTTGAGAGAATCCTGGACTTGAACTCCCAAGTTTCTTTGCACTTCAGACTTCTGAATTTTCTCCCCATTTAGAAAATAGTCCATGTCTCTATTCTTCTACCAAAGTGCATGACCTCACATTTTCCCACGCAGTAATCCATCTGCCACTTCTCTGCCCACTCTCCTAACCTGTCCAAATCCATGCGGAACACCACGTCACCAGCTGCCATCCTGAGAAGGACCCTTTTATCCCCACTCTGTGCTTTCTGTCAGACAGCCAAGCTTCTATCCATGCTAGTACCTTGCCTCTGACACCATGAGCCCTTATCTTACTCAATAGTCTACAGTGTGGCACCTTGTTAAAGGCCTTCTTGAAGTCCAGATAGATAACATCCATTGACTCTCCTTTGTCTAACCTGCTCGTTACTTCCTCAAAGAATTCTAACAGATTTGTCAGGCATGACCTCCCCTTGATGAAACCATGCTGACTTTGTCCTATTTTATCATACACTTCCGAGTATTCAGAAATCTCATCCTTCACAATGGATTCCACGATCTTCCCCAGGACTGAGGTTAGGCTAATTGGTCTTTAATTTTCCACCTTTTGCCTTACTCCTTTTTTAAACAGGGGTGTCACATTAGCAATTTTTCAGTCCTCTGGGATGCTTCCTGATTCTAGCGATTCCTGACAGATCACCACTAATGCCTCCAATGTCTGTTCAGTTAGAACTCTGGGGTGAAGTCCATCTGGTCCAGATGATTTATCCACCTTCAGACCATTCAGTTTTTCTAGCACTTACTGCTTGGTGATGGCCACCTTACTCAGCTCTGTCCCCTCAATCTCTTGAACTTTTGGCACATTACACGTGTCTTCCACCGTGAAGTCTGACATGAAGTAATTATTCAGTGTCTCAGCCATTTCCTTGCTCCCCACTACTATCTCTCCAGCATCATTTTCCAGCAGCTTAATGTTCACTTTTGCTCCTCTTTTGCCCATATAAAAGAAACTCTTACAGTTTTCTTTTATATTACTGGCTAGCTTACCCTCCTATTTAATCTTCTCCCTCCTTATCTCTTTTTTTCTTGCCCGCTGTTGGTCTATATAGTACTTTGTTCTTGAAAATGCAGACAAAATGGGCCAAAGAGCATTTTTCTGTTGCTGTAGACCTCTTTACTGTAAACTAACAATACCTGAAAATTTAACAGGTGGGTTGCATGGTTGTTTTTATTGTACTCACAACCAAAACATATGTATCTGTTACTGCTTGTAGCACATGAGGTGTATTTCCTATGTTTGGTGCTGGCATATGGTTGTCTGGGATCACAGGGGGTATCCAAGCAGTTCTTTTCAGATTCGGTTAAATATAAGTTAAGAGAAGTTAAGACAACGGCAAATTGCTTAAGTATGGTGTTTATTGAGTAATAATAATGAATGATAATGATAATGAGAATAATAAATGGAAAAGAAAGGAGAAAAAGCAACAAGTCTCACTCCCTTCTGCCTGTCGGAGAGCCCTTGATCTCTGGTCTGAAAGCTTAGAATTGCTCTTGGCACCATTTGCAATCCTGGTCCAAGGTGAAGGTCTGTACTCTGACCGAAACTCTCTCTCTCTCTCATATACCATGTAACAAACAGATACCAAAAGACAAAACTACTGGCTGGTATAGATATTCCACAGAAAAACAAGCTACAGCTGCCATCTTCAGCTGGTAAAGGAATTTTATTCAAGGACGTGCAGTTTGTGGAATTCCGTCAGCAATTGCAGCCCTTCAGTCCATCCTTTAATTGTCTCATGCGGCTGTCAAATATTATTAACTTGCAGCCCTTTGGCTCATCCTGTACAATGGTGCGGATGTGAGACTGATATAGCAATTGATCCATTTCAAACAGATATCCAAAAATTATCTAGTCCCATTTACCAGCATTTGGTCCATACCCCTCTGAACCCTTTCTATTCATGTATCCATCCAGATGCCTCTTAAACGTGGAAACTGCACCTGCCTCCACACCTCCTCTGGCAGCTCATTCCACCCATGCACCACCCTCTAAGTGCCCTTTCAAATCTTCCTCCTCTCGTCTTAAACCGATGCCCTCTATTTTTGGATTCTGCTGCACTGGGAAAAAGACCTTGGCTATTCACCCAATCTGTGCCCCTCATGATTTTATAAACTTATATATGGTCACCCCTCAGCCTGCAATGCGCCAGGGAAAACCCCAGCCTGTTCAGCCTCTCTCTATAGCTCAAACCCTCCAACCCTGTCAACGTCCTTGTAATTCTTTTCTGAACCCATTCAAGTTTCACAACATCCTTCCGATAGCAGGGAAACCAGAATCATACACAGTATTCCAAAAATGGCCTAACCAATGTCCTGTACAGCTGCAACATGACCTCCCAACTCACATATTCAATGTCCTGACCAATAAAGGCAAGCATACCAAACATCTTTGTCATCATCCTGTGACTCCACTTTCAAGGAACTGAACCTGCACCCCAAAGTCTCTTTTTTGGCAACGTTCTCCAAGACATTATCATTAAATGTATAAGTCCTGTCCTGATTTGCCTTACCAAAGTGCAGAACCTCACATTTATTTAAATTAAACTCTTATCTGCCACTCCTTGGCCCTTTGGACCATCAAATCAAGGTCCCGCAGTACTCTGAGATAACATTCTTCGCTGCTGCTATAACACAAACAATTTTAGTGACATCTGCAACTTACTAACCACAACTCCTATATTCACATCCAAACCATGTATATAAAAGGCAAAAAGAGGTGGACCCAGATGTGCGAACAGAACACTTGGAAAGCATTAATGGGATGAGACAAAGTCAACTGGCATATGACAGGAAAAATGTGGTTAACTAATCTGTTGTTTGATGAGAATGTAATGAGTAGAATAGATAGGAAGGTAATAAATAACCAGTGGGTGTGATGATTTGGGATTTCAAGAAGGTTCTATTAAGCAGCAATGGGCAATATTAAAGCACATGGACTTGGAACTAATATATTAATGTATTAGTTCCAAGTTCATGTTCCATATAATATGTGGGGTGGCACAGTGGCTCAGTGGTTAGCATGGCTGCCTCATAGCGCCAGAGACCCAGGTTCAATTCCAGCCTCGGGTGGAGTTTGCACATTCTCCCTGTGTCTGCGTGGGTTTCTCCCGCAATCTAAAGATGTGCAGGTTAGGTGAATTGGCCATGTTAAATTGCCTGTAGTGTTCAGGGATATGTAGGTTAGGTGCATTAGTTAAGGGAAATGTACAGTAATAGGGAATAGGTCTAGGTGGGTTCCTCTTCAGAGGGTCAGTGTGGACTTGTTGGGCCATATGACCTGGTTCCACACTGTAGGGATTCTATGATTATTAGCATGATTTAGAATTGGTTGACAGACAGGATTAATTCCAGATGGCAGAAAGTGACTAGTAGTATATCAAAGGGATCAGTGCTTCAGCCTGACAATATGTACAAATGAGGGAACCAAATGCAATATTCCCAAATTTGTTGACGCAAAAGTAGGTGGGATTGCAAGTTGTGAGGAGGATGCAAGGAGGTTTCTGGGTGATCTAGACAAGTTGAGTTAACATGGCAGATATAGCCTAATGGGTAAATGTGAAATACAGAAAGGCAGAGTGCTAATGTATTGGGAAATGTGAGTGCAGAATGGGATCTGGATATCCGAGTACACCAGTCAATGAAATTTAACAGTCAAGTACAACAAGCAATCAGGAAGACCAATGGTATATTGGTCTTCATTAAAAGAGGATTTGACTTCAGAAGTAGAGATGTCTTATTGCAATTGTACAGGGTCTTAGTAAAACCACACCTAAAGTATTGCTTGCCATTTTGGTCTCCCTTCCAAAGAGAGGGAGTGCAGCAGAGGTTCATTTGACTCATACTGAGGATGGCAGGACTGTTATATAAGGAGAGATTGGTTCAACTGAGCCTGTATTCACTAGATTTTAGGAGGATGAGAGGGGAATCTAATTGAAACATACAGAATACTGAATGGCCTGGACAGAGTAGATGTTGGGAAGATGTTTCCATTGGTAGGAGAGACTAGGACCTAAGGGCACAGCCTTAGAATAAAGTGAAGACCTTTTAGAATGGAGATAAGGAGAAATGTCTTCAGCCAGAGAGTGGCGAATCTATGGAATTCATTGCCACAGAAGGCTGTGGAGCTGAAAATGTGTTGCTGGAAAAGTGCAGCAGGTCAGGCAGCATCCAAGGAGCAGGAGAATCGACGTTTCGGGCATGAGCCCTTCTTCAGGAGGAGCTCTTCATCCAAGCCCTCCTTGGATGCTCCCTGACCTGCTGCGCTTTTCCAGCAACACATTTTCAGCTCTGATCTCCAGTGTCTGCAGTTCTCACTTTCTTCTCCACAGAAGGCTGTGGAGGCCAGGTCACTGAGTATATCTAAGACTGAGATAGCTAGGTTCTTGAGTATCAAGGGGATCAAGAGTTATGGGAAGAAAGCGGGAAGATGGTGTTGAGAAACTTACCAGCCAAGATTGAATGGCGGGGCAGACTCGATGGGCTGAATGGCTTAATTTCTGCTCCAATATCTTATGGACTGGGATGAGTGGATCATTTCTTATTCTGACATACAACTTTTCACCAATTCTTCAGTATCTCCACCTACCTTTTGATACCAAAAAAACGTTTTGGCTACTGCTTTCATATGGATTTTCTCTTTGTGTTTTGATGAAATTGTTCTTGAACAAGCTCTTTCTAAATCTTGGTGAAATAATGACTCTTAAATCCTTAAAGTTATAGCCTTGATATGCAGTCGGTTTATTACTGTGTGTGGAATGCTTCAGCACATTGTTAACAATACTGAATACCACAGTCGTCACATCACTGACTTGACTCAGTAATTCCTCTGGCAAATTTGTATGCAATGTAATTCACAGGGAATCTTCATCGTCAATCACTTGCTAATAAGTATGGTCGCTACCATGTCATTGGTTCTGCAGATTTAACGATGTTTACTATCATGACGACTGATATTTTTCATGCCGTCTTCCGTGCTCAAAGAAAATTTTAATGCTTTCTTAGCACTTCCTCATGACCTGTGTACTTTGATTGATGGCATCTGTAAATAACTCAGCCCACAGGGTGTGTAAGGTTTTTGTGAAGATCTGTAGCTCGGGTCGTGGTTAGAGTTGTTGGTCAGTTCACTGAGCTAGTTGATTTTTTTTTTGCAAACGTTTCGTCCCTTACTGGGTGACATGTTCAGTGTTGTGTAGCCTCTGGATAAAGTGCTGTTGCTGTGATCTGTACAGAATTTATGCGGTTTTGTCTGTCATGGCGGGTGGTTCAATTTCCGGTTTCGTACTGTAGTAGTCTGTAGATGGGATGTATTTCAATATGTTTGTTTATGACACCAGTGGATAAATAGCAGGCCTTCCCAGTATTGTAATGTTGCCCTAGTTGAATTGGTGTCCTTCATTGTCAGTATGTATTGACATGAGGCTGTGTTGTTTTGTTACAAGCTGATGCTCATGTATTCTGGTGGCACATTTCCTGCCCGTTTGTCCTGTGTAATGTTTCTTGCATTTGTTGCATGGTATCTTGTATGTTACATTCGTCCTTCATGTTGTGGGTATGGGGTCTTTTGTCTTGGACAGTAGCTGGTGAAGTGTGACTGTTGGTTTGTGTGCTGTCCTTATTCCCAGAAGACTGTAGTCTGTTCTGAGACATTTCTAATATAGAGTAGGGTGGGGCACACAGTGTCTTCTTGGTGTTGTTTGTCTGCTAGGCATCGGTGGATGAAGCTGTTAGGGTACCCATTATTAGCAAAATATTTGTGTAGGTATTCCTCTTTTTTGCAGAGCCGGGACAGGCAAAATAAAGACAAGTTTGGGAATTCCTGGAGGTCTGCTATTTATCCATTGGCAGCATAAACAAACATGTCAAAATAGACCCCATCTACAGACCACTACAGTACAAAACTGGAAATGACAGAACTGTATAAATTCTGGGCAGATCACAACAACAGCACTTTATCCGGAGGCTACACAGCCCTGAAGATGTTTACCAGTAGGGGGATGAAACATTTGCAAAAAAAAACCCGGCTTAGCAAACTGACCAACAACTCTAACTCAGACCTTTTTAAAGTATCTACTTTAGCTAATTCTTTCTCATAGAGTCATACAGCACGGAAACAGACCTTTCAGTCCAACATTGCTCCCTCCTACTATTACCAATATAATTAACGACAACTTGACCTAACAGTGGAATCCTGTAACTGGAATGGCTCATCAAATTCATAGCTGTTTTGATCAAGAGAATGTGACTAAGTAAATTCTTGTATACTTCTCCACAGATAACAAACACATTGCAGTTGTATCAATTCTGAAATTAAGTTGTAAATGTATGACTTCTATTTAGACAGTGTTGTTGGTATTCTATCATCAACCCTATCGCTCTCGGCTTCGATAAGCTTACTCAGCTGCTTGAGTACAACTCTTGGTCCTCCTGCTTGTTAACATCAATTTCTATTTTCATCCAGTGTATATTCGAGAATCTCCTTACTTCAGTATTTGCTTTCGATCTCCCACAAGTTTAAACTAAAGTACTGCTGGAATCTGAAGCTTTGCCATGATCTGAAGCCATCACTAGTTCCTCTATCCCCACTTGCTATCTGGATATGATTGACCTTCCCACAGGCTTTCCCATCCTGACTGGAAATGGACACGTTAATGGTCAGTGACTACCATATCAATAGTAACACTGACATTTCTGATCCTCACTTTGAGAACCTGGCTGCCACATAGAACATAGAACATAGAACAATACAGCGCAGTACAGGCCCTTCGGCCCTCGATGTTGCGCCGATCAAAGCCCACCTAACCTACACTAACCCACTATCCTCCATATACCTATCCAATGCCCGCTTAAATACCCATAAAGAGGGAGAGTCCACTACTGCTACTGGCAGGGCATTCCATGATCTTACGACTCGCTGAGTGAAGAACCTACCCCTAACATCAGTCCTATATCTACCCCCCCTTAATTTAAAGCTATGCCCCCTTGTAATAGCTGACTCCATACGCGGAAAAAGGTTCTCACTGTCAACCCTATCTAACCCCCTAATCATCTTGTACACCTCTATCAAATCACCCCTAAACCTTCTTTTCTCCAAAGAAAACAACCCCAAGTGCCTCAGCCTTTCCTCATAGGATCTTCCTACCATACCAGGCAACATCCTGGTAAACTTCCTCTGCACACGTTCCAGTGCCTCCACATCCTTCCTATAGTATGGCGACCAAAACTGCACACAATATTCCAGAAGCGGCCGCACCAGAGTCTTATACAACTGCAGCATGACCTCAGGACTCCGGAACTCAATTCCTCTACCAATAAAAGCCAGTACGCCATATGCCTTCTTCACTGCACTATTTACCTGGGTGGCAACTTTCAGAGATCTGTGTACATGGACACCAAGATCCCTCTGCTCTTCCACACTACCAAGTAGTCTACCATTAGCCCAGTAATCCATCTTTTTATTACTCTTACCAAAGTGAATCACTTCACACTTAGCTACATTGAACTCCATTTGCCACCTTTCTGCCCAGCTCTGCAGCTTCTCTATATCCCGCTGTAACCTGCCATATCCTTCCTCACTGTCTACAACTCCTCCGACTTTCGTATCATCCGCAAACTTGCTCACCCAACCTTCTAACCCTTCCTCCAGGTCACATGTGACCTGAAACTTGGTGAAATCTACCAGCTCAAAAAAAAGGCTCCTTTCCATTCCTTTTCTGCGATCCAGGGAAGGGCCTCCTTCCATATTGGCTTATTGTTTCGGGGTGGCATGGTGCCTCCGTGGTTAGCACTGCTGCCTCACAGTGCCAGGGACCCGAGTTCAATTCAACCCTCAGGTGACTGTGTTGAGTTTGCACATTCTCCCTTTGTCTGCGTGGGTTTCCTCCCACAGTCCAAAGATGTGCAGGGTGGGTGGATTGGCCATGATAAATTTGCCATAATGTTCAGGGATGTGTAGGTGGAATACACAGGGATAGGCTTTGGAGGGGGAGGTGGGATGCCCTTCAGAGGGTCAGAGTGGACTTGATGGGCCTGTTTCCTGTAGAGAATCCCTGTAGGGATCCAGTGATTCTAGTCCCTTTACCCAAGGTTATGTTCTTTAGGCCTCCAACGAATGTGTCTCTCAGGTTAACTTTTCAGTTTGCAGCATACACATAGTGACAAGAATTCCTTTGTTTCGAGGATGTAATCAGCAACAGTCTTATTCAACACTGCATCCTTTCAGGGACTATGTAATCCTGTTCTTAGTCATGCTAAAATATGAGTCCAGCATACGTAAATGAACTGGGGTCTTGTGGAAAACATTAATTAGATACCATCTCAATTCCTATTATGATCAAGAGAATATTTGACTCTATTTTCATTTTTTATTTTATTCACTGTCAGCCAAATGTTTAATCTTTGTTCTTAATTATAACAGTCTATTTTGTTAGAGCTGCAATGTTTTCAGCTACTGAAATGTACGGCATTGACTCATGTACCTGAATATAACGTGAACATGTGCAATCTTTCAAGTCACTCAAACATCTTCAAAGTCGGCTTTAGGTGTTTCAAAAATGTGTCATGATATCCTCCAGTCCTTAATTTCTCAAATAAAGTTAACATATAAGAAAGTTTAATCGTAGCGTTGTCACTATTTTTCTGATTTCTAATGAACTGAGAAAAGTTTTCTTTTGATTTGGGATATGGGCTAATATTTATTGTCCATCCCTAACTGTCTTCTTGAGAAGGTGGTAGTGAGCTGCCTTCTTGAACTGATGCAGTCCATGTGATGTAAGTACATCTGGTGTGCTGTTGGGAGTGCGTTTCAGGACTTTGACTCGGCGGTAGTGAAGAAATACTTCCAAGCCAGGATGGTATGTGGCTTGGTGGGGAACCTGTCGGGTTGGCGTTCCCATCCAACTCCTACCCTTGTCCTTCTTGTTGGTAGAGCTTGGGAGGTGCTGTTGAAGGAGCCTCGGTGAGTTCCTGCAGGGTATCTTGGAGATAGTACATTCTGCTACCGTAGTGTAGAGGGAATAAATGTTTAAAGTCATCAACGGAGGGACAGTCAACTGGGCTGCTTCAACTTGATGGATGAGTTTCCTGACTGTAGTTAGAGCTCACTCATCTGGACAGTGGAGAATGTTCCATCAGACTCCTGCAACAATATCGTGATTGCGAATATTGACCTCCAACAACCACAACCATTGCCGCTGTGGCTTCAGTTTTGCTAAACTTTTTGATGTCACACTTGACAAAATCCTACCTGGCTTGATGTCAAGGGCAGACACTCGCACCTCACCTCTGGAGTTTAGCTTGTTTGTCCATATATAAATCAAGGTTACTGATGTCAGGAGCTGAGTGGCCCTGGCAGGACCCAAACTCTGAGCGTTAGTGAGCAGGTTTTTGCTGAGCAAATGCCTCTTGATAGTATTATTGATGACCACTCGCATCTCTTTACGGATGAGTGAGAGTTAACTGCTGGTGTAATTGGCTGGATTGGATTTGTGGAAAAAAATGTACCAGGGAAACTTTCCATAGTGCTGGATATGAGCCATCATTGTAACTATACCGGAACAGCTTGGCTAGGGCACAGCTAGTTCTGGATAGTTCTCCATTGGAATGTTGTCAGGGCTCATCGGCTTTCCAGTATCAATGCCACAAAGATAATTGGGGTTAACCTCTGAAAACAGCCTGAACTCGATCTGACCCTAGAATCTCTGTGTTCTCTTTATGTGAGTGACAGTTTTCTCTCAGCCGTTTTCTCCTGAAGAAGTTGCCTCCATTAATTGGCTATCCCTTTCTCGTTCATGGATTACCTTCCATATTTCTACAAATCAGAGTACTTTGTTGAAACCAGCATTGATTGCTGCAAAATGGACTCCAATGTCTCCATGCTAGTGCAAAGCACATTAGATACTAAGCAATCGACTTCAGCTGATTGGCCCTCATCATATTTATATTGCGATCCTTATTCATTGGTATCTACAGATAGATTACAGAGCATTGTTATATAGAACTCCCTCTCTAACCCAAGGATTCCTCTAATCGTGGGATAGGAGCTGGTTTCAATGACTCCAAATTCATTTCTTTACCTCTCAATCATTTTAACAATGAATTAATGTCAAGATCAAAGTTGACTGCATTATTGGAATTGTTTAATGTTAAGCACTGTTGTGTCACATTCAATAACACAGCTGGTGGTACAAGACATATTTGAACAAACATGTATGTGTCAACACACAAGACCTCAGTCCGGAGTTAATTTACAGAAAGGTCATGACAGTCCCATTTTTCCCGATCTGCCACTTTTCTATAGGGTAAAATCGAATCAGGATCCTGTAAAGAAATAATTCAAAGGTTATTAAGCAGCAAATTATAGTTATGAAACACTTAATTATATCAATTAGGATTCTTATTGCCCAATGCCTAGCGCAACAACATGGGATATATAGGAAGTTCACATAAACATTCCCATTCACTGTGATTTCCCAAGCTTTTAAAAACAGGTCTGACATGCATTTTTAGGACTTATGAACAAACAGCTCTTTCAAAACCTCCAAATATACAATCTCCAAGCCATCCAATAAAGCAAACTTAGAATAGTTAATTGACCTATGTCATTGGAGTTAATATGGATGGATAAAGATAAATTAACAATGTAACTTCTCCACTCATAAATTCACAAGTTTCAGTCAAGTATCGCAGATGCAAAAACTGATCATACTTAGATTTTGAACTTGGTCTGTCAGTTAGCTAATTCCTGGTGCAGTAACAGTTGAGTTGCTATAAATGACCAAATTTTTCTTTTCAGTTTGCTCCTTTAGACCCTAGCGTATGCATCCATGGGACTGCTCCCTTTCCTAGGTATGCTACTCAGTCCCTGCTATCTTTACTGAGCAGTTCTGCTTTGTGACAACAGCAAATGTCAGCAGATGAACGAACTGTTGAGGTCATTATATCCAAATTCAATCACCGCACCCACAGCCTTAAGCTTAATCCCACAGCCACCACATTGTCTCCATCAGTTAACTCAAGGACAAGGGATTCAATTCACACAGAATAAGGTATTTGTACTGTGACACGAATGTTAGAGATGAGTTCTAACTTTATTGATCATAAAGAATCAATTATCTCATTGTCGTAGGAGCTGGCTATGTACAAAATGGCTGCAATATTCTTCATCAGTCACTGCACTTCAAGTGTACTGAGTGAGAGTGAAACATTTTATGATGCTGCAGGGATGTGAAAAGGTTATAAAAATGTAAACTCTTAATGTGGGCCAATGGTGTTCGGCAAATGGATGGATTGCTGTAAGAATGATGCGTTCAACAATATTTGCAATTTTTGCTAAATGTTATTTGCTACAGCAAAGTAACTCAGTGTTTTCTATTTGTAATTGTCTAATTTTAGGCCATGACACCAGACTCCTTTGTGCTAGATAGCTCATTGAAATTCCTATTGCATGCAGTATATGTAGGTCCTTTGTTCCAAAAAATGTCCCACAACAAAAAAAAAGTCATCCAACAGTATCAGTGCTTCAGACTAAAACATTTTAAGCCTTGATTACTGTGTGACATGCATTCAGGAATATGGTATTGAAAGTGAAAAGAAACAAGTGCACTGCATTTGGATAGATGGCAAAACCAAAATCTCCAATTAAATCAGAATTTTCAGTGTCAAAAAGAATATTGCCATGAATACTTGAATAAGTCCCAACCTGCAGACAGCTTTCATTTCAACTGCTACAGATACACACTAGTGACTTTTCAAGCAGCACCGCCTTTCTATATGTAGAAGACTAACCCAAGCAAATATATCCTGGTTACAGTGCATGAGTGGAATGAAACCCTGGCTGGAGACAAAAAAGTGAATCCTGCGAATGTAGCTAGCTTGATACTGAAGCTATTTGAAATATTTCTGGGAAATATAGCAGAGCAATATAGTCAGTTTCCATTTTCTTGGTCAATGGGTGATCTAATTGGAGATAATTAAGATTATTAAAGAGAGACAAGCAGTCAAAACTTTAGAGTTAAGATACATATCAGTGATGATCTAACTGATTGGAGGAACAGGTTATGGAGTTGAATGGCCAACCATAGTTGATCCAATTTTCGATGTGTATACTTGATTCAAATTGGTGCGTTATGGCATCAATGTGAAAATATATTGATAGAATAGAGCATGGAGATTCTGAGAAATCAACTTTTAAATAAAAGGAAATATCTTTGTACGGTTTCAGTGGAATATCGAGTATTTTTTCAAACATTCTTGGGGACTTGGCCAATGTTCTTTTCAACTAGGTTATAATTTCAAACTGAGTCTGTACCACAACTTGTCCCCATTCTTTTGTCTTGAACAATTACCTCTCGTCAAAAATCACTTCAGTTCTTGTAAGTTTATAATCCATCGTCTCTCCTGTCTCCTCCCTTCCTGTTACACAGCCATGTACCTTTCCTTTCACATTTAGAATGTTCTGACAAAGGGTCATTGAACCTGAAAGGTGAACTCTGTTTTTCTCTATACAGATACTGCCAGACCTGCTGAGTCTCTCCAGCACTTTGTTTTTCTTTGCATTTATTTAGTGCCTTTCACAACCTCAAATAATATTTGAATATCTTGAAGTACTTCTGAAGTGTACTGTTGTGGGAACCATCACAAACGGTTTACACAGCAAGCTCCCACAAATAACGATACAATCATAACCAGATGATCTGTTTAGGGATCGTGGTTGGTAGATAAGTGTTGCATTGATTGCCTGGAATAATCATTTTTCTTTAAAATAATGCCATGAGATCTTTTTCATTCACTGAAGAAGGCAGATGGAGTGTCGTGGTGCGTCACATTTGCTGTTTGTGGGGGGTTGACAAGCACATGTTTTCTGCATTATAACAGTGACTACAGTTTAAAAGGACTTCTTTGGCTGCAATGTGGTTTGGACCCTGAGGATGTGACAGGCCCTGTGAAAATGCAAAATTGAACAACACTGCACTCCCTCAAGTGTCAGCAAAAATAACGTGTTCAAATCTCCAGGATGAGATTTGAATCCACAACCCGGTGACACAGAGATGTGGGAGGGCTATCACCAGGAGCACAGATGTGATCTCTATCACAAGGCTCTGAATCCTCACACTTACCTGTCTGGGGCTAGACCCAACTCTTTTGTGAGGAACTCAAATAACTTGGCACTGTGTTGCTTGTTCTGCTCAGCTGTGCCCACCACACCGATGGAAGACACAACCAGTTGGGCACAAGGGGCTGTGCTGCCTCCAATGGCCATTAGCAGGCCTGGTTTCACGGTCACATTAATTCTCTGTAAAAAGAAAAACTTTGTTTCAGGAATAATATTTCTGAACTACTCGCCACCCCGCTTTCCTTCTGCCTCCCATTTGTTCGTTAATATTATTAACAGGTGTCAGATACATCTCCCTCTCCTTTACATCTGCTCTCATTATCTCTGTTTTTGCAAAGTTCTGCCCCATCTCCAATCCTCTTTCCTTTCTAAATTTGCCTCCTCTTTTGAGTGCCCACCTGTCCAGGCAGTCTATGTTTGAATCCCTCCGATCGGTTTTGCAACCCTGCTGCACTACAGAAATGGCTCTTAGCTTAGTCACAATTGACATCCTATGTGAGAAAGACAAACCATTCCTTCACCCCCTTCTCATGATACTTACCTTTTGAGGCAGTAGACACTTTGCTCCTTCTCTCAAACCTCTCCAACATTGTCCAGCTAAGTGCGACTGCACGAGCATAGCTCCACTGTTTTCTAATTATAACCAGCCTGGCTTTTCCTCCCTTTCCCACAGATTGTCTTTAACTTCTCCCAAGGATCAATCCTTGGGCCCCTCCTGTTTCCCATCTATATACTGCCCCTTGGCATTATCTTCCAAAAACATGGGACCAGTTTCCTAATGTATGCGGAAGATAGGCAGTTCTACCCCAGCAACATCTCTTCTGACCCTTCAATCCCAAAGTTGTCAGGCTACTTATCCAATGTACAGAATATAATCAAGAACTGAGGATGCTGGCGATCTGAAAAACACACAAAAACAAAGACATTGCTGGAGAAACTCGGCAGGTCTGGGACCATCTGTAGAGAGAAACTGGAGTTCCTTAGAATTCCCTTCCCAAATCTCTGTATCTCTTTGCATTCTTTCAAACCCTCTTTTTTGATCCAGGTTTTGCCCACCTATCCTAATATCCTGTTTTTGTCATATTTTGTTTTATAATATTTTCCCAAACAGCTGTTAAAGTTGAACCACAAATTGTTGTTTCAATTGAGGAGAGAGTTGGGAAGGCAGAAGAATTCCAGAATTTCCAAGCTTGCCTGTCAGGATAGGTGGGGGCAATGGGTGATTCTGTGGTATATGGCACTATGACACACAGCAAAATGTAAACACTGAGATCATTTTGAGAAGTGCAAATTAATACATTTCATCTCTTTCTAGAGACACAAAATCTCCAATGCAGGTTAAGCTGGTGGCAAGCAGGACATGTACAAAGTTGAAAGGCCAGGTTTTTGTCCAGCAGGTTTATTTGAAAGTATTAGCTTTCGGAGCACTGCTCCTTTGTCAGGTAGCTACCTGGTGAAGGAGCAGGGCTCTGAAAGTTAGTACTTTCAAATAAACCTGTTGGACCATAGCCTGGTGTTGTGTGATTTTTAACTTTGTCCATCCCAGGCACCTCCACATCAAAGTTGAAAGGGACATTGTTGATATGGTTTGAGATCAGTTCAGCCCCACCTTTGGGTGCATTACAAAGCAGACATAGACAACGTTACCCCAGTTAGCTTCACTGGAATGATTACACAGATGGCAAAGATTGTTACAAGTGACAATACATGATTCTTAAAACTTTCACCAGAACAACAGGGGCTCTGAGGAGATTTGAAAAAGGTTTCTAATGCAGTTTGCTGAAACAGGGATTGACTTACATTGGCTCTTTGTTTCTCCATGCCTCCAAACTAAAAGACTGAACCCTCGCATTTAAATCCCATATGTTCTATGTTTTCATCTCTCTCTCTCTCCTTCAGCTCGGTAATTCTGTGAAAACTATTCTTAGAATTCTGGCCACTACAGTCATCCCTGTCTCTTTACCCAATGCTGATAACTGTACCTTCAGTCACATAGTTCCCCGACCTAAACTTCCACCAATGTCACATGCTTGCCTCCTTTAAGGTACAGTACTATGTAAATCCAACTCTCTGTCAAGCACTGGATCATCCAGTGAGTTGGTGTGTGTCACAGCTCTCTCTTTCTGTGAACTACCTGGAGACCTGTTATATAAGAACGAGGAGCAGGAGGAGGCCAGTCAGCCTCTGGGACATGATTCACCATTTAATATGATCATGGCTGATTTCATCTTGGCCTCAAGTCCACATTCCTGCTTATTCCCCATAAACCTGTTACCCAGTATTAATTAACAAT